>NC_058522.1:241186020-241810239 GCF_904849725.1 Hordeum vulgare subsp. vulgare
GCTTTTCGTGGTCCACTTCACGGATAGGATCCGAAAAGCAACGCCTGAGTTGCGAGACGTGGAAAACATCATGAACCTTGGAAAGATTCGGAGGAAGTTCCAACTGGTAGGCAACTTCTCCTGGTTTGGTAAGAATGCGAAAAGGACCAATGTAACGAGGAGCCAATTTTCCCTTGATACCGAATCGATGGGTACCCTTCAAAGGTGTAACCCGAAGGTAAGCCTTCTCGTCAACTTCAAAGGTCACAGCCTTATGATGACGATCATATTGGCTCTTTTGACGAGACTGGGCTGTTTTCAACTTTTCACGAATAACGCGAACCTGCTCTTCTGCATCCTGGATCATATCCGGGCCAAAGAGTTGCCTCTCTCCGGTTTCTGACCAATTAAGAGGGGTTCGACATCTTCGTCCATAGAGAACTTCAAAAGGAGCTTTGCCCAAGCTTGATTGATAACTATTGTTATAAGCGAATTCAGCGAATGGAAGGCACTTCTCCCAATTCATACCGAACGAAATAACACAGGCTCGGAGCATATCTTCTAAGATTTGATTCACTCTTTCTACTTGACCACTTGACTGAGGATGGAAAGCAGTGCTAAAAGATAAGTGAGTCCCCATGGCATTCTGAAAACTTTCCCAGAAGCGAGAAGTAAAGATACTTCCACGGTCCGAGTTAATTTCCAGGGGAACACCATGAAGAGACACTATTCGAGAGATATATAACTCTGCTAGCTGGCTAGCTGTTATACTCTCACGAACAGGAAGAAAATGAGCCACTTTGGAAAGACGGTCAATGACGACAAAGATAGCATTATTTCCTTTCTTGGTCTTGGGAAATCCGGTAATGAAATCCATGCTAACTTTATCCCATTTCCATTCAGGAATAGCTAAAGGTTGAAGGGTGCCAGCAGGCCTTTGATGTTCTGCCTTAACTCGACGACAAACGTCGCAGTTAGCAACGAACTCAGCAATTTCTCTCTTCATCCTAGTCCACCAGAACCTCTGGCGTAGGTCCTGATACATCTTAGTACTACCGGGATGAATGGTGACAGGAGAATCATGAGCCTCCTTAAGGATTAACTGCCTTAGATGTGGGTTCTTAGGAACCACTAAACGATTCTGGAAGAACACAACACCTTGATCATTCATGGAGAATTCTTTAGCGTTTCCGCTAAAAATATTGTCCTTGATCCGTGATATACCCTTGTCACGCTTTTGGCCAGCTATAATTTGATCCTTAAGAGTAGGCTTCGCCACCAGGGTGGAAAGGAATCCTTGAGGAACAATATGAATATTCAACTTTCAAAAGTCCTCATGGAGATGTGGTTGACCTTGTTGTAGCATCAAATTGTTACAATAAGATTTATGACTTAGTGCATCGGCCATAAAATTTGCCTTCCCCGGGGTGTAAGTTATCCCTAAGTCGTAATCCGAGATCAACTCAACCCACCGTCTTTGCTTGAGATTCAAATCCGGCTGGGTGAAGATATACTTCAGACTTTCGTGATCAGTGAATATTTCGCAACGATTACCCAAAAGGTAATGTCGCCAGGTTTTTAGTGCATGGACCACAGCTGCAAGCTCAAGGTCATGTGTGGGATAATTATCCTCATGTGGACGCAACTGTCGAGATGCGTATGCGATCACATGACGATCTTGCATGAGAATGCAACCTAATCCTTGTCGCGAGGCGTCGCAATAGATAACAAAGTCCTTAGAAAAATCTGGTGGTAGCAACACAGGTGCGGAAGTCAGGCGTCTTTTCAGTTCCTGAAAACTATGCTCACACTTTGGTGTCCACTCGAACTTTTTATCCTTCTTGAGGAGTTCAGTTAGAGGCTTTGCAACCTTGGAGAAATTCTCGACGAAGCGGCGACAATAGCTCGCTAGACCAAGAAAACTCCTAACTTGCTTAACCGATTCAGGTTGAGTCCAATCAAGGACAGCTTGAACTCTCTCGGGATTGACAGCAATACCCTTGCCAGAGATTACGTGGCCTAGATAGGTCACTTCTGGTAACCAGAATTCACATTTTGAAAATTTGGCATAAAGGCGATGCTCTCGAAGTTTCGTCAATACGAGCCTTAGATGCTCGGCATGTTCTTGTTCATTCTTTGAGTAGATGAGAATATCATCGAGGTATACTACGACGAATTTATCCAAATCCTCCATAAAGATTGAATTCATCAGCCGAGAGAAGGTGGCTGGGGCATTGGTTAAACCGAAGGACATAACGGTGTACTCATATTGGCCATAACGAGTAACAAAAGCCGTTTTTGGAATGTCCCCGTTCTTAATCTTGATTTGATGGTATCCCAACCTCAAATCCATTTTGGAGAAGACTGAGGATCCAGCGAGCTGATCGTACAGATCGTTGATCCTGGGGAGCGGATACTTGTTCTTTATGGTGACCAGATTAACTGGTCGGTAATCTACAACCATCCGATCCGTTCCGTCTTTCTTCTTGACGAAGAGGACGGGACAAGCCCAAGGAGAAGAGCTAGGACGAATGAAACCCTTGCTCAAGGCCTCATCTAATTGCTTCTTAAGTTCGGCTAGCTCTAGGGGTGCCATCTTATAAGGTCTTCTGGCTATTGGGATAGTTCCCGGAACAAGATCTATCACAAACTCTACATCTCTGTCAGGTGGAATTCCTGGCAGTTCCTCTGGAAAAACATCCGGGAAGTCACGGACTACCGGAATGTCTTCAAGTTCCGGAAGGGGGTTGGCATTTAGGGAATAGAGTTGGCATTTGGCAGCTCGAGTAGAGACATTTACTATCTCACCCGAGGAATGGGTAAGCTGGACATTTCTAGATTGAGTATCAATCTTGGCATAGTGAGCTGACATCCAGTCCATGCCCAAGATGATATTAATATCCGAAGATTTCAATGCTATCAATGAGGCTAGAAAAACTAGCCTGTCTACTAGAATTTCATTGTCATAGGTTATCCTAGAGGTTTGCCATTTACTACCAGGGGTTTGAACAACCAATGGAATTGGCATATCACAAAAAGACATGTTATGCAACTCATTTCCAAGGGTTTCAACATTTTTGGAAAATTATAGTTTCTGATTTCAATTTTTTTTAATTTGAAACCAGTGGCTTTTGTATTTATTTAAAATGCTTAAAGTGTCAAGAAAATAGTTTTCTCCAATGCTCATTTACTTTCATGATTTATCAGAAAGTTTGAACATTTCTTGAGGCCATTTTGGGTTCATTGATTTTGAACTAGTTTGAGATTTCCTTTAATTGAAATGGTGGCTAGGGTTTTGAGTTTTTCCTTTGCCACTTTGTTGTTTTTGTTGAAACTTCTTAGATGCAAATGCAAAGAAGACATGGGCACAATGCTATCTTGCTTAAGGGTTAGGGATGTGAGAATAAACCCTCCATCTAATTACTTCATTGGAAGATAATAAACCTTGATCTACATATCCCTAGAGAAGGTCTTCTGAAACTTGTGAAGGCACCCAATTGCAGATGGATGTCTTCGACATAATGACACGCCTGGACATCAGTCACAAGATTGCAAAAACATATGTGTTATGGTCAAAGATAAGACAATGTGGACATCTTTAATAGAAGAGTCGCCACAAAGATAAGCCATCAACATTTATTTATGGTCAAAGATAAGACAATGTGGACATCTTTAATAGAAGAGTCGCCACAAAGATAAGCCATCAACATTTACATGTGGCGAGTTAAGATCATTTATACAAGACAATGACAATAAAAGGCGTCTTACGCCAGACAAAGTTCTTTTTGATTATTTGGGGTACAGGAGAAATAGTTTCCTATAAAAATTGCTACAACCGTGGATCTACAATATATTTGGTAAAGCAAAATGATTAGTAAACCTAAAGAATAGCAATGTCAGTTAGTACGCATCCCAAAAATTTGGAGAAGGACCGGAATATTCTACGGGAAAGAGGAAGTCATTCATGCCCATTATCCCCTTTTGGTGGAAATGAAAGGTTCGAAACATGAGGAAGGTAGTAATACCGATGAACAAAAAGGAGGAACCCTTGAGGTCTCCGACAAAATCCAGAGTAAATTCTGATGAAGGATCTACGAAGAAATAAAGGTGACATACCTCATCGATCAATGGAGATGTCAAAGCAGCTTGAATAAATCCAGGAGGAGACGAGGAATCACGTCGGCGCAATGCATTTGTTGAAAGCAAGCAACAACAATGGTGTGATCGGGTGTTCGAGCGAGAGGAAGATGAATACAGGAAGAGGGGGTAAAGGTGAAAAGAAGGGACCCTCCACCCGCATTTATAATATTAGAAGCGACAACTGCGAGGCGCGGGAATAGTGGAGTCGCAGTAAAAACATTGAAGGTA
The DNA here is from genome assembly GCF_904849725.1 of Hordeum vulgare subsp. vulgare. Taxonomy (NCBI): domain Eukaryota; kingdom Viridiplantae; phylum Streptophyta; class Magnoliopsida; order Poales; family Poaceae; genus Hordeum; species Hordeum vulgare. The sequence continues at coordinate 241,190,368 of NC_058522.1, forward strand.
CGATGCCTCGATTTTTGGGACAAAAATGCATGCACATGACTGGTTGTGATGACACCATAACAACATTAAAATTTTGATGGGTGACGTCATGAGCAGACAACAAAAGCAACAAGCCGGTAGTTGAAGAAATTGGGAAAACAACAGTATTGCCGGCTCATTTCTTTATCAAGATAGCTTGACATGAACAAGTTCGAGTCAACCTGGAGCCAAATGCCAGGGATATAATCCCAGGATGTAACCCGCCCTACGGGGCCGGGTCAAGATGCAAAGAAGCAGTAAGAAGGTGGGCTGCTAGGGGCTGTGACCCAAGCCGCCATACGGTCCAACTTGAGAAGACGGTGACTTTTTACATACAAGGCAAAGGTCGCTAGAATCTTTCTTAACTTGAGAAGAAATATATGATGGATTTGTAGTAGGTCATGGGTGTTAGTTAGCCCCGGACTCTATTGTAAACTTGAGGCCTCTACCTATATATAAAGGGGAGCTCTTGAGCCAAAAAAACATCAAGTAAGAAACCCTCGAGAGCTAGGTTAGCGATTCTGCATCCTTGTAATCAAGATTCCCAGCAATATAGACACAAAAGCAGGACGTAGGCTTTTACCTCCATTGGAGGAGCCGAACCTGGGTAAATCTGTCTGTCGTCCCCAATCAACCCCTTCAAGTTGCCACACTACGATGATGGCCTCACCACAAAGTCCGATCACCAGGATATTTTCCCTCAGAAAGCCATGACACTTGGCACAAGCCAAGGGGAGTGCCCATAGCCGTGAACTCAAGTATCCTTCTTTGTTGATGGAGATGGAGGTGGTAGTGTAGATGATGTGGTAGCGTCCAACTTGTCCTCCGGCTTCCATGGTAGTGGCTCATCATTATAATAAGAGACACGAGTCTCGAGAGTCCTACAACTGACAGCCAAACTCATACCTTTAAACCTTTCTTCATACTCAAAGATTTGGTTTTGGAGGTCAAAGACTTGGCCTTGCAGAAAATTGATTTTATCATTGAGGGTGAAGACGATATCCTCCAAGGGCCTGTCATCCACCATTAAATCACGAGTGAATTCCGTGATCATGGTATGGTTAGCACTGAGTCCATGCTCCACAATGCCTTGGCACCTGAAGACCTCCTGCTCCACCGCCTCGAGCCTAGCTTCCACGGTTCCCATCTTCTTCGGCACTTGAACATCCCAGATGTGAAGCACCACATCACACATCTCAATGATTTGAAGGTACTTCACCACCTCCGGCAAGTAGGGGCTAATGACCATCTCGAAGAACTTGTCTTTGGAGGAGCTTGATGAGGCCATGGTAATCTAGATTTGTCAGAAAAATAGCACAAAACAAGAACAGAGGATTTCTCCATGGTACCGGGGTCAAATCATCGGGAGATATATATAGAGAATTTTATATAAGGGAATACGTGTTCCACAAGAAAATGGAGTCAGGAAGGTACCCGAGGGCCCCACTAGACATAAGGCCGCGCCAAGGGGCCCCGACGCGCCCTCGTGTCTAGTGGACACGTGGGTTGCCTTCCCGTGTGTTTCTGAGTTCCCTAAATTTTCTAAAATTCCAAAACTGCCAAAAAATATTTTTGCGGATTTTTTGAGCCCGTTTACTTACCATATCACATACGTCTTCGTTTTAAGGGTTCTGGAGTGTTTTGCAAGGTCTCCCTAATGTGCTTCTCCGGTGTCATGGTTTGGATAATGTTTGTTTCAACATTAATTGGTGTACCTGAGATATAATGCTTTATTCTTTGTCCATTGATCTCCTTCGGGTCAGTGCCTTCGAGATTATTGACCTTAATAGCTCCAGACCGATAAACTTCTTCGATGATATATGGTCCTTCCCATTTGGGTAGAGGTTTTCCTACAAAGAATCTAAGACGAGAATTGTACAATAGAATATAGTCACCAACTTTGAATTCTCGCTTTTGGATTCTTTTGTCATGCCATCTTTTAACTTTTTATTTGAATAGCTTCGCATTTTCATAAGCTTGGGTTCTCCATTCATCTAATGAACTAATATCAAATAACCTCTTTTCACCAGCAAGTTTGAAATCATAGTTGAGTTCCTTAATTGCCCAGGAAGCTTTATCTTCTAACTCAAGAGGTAAATGACATGATTTCCCATAAACCAATTTATAAGGATACATACCCATAGGATTTTTATAAGATGTTATATAAGCCCATAATGCAACATCTAATTTCTTAGACCGATTCTTTCAGGACCTGTTGACAGTCTTTTGCAATATTAATTTTATTTCTCTATTGGTTAATTCTACTTGACCACCAGACTAAGGGTGATAGGGAGATGCAATTCTATGGTTAACATCATATCTAGCATGCAGCTTACGAAAAACATCATAAATAAAATATGAACCACCATCAATCATTAAATATCTAGGGAGTCCAAAACATGGGAAAATAACTTCCTTAAGCATCTTTATAGAGGTGTTATGATCAACACTATTGGTTGGAGTTGCTTCTACCCATTTAGTGACATAATCAACAACAACCAAAATATGTGTATACCCATTGGAGGAAGGAAAAAGTCCCATACAATCAAATCCCCAAACATCAAATGGTTCAATAACAAGTGAATAATTCATAGGCATTTCCTGACGTCAACTAATGTTACCAATTCTTTGACATCCATCACAAGAGAGGATGTCACACCCTGTTTTTGCTATCATTTGTCTTTATTGTAAAATTCTGAGCTTGTTAAAACTTTTTCAAAACTAATGTTGTCCGTGCCATGATTGACATTGTATGCTTGTATGCGTGATCATGTGAGGTTTCAAAACCCTAAATTCCTTTGGTATTATACTGATTTCCAAAAACCTTTGATAACCAAAGTAAAACCACCTTGAGTTGCACTGCATGTCTTTGATAGCAAGCAGTGCTACTACTCATATTTGGTAATCTGATTTTTACCTATCTTTAAATTTCAAAACCACAAAAATAATTATTTTTCTGAGTATTTTCCTAATTAAATAACCTGTCCATTTCTAAGTTCAGAATTGGTATTCCAACATGGAAAAATACTTTTCTGCTTTGGAAAAATCTGATTAAATTTAGAGATGATCAGAAGGACATATATTTTCCATACATAGGATTTTAAACCCCATTTTATATTATATTTATTGATTAAAACTATAAAAGCTATTTGTGTCTGTTTTGGCATTTTGAAATATTTCCAAAGGAAATACTCTCAATAAATTCCTAGAAAATTCCAGTGATGTCCCTAAGCCGTGTTTGGTGTCCACATAAAGTTTCACCTTGATCAAAGGTGGATAAGGACCCCAAATTACCCAAAACCCTATCTGTCCAGAATCAAGTTAGAGCAACTCTACATAGCAAAGTTTGTCCATTCAGGCTAAAACTTTGCAGGAGTGTCTAATACCTCAAATAAGGGTTCTACACCAAAAATAGGATTTTTGGGACTTAGTTTGCCCACACTCCCTTTGGAAGGAACAGATCTGGTCATATTGGAGTGATTTCAAGTTTACAAAGCTAAACTTGTCCTTTGGAGCTCAAATCTGGTGGAACTCCATGGTTTACCACCAAAACCAAACCTGTTAAGTCTCAGCACCAGTGGTGGGGTGCAACCCCCTGTGACCACTGTCGAACACCTTCTGACAGATAGGAAAAAGCCACCTTAGCCACAACTAAACCAAACTCCTTTGCTTCAAACTCTTAGATTAAGCAGCCAACACCTGTATCTAACCCCAGTCAACTGGCCCCTCACTGGTTCAAAGTGGAAAGGCCAAAACCCCAATTTAGACCTTAGTTCATGACTGACAGCACCGGTATTTCTTGCCTCCCTTGACCCGCCGAAGCTCCCACTAAAACCAAATGGCTAGCCACACCCCCAGCAAGTGCGAGGACATGCGAGACACGTCCAAAGTGCCTCAGAGCGCACCCGCATGCCGTGGCATGCCAAAACTGCGCTCTGGGCGCGCTACAGGGAGTCACCAAGGTGGGGGCGACGCCCTCGGCCAGTTCCAGCCTCCCCCGAGATGTCCAACCTCCTCCCCGACAGCCCCTCTGCGTCGGGCAAGCCTCAGGGCCCCTCCTCTCTCGCGCTAGAGCTCGCGCGACGCGTGCCCGCACGCTCCAGAATCGGCAAAGCTTGTGTGACCACGAATGCTCACCTTCTCTCTCACTCTCTCTGTAGCAGACGGTTCGGGCAGTCCAATACCACGTCCTGAGACCGTGGTTTCAACCTCGACCTCTCTCTACACCCCCATGCGCGCCACGGTGAGTCATCGGCGCTCCCGAATATGCTCACCGTCGCGGGCCTATAAATAGCCCTCCCCCTCGCTCCAGCACCCCTCAAGTAGCTTCGCCGCATCCACTAGCACCTCCCTAGCCACCCCAGCAAACCAGCAGAGCCCCGGTGCTCGAGATCGACCGAGGCCCCTCCGCCTCGGATCTCCGGTCGATCTCCGGCTACACGACGGCTCATGCGCCCCTCGACCCACCAAACTGACCCCCTTGACCCCATGAAGCTTTCCCCCAACTCGCCCAAGATTTTCCGTGTCTCTAGCCACCCCCTCGACCACTTCCCGAAACCCCTCCCCCACGGCCTCCTCGTCGCCGGCGAACCCCTGCCTCCCTGTCGTTGTTTTGACCACCAGCAGGTAGGCGACGGTCAGGCAGACCCATTCCCGTGTTCATTGGAGCTTGAGCACGTCGGCAACCTCGTCGGCGTCCTCCTCCTCCTCTCTAGCTGGAGGTAGGAGACGACCCCGACAGGTGTGCCCCACCTGTCGGTGGCCCAGCCTCCTCCCCCGCGCTGGCCTCGGCCACTGACCGCAGGGCCCCGCGCATCAGGTTCAAATTTGACGGCGCGCGCGCCTGGGCAGGTCGTCGGCTGGCCATGGGCCAGCCCAGCTCTGGGCCGAGCCAGGCCAGGAGCTGGCCTGTGTTTCTTTTTATTTTAAAACCTGGATTTCTAAGATTTTTATAAAAACATTTAACTAGTGTAAAAATATAATTCTTCCACTGTTATTTTTCTAAAAATGTGTAGTATTTAATGATATGCTTAGATGAATTTTTTCCAGCAACTATTCTATTTTACAATATTAAAAAGGGCTAAAATGGAATAGTTTTTCTTCTGCTTGGTTGTTTTCAAAAATATTCCTTCAAGGAAAATTAAGGCAAGTATTTTTAAAATGATATCTTAGATTTATCAGTAATAGGGAACATTTTTAAAATGACTTTGTGGACTATTTCTGTGTGAGCTATTCCTTATTTATTGTTTTATCGATGATAGAAAACCCGTGTGACGAGGGAATCGGAGCGGAAGACCTCGAAGACCCCGGATACTTAGCTGACCAAGGCAAACAGCCCTTTGACCATGACTGAGCATATGCTACTTTGCACGTTATAATAGCAAGAATTCCCGTTGCATATGATCATAAGTGCTGGGAATCATTTGATATGATTTTACCGAAGGCTCCTCCGGAGGACATGCATTGAGCTTGACTCTACCCTTAGGGTCATGCTAACACCATGTTGACAAGTAAATGTAGCAGTAGATCTATCAAGAGCAAGTTGTTGTCATAAAGCAAGAGTTTAAGAAAACCCTGTCGGGTGCCACTAATGCCCGAGGGTGATGATGAGTTAGGTGGTCACTTTTGGTGAAGTGATGCACCCGGTATTTGTGTGAGTAAGGTTTCGGAAATGGGATTAGATTTATGATGTGTCGACCGTCCCAACCTTACCAGTACGACCACGTTACCCCTTATGGGACGGGGATATGTTAATTACTCTGGTCGGTGCTAGCAAAGGGCCACATTACTAGTGGCGGGAGTGATATGTGGTCACTCTCGTGATGGGGTCGTGCCGGGTAGGACGACTATGCCATTTTTATGAGTTCCAGTCACACCGTTGGTCCCCGCATGGTTGGAACTGTCCAGAGTTGGTGCTCATAAGACGTACAACATGTGGGCTGGGTACCAATCGAGTGGACCTCTTTGTCTAGTATCGTCAGGGGAAAGGCATTGATCGGGTACTTACCACGGGTATGTGATATACCACGAGTCGTGGATGACACGAAAGTTTCCCGGATCTCGTGGGTCCAGCGTACTACCTTTGCAGAGTGTAAACTATTAGAATAGCCGTGTCCACGGTCAAGGACAGTTGGGTAATCCTGCTTAAACTACGTCCTAATATTTCCACATAAACCAAGTGTGCGTAGTGTGAGTATGTGTGTGGTGATGAGAAAGGTGTTGCTATGATACCAATGATATGACCAAGATTGGTGACTTGGCATATAGGGTGAACCCGGATGGTTCAGCCCTCAACAGATATGTTGATATCTGTAACCTGTTCTTCAAGAGTAATTCATTAACTTGATGCATATTCATGATCATTCCACCCCGATGAGTTATACTAGAAATGCATGATATTGTTATCCTTCAGTTTCATTGTTCATATCATGGGCTGTTTGCGAGTACATTCAAAGTACTCATTGGTTTGCCACTGGTTATGTTATTGACCAGACATGGAAGGACCGGAGTTTGGAGATGAGTATGTCTTCGGCGACACCCCTGCGAACTAGGACGCTACCGAGTCAGAATGCCTGTCGGTGTAGGCTTGATGGCATGGGCACCCGCTTAGCCCCTTCTTTTTCGCTATTAGTGTACTCGTGTGATTTGGCCTTAGGCCCTGTCTTGTGAACTTGACCCTTTGGTCACGTGTTGTAATAGTCGGTACTCGGATGTAAGACTCTTTATTCAGTATCTGTGTTCGGTGAGCATTGATCTCTGGGATCACTGAGCACGACAATTCTCGACTAGTAAGTCGGGGTCCCCAGAGGAGAAGCTTACAAGCATCTTTGAAAAGAGTAGGCCGGTTAAATCTAGACTGTAATACCTTGTGTGCGATTCTATCTCCCGCATGGTGTCCTCCATAAGCCTCAGAGTGACACTGCCGAAAGATTTGTTCCTATTCATGCTCAGTTATACAATATCTGTTAATAGCATCTACTCCCTCTTTATCAAGATGTCGGTCATCCCAAAGTAATTTCTTAAATCAAAGAAGAAAATTTTCTTTTATTGATAGGTGAAACTAGGTGATATGTATTTAGCAACAATGTAATTAGCATAATCAGTAAACCACTGTGTATTATGAGAAACATTGACCACATCTAGTTGTTCATCAGGAAAGCTATCATTAATAGGTAGTGAGTCATCAAGAACATTTTCTAACCTAGACAAGTTATCAGCTACGGGGTTCTCAGGTCCTTTCCTACCAATGATATGCAAATCAAATTCTTGTACCAAGAGAACCCACCTAACAAGTCTAGGCTTAACATCTTTCTTTTCCATAAGATATTTAATAAAAGCATGATCAATGTGAACGATACATATCTGTCGTATCTATATTTTTTGATTGTTCCATGCGAATATTATAAAAATTTCACATATTTTTGGCAACAATTCATATGATATATTGGAGTAACATATTGATCCAGTGCCAAGTGCCAGTTCCTGTTTTTTGCATGTTTTTTGTTTCGCAGAATATCCATATCAAACAAAGTCTAAACATGATAAATATTTACGGAGAATTATCGTGAAATATATGTGATTTTTGGGAGGTGGAATCAATGTAAACAGAGGCCCACGGCCTCCACTAGACACTAGGGTGCGCCTCGCCCCCGTAATGCAGGGTGGTGTCTAGTGGGCACCCCTTAAGTTGGTTGGGGCTCTTTTTCGGGCGCAAGAAAGCTAATTTATGGAGAAAAATGCCCTCAAATTTGCATCCCAATTGTAGTTACATCTTGGAATTTAAGAAATGGTGAAGGACCAGAAACCAGGAACATGAAACAGAAGAGAACGGAGAGGGAGATCCAACCTCGGAGGGGCTCTTGCCCCTCCGCCGCCATGGACGAGAGGGGGAACTCTCCTCTCATCTAGGGGGAGGCCAAGGAATAAGAATAAGGAGGGGGCTCTCTCCCACTATCTCCCGGTGGCGCCAGAGTGCCACCGGGGTAAGGAGCATGACGACGATCTACATCAACCATCCTGTCGCCATCAAGGCCAACTCCCCCCTCTATGGAGCGTTGTAACACCACTTTTCCCGCTGTAACTCTCTATTTAAACATGGTGCTCAACAGTACATACTATTTCCCAATGATATGTGTCTATGCTATGATGTTTGAGTAGATCCGTTTTGTCCTATGCGTTAATTGTGATAAGATGTTATTGAGATGAGTTGTGTGTTGATATGGCGATGTCCTAAGGTGCCTTCCGTGAGGCGCACACGTGAAGAATACACGTTGAAGGGTTTGTAATATGTTCATGATTCGCTTATAGTGGGTGGCGAGAGTGATAGAAACTTACACCCGAGTAAGGGAGTTGTGTGCGTATGGGAGTAAAGAGGACTTGATGTTTAATGCTATGGTTGGGTTTACCACAATGATTTCTAGTTGTTGGAGATGCTTGCTAGAGGTCCCATCATAAGTGCATATGATCCAAGTACGGAAAGTGTGTTAGTGTATGCCTCTCCCTCATTGCACATAATAAGTATCTCTCATGTTATATTCAATTGCCTATGGACAATCTTTCTCTTGCATTACACAAAAAACTTTCTACTATACAGCCCCAAACTTTTATTTACTTGCTATTTATTTTTCTGCAAAGTAATTTCATACTTGTTCTAGGTAAAGTAAGTGTTTGCGTGTGTAGAGTTGTATCCGTGGTCGATAGAACTTGAGAGAATATTAATTCTACCTTTAGCTCAGCGTTGGGTTTGACACTCTTACTTGTCGAAAAAGGCTACAAATGGTCCCCTACACCTGTGGGTTATCTGTGAACTATTACTTTAGAATCAAGAAATCAACAATGTAATATCTGAATTTATCACAAGTAAATACAATTGCTAAGAATTCTTTTTCAGTGGTAGCATAATTTATGTGGGCACTCTCTAGAGTTTTACTAGCATAATGAATGACATTCAGTTTCTTATCAACTCTTTTTACCAGAACAACACCATTAGCATAATCACTAGCATCACACATAATTTCAAAAGGAAAGTTCCAATCAGGTGGTTCAAGAATAGTTGCAGAAGTTAAGGCTTTATTAAGTGTTTCAAAGGCTTCTACACATTCATCATTGAAAATGAAAGGAACATCCTTTTGTAATAAATTAGTGAGAGGCCTAGAAATTATAGAGAAGTCTTTAATAAACCTCCTATACAAACCAGCATGACCAAGGAAACTACGAACACCTTTGATATCTTCACGACATGGCATCTTCTCAATTGCATCAACTTTATCCTTATCCACCTCAATACCCCGTTCGGAAATTTTATGGCCCAAGACAATACCTTCATTCACCATAAAGTGACACTTATCCCAATTCAAGACAAGGTTAGTTTTCTCACATCTGTGCAAAACTCGATCAAGGTTGCTTAAGAAATCATCAAAAGAAGTTCCATAGACGGAAAAATCAACCATTAAGACCTCAACAATCTTTTCGAAAAAATCAGAGAATATAGCAGTCATACATATTTGAAAGGTAGCAGGTGCATTGCATAATCCAAAAGGATACGTCTATAAGCATAGGTTGCAAAAATACAAGTAAAGTTGGTTTTCTCTTGATCAGGTTGTGACACAGGTATTTGATAGAAACCAGAATAGCCATCTAGAAAGCAAAAATGTGTGTGCTTTGATAATCTTTCTAGCATTTGGTATATTAATGGTAAATTATAATGATCTTTTCTAGTAGCTTTGTTTATCTTTCTAAAATCAATTATCAGTCTATAGCCAATCACAATTCTTGGTGGAATGAGTTCATTTTTATCACTAGGAACAACAATGATACCTCCTTTCTTAGGGACATAATGAACGGGACTTACCCATCTACTATGAGATATGGGATAAATTATACGTGCTTCCAGAAGCTTTAATATTTCATTTCTCACCACTTCCTTCATTTTGAGATTCAGTCTTTGTCAGTGATCAACAACGGGTCTAGCATCTGCATCCATATTAATCTTGTGCTGACAGATAGTGGGACTAATGCACTTAAGATCATCAAGAGTATACCCAATAGCAGCTCGGTGTTTCCTTAAAAAAATTAGTACTCTTTCCTCTTCATGCTCTGCAATGTTAGCACTGATAATAACATGATATATCTTCTTTTTGTCAAGATAAGCATATTTCAAAGTGTCAGGCGATTGCTTTAATTCAAACACAGGATCATCCTTGGGTGGAGGAGGACCTCCTAGAGTTTCAACAAGTAAGTTGTGTTTAAAGATAGTTTTTTTCTCAAAGAACATATTATCTATTTCATTTCTTTCATGCATATGCATATCATTTTCATGGTCTAGCAAATATTGTTCTAATGGATCCGTGGGAGGAATGGCAATAGAAGCAAGACCAATTACTTAATCATTACTAGGCAATTCTTTATCATGGGGTTGCTTACTAAACTTGGACAAATGAAACTGATGAGATGTACCACCAAAATTAACATTGAGAGTTTCCTTTTTGCAAGCTATTTGAGCATTGACAATGTTCAAGAAGGGTCTACCAAATATTAAGGGACAAAAATTATCTTGTGGTGAGCCAAGTACTAGAAAATTAGTAGGGTATTTTACTTTTCCACACAAGAATTCAACATCTCTAAAAATCCCAAGTGGTGTGATGGTGTCTTTGTTAGCAAGTTTAATAGTAACGTCTATGTCTTCTATCTCAGAGGGGGCTACCTCATGCATAATTTCTTGATATTAGGTAAAAGGGATATCACTAACACTAGCACCCGTATCAGATAAGCCATGATAGCGACGATCTCCTATTTTGACTGAAACGACAGGCATGCCAACTACATTTCTATTCTTATCTTTAGTATCAGGTTTTGCAATTCTAGCAGTTTCATTACAGAAAATAAATAACGTGCCCATCAATATTGTCTACCAAGAGATCTTTAACCACAGAGCTACTATGTTCTACCTTAATTTTCTCAGAGGGGTTGGTTGTTCTAACATAACTTTTATTAACCACAGTTGAAGCTTTAGCATGTTCCTTTATCCTAATAGGGAAAGGTGGTTTCTCAACGTACGCAATAGGCACAACTGGGTTAACATTGTAAATAATAGTTTTAGCTTCAACTTTGATTGGTTCTTCATCTTTTTCTTCAATAGGTGGATGATATTTAAACCACTTCACTCTAGGGAGATCAACATGACCACCAAAGGTTTCATAAAATGAGGCTACTATCTCAGAGTCAAGTCCATACTTAGTGCTAAAATCATTGAAAGCATTGGTATTCATATTTTTTTAACACAATCAAACTTGGGTTTTATACCTGACTCTTTAGCTTCATCGAGCTCCCAATCTTAAGAGTTGAATTTAATTCTTTCCAAAAGATCCCACCTGAATTCAATAGTTTTCTTCGTAAAAGAACCAGAGCAAGAAGTATCAAGCATGGTTTGATCATTACGAGAAAGCCGAGCATAAAAATTCGGAACAATAATTTCTCTCGAGATCTCATAATTGGGGCATGAATATAACATTGAATTAAGCCTACCCCAAGCTAGAGCGATACTTTCTCCATCAGGAGGCAAAAATTCTAGAAAAAAATCTGATCACGATGAACAAGATGCATAGGATAATTTTTTTTGGTGAAACTCCAATTGCAATCGATTCCAATTCAAAGACCCCGTATCATCACATAGCCTATTCCATGTCAATGCTTTCCCCCCAAAGATAATGGGAAAACCTTCTTCTTGGCTTCATCTCCGGACAAACCTGCAAGCTTAAATAATCCAAAAACTTCATCCATATAGATTAGGTGCAAATTAGGATGTTTTGTTCCATCTCCTACATAAGGATTAGCTAGCAGTTTCTCTATCATACGTGAAGGAATTTCATAATAAATGGTTTCAGTAGGTGTAGAAGGTTGAGGGACAACTATTGGTGTTTTCAGTCGAGGTTAAGATACCCCGAACAAGCCCATCAAAGGATTACTTTCCATACTGACAAGTAACCGTAAATTTCAGCACGTAATATAAATTTTCCCTTACAAAATTCCCCTTACCAAAGGGGCTTAACTCCCCGAAAACGGCGCCAGAAAAGAGTCTTGATGACCCACAAGTATAGGAAGTCAATCATAGTCCTTTCAATAAGTAAGAGTGTCGAACCCAATGAGGAGTAGAATGAAGTGACAAGCGGTTTCTAGCAAGGTAACTTCTGCGACCACCGAAATAGTTGTAACAAGTTGTTTGATAGGAAGATAATTGTAACAAGTGACAAGTAGCAATAGTAACAATAGGTCCAACAAGACAGCCCAATCCTTTTGAGGCAAAGGATAGGCCAAAACAATTTCTTACAATAGGCAAAGCGTTTTTAAGGGCACATGGAAATTTTTTCTAGTCGCTTTCATCATGTTGGTTAATTCGTGTTCAGTATTTTTATAATTTGTTATGTGGGTGGACCATGCTTGGGTGGTGTTCTTACTTTTACAAACCTCCCACTTATGATTAACCCTCCCACAAGCATACACAACTACGCGAAAAGTATTAAGAATAAATTCTAACCATAGCATTAAACCTAGGGATCCAAATGAGCCCCTCATGAAGTAGGTGTGGGGTTTAAGTTTCTGGTACTCTCGCAACCCACCCTCTAATTACTACTCCTGAATGCATTCCCTTAGGCCCAAAATATGGTGAAGTGTTATGTAGTCGGCTTTCACATAACAGCACTAAGGGAATCACAACATTCTTATCATCAAAATATCGAATGAATATCAACTTCACATGACTACTTGCAACATGATTTATCCCGTGGCCTCAAGAACAAAAGTAACTACTCACAAGTGATAAACATGTTCATGACCGGAGAGGTATTGAATAGCATAATGGATGTGAACATATAATCTTCCACCAAGTAAACCATAAAGCATCAACTACAACATGTAATTAACACTACTAGACACACCCGAGGTACCAATCTGAGGTTCCCATACAAGATTGAATACAAGAAATGAACGTTGGTTTTGATACGGGATGGGGATGCAGTCCGACTGTCAGGGCACATCCGACTGACACGAGACGATCTGAGTGACCTCGTGCGGGCTGAGTGAAGATACGATTGCCCGAGTGAGGACATGACTGCACCGGTGGATTTTGGGATGCTAATGTCCATGTAGAGTATTAGGGAGGCCTAGGGATGTAGGTCCGTAGGACTACCCCTAATGTACAACCACGTCATGGCCCACTAGACATCAGGCCGCGGCAGGGGTCCGTTGCGCGCCCTGGTGTCAATTCGCCGCCTGGTGACCCCCCTCCAGCACTTCTTCATTCTAGTATTTTATATATATTATACACTAAATCCCCGTAAATTTTCAGCTCAATTGGAGGTGTGCAGAATAGGTATCTCTGAACTAGCTTTTTCAGGTTCAGAATTCCATGTGCCGATATTCTCCCACTTGATTTAAACCTTGCATATTATGAGAGAAAAGGGATTAGAATTACTCCATCAAGTGGCTAAAAGCATAAAAACAATATAAATAATAGTAATAAAACATAATGTGAAATGGACGTATCTCAAGCTTACCATTGTGAACATCACATGATCACCTCAAGATCAACCAAGCTCTCTATCAACAATATTATTTTGACCATCATGTGACAACAGGGAGCTTGATCTGTACCTGTGATTGCCGCATGACCTCATAAAGATCAACCAACTTCTTTCCTCATGGTACCAGGGCTGTTTATTATCCAGATTATTATTAACGTTGACCCATAGTCTGATCTACTATGAACTGTGTCCATGACCATGGACAAGGCTATCAATAGATTATATACTCTTCAAAGGTTAGTACACTGTACCCACACACACAAATCATGGCCTCGTGCTCCCATTCGGGTGGGCCAATGACATTTTGACAAAATCAATCTACTGCATGACACTCTCTCGGCCCCTCTGATAAACTCCCCTTAGGGCCATGAAATGGGTGGCCTCGATGTCAACTCGTGACATCTACCACTTTTGTATCCACCGCCGTCATGAAAAAACAAACTTGTCTCAAATGGGTACACCCGGGTACAACACAACTCGGGCACACAAGGATATGGCCGCCTACCTGATGAGGGTAGCGCGCACACAGAACCTTTCCTAGTTGGAGGTACTAGCGAGAAGCGTGACAATGGACCAAATTAGGGCATCTCATCTAGGCACGTTTGGTTGCACTAGTGAGCTTGATTCGGTGGCACCATGACTCAGCCAACGTATTTGTTCAAGTTTGATTACTGTCAAGTTTAATTTGAATGGTGATGAGATGAGTCATAATGACATGATGAAATAACAATGCATATGATCCTGATATAATAGGAACATGGATGAGCAACACAACCATTTAGCACATGAATCGGAACATCAACAACAATAAATCATTTATTCCACGAGATGTAAATGGGCATAGCATAGTGATGATCATGCATATGACACGTATTTTCATAATAAACTAGATCATGATGTGCGCTTGTTGTGGCGCCTGTCCATTTTATCAATAAAACGCAAAATGGTAGACAACTTTGTAATTATTTATTGGCATAAAACAAAAATTAAATATGTAAATTTGGAAGGTATAACATGTAAGATAGATGTATGTATACATATGTAAGAAAATAAGATTATTTGGTAACATGATCCAAAATAACTGATAACATGCAACTTGTAATTACATGATCAATGAAAATCAATGTATGCTAAGATGACTGCTTCTAAGGCATTACTATGAGAAGACACACGAAAAATATCATCAAGAACCCCAATGGTTATCTCTAGGGGCCTCAAGTATCCTCAAGAATCCCAATGGCTATCTCATAGGGGCATCAAGTATCATCAGGTACGACATGAATAATTAATGTTGAGTGCTATCATTGGTAAGCACTAAATAATGGTAAATTTTGTATATGACTTTTCGTAAATCACACAAAAATACACTACCATGTCTTATTAATCAAATTATATAAAGAAGTTACATAACCATAAATGAAGATTAATAGCCAATGGGTGCAAAACCCTCATAACTGACCAGATAGCACCTCATGAATCTATAGTGCTTTCACCTATGTGTAGGTATAAAAAGAAGTGTGTGAATCTGGATCTGCAAGAGAACAGTATATAACCAGTTGACTATAATTCAACAGAAGGTGATAATAATGGTTTAGTTATGGACCATTGCACTTCTGCATAACTCCACACAAAATTCCCTTATGTAACGAGCTTTGGAGACAATGTTGGAGTTTTTATTCACTATTTAACACCGAAATAGTGAAATAAAATGAGTTGGCATGACTCAGACGAAAGCAATGCTTCTGTGAAGTAATTGAACAAGGTATCAGCTTATGTATGTAAGTGTAGTGAATGAGCAGACCTACAAGTGGGATGTTTCCATTTTTTCACGCAACGCTTCGATAAGATCACCCACCATAGAGAATTATTTCTTGCCAATACCAGAAATTGATAGACCTGAGCAATGCAGAGAACACAGGTAAAAATTGATCAAATCTTTGTCGGTTGCCTAAAACATGGGACAACCAACATATGCCATATATCTCCCCAATAAAATTGTGAGTAAGATTTTGAAAAGAAAAAAACATTTCATCGTCAATAAGTAATAAATAGGAACCTTCTGAAAAAAATTGATTATCTTACCATCATCATACCACGATGTAAATATGTACTCCTTTCTGTCAGTGAACAACAAGATTAGCAATTACAATCGTGCTATCATAGTCCAGATCTGCTTTAGAGAGCCAAAATCTTCCAACCCTTAATCATGATGTGAAAATAAAAATCATAGAGTGAACAATAGCTAGTATTGGCCACTTGTTTTCGAATAATCCTCCATTAGATCTAGAACATGGCTAACTGGGACATCTGTCCTTAGAAGCCTGTTCACTGGTCAATAATCCACACACTGACATCACATGAGTAAAACTGAGACGAGAGGAATGAAGATGAAGTTCATCTTATAAGGCTAAGTGTTCCCCGTGAAGGACATAATTAAGAGTGATTTCACCATGTATGTTACGCCTGCCTGCCTTATTTTTACTCTTGAAATCTAAGGATCTTGGAAATTAATATACATAGTTACATACATATGATAGAGCTAAAGTCCAAAACTGAATGAAAAAGATGTAACCAAAAATTGCATAGTTTATCAGATTCTGAAAACTCTAGCAGTTGATTCTTTCAGCCATTTGAAAATATCTGTTAGTAGGAAAGTAGTGTTAGATGATACCCATGATTGGTTACGAAAGAGACGTGCTTAGTTGAAGGATCAGCCTAATATTGAAAGAACCTTCTCATCTAGATAAGTATGCAACTATACATCAGCGCAAAAGGAACTTGAAAGATTCTAAAAAAAATAAGATCTATACAAAGCAACTTTGTGGAGATGAGATAAACATTCATTAGCAGTAGTATTCCCGTGTTGCTCGCATCGTCTGCATCGAGCGCCCCCTCCGATATCCCTCGCCGGTCGATGGAACAGGTAGCACTGAACCCCTTGACTGAAGTGTAGCTGGTGAATGGGCTAGAATAGGCTGTTCGGCAGGCGAGTTAAGCACAGGGCTTCCTTTCGGCCTGTGGAGCAGCAGCCCACACGACAGCTGGGCCAGATTGCAGGAGGTATTGCATTAGACACAAAATCTGACGGCCAAAAACTTCTAGATCATGAAAACGGACGGTCGAA
Organism: Hordeum vulgare subsp. vulgare; assembly: GCF_904849725.1. Taxonomy (NCBI): domain Eukaryota; kingdom Viridiplantae; phylum Streptophyta; class Magnoliopsida; order Poales; family Poaceae; genus Hordeum; species Hordeum vulgare. Next base: position 241,207,087 of record NC_058522.1, read on the forward strand.
AATGTAATCGCTAAGAGAGCTTGGTTTAGGTTGTTTTACTATTCTTAATGATTATAATTAATACAAGAATATCATGATTATCACCAGCATAAGGAACGACTACAAGAATAGATCATAATGATAACACTATGACAAATAATAATAGATGCACAAGAACATGGCATAAGCCTGGACATGGATTCACCTGCATAAAAGAAGTATTAACAAGATCATTAATTGAGTAATTTTTTGTTAAATGTTAATGTGAAAACCACGACTATTGCAAGTAGAAATTGTGGTTTGCTTGGGGATGAAGAACTCATTGGTAAGAAGTGCGGTGAACTCGCAGAAAGATTTGTCGGAAAAGTTTCTCTCCGGGGGGAACTGATTTGAGATCAAGGTAAAAATGGTAACTTTCAATTTTTGACAACATTATGAAAATGGCACCAACAAAGGAGGCTTGATGAATAGAGAACGTGTGATTTTGAATCATCTAATTCGGAGTTATGCTTGCGGAGATACATGCGTTCATTCCTTAGGCACATAATTAAATAAAAGTTTTTCTTTTCTGCCACTAACTGGTGAACGTCCAAAACTTAGGGTTTTTGGATTGCGGGGAGAAACAGAAAGCATAGTTCCTGAAATATGCTTCCCGAAATGGAAAGCGCATTTCTTACAGCGGTTGTGGCAGAATACGCTTTCAAATATGGAAAATTTATTCGGGTGGAATACGCTTCCACTTAACCGCGCAGACCCGAGACTTTTGTGAATGACAAGTGGGGTCGCCGGGGCCCACGAGCAAGCTTTTGTCTTCCTCCCATGCGTGCGCGTTGCCGAGGGATCAGAGAGCCCGGACGGTGATTGGTAGCGCTACGTGGCATCTCCGGCGATGCTCCGACTATGGATGATCTCAAAATGGAGTGGCACATCCAACGGCGTATGGCATGGCCACCAAGGAGGATTGGAGTGACAGTGGTTAGGCACCCGCTGATACTTGTGATGTGTGTTGGGTTTTCGTGAAGAGGAATGGGTAATTGCAACACAATAGGGGTAAGTATTTCCCTCAGTTAAAAAACCATGATTTATCAAACCAATAGGAATATCAATCCTCAACCGTCTTCAACGGCTGCACACAAAAGAGTGAACAACTTGCACCCAACACGGGCAAGAGGGTTGTCAATCCCCTTGATCTCGTTATTTGCAAGCAAGTGAGGTGTGTAGATAATTGTAAGTTACAAAATAAAATGAAAGACAAATAAAGGCAGCAAGGTTAAGATAAGTTTTACAAATATATAAGTCAATAGAACCGGGGGCATCTCTCATGAAATCAACAAGTGGTGGGTAACAAATTAGTGTTGGGCAATTGACTGAAAAGCGGATAGTTATGCAATGTTCACGAAAATGATCATGTGTATATAGGCATCATGTCCATAAGAAAATAGGCCAACTCCTGGCTGCACCTACTACTATTACTCCACTATAAGAGCGCTTCTACGTGTGCCTCACTACGTATTAATTTCATGACAAACAGTGTAATGCTTGGAGAATGATGACATGATGTAGACAAAGTAAACTCAATCAATATGAGTAAACCCCATCGTTTTATCCTTATTAGCAACAACACAAAGATGTATGTTGTCCCCATATGTCACTAAGATATAGAAACCCGTCAGGTTGTGCCCACTACAATGCACCCCTCTCACTTAAGAACTATCAATCTACTTAGACAAACTAATTCAATAGACCAGTGAGATTTATGAAGATATGATGAACATGAAATTAAGGATCATATTAATTAGAGGTGAGTGAAATACTTTTCATGAATAATCTGAACTTAAACCCACAATTCATCGGATCCCAACAAATGCACCATACAGAAGTATTACATCAGATGGATCAAAGCGAAGATGCGATGATCATTGTATTGAAGATCATAAGAGAGAGATAGCCATCTAGGTACTAACTATGGACCGTAGGTCTGTGGTGAACTACTCACACAACATCATGAGGGCAGCAAGGTTGATGAAGAGGCCCTCCGTGATCGATCCCACTCCGTCGGGGTGCCGGAAAAGATCTTCATATTATATTGTGGCGGAACAAAGACTTTTGGTGGAGGAAAAAGTGTTTCTCGACGCCCTTTAGGGTTTTTGGAATATATGTGAATTTATAGGCCACCGAATGAGGATAGGACGACCACCAGGGAGGCACAAGCCTTCAGGGCGCGCCACCCCCTTGGTCGCACCCTGTTGGCTTGTGCCTCCCTCAAGTGGCTTTCGATCATCTCCAGAGGCTTCGAGGTTTTCTTTTGGTCCAAAAAAAATCATAAAAAGTTTCGGGGCAATTGGACTTCATTTGGTACTGTAAAACTGAAAAGTAAAAAAACACGCAGAAAACAACAACTGGCACTAGACGCTGGGTCAATTGGTTAGTGCCCAAAAATAATATAAATTGGTAAATTATTACTCAAAAAGTATCCTAGAATGATAATATAATAGCATGTAATAATCAGAAATTATAGATACATTGGAGATTTATCAATTGTCCCCAAGCTTAACTCCTTCTCGTCCTCGAGTAGGTAAATGGTAAAAACAGAACTTTTGATGTGACACACTACCCAATATGTAATGTTTTGCATCTATGCTCACTGAGAAACGATGAATTAACAAACATCAACACAATAATATTTATAAGCACAAGCAACAAAACCATCAATCTTTCCAACTATACGATCCTAAAAGAATGTTTACCCCCATTCATCTTATCATATTAGCACAGGATGGCTCTGTCTTCACCACATTAATACAAATGTCAAGCACCATGGTTCCAAGTGAGGCAATTGGACCGTACTTTTTCAATGTGCATCAACTTTTATTTTCACGTAATACATGAGCATGAACCATGGACATGGCATAAAGGTGGAACAGAATATGGTGGTAGATATCAAAGGGGTAAAAAGTGGAGAAGATAGTCTCACATCAACTAGGCGTACCGATGGGATATGGAGACGCCAATCGGTAGGTGTAAATGCAAGGAGTAGGTATTACCACACAAATGATGCACTAGAGCTATAAGTGTATGAAAGCTCAACTGAAGCTAAGTGGGGTGTGCACCCAACTTGCTTGCTCATGAAGACCTTGGGAATTTGAGGAAGCCCGTCATGGAAATATACAAGCCAAGTTCATAGAAATGAAAAAGTGATTCCCACTAGCATATGAAAATGACATAATATGAGACTCTTTATATGAAGAACAAGGTGCGAGTTTGAGGCACAAGTGTGGTAAAGGATAGTAGCAAAGTCCCATCTCTATGTTTCTCTATTTTTTTATTATTATGGCAGGCTCATTTGGCCTCCCCAATTTATTTTCTCATTAGGAAAATGCCCTCACATTGATGATCATCACACTTTTATTTACTTACTACTCAATGAAAACTTGATATGAAGAACTACGAAGCAATATGACTCAATATGAATGCCTCTAGTAGTGGACCACGATGTGCAATGATCTAGCATGACATGTATCAGCAATATGACGAACGGTGGTGTCGGTGTACTAATGAAGGGGGTCCTAAAATCCCCTCACTTAGGCACGGGCACCCGTGGCCCCCAGGCGGCAACTCCTTGTCGGGCTCACTCCGAGCCCCAAGGCAAACCAAGATCAACGCCGAGGCGGGACGACAATACTCGCACCGGCCTACGAAGAAGTCCGCTCACGTCGCCTGGAAAGATCCCAGTCCTCCAAGCCGCTGCTCCACCTCACGAGGGGGCTGATTGTCAACATCAACCGAGGTGTCGAGCGGGAAGGCAGAGCTGGCAGGGGCACGTGGCCGTGGCAGCGGGCGCGTCCCAGCCTTGATGACACTCATCCCGCGACATGGGAGCAGGATAGAGAGGTAGCTGGGCGGACGACACAGAGAGAGAGGCAGTCCTTGCTGGGATACGCCATCCGCACGCCACCTCACGGTGAATTTAATGTGCCCGTCCCAGTCCATCAGAGTTAGGTATTTCCCACTACCTTCTCTGGCAAGTAGTCCCGTCACTGCAGTACCCACTATGCACTCAGTAAAAAGGCCATTTTGGCTAGTGTTGTAACCCCTTTATCCTATAAATGGAGGTCAATGGCCACCAGAACAAGGGTCGACACCCCGTTTAATCACACACATAGTAGAGCCCTCGAGCATCCGTGCCGGGCCACTACGCTCCTGTACTCTTTCCACCTAATCAACAACAACCACCACCAGGACGTAGGGTTTTACTCTCGCGTGCGGCCCAAACATGTATAAACCCCTTGCGTTCGACCTCACCGACTAATGCCCTAAGCGCACCGAGACCACCGTGTAGAATCGTAAGAGGGGCCTCCCAGGTCCCATAGATCAACGCAGGTAAGCTCCCCAACATCTTTGGCATGCTAGGTAGGGGGATTTTTCTCTGCATGTATCTTCACTAGCATTACCACATGCTTTCCTCAGCACCCATGGCGCTCAAGAGGACGAGGGGTGGCACGACGGCCACCCCTTTGATGTACAGGCTGCCCACGTTGGCTGCAATGGGCGATGAGGGCGAGGTTGTTCACCAGGCGCATCGCGGTGGTGAACGCATCCACAATACTGCACCGAGCTCCGCGAGACGCGGCTCGGACCCTCCATCGTGCTAGCGCAAGCCGCTCCGGTGGCGGCCGTGGGCGGCATCACAATCGTAAAGACAACTGCGGTGGCGGCGACCGTACTTCCTCCGTGCCCCTCATTAGACAACCGCGACCCACGCCCGCGGGATGACGACCTAGGGTGTCGCGCGGATGAGACCCCCATGCAAGGAACGCAGGAACACACCCAGCCACCGCCCCGTGGTGAGGGCCTCAGGCGGACGACGATGTGGGAGAGTGCTCCTTCCAGCACTGCCAGGAGTAAGAGCGATACCCGCGTCTGAGCCCATCCGATCCCTAAAACCGCGGGAGAAGCTCTAGCATAGGCTCAGCCGTTGCTGAACTTTCTGCCTGTGCCGAAGTTGATGGAGGACTCGCATGCGCAGCATGCGGCCCCTGAAGGGCCCACCTCCGGGCCCAACATCGGCGAGGCATCCACTATGCAGTCGCCCCCATGAAGACAGCATGCTTCCCGTAGGACCAACGCGCAAGATGAAGTATCTCAAGGCTTGATGGACCCATGTCTCAAGCAAGATCAACGTCAAGTCTTGAAGGACCAGCGCAAGGAGGACGCTCGTACCACAATTGAGAGGCGGCATGAGACACGCCGCTAGTCCGATGATCGCACTGATCTAGTTGTCGACGAGCCCGCACCAGGGGCGCCCGGTAGTCTACCTTGCGAGGTAGTATGCCTGTTGTTCACCCATGACCTATGGCGAGTACGCTGGCCTTCCAGCAGGGCCTTCAAGCCATAATTGTCGGACAAGTACGAGGCAATATCAGTCCATCGGATTTCCTAGGCATCTACACCATTGCAGTGATGGCTGCTAGGGGACATGACGAGAAGGTTCTCACCAACTACTTTCCATTGGCGCTCAAACCCAACATGAGGAATTGGCTAATGAACTTGCTAGAGTGGTCCATCTCCTCCTGGGCGGACCTGAACAACCAGTTCGTTGGGGCCTACCATGAGGGCCACAAGCTCCGAGGGCAGCCCAGTGATCTGCATGTTTTGCCCTAGCGGGATTGCGAAACCCTACGACCACAAATTCAGCCACTCCATCACGACATCCCGGACATCCACTCCGCTGTGGTCATTGTTGCATTCCGCATGAACATTTGTAATCGCCGCATGCGCGAAGATAGTAAAATCGACAAGGTGCGGGATGTCGCCGAGCTTTACACTGCGACTGACAAGTGCACGCGGGCTGAAGAGGGAAGAAGGATCCTGAGGGAGGACGCTGGCATGGAAGTTGACTCTAATGACAACGAGGGCACGCTTGCCTCCTTGGACAAGGGACACAAGCGCGACAAGAAGCGCAAAGGGTAAGCAGTGATGGCTGTCAAGAGCTCCGGCAAGCCAAACGCCGGCAAGAAGGCCAAGTCCGAGGAGACCGACATGGATGTTGCCGCGTGCTCCAGAGACGATGAGGCCATGATAGGCGAGAAGACCAGCAAGCCATACTGAAAGATCAACCTAACCAAGGGCCACGATATCAACGAGTGCCGCCAAGTAGAACAGCTTGCTGAAAAGCAGAAGCATGAGTATGAAACGCGTGACAATGAGAAAGGCCGGGACGGTGCTAGTGGGTCAGACAAGAAGAACCGCGACGACCAAGGTGGCCACCATGGCAAGGCCAAGTAGCAGAAAGAGAAGCCCGCCAGGGGCCGAGACAACCAATCTAGAAGTGATGATGACGAGGATGTAGAGGAATTCGACATGTAGGAGTTCCAGAAGGCTATAGATGCTATGTGTGTTGACGAAGGCGTGTCTTGGCACTCCTCCCACATGCATCTTAAGAAATGGGTCTGGAAAGTCAACGCGACAGAGCCATCGGTAGAAGCAAGGAAACCTCTCAAGTGGTCCAACACTCCCATCATAATTGACGTTGAGGACCACCCTGATTGCATCACCGCGGTCGGGTGCATGCTGGTGTTGGTCTCGCCAACGGTGCGCAACCTCAGGGTCACGTAGATGTTGGTCGACAGTGGGGCCGACCTGAACTTGGTATCACCCGATGTGATCAAGAGGCCGCAAATCCCTGATTCAGATCTTAAACCCATGGGTTCCTTCCAAGGAGTGGACGGGGGAGATTCCAGCCGAAGGGCAAGATAACCCTTCCGGTCACATTCGGTAGAGAGCTTAATTTAAGACAAAGAAGATCACCTTTGACGTTGCCAAGATGGCACTGCCGTACAATGGAAACCTGGGTCGTCCCGCGCTGGCTAAGTTCATGGCAGCGTCCCACCATGCCTACAACATGCTTAAGATGCGAGGGCCGATGAGCATCATCACCATCCATGCAGACAAGAAAGATGCAGTCCTTTGCATCAACAAGATCTACCGATAGGCAGTCGGACCGTTCGCCGACAAGGCACCCGCTCATTCCAAAAGCAAGCCCAAGACCTCCGGCAAGACTCATGACGAATCCAGGAAGCGCACCGCTGAGCAGAGCATGCCCGTCGAGGACTCACCTGGGACTTCTGTCGTCGGGGTAAGGAGGAATAAGGCCGCCGGCCCCTTCCCGGAGGTGTGGGTCATTAGATCTAGTGCAGGCCGCCTGACGACCATTTACGTCACTCAGATGCTAGAATCGCACAACGACGAGTGCCCCATCAAGCATCATCCGAGAAGGACGCGGGTGCCGGACGTCCTTGCAACCCCCTTCATACGAAGTCTCCACCCAAGGCGTGTAATCCTTAGTACAAAGGTACGCGATGGGGCTGCACCCCTTTTGTAAAGCTAAGTATCCCACATCTTTTCGTTAAAAGTGCATGCTTAATCCTATGTGTGTTGAACGAATGTCGTGGTCATTTTCCGTTTTGCGGGGCTGTCGCAAAAACGTTACTGTCCCCGGCACCTTCCATTTCCCTTCCTTCCTTCTTCCTTAATGGGAGACACGGACCCCCTCAGACTGATCTTACCGAGGGAGGAGAATGGTAGTGACATGGACGGTTGCAGAATTATCGCTTCGCAAAACTAAGTTATGAAAACTGTTTTTGAAACTCTTTGGCAATCTTCCCTTGAAGAAAAATAATTATTTGTATGCAAATACCTGTATGTGAGGGACCCTTGCCAAACTATCTGTGCGTTCGTTGGATGTTTCGAGTCTGCTCAACGTATCGAACAGCCGCGCCAGGGATCGCAAGGTGGCCTCGCTGGCAGCGGCATCTCTAAGGGCTATTGGGGATCCGTCCCAAAAAGAAGCCCATGGACAGGATGTGCGCACCAGCGAGCATTTACGGCAAGGCGTAGGGCTCGAACAAGCATACAAATCTAAGATTGTGCCAAAAGGAAAGATGCATACATGCTGATGAAATGAAGTACACTACGAACGAAAATAAGTTCATGACGTTGATCCCGGGCAGTGACCCTTTACATAAATGTTGCGAGAACAAAAACTTAGCGGTCCAAGGTCACAAATCCGGCCTTGGTGGAGATAGGGCGACCAGCACGTCAAGCTTCCTAGTGTCGAAGCCTTTCAGCAGCTTGGACATGGCTTTGGACACGTCGATGCCAAGGTTGTGGCACGCAACTTTCACAAGAACTTTGTGGTGAGCTCCAGAGCACATCTCGCGGCAGCCTTTCAGAAAGTCGTGTGCTCGCTCCGCCTCGTACTTCACCAAGGCACCTACGAGCTTCCTGAAGAAGAGGGACACCCTCGCACTCGCTGCCTCTGGGCTGTCATTGGGGAAGACGTACTCCTATTAGCCGATCTTCATCAGTTGAGCCGAGCTTCTCGGCGAGGTTGACAAGTTGCGTCGTCCACAAGAGAACGCTCCCCTCGAAATCATTGTAGGAACACACAGCTGAGGCGACTAAGGCCATCTTCATCTCGAGCTCCTCGAGAAGGCTGTGTTCTCTGGCTTGGGTGCTCTTGAGGCTCCCCTCCCGAGCGGTCACCCTCACGAGAAAATTGGAGCTGGTGGTCACGACAGCCTCCAGGTCCTTGACCTTGCCGGCAAGCACGACCTGTGAGTTCGCCAAGGCCTGGGCGTCCTTTTGGGTGCTCTCTCTTAGCTCTGAGATCATCTGCCCGGACACGGCATGGTCTTGCTCCAACCACTTCACTTTGTCCTCCATCTCAACCTTGGCGAGCCAAGCGGCCTCAACGTCGTTCACGGCCTCGTGGAGCTTGGCAGCATACTCCGCGGCATGCTTCTTGAGCACAACCTTGTGCTCCAACTGAAGGGCCTGGACCTGCTTGCCAAACTCAACTTCGAGCTTGTGGGTGAGATTTTCTCCTAGACCGTGAGCTCTTCTTCCTCACAGTGCAAGGAGATCCTGCATGCCTTCAACTCTGCATCCAGTTTGGAGATATCCCCGTTGATCTCCCGCCAAGTCTTGGCAGCCTCGGACCGCCAATTGACAAGGTGAGCCTTGGCCAAGTTGATTGAAACTAGCTGCTCACCGAGCTCCTTGTGGGTCTCAGTGAACGACGACTGCGTTTCGGCATGGAGCACCCGAAATTTCTCTTCGGCGACCACAAGGAGGGCTTCTCGGCAATCCAGCTTCTCCAAGCGGTTGGTGTAGTGCTCCTGCAGCTGTAGGAGGTCCTTGCCTAAGGACGCCAAGATGGCATGCTCCTTGACCTCGTCACTCCCGCTGAACGGATTAACAGTCACCTCCCCTGTGAGGGTGGAGATTGCCTCATCTACGACCGCCCCCTCGGACAAGGCCTTGAAGATGGCATCACCAGGGAAGCTAAATAACTCTAAGTCGCCCACCGTAGGTACCGCTTGATACGTCTCCATCGTATCTACTTTTCCAAACTCTTTTGCCCTTGTTTTGGACTCTAATTTGCATGATTTAAATGGAGCTAACCCGGACTGACGTTGTTTTCAGCAGAATTGCCATGGTGTTGTTTTTGTGCAGAAATGAAAGTTCTCGGAATGTCCTGAAAATTTACGGAGAATATTTCTGGAAAATATGAAAAATACCTGCGCAAAGATCCACCGGAGGGGACGGGCCAGTGGGCCACAAGCCCTGACGCCGCGGCCCCCCTGGCCACGACAACCAAGCTTGTGGGGCCCACGTGGCTCTGCCGCCCCCAACTCCAGCGCTATTTACTCCCTTTCTACCCGGAAAAAATCAAGAGAAGATTCCATCGCGTTTTACGATCCAGAGGCGCCGCCACATCCCGTTCTTCATTTGGAGGGCAGATCTGGAGTCCGTTTTGGGCTTCGGATCAAGGAGATCGTCGCCATCGTCATCATCAACCTTCTTCCCTCTCCAATTCCATGAAGCTCTTCATCGTTCGTGAGTAATCTATTCGTAGGCTCGCTGGGCGGTGATGAGTAGGATGAGATATATCATGTAATCAAGTTAGTTTTGAAGAGGATTGATCCCTAGTATCCACTATGTTCTGAGATTGATGTTAGTACTACTTTGTCATGCTTAATGCTTGTCACTAGGGCCCGCATGCCATGATTTCAGATCTGAAATTATTATGTTGTCACCAATATATGTGTGTTTTAGATCCGATTTTGCAAGTTGTAGTCACCTACTATGCGTTATGATCCGGCAACCCCAGAGTGAGAATAACCGGAACCACTCCCGGTGATGACCATAGTTTGAGGAGTTCATGTGTCAGCAAGTGCTAATGCGTTGGTCCGGTTCTTTATTAAAAGGAGAACCTTAATATCCCGTAGTATCCATTTGGACCCCGCTGCCACGGGAGGGATGGACAATAGTTGTCATGCTAGTTCTTTTCCCTAAGCACGTATGACTACACACGGAATGCATGCCTACATAACATTGACGAACGGGAGCTAGCCACATATCTCTCCGTGTTATAACTGTTGCATGATGAATGTCATCCAACTAATCGCCGACCCATTGCCTACGAGTTTGTCCCACTACTGTTGTTACTTGTTTTGCTCTGCTGCTGTTACTACTGTTGCTACTACTGTTCCTTGCCAATGTTGTTACTTGTTTTGCTCTGCTGCTGTTACTACTGTTGCTACTACTGTTACTTGTTGCTGCTGTTACTCGCTACTGCTGCTACTTTACTACTGATGTCACTACTGTTGTTCCTTGCCACTGCTGTTACTCATTGCACTGCTGCTATCTGCTACAATACTTTTCTGGCGCCATTGATGCAACCGTTAGAATAGTCTGCCTTGTCAACAGATCGTTTTTGGCACCGTTGCTATCATAGTACTTTGCTACTGATACTTTGCTTGCAGAAAGAATCTTTCAGGTGTGGATGAATCTGACACATTCAGCTGCTAATACTTGAGATTATTCTTTCACTTTCCGTCGTGCGAACCAACAAATTTGGGTCGAACACTATACCCTCGAAAACTGTCGTGATCCCACGCGCTGGTGGGCTATTGCAAGACAATTTCTAATTGTTGAGCAACTGGAAGTAGCTCTTTTCTGGCTCCGTTGCTGTGGAGGCATCAAGGCAAGAATAGTTGCACGTCAACATCATTTTTCTGGCGCCGTTGCCGGGGAAGGATAGCTATATTCTCTGAGTCACTTGGGATTTATATCTGCTGATCACTATCTAGAATCTGAAAGATCCAAAAACCAAAGTCGTGCCCTCAACTACGAGGGGAGGTAAGGAACTGCCATCTAGCTCTACACTTGATCCACCTTCAGTTATGAGTAAGTTTGCGACACCACCTCCTGCTAGAAATTTTGATATGTCGCTTGTGCTTGATGATGCTTATGATGCTGCTATGCCTGATACTCCTAGAGATGCTATGCCTGATACTTCTAGAGATGTTATGCCTCATACTTCTAGAGATGTTATGCCTGATACTGCTAGAGATGCTATACTTGATACTGCTTTGCTTGATGATGCTAGAGATGCTATTTTGCCTGATGATGCTATGCTTGATGCTAGAGATGCTATTTTGCCTGATGATGCTATGCTTGATACTGCTAGAGATACTACTTTACCTGATATGCCACTAGGGGTATTCCTTGATGCTCATATTGCTAGAGTTACTGCCAATGCTCGTGATGCTTCTGAAACTGCCGATACTATTGAAACAGAACCTGCTTTTGCTCCTGCTAGATCTAGCTCTCCTAGATATGAATTGCTTGATATACCTGAGGGTTATGTTATGGAGGGAGAGATAGCTGAGGATTTTCTTGTGTGTGAGGATGCCTATGACGCTGAGAAATTATTTCTCAAGTGGAAGGAAAAATCTCTGAAAGCTAGGATGAAATACGACTCGAAGTTTGCCACTTCACCAATCTTTATCACCGATGAGGATTATTAATTCTCTGTCGAGCCTGAGATAATCTCTCTAGTCGAATCTGATCTTTTCCACGGTTATGAGTCTGAGACGGTCGTAGCCCATCTTACCAAACTACACGATATAGCCACCCTTTTCACTAGTGAGGAGAAGATCCACTACTACTATATCCTTAAGTTGTTTCCTTTCTCTCTAAAGGATGACGCTAAAGCCTGGTTCACTTCTCTTGCTCCTGGATGTGTGAGTAGTCCCCAAGATATGGTCTATTACTTCTATGAGAAATATTTCCCTGCCCATAAGAAGCAAGCTGCCTTGCAGGAAATATACAACTTTGCTCAACTCAAAGAAGAGAGTCTCCCACAAGCCTGGGGGAGGCTCATCCAGCTACAGAATGCTTTGCCTGATCACCGTATTAAGAAGAACGAGATACTTGATATCTTCTATAACGGACTTACCGATGCTTCTAGAGACCACCTAGATAGTTGTGTCGGTTGTGTTTTTAGGGAACGAACTATAGAACAAGCTGAGATCCTACTAAATAACATCTTGATCAACGATAATGCTTGGACTACCCCCGAACCTCCTCCTAAGCCAACTCCTAAGAAAAGAGGTATTCTATTCCTCAGTCCCGAAGATATGCAAGAAGCTAAGAAATCTACGCAAGAGAAAGGCATTAGATCTGAAGATGTCAAAAATCTACCACCTATCGAAGAGATCCATGGTCTCGATAACCCGATACAAGTAGTAGAGGTGAATTCTCTGTGTAGGTTTGATGAGAGTGATATTCCTTTTGATAAACCTGCTAGCCTATGCTTTGATGAATTTGACAACTTTGTTGCCAAACAACAGAGTTTCAATGATTATGTTAGCAGACATTTGGAACAAAGTACTCGTATGCTTAGTCATTTAAGTGCTTGTGTAGACAGAAATGTCAATGATCTGAAGCTTCTGATTAAACATGCCTCTATGATTACTAATCAGGTAGAACAAGTACTTAAAGCTCAGAATGACTTGATCAATGAATTAAATGACAACTCTGTCAAAGTCATTACTAGAGGAGGCAAAATGACTCATGAACCTTTGTATCTCGAAGGCCATCCTAAGAGAATTGATCAAGATTCTCAAGGAATTAATGCTGATACACCCAGTCATCCTAAGAAGAAGGATGATAGAAACCTACATGTGAGTTCACCAAATACTGTCACACCTGAGGAACCAAATAATATTTCAGCGTCTGATGCAGAAACACAATCTGGTGATGAACATGAACCTGGTGAGAATATGGACAGTGATGTTCATAATAATGCTCAATCTAGCAATGATAAGGATATGGAGATTGAACCTACGATTAATCCTGATAACCCGCAACCTAAGAGATACGATAAGAATGACTTCACTGCTAGGAAGCATGGTAAAGAAAGGGAGCCATGGGTTCAGAGACCTATGCCCTTTCCTCCTAAGCCATCCAAGAAAAAGGATGATGAGGATTTTGAGTGCTTTATTGAAATGATAAGACCCGTCTTTCTTCAGATGCGGTTAATTGATATGCTCAAAATGTCTCCATATGACAAGTACATGAAAGATATCGTGACTAATAAACGGAAGATACCAGATCTTGAGATCTCCACCATGCTTGCCAATTACACTTCCAAAGGTGGAACTCCTAAGAAACTTGGTGATCCCGGAGTGCCCACTATACCTTGCTCCTTTAAAGGAAACTACGTAAGAACTGCCTTATGTGACCTTGGAGCCGGTGTTAGTGTTAAGCCACTCTCTCTTTATCATAGACTTGAACTAGATAAGTTGACACCCACTAAAATTTCTCTGCAAATGGCCGACAAATCAACTGCTTTCCCTGTCGGCATTTGCGAGGATGTTCCTGTTGTGGTTGCTAACACCACTATCTTAACATACTTTGTTATCTTGGATATTCCCAAGGACGATGCCATGGCTGTCATCCTCGGAAGACCCTTTTTAAATACTGTAGGGGCTGTTATAGATTGCAACAAAGGCAATGCTACTTTCCATGTCAACGGTAATGAGCATACAGTGCACTTTCCAAAGAAACGATATCAAGTACATTGCATCAGTGCTATCGAAAAAACTTCATCGATTCTTATTGGGAGCTTTGAATGCCCTATTCCTCGTGTTAAGATGAAGTATGATTTGCTTGTTGGGGAGATTCATATCCCCATTGAGGTGACTTAGTGACTATTCAAAAATTCTCCGTTCTCTTTTGCGATTCGGAAAAGTTTTGTCATGAGGATTTGATCAACCCCATTGACGGATTTCTTTCGATGACCATGAAATGGATGAACCAAGGAGTCACATACCTCTGCTTAAGCTTTCACTTTCTGTTGCTTAGAAGGAAAATGATAGATTTAGTTTAGTTTTCCCTGTTTCCTGTTTTAGCGTCCCGGAGAAAAGTACCCCGAAAATAAAAGTTCTCCGATGGTCCTGAAAATTTAGTATGATTTTTTCTGGCATATTTGAAAAATACTGGGACTGAGAGCTGGCCTGGGGGCCACACCAGTGGGCTAAAATCCCTGTCACCGCGGTCTCCCCCCTGGCCGCGGGGACCAAGCTTGTGGGGCCCACAGGGACCCCCTCCACTCATACCAGCTCTCATCCTCTTCTTCTACCTCCATAAAAACCGTTTCGCAACTCAAACCCGTGTTCTTGCTCATTTGGCTGTGATTTTCGATATCCTTGCTCAAAGCACCATTCTCCGAACCGTTTTGGGGAAATTACTCCTTGGTAAGTGACTCCTCCATTGGTCCAGTTAGTTTCTACTCTGGTGCTTTATCCTTCGCGTATTCTTGCTACCTTGGTGACCCTGTTCTTGAGCTTTGAATGTTGATTTTAGCTGGTCCCAAGTAGTTTTAGCGCGTGATACGGTCTCTAGGCACTAGTAGGAGTAGTTGCTACAAGGTGTGGTTGGTCTTTATTCACTTTTCTCTTGAACTTCAAAAATTTCAGCAAAAAGAAATTATGTTCAGGAGGAAGTTTCATGGTGGTTCCTCAAGTAAGAAGGGTCCCCGTCTTTCTATTCGGGAGCCCGATCCTTATCAACTAAGGGACGCACCGGTACAACCATGTGAATGGCCTTCCGATGAGTTCATGATCGAAGCAGGCTTCAAGGATGAGTTTGATAGACTTGTCCGCAATTCCGGGTTAGAGAATTCCTCTCAGATAAATGTGAACAGTATGCTTTGCTCACTGCCTCTTTCGTGCGTAGATTTAAATTTTCGGTTGGCCGTGACTCATCCATACTGTTTGATCTGTATGATAAATCCTACGCCATGGATTTGGAGGATTTCAATAGGATTTGCAAGATACCCGATGGGGGTAATCTTAAAGATCCTGCCAAGTATAACTGTTGGAGAAACTAGAGACATCACGCAAGCTACCATAGGAAGCATTCATTTCCCTGCCTTGCACTACTTTGCCCTCTTCATAGTAGATGCATTACGGCAAGGTTGAACATTGTCACCTATGCGCATCCGACCTTAGTATCCTTAAGAGCGCAGTGACGGGTGACAAAAGCTTCAACATGGGAGTTATTATAGCAAGGAGGCTGAATAAGAATGCTATTGATGGGGATTTCTTTGGCGGCATCCTTGCCACTCGCATAGCAAATTTTCTTGGAGTACCCATCCGCGCAGGAGATCCCCCGCTCCATACAACTTTCCGTGACCGCGTCGCTATGACACGCTACCAGTTCCTTGAGAGGGATGATGAATCCCTCCTATACCGATTGATATTTAACCGGCAGCATGTTTTCCATATTACCCTTCCTGCTCCTGCTTTCTTTGACTTTTAGGTAAAACGAAGATACTACATAACCATAGGAGAGGCAGAGGAGTATGAGAGGGAGGCGACGACTGCTCGTCTCCATGTGAAGTATAACCCCGATTTTGATTTTGGGTTTCGCCAGGACCGTCCTTGGGAGTAAACCAAGCTAGGCCAAAAGCCTAAGCTTGGGGGAGTACGTGTTTGCACCAACTTTACATTCATGCTTATGCTTTCACTTTGTTAGTCGGTGTTTACACTCTGCCACTATATCATCCATGCTAGTTTATTTTCATTTTCTTGTTTTCTTGTTTTGTGTCCTTTTGAGAAAACCCAAAAAGATTTTCCTTTCTTCTTTTGCTTGTTGGGAGCTTTCCCGTGTAAATAGTTTTCTTTTTCTTTGGGTCAAGGTAGAAGATATTGGTTACAATGTTTAGTGGCTCTTGCATGCATACCTGTTTAGATTTCAAAGAGCCATATTACTTTGTCTTCTCCTTTGTGTTTGCCTGCAGTTTCAGCTTAGTCCAATGCACGAGCACTCTTATTATTGTTCACATCGTTCGATCGTGCAAGTGAAAGTCAATAATGATGATATATGATGAAGTGACTGAGACTAGAAAACCTGGTATGAACTATATCTATTTTGTTTTTGCAAATATGACTAGCTTGTCATCCCAGATTCAGCTTCGTTGAGAGAGAACCATGCTTGCAATCACAACTTAGAGATCATAGTTTCTGATGCCATGCTTAATTAGCTAGAGCTTATAAAGTTTTGTCTTGAATGCCAACATAGATTTTGAGATGACTATGATGTAGTATGATAGGATGGTATTCTCCTTTGAATGATTCAAGTGGCTTGACTTGGCGCATGTTCATGCATGTAGTTGAAACAAAATCAACATAGCCTCTATGATGTTCGTGTTCATGGTGATTTATATCATGTTCATGCTTGCACTCCATGTTAGTCAAACTCATTGCATCTTGATGACTGTTGTCGCTCTCTAGTTGGTCGCTTCCCAGTCTTTTGCTAGCTTTCACTTGTACTAAGCGGAATATTGCTTGTGCATCCACTTCCATAAACCCAAAAGTTTTTCCATGAGAGTCCACCATACCTACCTATTTGCGGTATCTACCTACCGTTCCAAGTAAATTTGCATGTGCCATTCTCTAAACCTTCAAGAAATAATATGTTTTGCATGCCCGAACCGCTCATGTGGTGACAGGGGGCTATTGGTATCTTCCATGTTAGGCGTGTTATCCTCGACATGTGTTTATTCACTGTCATTCATGAGAAAGGGGTCGGTAATTGGAATGCCTAGTTCCACGCTTAAATTGAAATCATAACTGTAAAACAAGACTCCCCCCGGATTGATGTTAGTATGGACGGTACCCGAGGATTCGGCTAGCCGTGGAGTGTGATTGATTGGTGGTGGGGGAGTTAAAACTTTACTTTTCTGTTTGGGAACCGCCTATAGCATGAATAGCATGGAAGATATTGAGAACTCTTGGTCATTGCGTTGACAATGAAATTATTATCTCTGTTTTCAAAGCTTGAGCTCCGGCACCTCTGCAAATCAATGCTTCCCTCTGCGAAGGGCCTGTCTATTTATTTTCCTGTTGAGTCATCCTCTTCTTATATAAGCACCAATTAGAGAGCACCTCTGTCATTTTTACGCTTTGCTTTTGATTGATATTGAGTATGACTATGACTAGATCTTCGTTGCTATGAATTACAATGTTTAGTCAGCCCTTGATCTTTGAAAGTGCTCTACATTTATGTTTTGTGGTCTCAGAAAGAGCTAGCGAGATACCACCTATTCATATTGCTTCATGCTTGTTTTGATTGAATTGTTCGTATCTGAAACTCATTATTATTTGCTCGCTAGCTATTTATGCCATTGATATTAGTTTGCCGTGAGGCCTATGTGTCACTTGCCTATGTGGTTAACTTGTGATCTTGCTGAAATTCTGGTTATGAGTTAGACATAGTTGCAACAACAAGATCAAACAGAGTTTGTCAAAGGTTTTCTTTCTCTTTCAGTTTGTCAATTGAGTTGCTTGAGGACAAGCAAGGTTTTAAGCTTGGGGGAGTTGATACGTCTCCATCGTATCTGCTTTTCCAAACTCTTTTGCCCTTGTTTTGGACTCTAATTTGCATGATTCGAATGGAACTAACCCGGACTGGCGCTGTTTTCCACAGAATTGCCATGGTGTTGTTTTTGTGCAGAAATGAAAGTTCTCGGAACGACCTGAAAATTTACGGAGAATATTTCTGGAAAATATGAAAAACACATGCGCAAAGATCCACCGGAGGGGACGGGCCAGTGGGCCACAAGCCCTAACGCCGCGGCCCCCCTGGCCGCGACAACCAAGCTTGTGGGGCCCACGTGGCTCTGCCGCCCCCAACTCCAGCGCTATTTATTCCCTTTCGTCCCGGAATAAATCAAGAGAGAAGATTTCATAGCGTTTTACGATCCATAAGCGCCGCCACATCCCGTTCTTCATCTGGAGGACAGATCTGGAGTCCGTTTTGGGCTCCGGATCAAGGAGATCGTCGCCATCATCATCATCAACCTTCTTCCCTCTACAATTCCGTGAAGCTCTTCATCGTTCGTGAGTAATCTATTCGTAGGCTCGCTGGGCGGTGATGATTAGGATGAGATCTATCATGTAATCGAGTTAGTTTTGACGGGGATTGATCCTTAGTATCCACTATGTTCTGAGATTGATGTTGCTACTACTTTGCCATGCTTAATGCTTGTCACTAGGGCCCGAGTGCCATGATTTCAGATCTGAAATTATTATGTTGTCACCAATATATGTGTGTTTGAGATCCGATCTTGCAAGTTGTAGTTACCTACTATGCGTTATGATCCGGCAACCTCGGAGTGACAATAACCGGAACCACTCCTAGTGATGACCATAGTTTGAGGAGTTCATGTGTTCACCAAGTGCTAATGTGTTGGTCCGATTCTTTATTAAAAGGAGAACCTTAATATCCCGTAGTATCCATTTGGACCCCGCTCCCACGGGAGGGATAAACAATAGATGTCATGCAAGTTCTTTTCCCTAAGCACGTATGAGTACACACGGAATGCATGCCTACATCACATTGACGAACGGGAGCTAGCCACATATCTCTCCGTGTTATAACTGTTGCATGATGAATGTCATCCAACGAATCGCCGACCCATTGCCTACGAGTTTGTCCCACTGCTGCTGTTACTTGTTTTGCTCTGCTGCTGTTACTACTTTTGCTGCTACTGTTCCTTGCCACTACTGTTACTTGTTTTGCTCTGCTGCTGTTACTACTATTGCTACTACTGTTACTTGCTGCTGCTGTTACTCGCTACTGCTGCTACTTGCTACTGCTGTCACTACTGCTGTTCCTTGCCACTGTTGTTACTCGTTACACTGTTGCTACCTGCTACAATACTTTTCTGGCTCCATTGATAGAACCGTTAGGAATAGTCTGCCTTGTCAACAGATCGTTTCTGGCACCGTTGCTATCATACTACTTTGCTACTGATACTTTGCTTGCAGAAACTAATCTTCCAGGTGTGGTTGAATCTGACACATTCAGCTGCTAATACTTCAGAATATTCTTTCACTTCCCGTCGTGCGAACCAACAAATTTGGGTTGAATACTCTACCCTCGAAAACTGCCGCGATCGCACGCGCTGGTGGGGTATTGCAAGACAATATCTAATTGTTGAGCAACTGGAAGCAACTCTTTTCTGGCTGCATTGCCGTGGAGGCATCAAGTAAGGAAAAGTTGCACGTCAACACCACACAAGGGTGGCTCCGTCGTTGACAATGAGCTAGCAGCTCTCGCATGGGCAGCATGGAGCAGAAATGACATGTTCACCCCTAGCACCCCGGTGACAGGGACACCTCCGATGCCGACCGCCATGTCCTGAGACCTGGGCTGGTGCATGTCCTCGAAATGGCGACAAACTTTGTTTGGGCCGACTGAACGCTACTCTGTGACTGGGTAGTTACAAAGGTAGGTTTCACGCTTGTCCCGACCTATGTTGTGAGACATGGTCGAGAAAGATGGAATTTGCCCTTCCGATCAGGCAAGATATTCTATGGGCCCCTTGGGTGATCTGACCTGGATAAGCATAACGATGCGATGAGGATTATGAGATAATCTGAAGTGTTGGTCGGATTCACAAGAACGAGAAAGAGGTTGTGCTGCAACAAGGATGACCATGTCTCCTTGTGTTGGACAATATATATAATGTGGCAAAGGGAACATAAGTATGAAGTACAGGTTGACCAAACCAGCTTCATCGAACACTTGGATTCGGCACGCTTTGCTAGAGGCCGCTACTGACTGGCTGAGTCGAATGTTATCTCACTCACAACCAAGTGAACGAAAACCTAAGGGGTCGCGCGCTTATGGGAAGGAACACATATGCTTTACGATCTGTGTGAGGCCCAAGAGTTGTGCCCGTGGATGATGCCTATAAATAATGGAGGTGTGACACACTTATTCACTTGATCACTTCGATGCGGTCATTAGGGATTTACATGTGTTGCAACTAGCCACCTCCACTCACCACTGCCGATTGTGTAATGCGAACCTAGCAGTCCGCCACACGGTGTTCCACCTGCACGCGTGGATACCGTTAGACTCGGTGCACTTATGCTGCTTGGGCAAACTTGTATGTGGGATCCGGCAACCGGTTGTTCACCGGAGCGGATCTGGCGACCGTCTGTTCGACGAAGATCGGACGAGGAGGAGACGGAGCACGCGGACGCGCTGCCCCAACATTACTTCCGCTGCATGGAACTGCGTGTCTAGTGGTAATGATCTGTGATCCACCTTTGTAGCTTGTTCTTGGATGTTCTGCGCAGAGGAAAATCTTAATTACCATGCGATGCATCCACGGTAGAACCCAATAGGAGGGCCACTACGGCTCTAGGATGTTATAGACATTTACCTTGCTGACATACCTAGTGGCTCTTGGGTATTGGATACCTGATCGGTTGTTCATATTTGCAACTCAATGCAGGGGCTGGTAAGAACTTGGCGTGTGGCACAAGGGGAGATTGACATCAGGGTCGACAACAAAGCAAGAGTTGCTGGATTGGAGGTCACACGATGCAGCTCCAACTTCGTTCTGTATTTATTTTGGAATTTAAGAATTGTTATTACATTCATGCACTTAGTCGTAACATTATTTCTGCCTCATGCTTGATGAGTTACGGTTATGAATTCAATTTAAAGGACAATGGTTTTTCATTTTATTTGAATGGAATGTTCCACGGCTATGCACCCATAATAGATGGGTTATTTATTTTGAATGTAACCAATCTATAACATGAATGTCAAGATGCATACGCCTTATGAGATAAATCCGACGTACTTCTAGCATTGTCGGATGGAAACATTTCTGTGAAACGCATGAAGAAGCTCCATGATGATGGACTCCTAACTTCATTCGACTTCGGGTCATTCGAGACATGCGAATCATGCTAGCTAGGCAAGATGACTAAGTCTCCTTTTGCAAGAGTTGCGAAAGGGCGTTCGAGCTGTTGGAGCTAATACGCAGTGATGTGTGTGGTCCAATAAGCACAATGGCCAGAGATGGCTATCAGTACTTCGTGACTTTTACCGGCGACTTGAGTAGATATGGATATATCTATTTGACGAGGAAAAATTCAAGAACTTTTGATAAGTTCATAGAGTTTCTGAATGAGGTAGAAAGTCAGCTCGGGAAGACGATAATTCTTGTGCAATCAGGTTGTGGAGGTGAGTACATGAGCCATGAGTTTGATGATCGTCTGAAAAGCCGAGGTATAGTACCTCTGTCACACCTCCGGGTACGCCGCAGAGAAACGACATATCATAACAATGAAATCAAACCTTGCTGGATTTGGTCCGATCGATGATGAGCAAATCAGATTTACATTTGTCATTCTGGGGATACACTCTAGAAACTGCAACTTTTCTAAAGACACCACATGATATGTGGACTGGGAAGAGTCCTAGTTTGTCTTTTCTAAAGATTTGGTGTTTCGAAGCATTTTTGAGCGACTCATGCCGGGCAAGCTTACACCAAGTCAGATAAATGCATATTCGTCGGATATCCAAGGAAAACCTTTTGATACATCGTCTACAATCGAGAGGAGAACTAAGTGTTTGTTGCTCAGAAAGGGGTTTTCCTAGAGAAAGAGTTTCTCAGTTGGAAGCAAGAGGGAGAACAGTGCGACTCGAAGAAATTTGAGAGCCACTCAGGACGACTCGGCTGGTGATGAGATCATACCGGACTTTGTTAGAGAACCTGTAGTGGAGATGGCACCGGAGTCATGGAGGTCAGATAGATTGCACAAAGTGCATGATGTGTTGTTGCTAAAAAGTGATGAGCCGGCCATATATGTAGAAGTGATGGTGAGACCAGATTCCGAGACATGGATGGAACCCATGAGATTCGAGTTAGAGTCCACAGATGATAATCAAGTCTGGGACTTGGTTGATCTTCCGCCTCGCGTAATAGCGAGTGGTTGCAAATGGGTCTTTAAGAAGAAAACCGATGTGGATGGAAATGTTTAGATCCACAAAGCTCGGCTTGTTGCTAAAGGTTATGGACAAGTTCAAGGAATGGACTCTAGCGAGTGGTACGAATGCTGAAGTCAGTAAGGATCATACTAGCTACAACTGCATGTTTTGATTATGTGATATGTCAGATGGAAGTCAAAACGACTTACCTTCATGGATATTTAAAACATGATGTATATATGATACAACCCGAAGGTTTTGTCGATCCAACTGACGCTGGTAAAAGAAGCAAGCTCAACAGATCCATTGATGGGTTGAGGAAAGTAGCTCGAAGTTGGAACATTCATTTTGATGAAGTCATCACTAACCTTGGTTTCATCAAGAACGAAGAGGACTATTGTTTATTCAAGAAGTCTAGTGGGAGCTTGGTAGTATTTTTGATCTTGTATGTGGACGACATACTAATGATCGGAAATGAGGTTTTGATGCTGAACTAGGTTAAGGAATCATTGAATGGCAAGTTTTCGATGAAAGAGCTTGGAGATGCAGTGTACATTTTAGGCATCAAGATCTATAGAGATAGATCTAGGAGCCTGCTCTGCTTAAGCAAGAGAACTTACATAGGCAAAGTGTTGAAGCGGTTCAGCGTGAGTGAGGCCAAGAAGGGTTCTTGCCCATCTCACATGGTATAAGGCTAAGAAAGACTCATAGTCCTATGAATATTGATGGGTGAAACCGGATGAGTAGGATTCTGTATGCCTCGGCAATAGGATCCATCATGTATGCCATGCTATGTACACGACATGATGTTGCTTATTCAATAAGGTTGACAAGAAGATACGAGGCCAACCCAGGTGAGAGTCACAGGGCAGCGGTGAAAGCAATCTTGAAGTACCTGAAAAGGAATAAATAGATGTTCCTAATTTATGGAGGTGAGGTGGAGCTCTGCGTAAAGGGTTACGCTGATCCTAGCTTCCAAACCGATAGGGATGATTGTCAATCGCAAACTGGATTTGTGTATGTCATGAATGGAGGAGCTGTGAGTTGGACGAGTTCCTAGCAAGATACGGTGGCCGACTCCACAATAGAGTTTGAATACATTGTGTCTTGTGAAGCCGTGAAGGATGGTGTTTGCATTGGAAATTCCTGGAGGTCAAAACCGCTGGACCTTTATTGGATAATTCAGGTACCACCGCACATGCCAAGGAGCCAAGACAACACCATAAGACAAGGAACATAGACCGAAAATATCACTTGATACGAAAGCTTGTGAAAAATGGTAATACTAATTTTGCAAGATTCACACAGATGCAAATGTTGCAGATCTGTTGACTAAGCCGCTTCCACATCCCAAGTATGAGGGGCATGTTAGAGCTATGGGCATTCCATGCCTATTTGATTGACTCTAGTGCAAGTGGGAGAATGTTGAAGATATGCCGTAGTGGCAATCATGTATGATGATATTTCCTATGTGTTTATGAATAAAGATTGTCCTTGGACATTATCAGTGATGTGTATTAACAAGTATGTCACCTATTTGTGAGACTATACATTGTATGGTAAGTGTACTAAATGGTCCCTAGTCTAAATAGTTGTGCCGACACACGACCAATTAAACTAGCATATGACATGGTGGATGGTTTGGTCTCACTCACCATGTAGCATTGGATGCTAGCCAGATAATATGGACTCAAAAAGATCTGGACAGATTTGATGTAGTCGGATCAGAGTCGAGAAAAGGTATGAATTGGACAAACCCAACTATGAGACGAAGAGATAGGTCATCTATGAGTCTCTATTACAACATAAGTTCTATGTTTAAGACCCGGGCTGGCAAATGTACCCGGGATGGTGACAAACTTGCTTTGGGCCGACCAAACGCTACTCCGTGACTCGGTAGTTACAAAGGTAGGTTTCGGGCTTGTCTAGACCCATGCTGCGAGACATGGTCGAGCAAGATGAGATTTTCCCCTCCGGTCGGGATATATATACTCTGGGACCCTCGGGTGATCTGACCTGGATAAGTATGGCCATGCGATGAGGATTATGACATAATCCGAAGTGCTGGTCGGATTCACCAGAATGAGAAAGAGGTCAATCTGCAACAAGGATGACCATGTCATCTTCTGCACAACAATATATAGCATGTGGCAAAGGGAATCGAAGTATGAAGTACAAGTTCGCCTAAGCAGCTTCATCGGACACTTGGAGTCGGAAAGCTTTGCTAGAGGCCGCTACTGACTGGCCAAGTCAGATGTGATCCGACTCATGACTAAGTGAACAAGAACCTAAGAGGTCGCACGCTTAAGGGAATGAACACGTAGGCTTTAGGATCCGTGCGAGGCTCAAGAGTTGAGCCCGCAGCGAATGCATATAAATAGTGGAGGTGTGACACACTTATCCAGTTGATCGTTTCGGCACCGTAATTAGGGCTTTGCATGTGTGTGATCCGGACCTAGCAGGCCGCCACATGGTGTTCTTCCTCCATGTGCAGATATTGTTAGAGGTAGTGCACTTATGCTGCTCCGGCAAACCTGTACATGGGATCCGGCAATCATTTGTTCGCAAGAGAGGATCTGGCGACCGACTGTTCGAGATAGATCGGACGAGGAGGAGTTGGACCACGTGGGAGCACTGCCCCAACTCTACTTCTGTTGCACGACAATGCGCATCTAGTGGTAATGATTTGTGATCCACCTCCATATCATCTTCTTGGATATTCTGCGTGTAGGAAAATTTTAATTCGCATGCAATGCACCTAAGTTACAACCCAACAGGAGGGCCACCAGGGGGGGCCAAGCCATTAGGGTGCGCCGACCCCCTGGCTGCGCCCTGTTGGCTTGTGCCTCCCTCGTGTGGCCTCTGGTCTTCTCCCGAGGCTTCCAGGTTTTCTCTTGGTCTAGAAAAAAATATAAAAAAGTTTTGGGGCAATTGGAGTTCGTTTGGTAGTGTAAACCTGAAAAGTAAAAACATGTAGAAAACAACAATTGACACTAGGCACTGGGTCAATAGGTTAGTGCTCAAAAATAATATAAATTGGTAAATTATTACTCAAAATGTATCCTAGAATGATAATATAATTGCATGGAATAATAAAAAAATATAGATTCATTGGAGGCGTATGACCCGCGGAGGAGGCCCTGGACCGTCATTGGTTCGAGCGCATGGGCACCCCGGGCATGCACCAAAATGGTGGGGAGGTCCACCAGACTTGGGGTTTCTATTGGTGGTGGTAGAACAGAGGGAAGGGGCTCGCCTTGGTTGGATTTAAGACAAGGATACCAAAAATTGTTCGGCAATGGGAGGGCAAGGAGAGATTGTTGGGATAAATTGGGAGGCTTAGGAGGTATCGGGACGTGGAGGAGGCCGATGCTGAGGAGATATGTGACCGAGGGCGGCTTAAATAGCCGAGGTGGGGATGCTCATTGTCGGACGCTGACGGAAGCGCGGGGTTGATGCTCTGACGTGACCAAGTACGCATGCACTCGCTGGCATGCTCAGATGGTGATAGGGAGAGCTAGTGGAGCGCAGTGGAGCAGCATGTGCAGACGCGGGGAGGGAGCTGTTCGGTCGTCCACTTTGTGCGAACAGTGCAGCGACCGGAGCTTCCATGGCGTGGGGAGGAGGAAAAAGGTGGGGATAAGTATCTAGAGGGCCAGGTGGACGATGGAGAGGGAAGACGATACCAGAGGGTATGAGGGAACGACCGAGAAGAGGGGCCTGAAGCAAAACGGCACTCTGGGCGCGGCCAAAGCGAGCAGAGCACACATTTGGCATGCCAGACTGCATGGTCAATGCATGCACCGATGCGTTCACGGTGACTCAGCGTGTCCGACCATGTGCAGTGTGTAGTCCATACAACATGGGGCCTCTATGAAGGGAAGGATCAACAAAAGGAGCTTTGGGTTGATGGGATGCATCGCATAAAGTTTGTTGTAGCAAACTTGAGCTAGAAGGTGTGGTAAAATTGGATGGTTAAATGGAGAAACAAGTTTTCACTGGGGTCTAGGGTAGGAGGGACTTCAGTCTTGTGTAATTTGAAAGGATTTGGACAAATATTTGTCGTAGTTGTTTCAAAACTAACAATCTGGTCCAGAAAATTGAATTGGGTGATGCACTCACATGGAGAGTTGGACTCGGCTGAAACTGGGTAGAGCTTTACATTTGGAGATAAGAATACACTATAAAAATTTCATACCATTTTGATAAATAAAAATGGCACTTCCTTTAGAGTGGTCCTCTATGGACAGAAACTCGGGAAAATTATAGGGAAATATTGGATGAATGAATTGAGCCCACATTTTTTGAGGGAATTTATATTGGTTGGAGAATGTCATGGTAAAATTTCAGAAATTAGGGAGCTATATAAAATATAGTTTATTCACAAACTGAAATTATGACCAGAAACAAAGATTGGATGGTGTACTCACCACGAGCATGGAATCTTGAGTCCTTTTACATATCCAAGGTCCATATGTGTCAAAGGATTTTTGAGAGTTTTGTGGGAATTTTGGGAATGGCAGAAAGAGGGTTATTACTTTAATAGAAAAATGAATATTCCCAAGAAATAAGTATTGGGGTTGGGCCAAGATGACATGATCTTGGAAATGAATTGAGAGTGACAAGCCACTTGGGAGAGGAAGAAGGGATGATTTTCCAAGGTTTCAAGACCACAATGCTACAGAAAATGAACTCCAAAACAAAAATCAAATCAAAATCCAAAGAAATCCAAAAGAAAAAGAAAGGACCAAAAATTGGGGTGTCACACTCGATCCATGCCAACCCGACAAAACCGTTCGGAGATACCTGTAGAGCACCTTTATGATCACCCATTTACGAAGTGACGTTTGATAACACACAAGGTATTCCTCCGGTGTTAGGGAGTTGCAGGATCTCATGGTTTTAGGAATAGATACTAGACACGAAGAAAGTTGTTGCAAAACTTAATGTGATATGATCATATTCTAAGCTTACAGTTGGGTCTGGTCCATCACATCATACTCCTAATGATGTGATCCCGTTATGAAATGACAACTCTTGTCTATGGTTAGGTGATACATCTCCAACGTATCTATAATTTTTGATTGTTCCATGCTATTATATTATCAATATTGGATGCTTTATATGCATATATATGCTGTTTTATATCATTTTTGAGAACTAACCTATTAACCAAGCTGCTGTTTTCTGCGTGGTTTCGGATTTTTAGTAAAGAGCAACGCTGTCGGGACCCCGATCCTAAGCCATAGGAATCCAGCATGTAACACATCGCATCCCTTTGCGGTCTCACACACGGTTAACCCCACGGCTGCCAACTTACCTTAGCCGGGACCGTTTGCGCCTTTTGACTCACGTATGCAATTGTGTCGCTAGCATTCCAATGTCAAAGAACCCGGGTCGACATAACTAGTCATAAACTTAAGTGGCTCAACTGTACAGAGACAGGCATACATAACCCAGCAAAGCAGGTGTTTGTCATCAGCGAGTGTAGACGAGTCGTAGGAAGCTACAAGGAGTCCATTACCCCATCTGAGATTTCCCCGTAGGGACAGACACAACAACTAAGAAGGATACATGCCGGTCAACCAATGTGTCCGTAGCAGTAGCGAACTACCAAGGCTCGGTGGAAACACAAAGGGCCATTTCTCTGTATAGAGAGATACTAAGGGCATACGACTAGGTGTCGAACCTCATGCATATCACAGTGCATCACACATACCCATCACATACTTGATATGCATAGATACAACAATGGCATCACAACATAACCATACAACATCACAACATTTATTTAGAAGACTGGGAAGAGTCTTGCATAATAAGTTCATACAGGTAGGGGTCACAAGACCCGACACTCAAGTCATACAAGAAAAGTCATACAAGCCAAGCGAAAGCATTAAAGCTGTCTGAGTACAGACAGTTTAAAGGAAAGGCATAAGGCCTGACTATCTACATATCCCTTCTGTAAGGGCCCAGGTCATAGCTGGGACACCAGCTACTCGTCATCATCGAGGTCTAGATAGAACCTACCTGTTGGCTTGTGGGTATCTTCTGCAACATTTATTAAACAAACATGAGTACAAAGGTACTCAGCAAGACTTTAGAACAGATCTATCTACTCATGCACATGTATCAATAAAGGGGGTTGTGGGGTTTCAAGTAGCAAGCCAGCTTTGACTCTTGGCTAGACTATACTACAATTTTGAATAGTTTTAAACAACTTTGATAAGTTGTACACGAGTCCACTACCACCACAACAATACACTATCATGGATTCCTTTCTGTCTCCCTACGGAAATGCCATACATGATACTCACACTTATCTTGTTACTTTTATGAGTAGCCATTAATGTTATCTATGAACAACATATGTCTCCAAGTATCCCATATCCGCGAACGCGGCTATTCGAATAGATCATAACCCTGCAGGGGTGTACTTCTTCACACACGCTCTCCCCACTTATCGCCATGTGCACGTCATGCACCTCAGCAACCTTCAAGCGGAAGCCCAACGAGGGAATCGGCCACGACCGTTAACCACACTAATACCTAGTCCAGGTTTATCACCTATTTGAGAGTGAATCCGCACGGAAGTCCTGCCGAAGATTTTGCTATGTCCCCAAACGATGTGCGCAGGGTTCCCAAGCACACCATCCGGGTGCCACTTGGTACACCGTGCCACTGCCTACCGCATCATAGCCCACCTATAAGGTCAGCACTATGCACGGCCTCCAACATGACTATAAACACCAGAAACTACTTGCAACTCCTGGACCGAGTACTACGCGATTAATAAGCCGAGAGGGTCAATTAAGTATCCCAATGTGTGGTAGTATCTAGTCTTGGAATACATACACGGAACTCAGTTCCTAAGGACAGTTCCAATGAAACAACCCGCCATGTACTCCTACATAGGCTTTCATCGTTACCTTTACCAAATCAGGTTCCACACTTATTCTTTGTCACTAGAACACATTCATACATTCCTGTTCATCACCTAGATGAAACAGACCTGACACAACTCTAGGAATAGAAAGCATAGCAGGATAAGACACATCATGGCTCAAGCAACTACCAGGTATACTAGGTTGCAAGGTTTGGCTATTTACTATGACAATGATAGGTCATGCAAAGGAATAGGTTCAGCTACCAAAGTAAGCATTTGAAATATTTTGTCCTAATGCAATAACTGAGAGCAGGAGCAGGAACATGGGATTATATCGGGATGATAAAAAATGTGCTTGCCTTGTTGCTCAGTGGAAGGATTAAATCTGTCAGTCGGATATTCGTGCGTATCCGGAAGGGCAGAGCCTACTGAAACAATAACGACAATCAATATCATTCAAATGCAAAAATATTATGCATGATCAGGAACGAAATGAAATGTAGTATGGTTTGAGGTGACAAATAGAACCTTAGTATGGGTCTGATTTGAATTCAAAATTCAAATATTATTTGAAATAGGATATTTATCAAATTTATTTAATTTATTTGACCTGATGTTGTTTAACAACTTTGTTTGTCATGCTTGAAAGTAGCACCATTGTGTTCGTTGAATTTTTTTGATTATTTTACATATATTGTTTATCAAATTTGGAGTTATATTTATTTTTCTATGAATTTTTGAAGTTTTGAACTTATTGTGGAATTGTTTTAATTCAGAAATAGAATTACTGCATCAGCATGACAACGCCGCAGCCTCCGGCCCTCCTACCTTCCCCGACCTAACCATCGTCTCCGCAACGACGAACCGCTCCCCCTACTGAAGGAATCGAGCGCACGAGCCCTGCAACGCCCTCGTCGCCGCCGTTTCCTCCTCCGACCACTGGAGCTCTTCACATTGATTCGCCGGCTACCGAACCTCCCATCTGGCGCCGTTGCCTAAAATGGATTCGCAGTGAGCTCCTGATAATTTTCCCTCTCTTTTCCCCGCGCCTTAGCACCGTGCCCGTCGAGGCTGAGCTCCGGTCGCCGCGCGCCAACTCCGGCCACCCCAGCCCCTCCTGCTACCCCTGGAGGATGAGCGGCTTCGCCAACGTCCCGCAGCCGCAAACCGCATGCAAAATGGATCTCCGTAGCGCCGGTTAGGGTAACTCCGGCGAGCCCTATGCCGCGGCTTGGTCGCAGCTGGGCACCTCCAGTGGGGGTTGACGTGGCCGGCCATTATGGCCTAATCCCCCTCCCCAAGGACACTGCTTGAGGGCCCCACGCCTGGTCAAACCCCAATTAGGGGCGGGTCAACTTGGGTTTAGCCCTAGGTCACTGTGCAGTGGGCCCCACTAGCCAGGTTTGACCCTGACCAGGTCAGTTGACCTGCTGACACAATGCTGACGCAGAGCTGATGCAGTAATTCAATTTTTGGTTTTAAATAATTCTAGAAAAATAGCAAAACTTTCAAAATTCATATAAATTAAAATATAACTCGGATGAAAATAAATTATATATGAAAAATTATCACGAAAATGCAAGGAATCCAATGGTACCATTTGCATGCATGTTTGAACAATTTTAACTTGCTGAATATGACAATTACATAATAGGCATATAAATGCTTATAGTTGGAGTTTAGAATTGATCTATATTGATCAAATAAACTCCAATTAACTTGTGATCACTTGCATTAGATAAAACCAGCATCATGTTAACATGCCATGCTCATGCATCATTGTGAAGAATTTGCTATGCTTAATTCGATCTGTGTTATTTTTGTTAATAGACCTTGCGAGATGTAGTTATCACTGAGATCAAAGAACAACTGAGTTCTTCTGATCAACAGGCAAGCAAAACCCCCTTGAGCATTCCAATACAATACCACTCTCTCGCTCTAGGTGTCATTTCAATGCATTAGGACATAAAGATTCAACTACTGCTTATGTTACGGTAGATGAACCCATTCCTTTGCATGACCTGTCTTTGTCACACTACTTTGTCACACTAAATAGCTAAACCAACCAACCTAGCATACCTGGTAGATGTTTGAGCCATGTTGTGCCATTACCCTGATATGCTTACTATGCTTAGAGTTGAGCTGGTCTGATCATCTGGATGATGAATTGGAATGATCATGTCCTATTGATGAGAGTTAAGTGTGTGAACCTATTTTGGTAAAGGTAGCGATGAGAGGAATGTCAAAGAACCCGGGTCGACATAACTAGTCATAAACTCAAGTGGCTCAACTATACAGAGACATGCATACATAACCCAACAAAGCAGGTGTCGGTCATCAGCGAGTGTAGACGAGTCGTAGCAAGCTACAAGGACTCCATTACCCCGCGTGACATTTCCCCATAGGGACATACCCAGCAACTAAGAATGATACATGCCGGTCAACCAATGTGTCCGGAGCAGTAGAAAACTAACAAGGCTCGGTGGAAACACAAAGGGGCATTTCTCTGTATAGAGAGCTACTAAGGGCATACGACTAGGTGTCGAACCCCATACATAGCACAGTGCATCACACGTACGCATGACATACTTGATATGCATAGATACAACAATGGCATCACAACATAACCATACAACATCACAACATTTATTTAGAAGACTGTGAAGAGTCTTGCATAATAAGTTCATACAGGTAGGGGTCACATGGCCCGACACTCAACTCATACGAGCAAAGTCATACAAGCCAAGCGGAAGCATTAAAGCTGTCTGAGTACAGACAGTTGAAAGGAAAAGGCATAAGGCCTTACTATCTACAGATCCCTTCTGTAAGGGGCCAGGTCGTAGCTGGGACACCAGCTAGTCGTCATCATCGAGGTCTAGACAGAACCCACTTGTTGGCTCATGGGTATCTTCTGCAACCTTTATTAAACAAACATGAGTACAAAGGTACTCAACAACACTTTAGAATAGATCTATCTACTCATGCACATGTATCAATAAAGGGGGTTGTGGGGTTTCATGGAGCAAGCCATCTTTGACTCTTGGCTAGACTATACTACAATTTTGAATAGTTTTAAACAACTTTGATAAGTCGTACACGAGTCCACTACCACCACAACAATACACTATCATGGATTCCTTTTCGTATCCCTACAGAAATGCCATACATGATACTCACACTTACCTTGTTACTTTTATGAGTAGCCATTAAAGTTATCTATGAACAACATATGTCTCCAAGTAGTCCATATCCGCGGACGCGGCTATTCGAATAGATCATAACCCTGCAGGGGTGTACTTCTTCACACACGCTCTCACCACTTATCGCCATGTTCACGTCATGCACCTTGGCAACCTTCAAGAGGAAGCCCGGCGAGGGAGTAGGCCACGACCGTTAACGACACTAATACCTAGTCTAGGTTTATCGCCTATTTCGGAGTGAATCCGCACGGAAGTCCGACCGAAGTTTCCGCTATCGCCCCAAACGATGTGCGTAGGGTTCCCAAGACCACCATCCGGGTGCCACTTGGTACACCGTGCCCCTGCCTACCGCATCATAGACCATCTCTAAGGTCAGCACTATGCAGGGCCTCTAGCATGACTATAAACACCAGAAACTGCTTGCAACTCCTGGACCAAGTACTAGGCGATTAAAGAGCCGAGACGGTCGATTAAGTATCCCAACGTGTGGTAGTATCTAGTCTTGGAATACATACACGGAACTCGGTTCCTAAGGACGGTTCCAATGAAACAACCCGACATGTACTCCTACATAACCTTTCGTCGGTACCTTTACCAAATCAGGTTCCACACGTATTCTTTGTCACTATAACACATTCATCCATTCATGTTCATCACCCAGATGAAACAGACCTGACACAACTCTTGGCATAGCAAGCATAGCAGGATAAGACACATCATGGCTCAAGAAACTACCAGGTATGCTAGGTTTGCAAGGTATGGCTATTTAGTGTGACAATGACAGGTCTTGCAAAGGAATAGGTTCAGCTACCGAAGTAATCATATGAAATATTTTGTCCTAATGCAATAAGTTAGAGCAGAAGCAGGAACATGGGATTATATTGGGATGATCAAAAAGGTGCTTGCCTTGTTGCTCAGTGGAAGGTTAAAATCCGTGAGTGGGATAGTCAGACGTATCCTGAAGGGCAGAGCCTACCGAAACAATAACGACAATCAATATCATTCAAATGCAACAATATGATGCATGATCAGGCAAGAAATGGAATGTAGTATGGTTTGAGGTGACTAATAGAACCTTAGTATGGTTCTGATTTGAATTCAAAATTCAAATATTATTTGAAATAGGATATTTATCAACTTCATTTAATTTATTTGACCTGATGCTGTTTCATAACTTTGTTTGCCATGCTTGAAAGTAGCACCATTGTGTTCATTGAATTTTTCCGATCATTTTATATATATTATTTGTCAAATTTGGAGTTATATTTAATTTTCTATGTATTTTCGAATTTTAAACTTATTCTCGAATTGTTTTAATTCAGAAATAGAATTACTGCATCGGCATGACATCAGCAGGTCAATCTGGCCGTTGAAAGTCAAACCTGACCAGTGGGACCCACTGGTGAGTGACTCTGGTTAGTTTTTAGTTAAATTTTAAGTTAACTACCTAATTAGGAGTGGCTGGCCCACTTGTCAATGACTGATTAGCAATTAACTAAATAATTAATATTTTAATTAACCTAACTTAATTATCCAGGGATGGCCCCACTTGTCATAGACATTGGGGAGTCAACCCACCGGCGATGAG
This sequence comes from Hordeum vulgare subsp. vulgare, assembly GCF_904849725.1. Lineage (NCBI taxonomy): Eukaryota > Viridiplantae > Streptophyta > Magnoliopsida > Poales > Poaceae > Hordeum > Hordeum vulgare. The sequence goes on from NC_058522.1 coordinate 241,240,892, forward strand.
CCGTCGATGCCTCCAGGGACGGCGGAGGGCATTGGGAATGCAGAATGCTCCTCCAACGACCAAAAGGACGGCGGAAGGCACCAGAGGAATGACCCTTCGCCCACGAGTTCAATTTTTCTAGTCTCAGGGCTGAAGTGGCCAAAGTTGACGCCGGCGACAAGCTCAACGGCTGCCGGATCTCGAGCAACGTTGAGCTCATCGAAGCAGGGCGCACTACGGCTGCGGCTAGGCATCTACGTGACCTACTCGGCGAGCTGGAGCCGATGGTGGCCTCAGAATGACCAACCGATCATCTGAGCGTCACTGACGACGAGCTTCTACGACGGATCTCGTCGGGCTCCGGTGAAATCAAGGCCTAGAACTTGGGATCGAGGGGGAAAAGAGGGGAAAGGCACCCTGAGTTCACGAGGGTGCAAAGGCGTCGAGAGCGGGCTCGGGGATGGCCTGGAGAGGGAGAACAACGACGGCGAACGTCGGTGATTCGAGGAAGAAGACAACGTCGATGGGGCGATGCAGGGCTCGGTGGCTTGATTCCATTGACGTGGACGACAAATTCGATGAGGCAGGGACGTTGAGGCACTTGGGGAGGCTTGCTGAGGCCGGAGACGATGGCGAGCTCTAGATCGAGCTCGGCTGCAATGGTGGTAGAGACAGAATGGGGAGGGGGAAACGCCTGGAATGGGTTGCCGGGGAGCTTATCTCCCTCGCCAGGACGACAGGGCGGCTAGGCAGTCACCGAGGTGCGTGCCCTCGCCGGAGGAAGCGGCGGCCACCTTCTGCTGCCTACTGTCGAGGAGGAAGACGACATGAGAGGTGGTGGGCTCGGCCAAGGAGAGCGACATATAGAACTTTTCTATCTTCTTTCCATTTTTGTTTTTCTGTTTAACCTTTCTGACATTTTTTTTATTTTATTTTGGCTCCAAACTATTTCTATAAATAGTGAAAATAGTTGTGGGTGGTATTTGAATTATTTCCAAGTCCACATAAATATTTCAACATTTTATGATATTCTGAAATATTTAAAACCACCTATTTGGGTAATAACACTGGCTTTTGTGAGATAATTAAAATACCAGAAGTATTTTTAAAAAGAAGTTCCACCCGTGAAATATTGTTTGCAATATTTATCAAAAAGGGTGGGCTTTTATGAAGGCTATTTTGGGTTCATTGAACTTTTACTTCATTTGAATTCAGTTGAATAAAGATGTGCTAGGGTTTTTCTTCATCTCCCTATTTCAATTTCAATGCAAGAATAAAACATGAGAACAATCTTGCAAAATACCAAATGGAATCTAGGGATGTGACAACTCACCCCCACTCAAAAGAATCTCGTCCCGAGATTTGGAAGTCGTCAGGAAGAGCGCGAGATACTCAAGTCGGAGATGGTCCTCTCTTTCCCATGTTGTTTCTTTTTCAGAATGATTTGACCATTGAACTTTAAGAAACTTGAGGTTTCGATGTCGAGTGGTATGCTCTGCTTGATCAAGAATACGAACAGGGTATTCTCGGCATGAAAGGTTATCCTGGTAATCAAGCGTTTCATGGTCCACTTCACGAATAGGATCCGAGAACCAATGCATGAGTTGCGAGACGTGGAAAACATCATGAACCTTGGAAAGATGTGGAGGAAGTTCCAATTCGTAGGCAGCTTCTCCTCGTTTGGCAAGAATGCGAAAAGGACCAATGTAACAAGGAGCCAATTTTCCTTTGATACCAAAGCGATGGGACCCTTCAAAGGTGTAACCCGAAGTTAAGCCTTCTCATCAACTTCAAAGGTCACAGCCTTATAATGACGATCCTATTAGCTCTTTTGACGAGATTGGGCTATTTTCAACTTTTCACGAATAATGCGAACTTGCTCTTCTGCTTCCTGGATCATATTCGGACCAAAGAGTTGCCTCTCTCCGGTTTCTGACCAATTAAGAGGTGTTCGACATCTTCGTCCGTACAGAACTTCAAAAGGGGCTTTGCCGAAGCTTGATTCATAACTATTGTTATAAGCAAATTCGGCGAATGGAAGACACTTCTCCCAATTCATACCGAACAATATAACACAAGCTCGAAGCATATCCTCTAGAATTTGATTGACTCTTTCTACTTGACCACTTGACTGAGGATGGAAAGCAGTGCTAAAATATAGATGAGTCCCCATGGCATTCTGAAAACTTTCCCAGAAACAAGAAGTAAAAATACTTCCACGATCTGAATTAATCTCCAATGGAACACCATGAAGAGACACTATTCGAGAGATATATAACTCTGCTAGCTGGCTAGCTTTTATACTCTCGCGAACTGGATGAAAATGAGCTACTTTGGAAAGACGGTCAATGATCACAAAGATAGAATTATTCCCTTTCTTGGTCCTCGGAAATCTAGTGATTAAATCCATACTAACTTTATGCCATTTCCATTCAGGAATAGCTAAAGGTTGAAGGGTGCCAGCATGCCTTTGATGTTCTGCTTTAACTCGACGACAAACGTCGCAGTTAGCAACGAACTCAACAATTGCTCTCTTCATCCTAGTCCACCAGAACCTCTGGCATAGTGATGTCTACTACACAACCTTCTCCTTGTAGACGTTGTTGGGCCTCCAAGTGCAGAAGGTTGTAGGACAGTAGCAATTTTCCCTCAAGTGGGTGACCTAAGGTTTATCAATCCGCAGGAGGCGTAGGATGAAGATGGTCTCTCTCAAGCAACCCTGCAACCAAATAACTAGGAGTCTCTTGTGTCCCCAACACACCTAATACAAAGGTAAGTTGTATAGGTGCACTAGTTCGACGAAGAGATGGTGATACAAGTGCAATATGGATTGTAGATATAGGTTATTGTAATCTGAAATTACAAAAACAGCAAGGTAAAAAATGGTAAAAGTGAGCACGAACAGTATTGCAATGTGTGGAAACAAGGCCTAGGGTTCATACTTTCACTAGTGAAGTTCTCTCAACACTGATAACATAATTGGATCATATAACTAGCCCTCAACATGTAAAAAGAGTCAATCCAAAGTCACTATTAGCGGGGAAAAAACGAAGAGATTATTGTCGGGTACGAAACCACCACAAAGTTATTCTTTCTGATCGATCTATCATAGAGTTCTTACTAGAATAACACCTTAAGATACATGTCAACCAAGACCCTAATGTCACCTAGATACTCCATTGTCACCTCAAGTATCCGTGGGCATGATTATACGATATGCATCACACAATCTCAGAATCATCTATTCAACCAACACATAGAACTTCAAAGAGTGCCCCAAAGTTTCTACCAGAGAGTCAAAACGTGTGCCAACCCCTGTGCATAGTTTCCCAATGTGACGAACCCGCAAGTTGATCACCAACACATACATCAAGTACTCACATGAATCCACATGTCCCAACCCATATGCATAGGTTTCCAATTGTCACAAACCCACAAGTTGATCACAGCAGATAGACACGTGCAAGACATACATCAAGTGTTCTCAAAGACTCAATCCGATAAGATAACTCCAAAGGGGAAACTCAATTTATTACAAGAAGGAGAGGGGGAAGAACATCATAAGATCCAACTATAGTAGCAAAGCCCACGGTAAATTGAGATCAAGACATCTCAAGAACACGAGAGAGAGAGAGATCAAACACATAGCTACTGGTACATACCCTCAGCTCCGAGGGAGAACTACTCCCTCCTCGTCATGGAGATTGCCGGGATGATGAAAATGGCCACTGGAGATGGATTCCCCCTCCGGCAGGGTGCCGGAACAGGCTCCAAATTGGTTTTTGGTAGCTACAGAGGCTTGCGGCGGCGGAACTCCCGATCTAGATTTCTTTCTGGGGGTTTCTGAACTTATAGGAATTTATGGCGATGGAATTGCGTCAGTTGGGACCACGAGGAGGTCACAAGCCTGCGCGCCACCACCGGGGGGGGTGGTGGCGGCATGAGGGCTTGTGACTCCCTCATGGCCCATCTGGCCTTCTCCCAAAGCTTCGGGGGTCTCTTTTGGTCCCAAAAAAATCATCGTAAAGTTTCATTCCATTTGGACCCCGTCTGAAAATGGGCCAAAAACACGAAAAAACCAGAAACTGGCACTTGGCACTCAGTTAATAGGTTAGTCCCAAAAAAGATATAAAATAGCATATTCATTCATATAAAACATCCAAAGTTGACGAGATAATAGCATGGAACCATCAAAAATTATAGATACGTTGGAGACGTATCAAGCATCCCCAAGCTTAACTCCTGCTCGTCCTCGAGTAGGGAAGTGATAAAGAATGAATTTTTGATGTTGCATGCTACCTAGCATAGTTGTCCTTTGTAACTTCTCTCACGTGACATGAATGTTCAGATCCGTTAGATTCAAAACAATAGTTTGCTATTGACGTGGAGACAATAAAAATTCAAGCAAACTAGCAAGGTAATCTTGAACTTTCAAAATAACAAGGCCAAAAGAAAGTTATCCCTACAAAAGCATATAGTCTGGCTATGCTCTATCATCATTGCATAACGAATTTAAATCATGCGCAACCCCGGTATTGGCCAAGTAATTGTTTCACACCTTTACTTTCTCAAACCTTTTCAACTCTCACGCAATACATGAGCATGAGCCATGGTTATAGCACTATAGATGGTGTGGAATGTGGTGGAGGTTGCAAGACAAAAAGGAGAAGATAGTTACATTAACTAGGCATATCAATGAGCTATGGAGATGCTCATCAATAGATATCAATGTGAATGAGTCGGGATTGCCATACAAATGATGCACTAGAGCTAAGAGTATGTGAAAGCTCTTAAAGAAAACTAGTGGGTGTGCATCCAACTTGCTTGCTCACGAAGACCTATGGCAATTTTGAGGAAGCCTATCATTGGAATATACAAGCCAAGTTATATAATGAGAATTTCCCACTAGCTATATGGTGGTGACAAAACGAGAGACTCTCAATCATGAAGATCATGGTGCTTAATATGCACAAGTGTGGAAAAGTGGTAGCATTGTCCCTTCTCTCTTTTTCTCTCATTTTTTTAATATTTTTTTTGGTGGGCTCTTTGGCCTCTTTTTTTTGGTGGGCATCTTTATCCTCTTTTATTTCCTCACATGGGACAATGCTCCATCAATGATGATCATCACACTTTCAACTCAAAACTTAGAGCAATGATGACTCTATATGGAATGCCTTCGGTAGTGTACCATGGCAATGATCTAGCATGGCATAGACATTAATGGAAACATCATGTTAGATATGAAATGGCAATGTAGACGTGGTGGCCCATGTCATGGTGGTAGTTGCATGGCAATATATCTCAGAATGACTGTCGGGACCCCCGATCCTAAGCCATAAGAACCCAGCCTGTAACACATCACATCACTTTGCGGCCTCACGCACGGTAAACTCCACGGCTGCCACCTTACCTTGGCCGGGACCGTTTGCGTCTTTTGGCTCACGTATATGAATATGTTGCTAGCGTTCAAACGACAAAGAACCCGGGTCGACATGACTAGTTATAAACCCAAGCGGTACATCCGTACAGGGACAGGCATACATAACCCAGCAAAGCAGGTGTTGGTCATCAGCGTGTGTAGACGAGTCGTAGCAAGCTACAAGGACTCCCTTACACCGCGTGACATTTCCCCGAGGGGATAGACACAACAGCAAAGAAGGATACATGCCGGTCAATCAATGTGTTCCGAGCAGTAGCAAGCTACCAAGGCCCGATGGAAACACAAAGAGGCATTTCCCTGTAAAGAGTACTACTAAAGGCAAACAACTAGGTGTCGAACCCACACATATAATGCATTTCGAACATACACCCATTATGCACGATATGTGTAGATACAACATGGAATCACAACATAACTCTATGACTCTGTCACACCCTGTTTTTCATCACAAGTATTTTATGTTGCAAAAATCAGAGCTTGTTAAAACTTTTTCAAATAATGTTGTGAGTGCAATGTCAGCCCTTGTATGAGTGAATTCTTGCTTGCTTGATGACTCAAACCAATGAAAAACTTATTATTTTGCTCTCTTCAAAAACCCTTTTTCCTTTATATCAAGATCACCTTCATCATGTTGGGATACACTACTAACTCATGAAGCCAAGTGGCACTTCCAACCAAAGTTGGTGATCTGATCCAAATATTATTTTCATTCATTAAAAACATTAATTGGTGATTTAAAATATTATTTTCCTATTTTATATTTATGTTTGTTTCTAAGGCCAGGAATGATATTCCCACAAGGAAAATTGCTTTCCTGCCTTAGAAAATTCTGAGTAAATTCATGGAAGCTCAGAAGGACATATATTTTCCATATATAAGATTTTCAACCCTATTTATATTAATATTATTTGAGTAAAACCCTGAAAACCATTTCTGTCTGTTTTAGCTTTTTGAGATGTTTCCAAAGGAAATGATCTCAATAAATTCCCATAAAATTACAGGAGCCCTCCCAAGCCATATTAGGTGCTCATATAAAATCTCACCTTGATCCAAGGTTGGGAAGTGCACCTAATAAGCCCAAAACCCTCTCTGTCCAAAGAAGAGTTGGAACAACTCTACATTGCAAAGTTTCTCCAATGGAGGTGAAACTTTGTAGAGGTGTTTGACACCCCAAATGAGGACTCCACACCAAAGATGGGATTTGTGAGACTCTGATTGGCCACACTTCCTTTGTAAAGGATAGTACTGGTCATTTTGAGGCAATTTCAAGTTTACAAAGCTAAACTTGTTCAATGGAGCTCAAATTTGGTGAAACCCAATGTTTTTACCCCAAGACCAAACCTGTTAAGTTTCAGTTCCAGTGGTGGAGTGGAAGCACCCCAAATCACTGTCGAACACCTACTGACAGGAAGGTAAAAACCCTCCTAGCCACTGTTTTACCCAATGTCAAGGCCCCAAACTTGGTGAGTTAGAGCCCCAGAATACCCTGAGCACCCAGTCAAACAGCCCCTCCCCAACTCCAAGCACTAGTGACAAGATCTTCAATTTGAGCCGCAGGCCAGTACTGGCAACACTGGGTTCCTTGCCTCCTTTGACCCGCTCGTACTCCCACTAGCACACAACGGCTAGGCACACTCCCAGCAACACTCAGGACATGGAGGACACGTCCAAAGGGCCCCAGAGCGCGCCAGCATGCCGTGGCATGCCAAAACCACGCTCTGGACGCGCTATAGAGAACCTCCAGCAAGGGGACATTGCCCCGGCCAGTTCCAACCCCCCAGTAATGTACAAACGCTCCCCCGACACCCACTCTGTGCAAAGCTACCATCAGGGCCCCCCTCTCCTCGCGCAAGAGCTCAGGAGACGCGTGCCCGCGCGCGCCCGACGCGGCCGAGCATGCACGGTCGCTGCGGCTGGACCCCACTCGCTTTCCCTCTGCGGCCGATGCACCAGGAGGTCCTAAACCACGCCCCGAACCCGTGGTTTCGCGGCCAGCACCTCACTGTGCTTGCACACGCGCCACGGTGAGTCACCGGCGCGCCCGAGTGGGCTCACCGCCGCTGGCCTATAAATAGGTCCCCCCCGGCACCCCAGCACCCCCGAGGCAGCTTCAGCACAACCACTAGACTCCCCCTAGCCGCCCAATCGAGCTTGCAGAGCCCCGGTGCTCGAGATCGACCGAGGCCCCTCCGCCTCGGAGCTCCGGCTACACGTCGGCTCCTGCACCGCCCGACCTCCCATTGCACTCCCCTTGATGCCAGGATCACTTCCCCCAACTCCCCCGAGCGAATCCGTGCCCCTAGCCACTAGCTCGACGCCAACCCGAAACCTTTCCGCCACGATCATCTCGTTGCCGGCGACCCAGACCACCTCCGGTGACGTCCCGACCACGAGCAGGTAGGCGGAGGAACGAGGGACCCATTCCCGCTCCTAGATTGGCCTGAGGGCAACGGTAGCCTCGCCGGCGTCCGTCTTCACCTCTCTGGCTGGAGGTAGGAGAAGGACCCGGCAGGTGGAGCCCACCTGTCGGTGTCCTGGGGCAGCCAGCGCGCGCAGCCGCTGACACTGACCCCAGGGAACCACAGGTCAGGTTTGAACCTGGCCCGCGCGCGCCTTGTGGCCGGTCTGCTGGCTGGGCCGACTTGGTCTCCCCCCTGGCCTTTTTCTTTTATTTTTTAACCTGCAGCTTAAATGATTTTTATAAAAATATTTAGCCAGTAGAAAAATATGATTCTTCCACCAACAATTTTCTAAAAATGTGTAGTAATTAATTTTGTAGAGTTTGACATTTATCAAAAACAGAATCTGTTTTGGTATAATAAAATGATATTAAAAGCATTTGTTTGCTCCTGTTTGCTTTTAAATAAATATGCTTAGCTAATAAAAACATAGGAAACATTTTTCAAAATAATAGACTGAATTTATTCAAGCTTTGCAACATTTTTAAAAGCACCTTGTGATCTGTTTTGGTGTGAGCTATTATTTATTTATTCCTTTCTCGATGGTAGAGTTACCGAGTGATGGAGGATCCGAAGCGGAAGACCTCGAAGACCCCGGATACCTAGCTGACCAAGGCAAGCAGCCCTTTGACCATGACTTGAGCACAAACATTGTTGCATGCTAGTATAGTTGGTATTTTTCCGTTGCATGTGATCACGATGCCGGTTCATCATAGTGGTGATGGCACCGGAGGCTTCTTCAAAGCCCTTGCATGTTGATGATGTTATTCATATGGCTCCTCGGAGCACAAGCATGATGAGCTTGACCCTACCATCTATTAGGATCATGCTACTGTCATGCTGACTAGTAGAGTTACAAGATCATTGCATTGAGCTTGATCCTACCCCTTGAGGGTCATGTTATACCATGTTGACAAGTAAAGATAGAGCATATTATCATGAGCATGATGATGAGTTAATTAAAGAGTTTATGAAAACCCCGTCGGGTGCCACTAATGCCCAAGGGTGATGATGAGTTGGTGTCCAATTTTGGTGAAGTGGTGCACCGGGTATTTTGCGTGTGTGGTTTCGGAAATGGGATTAGATTTCTGATGTGTCGACCATCCCAACCTTACCAGTACGACCACGATACCCCTTTATGGGATGGGGCTTTGTTGATTACTCTGGTCGGTACTAGCAAAGAGCCACATTACTAGTGGCGGGAGTGATCGGTGTCACTCTCGTGATGGGGTCGTGCCAGGTAGGACGACTATGCCATTATTATGAGTTCGAGGCACACCATTGGTCCCCGCATGGTTGATACTGTCCAGAGTCGGTGCTCGTAAGACGTACAACATGTGGGCTGGGTACCAATCGAGTGGACCTCTTTGTCTAGTATCATCAGGGGAAAGATGATGATCAGGTACTTACCTTGGGTATATGTGATATACCGCGAGTCGTGGATGACACGGAAGTTTCCCCTTTCTCGTGGGTCCAACGTACTACCTCTACAGAGTGTCAAACTATTCGAATAGCCATGTCCACGGTCAAGGACAGTTGGGTGGTGCTACTTAAACTACGTCCAGCGTTTCCGCATAAACCAAGTGTGAGTAAGAGTGTGTGTGTGTGTGGTGTTAAAAAGGTGTCGTTATGAGAGTAATAATATGACCAAGTTCGGTGACTTGGCATATAGGGTAAACCCGGATGGTTTAGCCCTCATTAATACATTGAGGTTATGACAAGTCCGATGACTTGGCATATAGGGTGAACCCGGATGGTTCAACCCTTAGCAGATATGTTGATATCTGTAACCTGTTCTTCAAGAGTAGTTCTTTAACTTGTTGCATATACCTGATCATTCCACCAAATTGCATTCCAGCATAGATACATGTTACTATTATTCTTCTCAATCAATGTTCATATCATGGGCTGTTTGCGAGTACATTCAAAGTACTCATTGGCTTGCCACTGGTTATATTATTGACCGGACATGGAAGGACCGGAGTTTGGCGACGAGTACGCCGTCGGAGACGAACCTGCGATCTAGGACGCTTCCAAGTCAGAATGCCTGTCGGTGTAGGCTTGATGGCATGGGCACCGCTTAGCCCTTATGAGTTTCTACTACTCGATGTATCTGTTTAATTTGGCTTTAGGCCTCACTCTTGAACCCGACCTTCTGGTCGTTTGATGTAATAATTTCGGTACTTGGATGTAAGACTCGATTATTCAGTATCTGTGTTCAGTGAACATTGATCCTTGGGGTCACTGGGCACGGCGAACTCGACTTGCTAGTCGGGGTCCCCACAGAACTGGTATCAGAGCCATCCTGACTATAGGAAGCCTTAGATAGCGTGGAAGTTAGCCGAGAACGTTAGAACGCCAGCCTTGCACAAAACTTTTGCACATACAACCTTCTGACCTCTCTCCTATGCCTTGTAGATGGCTGCCGTACCTGAGACGCTTCTGGAGACCGGCTTTCCACTACTCCTGGTGGATTGTCTCGAGAAGTGCCACGTACGTCGCACACCCATTTTCCTCTACCACAAGCACTGGGTCAACACCGACACTAAGGAATATCACGTGGACGTGATAGTGAAGGCTAATGACTCCCGGTCTAGTTGGTTCTTCGAAGGACCACAGATGGGAGAGCTGATGTTGGCAGTGGAGACGGCCGCACGAGAGGCGCTCGTGCGTCTCCGCAGCATCCTCCCTGAGATGGCTAATGAGCCTGTCACTCGTCACCTACCTTTCATTCAGGAAGGAGTGGATGGGAGTTGGACGCTAACCCCAACCACGAAGGATGGGATGCCATTAAGGTTTCACACCTACTTCAGCCTCTCGTCGGACACCCTGACGCACTTCCTGGTTAAGGAATCAGCCAAGCTTCGCCAAGAGCTGCACCTAGTCAAGGGCCTGCTCCACACTGAGAAGATGCAGAATCGCAAAGTAAAGAAGGCAGTCGCACCTGAAGGGAGGACAGTTGTTGCTACTAGGGGTGGTGTGTTACCCATCCAGGCAGTCCCTCTTCGGAGTCGCCGCCTGACAGCGGAAGAGTACTCTGAGATCTTCGCCGCCTCGCCTAAGAGACGCCATGATGTGTGGATTCTTTCTTCCACTCCTATAAAGGAAGAAGATGTTGATGAAGATGAGGATCCTGTTGGATCCGCCTTTGAGACTGAGCAGTACGCCGCGTAGGATTTAGCGTAGGCAATTAGGAGTGCCCCGAGCATAGGGTATCCATCTATCCGTTTCTAATTTACGTATGTGTGCATGATGTAAGTCACCTATTTCCTTAGGCAGCCTGTAAGTGACTACATCACCTAGTTTTTATGAATGCAATTTCCGTTTGTCAAAAACTTTGGTTTTGAAAACTTGGCACTTGCACGTATTGGACCCCCTCTTACTAGGAACGAATCCTTGTATTCCCGAGCAAGGTGGCATTTTGACTTGTCTGTTTCTATGACAGGATGGTGAACGCAACCCGCAACAGCACCTTCGGCAACCCCGGCGCCGGCTCCTCAGGGACGCCACAGGGAACCGAAGGAGAAGCTCACGCTGGAGGTCACCACGAGCAGCCTAGAGACCTTCCGCCACCACCTCCTCCTGAGAACTTGACGATGGCAAAGTTCGTTCAAGCTCTTCGGGAGGAGCGTCAAGCCAGCAATGCCGCTATTCAGCAGCAGACTCAAGTCCTGGTGGACAACCCGCCGCGGAATGGGAATGGCGGTGGCCGCTCTACTCTTTCTGAGTTCATGCAGACTACGCCCCCATATTCACGGAGACAACTGAACCACTTGACGCCGATGACTGGGTCCGCACCATTGAAGACCTCCTTGCGCTGGTCAAGTGCGCCGACGATCATGAGAAGGTCCTTTATGCTTCTCACTGTCTCGGAGGCACCGCCAGGGCATGGTGGGATGGATTCCAGATCATGCGGATAGGGCAAGTCATCAATTGGGTGATGTTCAAGGAAGGATTTCGTACGGCTCACATTCCACCTGGACTGATGACCATTAAGAAGCGGGAAATCCGAGCCTTGAGGCAGGGCAGTGGAACTGTTAAGGAGTATGTGCAGAAGTTTAACCTCTTGTCGAGGTACGCGCCCGAAGATGTTAACACTGAGGCCGCTAAGATGGAACGCTTCATGGAAGGGTTACAACAGTCCCTGCAATACCAGCTAGTGGTTTGCGACTGCCAGACTTTCAGCAAGTTGGTTAACAAGGCGCTTATGCTCGAAGACAAGCGTCGTGCGATGGACGACACCCACAAGCACAAACTGATAGGCAGTGGAGGACCCAGTAGCACAAGACCAAGACCATGGAAGTCAGCACCTGCAAGACCCAACTTTCAGCAGCAGCAGTACAAGCACCTGGTGTTCCGCCAGAATTATCAGCCTCAGCAGCAAGCCAAGCCAGTAGTCAACCGCCGAACAACGGTGGAGTCAAGACCAACCCTCCGGGGAAGGTCACCTGCTTAGGGTGTGGTCAGACCGGGCACTATTCGAGGCAGTGCCCCAACAAGAAGCCCGATGCACCGCGTCCCAATGCACCCAACCCCGGTCAAGGTGCACCAGGAAGGAACCAGCCCCCCCGCAACCAGCAGTTCAATGGTAGGGGCCGGATCAATCATATCACTGCAGAAGAAGCGCAGGAAGACCCGGACTGCATTCTGGGTACGTTCCTCGTCAACTCAACTCCAGCAACAATGTTGTTTTATTGTGGTGCCTCGCATTCTTTTGTTACTCAAAGGTTTGCGGAGAAGTGTGGTTTAAAACCCACTCTACTCCGTGGACAGATGGCAATTCAAATCCTGGGAGCAGTATTGAGGACCAACCTAGGGTGTAGAAGGGTCGAGATAGTTATCAATGGAACGAGTTTCTTGGCAGACCTCATTGTGCTTAAATCGCAAGGTGTAGAAGTAATCCTCGGCATGGATTGGTTGGCCACGCAGCAGAGTCTTTTGGACTGTGCCAACAGGGCCATTACCATGGCAAGCAACCAAGGGGTCAAGGTCAAGTTTGTCTCCGAGCCAGTATCGGCTCAAGTGCCTCGAGTCAACAGTCTATCCGAGGTAGAGCTTGATCAAGTGCCTGTAGTCTGTGAATACCCGGACATCTTTCCTGACGAGCTACCCGGAATGCCTCCCGACCGAGACATCGAGTTCATCATCGAGCTCATGCCCGGATCAAGGCCTATATATAAAAAGCCTTACAGGATGGGTTCCGAAGAGCTGGCAGAGCTGAAGAAGCAGCTAGATGAGCAACTCAGGAAAGGGTTCATCCGTCCGAGTGCATCACCTTGGGGATCACCTGTTCTATTTGTTTCAAAGAAGGATGGTACCATTCGACTCTGCGTCGATTACCGTTCTCTTAATGAAGTCACAATTAAGAACAAGTACCCGCTCCCCAAGATCGAAGACCTGTTTGACCAGTTAAACGGGGCCAGGGTATTTTCCAAGATCGATCTTCAATCGGGATATTACCAGTTGAAGATTCGACCCGAAGATATACCCAAGACTGCATTCGTGACCCGATACGGTCTATATGAATGCACTGTCATGCCCTTCGGTTTGACAAATGCCCCAGCCTACTACATGTACCTCATGAACAAGGTCTTCATGGAATATTTGGACAAGTTTGTCGTTGTGTTCATCGATGCCATATTAATCTTCTCCAAATCCGAAGAGGAGCATGAGCAACACCTGAGGTTAGTTCTGGGAAAGCTTCGAGAGCACCAGCTTTATCCAAATTCAGAAGTGTCAGTTTTGGCTGAACGAAGTTGGATTTCTAGGTCATACCCTGACGGCAAGCGGTTTGGCCGTAGATCAGTCCAAGATTACTACAGTGACCAACTGGGAATCACCAAAGGACGTGAAGGATGTCAGGAGTTTCCTCGGGCTCGCGGGATACTACCGCAAGTTTGTAGAAGGTTTCTCCAGCATCGCTCGACCTATGACTCAGCTCTTGAAGAAAGGCCGAAAGTTCGAGTGGACACCGGTGTGTGAAGCAAGTTTCCAGGAGGTGAAGAAGAGGCTAACTACCGCCCCGGTATTGGCTACCCCAGACATCAACAAGGAATTCGTAATATATTGTGATGCCTCTGGAACCGGGCTCGATGGAAGCCTGATGCAAGATGGCAGGGTCGTGGCGTACTTGTCACGGCAACTGCGACCGCATGAGGAGAACTACGCCATCCATGATCTCGAGCTAGCAGCTGTAGTGCATGCGCTGAAGACGTGGCGACATTACCTTCTGGGGAAGCAATGTGAGATATATACAGACCAAAAAAGTCTGAAATATATCTTCACTCGAAGGGAGCTGAATATGAGGCAGCAGGGATGGCTTGAGTTAATCAAGGATTACGACCTCAGCATTCAATATCATCCCGGCAAGGCGAACGTGGTAGCCGATGCCTTAAGCCGGAAGGCAGGCTCCTTGAACGTCACGCTCAAGGAAATGTTACCCGTCTTGTATGAGCAGATGGAGAGCTTCGGCCTGAGATAGTCGAACCAGGATACCTGGCCAACCTCGAAGTCAAGCCTACTCTGGCAGACGACATCAAGGAAGCCCAGAAGGGACACAAGAGTATCGAAGGCCTCAAGAGGAAGGTGCGAGAAGGCAAAGCCCCAGGATTCTTGATTGATGAGTAAGGAGTACTGTGGTACGGGAAGAGCTTATGCGTACCTAACAAGGCCGAACTTAAGGACTTGATCCTGCAATAGGCTCATGACACACCGTACTCTATCCATCCAGGTGGTACCAAGATGTACCAAGACCTCCGAGAACGATTCTGGTGGCATGGCATGAAGAGGGAAATTGGCTCCTATGTAGCTAAATGCGATGTATGCCAGCGAGTCAAGGCTGAACACCAGCGACCTGCTGGATTGCTGCAACCTCTTCAAGTGCCGGAATGGAAGTGGGATAAAGTCAGCATGGACTTCATCACCGGGTTGCACCGGTCGAATAAGGGTCATAACTCCATTTGGGTCATAGTCGATCATTTGACCAAGGTGGCCCATTTCATCCCCATTAACACCACCTACGATGGCAGCCAACTGGCCAGTCTATACATTCATCGAGTGGTGAGTCTCCATGGAGTTCCCAAGGAGATCGTGTCCGACCGCGACACACAATTCACCTCAAGATTCTGGAAGAAGTTTCAAGAAGCACTCGGATCCAAACTCTCCTTCAGTACGGCTTTCCACCCGCAAACGGGCAGACAGACCGAGAGGGTAAACTAGATACTTGAGGACATGCTCCGCGCGTGTGTTTTGGCTCATGGTGCCAAGTGGGAAGATTGCCTGCCATTTGCTGAGTTTTCTTACAACAACAGCTACCAGTCCAGTCTTCAGATGGCCCCATTCGAAGCGTTATATGGGCGGAATTGCCGCACCCCGCTCAATTGGTCTGAAACCGGTGAAGGACTAGTTTTCGGACCAGAATCACTGCAGGAAGCAGGGGACAAGGTTCAGCTTGTCCGAGAGAACTTGGAGGCAGCTAAGTCAAGGCGGAAGAGCTATGCGGACCCTCGCCATAGAGATGTGGAGTTTGTTCCCGGAGACTAGGTGTACTTACGAGTCACGCCTCTCAAGGGGACCAAGCGTTTCCACGTCAAGGGGAAGCTAGCTCCCAGGTTCATTGGACCCTTCAAGATCACGGCAAGGCGCGAGGAAGTAGCTTACCAGTTGGAGCTACCTCCTGAGCTTTCGGGTGTGCACAACGTGTTTCACGTCTCACAGCTCCGGAAGTGTTTACAAGTGCCGAACCATCCCGATCTTTACAAGGACATTGATCATCAAGCTATTGACCTTCAACCGGACCTTACCTACCACGAGAAACCGATCCGCATTTTGGATGAAGCCGAACGTTGCACCAGAAGCCGCACCATCAATTTTTTCAAGGTTCAGTGGAGCAACCATACCGAAGCAGAAGCCACGTGGGAACGTGAAGACTATCTCCGATCAGAATTTCCCGAGCTATTTAACGCTTAGCTTAGGAATCTCGGGGACGAGATTCTTGTAAGAGGGATAGGTCTGTCACACCCTGTTTTTCATCACAAGTATTTTATGTTGCAAAAATCAAAGCTTGTTAGAACTTTTTCAAATAATGTTGTGAGTGCAATGTCAGCCCTTGTATGAGTGAATGCTTGCTTGCTTGATGACTCAAACCAATGAAAAACTTATTATTTTGCTCTCTTCAAAAACCCTTTTTCCTTTATATCAAGATCACCTTCATCATGTTGGGATACACTACTAGCTCATGAAGCCAAGTGGCACTTCCAACCAAAGTTGGTGATCTGATCCAAATATTATTTTCATTCATTAAAAACATTAATTGGTGACTTAAAATATTATTTTCCTATTTTATATTTATGTCTGTTTCTAAGGCCAGGAATGATATTCCCACAAGGAAAATTGCTTTCCCGCCTTAGAAAATTATGAGTAAATTCATGGAAGCTCAGAAGGACATATATTTTCCATATATATGATTTTCAACCCTATTTTATATTAATATTATTTGAGTAAAACCCTGAAAACCATTTCTGTCTGTTTTAGCTTTTTGAGATGTTTCCAAAGCAAATGATCTCAATAAATTCCCATAAAACCCTCCTAGCCACTGTTTTACCCAATGTCAAGGCCCCAAACTTGGTGAGTTAGAGCCCCAGAACACCCTGAGAACCCAGTCAACCAGCCCCTCCCCAACTCCAAGCACTAGTGACAAGATCTTCAATTTGAGCCGCAGGCCAGTACTGGCAACACTAGGTTCCTTGCCTCCTTTGACCAGCTCGTACTCCCACTAGCACACAATGCCTAGGCACACTCCCAGCATCACTCAGGACATGGAGGACACGTCCAAAGGGCCCCAGAGCGCGCCAGCATGCCGTGGCATGCCAAAACCGCGCTCTGGACGCGCTACAGAGAACCTCCAGCAAGGGGACATCGCCCGGCCAGTTCCAACCCCCCTAGTAATGCCCAAACGCTCCCCCGACACCCACTCTGTGCAAAGCTACCATCAGGGGGGCCCTCTCCTCACACAAGAGCTCAGGCGACGCGTGCCCGCGCTCGCCCAACGTGGCCGAGCATGCACGGTCGCTGCGGCTCGAGCCCACTCGCTTTCCCTGTGCGGCCGATGCACCAGGAGGTCCTAAACCACGTCCCGATCCCGTGGTTTCGCGGACAACACCTCACTGTGCTCGCACGTGCGCCACGGTGAGTCACCGACGCGCCTGAGTCGGCTCACCGCCGCTGGCCTATAAATAGGTCCCCCCGGCACCCCAGCACCCCCAGGCAGCTTCAGCACAACCACTAGACTCCCCCTAGCCGCCCAATCGAGCTCGCAGAGCCCCAGTGCTCGAGATCGACCGAGGCCCCTCCGCCTCGGAGCTCCGGTCCATCTCCGGCTACACGTCGGCTCCTGCGCCGCCCGACCTCCCATTGCACTCCCCTTGACGCCAGGATCACTTCCCCCATCTCCCCCGAGCGAATCCGTGCCCCTAGCCACTAGCTCGACGCCAACCCGATACCTTTCCGCCACGATCACCTCGTCGCCGGCGACCCAGACCACCTCCGGTGACGTCCCGACCAAGAGCAGGTAGGCGGAGGAACGAGGGACCCATTCCCGCTCCTAGATTGGCCTGAGGGCAATGGTAGCCTCGCCGGCGTCAGTCTCCACCTCTCTGGCTGGAGGTAGGAGAAGGACCCGACAGGTGGAGCCCACCTGTCGGTGTCTTGGGGCAGCCAGCGCGCGCAGCCGCTGACACTGACCCCAAGGGCCCGCAGGTCAGGTTTGAACCTGGCCCGCGCGCGCCTAGTGGCCGGTCTGCTGGCTGGGCCGACTGGGTCTCCCCCCTGGCCTTTTTCTTTTATTTTTTAACCTGCAGCTTAAATGATTTTTATAAAAATATTTAGCCAGTAGAAAAATATGATTCTTCCACAAACAATTTTCTAAAAATGTGTACTAATTGATTCTGTAGAGTTTGACATTTATCAAAAACAGAATCTGTTTTGGTATAATAAAATGATATTAAAAGCATTTGTTTGATCCTGTTTGCTTTTAAATAAATATGCTTAGCTAATAAAAACCATAGGAAACATTTTCGAAAATAATAAACTGAATTTATTCAAGCTTTGCAACATTTTTAAAAGCACCTTGTGATCTGTTTTGGTGTGAGCTATTATTTATATATTCCTTTCTCGACGGTAGAGTTACCGAGTGACGGAGGATCCGGAGCGGAAGACCTCGAAGACCCCGGATACCTAGCTCACCAAGGCAAGCAGCCCTTTGACCATGATTTGAGCACAAACATTGTTGCATGCTAGTATAGTTGGTATTTTTCTGTTGCATGTGATCACGATGCCGGTTCATCATAGTGGTGATGGCACCGGAGGCTTCTTCAAAGCCCTTGCATGTTGATGATGTTATTCATGTGGCTCCTCGGAGCACAAGCATGATGAGCTTAACCCTACCACCTATGAGGATCATGCTACTGTCATGTTGACTAGTAGAGTAAGATCATTGCATTGAGCTTGACCCTACCCCTTGAGGGTCATGTTATACCATGTTGACAAGTAAATATAGAGCATATTATCATGAGCATGATGATGAGTTAAATCAAAGAGTTTATGAAAACCCCGTCGGGTGCCACTAATGCCCGAGGGTGATGACGAGTGGATGATCACTTTTGGTGAAGTGGTGCACCGGGTATTTTGGGTGAGTATGGTTTCGGAAATGGGATTAGATTTCTGATGTATCGACCGACCAACCTTACTAGTACGACCACGATACCCCTTTATGGGACGGGGCTTTGTTGATTACTCTGGTCGGTACTAGCAAAGAGCCACATTACTAGTGGCGGGAGTGATCGGTGTCACTCTCGTGATGGGGTCGTGCCAGGTAGGATGATTATGCCATTATTATGAGTTCCAGGCACACCGTTGGACCCCGCATGGTTGATATTGTCCAGAGTCGGTGCTCGTAAGACGTACAACATGTGGGCTGGGTACCAATCGAGTGGACCTCTTTGTCTAGTATCGTCAGGGGAAAGATGATGATCGGGTACTTACCTCGGGTATATGTGATATACCGCGAATCGTGGATGACACGGAAGTTTCCCGTTTCTCGTGGGTCCAGCGTACTACCTCTGCAGAGTGTCAAACTATTCGAATAGCCGTGTCCACGGTCAAGGACAGTTGGGTGGTGCTGCTTAAACTACGTCCAGCGTTTCCGCATAAACCAAGTGTGAGTAAGAGTGTGTGTGTGTGGTGTTAAAAAGGTGTCGTTATGAGAGTAATAATATGACCAAGTTCGGTGACTTGGCATATAGGGTAAACCCGGATGGTTTAGCCCTCATTAATACATTGAGGTTATGACAAGTCCGATGACTTGGCATATAGGGTGAACCCGGATGGTTCAACCCTTAGCAAATATGTTGATATCTGTAACCTGTTCATCAAGAGTAGTTCTTTAACTTGTTGCATATACCAGATCATTCCACCAAATTGCATTCCACCATAGATACATGTTACTATTATTCTTCTCTATCAATGTTCATATCATGGGCTGTTTGCGAGTACATTCAAAGTACTCATTGGCTTGCCGCTGGTTATATTATTGACCAGACATGGAAGGACTGGAGTTTGGTGACGAGTACGCCGTCGGAGACGAACCTGCGATCTAGGACGCTTCCAAGTCAGAATGCCTGTCGGTGTAGGCTTGATGGCATGGGCACCGCTTAGCCCTTACGAGTTTCCGCTACTCGATGTATCTGTTTAATTTGGCTTTAGGCCTCGCTCTTGAACCCGACCTTCTGGTCGTTTGATGTAATAATTTTGGTACTTGGACGTAAGACTCGATTATTCAGTATCTGGGTTCAGTGAACATTGATCCCTGGGGTCACTGGGCACGGCGAACTCGACTTGCTAGTCGGGGTCCCCACAGACTCAAGCATTTATTAAAGACTCATAAGAGTCAACATAGTATGATATTACAAACAGGGGTCACATGACCCGGCACTCAAGTCATACAAGCATCAAGCGGAAGCAATCATGTCTGGGTACAGACATCTACTAAAAGTGACTGGAAGAGCCTGAAAAGCTACTACGACCCTACCAAAGGAGCCAGACCTCTATCTGGGACTCCCAAGCTATTCCGGTCAACATCGAACACATCGCGTAGAACCTTTTAATGAGTCTAAGTCTTCTCTGCAAAAACATAAATAAAGCAACCGTGAGTACAAACGTACTCAGCAAGTCTTACATCAGAACTATCTACATATGCGTCATGTTTCAATGAAAGGATTGTGGGGTTTGATTGCAGCAAGCCAGCTTTGACTCTTGGCTAACCTGTACTACGACTACAAGTTCTTTCTTTGAGGTGGGATAGCGCACACGAGTCCACATATTCACCAATTCAATACACCACTATGGATCCACTCTCGTCTCCCTACGAGAAGGCCTTCCATAGCACTCACACTTATCTTGCATGTTTTAGAGTATCCATTTTAATTGTCTATGTACCACGAAATGTTTCCAAGTAGTCCATATCCGAGGACGCGGCTATTCGAACAGATTAAATCACCCTACAGGGGTATACTTCTTCACACACGCTCCCACCACTTATCACCATGTGCACGTCATGCATCTCGGCAACCTTCAAGCGGAAGCACTGGCGTGGGTGTCGGCCACGACCGTTAACCACACAAGACCCTAGTCCAGGTTTATCGCCTATTTGAGACTGAACCCGCAAGGAAGTCTGGCCGAGGTTTCCTCTACGGCCCCAAACGATGTGCGTAGGGTTCCCAAGCCCACCATTCGGGTGCCACTTGGTACATAGTGCCATTGTGTATCTACCGTAGTGAAGCCTACCCCGTCGGGCAGAGCTAAACACGCCCGCCAACACTTTTCCTACAAACACCAGAAACTAATTGCAACTCCTGGACAGAGATCTAGGCGATTAATAAGACGAGAGAGTCAATTAAGTATCCCAATGAGTGGTAGTATCTTGTCTTGGATAAGACACACAGAACTCAGTTCTTAAGGACGGTCCCAATGAGACAACCCGCCATGTACACCTACACGGCCTCTCATCGCTACCTTTACCAAATCGGATTCACACTTTTACTCTCACACTGTAGAACATGCTCACAACCATTCCGATTCATCATCCAGATGGATCAGACCCGACACGACTCTAAGCATAGCAGGCATTGTAAACAAGCATGGATGAGTAAGCACAACAAGGCTCAAGGAGTTGCTACTCATGCTAAGTAGTTTCAACTATTTACTGTGACAAAATCAGGTCATGCAGAGGAATGGGTTCAACTATCGATAACATGCACAGTCAAATCGTGTTTGTCCTAATGCAGTAAAAGAGAGCAGGAGCGAGAGAGTGGGTTTATATCAATATGCTCAAGGGGGGTTTGCTTGCCTGACACGTCTGAAGATAGCAATGAGTCTTCATCAATGTCAATGATCACATCGTCGGAACCATCATCTACCGGGAGGGAACAACACTGGCAAAGAAAAAAGGAACAACAATCACTTCATGAAAATGCAACATCATGATGCGTGCTCATGACATGAAATGAAAGGTGACATGGCTAATGTGTCTATCATTTCTTAAGTTGAAGTTGGTTTGAATTAGGATTCAAACATCACTTCAAGCCGGGTATTTTCCGGATATCCTTTTAATTGATTTGACCTGATGCTCAAGTAAACTTGTTTTAACATACATGAAGATGGCATATTGGGGTGCTGAGTTTCCTGGATCATTGTTTGGTCATAACAATTTAAGTGGAATTCAAATAGGTGTGAAATTCCAACTCCAAACTAATTATTAAATTTATCCTATTCACCATTTGGCCTATATGGTGTTGTTAACTTTCTCAGGACTTACAGATTATTTTCTATGATTTTTAGAAGTTTTAGGCATTTTCTGGAATTATTTTGTAATAGGAAATCAATTACTGTGTCAGCACAGCATCATCATTACGTCAGCAGTCAACTGGCCCAGGTTAGAGTCAAACCTGACTAGTGGAGTCCACTGGTCAGTGACCAGGGGCTAATCCCCGAGTTGACCAGCCCCTAACTGGGGTTTGACCCACCCTGGGGCCCACTATTAGCGGCTAGGGGGGGGGGGGTAGTACTGGCTAATGACTGGCCACGTCGACGCCCACCGGAGGGTGGTCGCCGGTGACCAAGCCCGCGGCCGAGGGCTCGCCGGAGTTGGCAGGAATTGCGCTATGGGGCACTATTTGGCATGCGGTTCGGTTCTACGGAAAGCTGGTAGAGCGCCGCATCCATTCCTTCGGGTTTGAGGCACTGGGGTGGCTGGAGCTGACGGCAACGACGGCAGAGGCGGCAGCCGGAGCTCGACCTTGTGCGGGTGCTGGCTGCAGGGCACGGGATGGGCACGTGAGGGGCTTGACATCATCCATAGAGCTCCAGGAGTTCGTTCCAGGGCTCAAATGCGTCGGTGGTCGATCACAGCGACGACAACGACGATAACGGCGGCGAGGGGATCTCGGCCATGGTGGGCATTGAGGCTGCGGGGCACGGAAGAGCGTGGGGTGAGAGGGGAAATGATGACGAGCTCACGGAGGTTCCGATGGTGTTGTTGGAGGGCTCGGGGGTGCGCCGGAGGGAGCGAATCGACGGAAGAGGTCCGGCGGCCGGAGGTGAAGACGACGACGGTGGCAGCTCGATTCAGGGGCTTCGGCTCGATTCTCTCGACGGGGAGGTGCAGCACGTCATGGCAGAGAGATTGGGCTGCTCGGATAGGACTAGCAGGGCCAGAGGGCATGGTGGTGAGCTCGAGCCCGAGCTCACCAATGGCGGTAGGAGAAATGAGAGAGCAGGGCAGAGGAGAGCGGGAGAAATGGAGAGGAGGAGGAGGAGATCGGGACGGCTCTTCTGAGCCTATCCCACTCACCAGGGCCGCGGGGAGCCAGGCAGGCAGGTAGCGTGGAGCCCGTGGCCATGCGATGTGGTGAGCTTCTCCTCTGCCTTCTGGCAGGAGGAAGAAGACACCTGAGCCCCTGGTGGGCTGGGCCAAGCGACAGGTAAGGTTTTTTTTCTATTCTTTATGTTTTGTTATTTCTAACATTTGTTTTATTTGTTTTGGCTCCATCTAAACCTAAGAAAATAGCTAAACAACTCTGGGGTGTTAGTTGTAATATTTCCAACCCCATGTGAAGTTTTCAACATTTTATAAAACTAGGAAGTAATTGAAATCAATTAATTAATTGATTTTAGTGGTTTTTGAGTTTAAAATAAAATGCCAAAAGTATTTTCAGAAAGAAAACCATTCCTAAATTTTGTTTTCCAAGATTTATCAAAAATGATGGACATTTATGGAGGCCATTTTGGGTTCATTCATTTGTCACCACTTTGAATTGTTTTGCATATAGAGTTGCTAGGGTTTTTCTCTTGTTTTTCCATTTCAATTCTAATGCAAGAATGAAGATAGGAGCACGACCTTGCTATTCATCAAAGGGGTAACTAGGGATGTGACAATGACTTTGAAAGAGCCATAGTAGGTAGGTATGGTGGCTGTTTTGAGGGAGGCTAATGGTGGGTTTTGTGCACCGGCAAAAGTTGCACGACACTAAGAAGATAGTGATGGTGGAAGGTGAAAGTGCATCTAAACCATGGACTCAACATTAGTCATGAAGAACTCATATACTTGCTGCAAAAGTTTTATTAGTAATCGAAACAAAGCATTCAACGCATACTCCTAGGGGAAGGGTTGGTAGGTATAAACCATCGCGCGATCCCGACCGCCACGCAAAGGATGACTATCAATATACTAATCATGCTCAGATTTCATCACATAGCGGTTCACCATACGTGCATGCTACGAGAATCACTAACTTCAACACAAGTATTTCTAGATCCACAACACCTTACTGGCATGACTTTCAATATTACCATAACCACAACTCAAAACTAATTGAGATGAATCAAACTTTTCTAAGTATTCAATGCACATGAAGGTGGAAGTTTTTCGTATCCCTTTGGATAACTACCCCTTTTGAGACTACTTTCAAAGCATAGATCAACTACCAATCCACGCACCGCTGTGCTCTAAAAGATATAAGTGAAGCACATAGAGAAAAAACATATACCTCAAAAGATATAAGTGAAGCACATGTGAGCTGAATTGTCTACCAAAAGATGTAAGTGAAGCTCGACAAAATCATGGTGAGTGCATGTCTCTCTCTCTAGGTGTGGAAAGGATGATTGTGACACAACAATAATAAAATACTCCTACGATACAAGACGCTCCAAGCAAAAACACATAACATGTGGTGAATAAAAATATAGCCCCAAGTAACGTTACCGATGGATTGAAGACGAGAGAGGGGATGCCTTCCCGGGGCATCCCCAAGCTTAGGCTTTTACGGAATCCTTGAATCTCTTGGGGTTCCTTGGTAATCCCCAAGCTTGAGCTCTTGCCACTCTTTATCTCTTTGTCCATAAGAACTTCACCCAAAACTTGAAAACTTCACAACACGAAACTTAAACAGAAACTCGTGATAACATTAGTATGAGAAAGCAAACCACCACTTCCTTAGGTACTGAAGCAAACTTAAATTCTACTTATGCTGATGTTGGGTTACTGTATTTTCAATCTTCCATGGCTAATACCCCCGATACTATCCATAGTTTCATCAAAATAAGCAACCGACACAACAAAAACAGAATCTGTTAACAGCACACCAGTCTGTAGCAATCTGTATATTTCGTATACTTCTGGTACTTAAAAATTCTGAACAATTACGACAGTCTGAAGAATTTTCGTAGCAATCAGCATAAAAAAGAATCAACTTAAAATCTCTTACAGAAAAAAAATGAAAATTCGTTTCGTGAGCAGAAAGTTTCTGTCTTTTCCAGCATGACCAAACGATCATCCCCGAGACTAATCATAACGGTTTTGCTTGGCACAAACGCAAAAAGAAACACAAAATACACAATCATAACAGAATTATTAAAGTGTGGAAAACACAAAACATGAAGCAAAAAAGCAAAGAAAAATTTATTCATTGGGTTGCCTCCCAACAAGCGCTATCGTTTAATGCCCTTAGCTAGGCATTGATTTCAATGATGCTCACATAAAAGGTAAGGATTGAAAAACAACGAGAGCATCATGGAGCAAATGGCTAGCACATTTAAGTCTAACCCACTTCCTATGCATAGGGATTTTGTGATCAAACAATTTATTGGGGCAAGAATCAACTAGCATAGGAAGGCAAAACAAGCATAGCTTCAAAAATTTCAACATATGGAGAGGAAGCTTGATACTATTGCAATAAGTAGAAGCATATGATCCTCTCTCATAGTAATTTTCAGTAGCATCATGAATGAATTCAACAATATAACCAGAACCTAAAGCATTCTTTTCATGATCTACAAGCATAGAAATTTTACTACTCGCCACATAAGGAAATCTATTCTCAATAATAGTAGTGGGAGTATCGTAAAAGACTTGAACACTACAAATTGTGTCCACAATGAAAAATAAAGGTTTAGCAAAGGAGTTCTCGGGAGTATGACAAGTTTTATCATCCCTCTTCTTTAATGCATAAGTATCCTCACAACAATCATCATAGATAGGGGGCATGCTTTCATCAAAATAATTTTGATCATTCAAAGTGGAAGAACTAAAAAGATCATCTTCATCAAATATAGCATCCCCAAGCTTGTGGCTTTGCATATCATTAGCATCATGGGTATTCAAAGAAACCATGCTAAGAACATTGCAATCATGCTCATCATTCACGTATTCTAAGCCGAGCATTCTATGTAATTCTTCTGTCAGCACTTGAGCACAATTTTCATCCCCATCATGCTCATGAAAGACATTGAAAAGATGGAGCATATGAGGCATCCTCAACTCCATTTTTCTGTAGTTTTTCAGAGAAAGAACAAGAAACAAAAAGATTCGATTGCAAGATCTAAAGATATACCTTCAAGCGCTAACCTCCCCGGCAATGGTGCCAGAAAAGAGCTTCGTTGACGGGATGTTAGTGCCGCTTACCTAGCCTCCACGGCAACGCCGCCAGAAAAGAGCTTGATGTCTACCACGCAACCTTCTCCTTGTAGACGTTGTTGGGCCTCCAAGTGCAGAGGGTTGTAGGACAGTAGCAATTTTACCTCAAGTGGGTGACCTAAGGTTTATCAATCCGCGGGAGGCGTAGTATGATGATGGTCTCTCTCAAGCAACCCTGCAACCAAATAACAAAGAGTCTCTTGTGTCCCCAACACACCTAATACAATGGTAAGTTGTATAGGTGCACTAGTTCGGCGAAGAGATGGTGATACAAGTGCAATATGGATGGTAGATATAGGTTTTTGTGATCTGAAATTACAAAAACAGCAAGGTAACAAATGGTAAAAGTGAGCACGAACAGTATTGCAATGTGTGGAAACAAGGCCTATGGTTCATACTTTCACTAGTGAAGTTCTCTCAGCAATGATAACATAATTGGATCATATAACTAGCCCTCAACATGTAACAAAGAGTCACTCCAAAGTCACTAATAGCGGGGAACAAACGAAGAGATTATTGTCGGGTACGAAACCACCACAAAGTTATTCTTTCTGATCGATCTATCATAGAGTTCGTACTAGAATAACACCTTAAGATACATATCAACCAAGGCCCTAATGTCACCTAGATACTCCATTGTCACCTCAAGTATCCGTGGGCATAATTATACGATATGCATCACACAATCTCAGAGTCATCTATTCAACCAACACATAGAACTTCAAAGAGTGCCCCAAAGTTTCTACCAGAGAGTCAAAACGTGTGCCAACCCCTGTGCATAGGTTCCCAATGTCACGAACCCGCAAGTTGATCACCAAAACATACATCAAGTACTCACATGAATCCACGTGTGCCAACCCACATGCATAGGTTCCCAATTGTCACAAACCCGCAAGTTGATCACATCAGATAGACACGTGCAAGACATACATCAAGTGTTCTCAAAGACTCAATCCGATAAGATAACTCCAAAGGGGAAACTCAATTCATTACAAGAAGGAGAGGGGGAAGAACATCATAAGATCCAACTATAGTAGCAAAGCCCACGGTACATCGAGATCAAGACATCTCAAGAACACGAGAGAGAGAGAGAGATCAAACACATAGCTACTGGTACATATCCTCAACCCCGAGGGAGAACTACTCCCTCCTCATCATGGAGATCGCCGGGATGATAAAGATGGCCACCGAAAATGTATTCCCCCTCCGACAGGGTGCCGGAACGGGCTCCAGATTGTTTTTTTGGTGCCTACAGAGGCTTGCGGCGGCGGAACTCCCGATCTAGGTTTCTTTCTGGGGTTTTTTGAATTTATAGGAATTTATGGCGGTGGAATTGCATCAGTTGGGCCCATGAGGAGGTCACAAGCCTGTGCGCCACCACCGGGGGGGGTGGCAGCGTGAGGGCTTGTGAATCCCTCATGGCCCATCTGGCCTTCTCCCAAAGTTTTGGGGGTCTCTTTTGGTCCAAAAAAATCATCGTAAAGTTTCAATCCATTTGGACTCCATCTGAAAATGGGCCAAAAACACGGAAAAACAGAAACTGGCACTTGGCACTCAGTTAATAGGTTAGTCCCAAAAAAGATATAAAATAGCATATTCATGCATATAAAACATCCAAAGTTGACAAGATAATAGCATGGAACCATAAAAAATTGTAGATACGTTGGAGACGTATCACATAGGTCCTGATACATCTTAGTACTACTAGGATGAATCATGAGAGTTGAATCATTAGCATCCTTAAGGATCAACTGTCGGAGACGCACCGACGACGAGCTCGCGCGGTGGCCGGTGTTCGGCCTCGACGGACTACGACTACGGTGCTGGAGAGCGAGGGGAAAGAGAGGGGAATGAAGCAGTGGCTCACTGCGGTTCCATTTCAGGCAACAGTGACGGATGGGAGGTTCGGTAGTCGGCGAATCGACGTGAAGAGCTCCGGTGGTCGGAGGAGGAAACGATGGCGGCGAGGGCGTTGCAGGGTTCGGGCGCTCGATTCCTTCAACTTGGGGAGCGGTTCGTCATTGCGGAGATGATGGTTAGGTCAGGGAAGGCTAGCAGGGCCGGAGGCTACAGCGGCGAGCTCGAGCCCGAGCTCATCAATGGAGGGAGGAAGAAGATAGCAGGGGAGAGATGGAGAGGAGGAATAGAGAGGAGGAGAGGATAAGGAAGAGGGGGAGGGGGTTGCTGGCACAGTGAAGGCAGGAGGAGGCTCCAGCGCGAAGCAGGAGCTGGCGCGGCCATCCACCGTGCTCATCTTCCCCTATGCCTACTGGCAGGAGGAGGAAGATGACAAGGGAGCCCGTGGTGGGCTAGGCCTGCCCCTGGCGCCAAGTAAGATTCTGCTCCTTTTTTATTTTGTTTCTTTTATTCTTTTTATGACATTTGTTTGGATTTGAAAATAAATTCAAACCATTTTATAAAACCCTAAAATATTTTTATGTGACATAAAATAATTATCTAATGCCACACAATTATTTTCAGAGTTTATGAAACTATATTTTATATATAGCAAATATAATTCCATTGCAAATAATTGTTTGATTAAATCAAAGGTCCAAAATAAATGTTTCCGCGATCCAAAAATATTGGTTGACACTTTTATATCATGCCAACAATTTATTGGAAAACCTCGGACATTTTCCTGGAACTATTTGAAGCAATTTTTATATTGCATATTTCACAAAATTTGGTTCCTAAGGCTTGATCACTTCCCCATTTCAAATTCAAAATAATTTAAATATGCATGCATGAATTCTTGGCAAGAAAAGTGAAACTAGGGCTGTGACAACTCACCCCCACTAAACAAGAATCTCGTCCCGAGATTCACGCGTAGTCGGGAAGAGATCGGGGTACTCAAGCCGAAGACGATCTTCACGCTCCCAGGTTGCTTCATCCTCGGAATGATGAGATCACTGAACCTTGAGAAACTTGATGTTGCGATGTCGAGTGTTGCGCTCGGTTTCGTCGGGAATACGAACAAGATATTCTCGATATGAAAGGTCATCTTGGAGATCAAGTGTTTCTTGATCCACTTCGCGGATAGGATCCTTGAAGCAACTCCTGAGTTGAGAAACGTGGAACACATCATGAACTTTGGAAAGCCGAGGGGGCAGTTCCAATTGTTAGGAAACTTCTCCTCGTTTAGCGATAATGCGGAAAGGACCAATGTAACAAGGAGCCAACTTGCCCTCGATACCGAAACGATGGGTACCCTTGAGAGGTGAAACCCGAAGGTAAGCCTTCTCGTCAACTTCATAACTTACTTCCTTATGACGACGGTCATATTGGCTCTTTTGACGAGATTGGGCAGTTTTTAAATTCTCACGAATGATGCGAGCTTGCTCTTCTGCATCCTGGATCATATCCGGTCCAAAGAATTGTCTTTTACCAGTTTCTGACCAGTTTAATGGCGTTCGACATCTTCGTCCATACAGAACTTGGAAAGGAGCTTTGCCCAGACTAGACTGGAAATTGTTGTTATAAGCAAACTCGGCGAATGGAAGACATTTCTCCCAGTTCATTCTGCATGAGATAACACAAGCTCTAAGCATATCCTCGAGAATTTGATTAACTCTTTCTACTTGACCACTTGACTGAGGGTGATAAGAAATGCTAAAGGAGAGATGAGTTCCCATAGCATTTTGGAAACTTTCCCAAAATCGAGAGGTGAAAAGACTTCCACGGTCTGAATTGATTTCCAGAGGAACACCATGAAGGGAAACTATTCGAGAAATATATAGGTCTGCTAACTGACTAGTAGTTATACTCTCTCGAACTGGAAGAAAATGAGCAACTTTCGAAAGACGATCGATGACCACGAAGATGGCATCGTTCCCTTTCTTAGTCTTTGGAAAGCCGGTGATGTAATCCATGCCTACCTTGTCCGGGTCCACCAGAACCTCTGGCGTAGGTCCTGATACATCTTAGTACTACCAGGATGAATCATGAGAGGAGATTCATGAGCTTCCTTGAGGATCAATTCTCGAAGTTGTTGCTTTTTGGGAACCACTAAACGATTCTCAAAGAATACAACACCTTTATCATTTACCAAGAAACGACCAGCAACTCCTTTGGCAATGCTGCTCTTGATCCAGGAAATTCCCGTATCATGTTTCTGAGCTTCTATGATCTGATCCTCAAAAGTTGGTTTCGCCACCAAGGTGGAAAGTAATCCTTGAGGAACAATCTAAAGTTTAAGCTTACAGAATTCCTCATGGAGAAGTGGTTGACTTTGTAGCAACATGAGGTTGTTACAATAGGATTTACGACTTAGTGCATCAGCCATGACATTGGCTTTGCCTGGGGTGTAAGATATTCCTAAGTCATAGTCCATGATCAACTCAACCCAACGTCTTTGCCTGAGATTCAAATCCGGTTGGGCGAATATATACTTGAGACTCTGGTGATCAGTGTATATTTCACAATGATTACCCAGAAGGTAATGTCGCCAGGTTAACAGTGCATAAACTACAACGGCAAGTTCCAGATCCTGTGTTGAATAATTCTCCTCATGTGGACGCAACTGTCGAGATGCGTAGGCAATCACATGATGATCTTGCATAAGAATGCATCCATGTCCTTGACGCGAGGCATCACAGTAGATAATAAAGTCCTTTGTGAAATCCGGGGGCACAAGTATCGGGGCAGTAGTCAGTCGTCTTTTCAAATCCCGAAAACTTTCCTGACACCATGGGGTCCACTCGAACTTCTTATCTTTCTTGAGGATTTTAGTTACAGGTTTGGCAACTTTGGAGAAGTTCTCAACGAAGCGGCGACAATAGCTCGCTAAGCCAAGGAAACTCCTAACTTGCTTCACCGATTCAGGTGGAGTCCAATCAAGAACGGCCTTAACTCTCTCGGGATTTACAGCAATACCCTTCGCAAAAATTATGTGGCCTAGATAGGTCACTTCTGGCAACCAGAATTCACATTTAGAGAATTTGGCATAAAGGCGGTGCTCTCGAAGTTTCATCAATACCAACCTAAGATGCTCGGCATGTTCTTCTTCGTTCTTCGAGTGAATCAGAATATCATCGAGGTAAACCACGACGAATTTGTCCAAGTACTCCATGAAGATTGAATTCATTAAGCGAGAGAAGGTGGATGGGGCATTGGTTAGACCAAAGGACATGACGGTGTACTCATATTGGCCATAACGAGTGACAAAGGCCGTCTTAGGAATGTCCCCGTTCCTAATTTCGATTTGATGATAACCTAATCTCAAATCCATCTTGGAAAAGACTGCAGATCCAGCGAGCTGATCATACAGATCGTTGATCCTGGATAGCGTATATTTGTTCTTTATCTGTGGGGACCCCGATCCTAAGTCATAGGAATCCAGCCTGTAACACATCGCATCTCTTTGCGGTCTCACGCATGGTTATCCCCACGATTGCAGCCTTACCTTAGTCGGGACCGTTTGCGCCTTTTGACTCACGTATGCAATTGTGTCGCTAGCAATCCAGTGACAGAGAACCAGGATCGACATGTCTAGTCATAAACCAAAGCGGTAGTTCCGCACAGGGACAGGCATACATGACCCAGCAAAGCAGGTGTCGGTCACCAGCGAATGTAGACGAGTCGTAGCAGGCTACAAGGACTCCATTACATCGCGTGACATTTCCCCAAAGGGGACACACACAACAGCTAAGAATGACACACGCCGATCAACCAATGTGTCCAGAGCAGTAGCGAGCTACCATGGCTCGTTGGATCACAAAGGGGCATTTCCCTGTAAGGAGTGCTACTAAAGTCTATGGCTAGGTAATTGAACCCCATACATATCAAGTACGACACACGTACGCACGGCATACCAATATGTATAGATACATCGATGGCATCACAACATAACCATGAACATACAAGCTTTATTTAAAAGGCTCGGAAGAGCCACACGCATAATATTACACAGTAGGGGTCTCACGACCCACCATAACAGTCATTCAAGTTACAAGCCAATGGAAGTAGATAAGCTATCTGAGTATAGACAGATGAAACTAGAAGGCACGTAGCCTGACTATACTATAGACCCACCCTAGGGCCAGATCGTAGCTGGGATACCAGCTACTCGTCGTCGTTGATGTCTAGGAAGAACCCTCCATTAGGGTCATTAACAACCTCTGCAACAAATATTAAGCAAACATGAGTACGGTGGTACTCAGCAAGACTTTAGGATAACTATCTACTCATGCAATGTATCAATAAGGAATTGTGGGGTTTCATGCGGGAAGCCAGCATTTGACTCGTGGCTAGACAACTTGCATTTTTTTTAAATTGACAACTTGATTCCTCGCACACGAGTCCACTAACACCACAACAGTACTCCATCGTGGAATCATTTCGGCTCCATACGGAAATGCCGTCCACGACACTCACACTTATCTTGACAATTTTATGAGCAGCCATTGAAGTTATCTATGAACAACATATGTCTCCAAGTAGTCCATATCCGCGGACGCGGCTATTCGAATAGATCATAAACCTGCAGGGGAGTACTTCTTCACACACACTCTCGCCACTTATCGCCATGTGCACGTCATGCACCTCGGCAACCTCCAAGCGGAAGCCCAGCAAGGGAGTCGGCCATGACCGTTAACCACACTAATACTTAGTCCAGGTCTATCGCCTATCTGAGGGTAACCCGCACGGAAGTCCGGCCTAGGTTTCCGCCACGGCCCCAAACGATGTGCGCAGGGTTCCCAAGCCCACCATCCGGGTGCCACTTGGTACACCGTGCCACTGCCTACCGCATCACAGCCCACCTCTCAGGTTAGCGCTATGCACGGCCTCTAGCATGACTATAAACACGAGAAACTACTTGCAACTCCTGGACCGAGTACTAAGTGATTAATAAGTCGAGCGGGGTCATATTTCAGGGCCCAGCATGTGGTAGTATCTCATCCTGGATTACATACACGGAACTCAGGTCCTAAGGACGGTTCCAATGAAACAACCCGCCATGTACTCCTACATAGCCTTTCACCGGTACCTTTACCAAATCAGGTTCAACACACCACCTTTACTTGCTGAACACATTCTCACAATTCTGTTCATCTCCCAGATGACAGACCATACACAACTCTAAGCATAGCATACATAGCAGGATAAGACACATCATGGCTCAAGCATCTACCAGGTATGCTAGGTTGCAAGGTTCAGTTATTTACTGTGACAAAGACAGGTCATGCAAAGGAGGTGGGTTCAACTAACGTGGCAAAAGCATTTGATCCTAATGCAATAAGTAAGTGCAGGAGCGAGAACATGGGATTTATCGGGATGATCAAAATGGTTGCTTGCCTTGTTGCTCAGAAGAGGGAGAATATCCGTCAGTCGGATATTCGGTGGAATCCGGAGGAGCGCAGCCTACCGAAAGAAATGACCAATCAATAACAATCATATGCAACAAGATGATGCATGAGCATGGCATGAGGATGCAAGGTGGTATGCTAATATAGCTTACATTTATTAGGTTTGAAGTTGATTTGAATCAGATTCAAATATCACTTCAAACGGGGTATTCTCGAATACCGTTTTAATTGATTCGACCTGATGCTCAGATCAACTTGGTTTTAACATGCATGGAAATGATATGTTAAGTTACTGGTTGTGATTGAACAAGGTTTGGTCATACTATTTGAAGTGGGATTCAAATGATTTTCAAATTCCATCTCCATAGAATTTATAAAATTTAACTTATTCATTATTCTACATGTTTGGTCCAGTAACATTTTCAAACATGTTTGAAAATGACATATTCAGATTCCTTGGATTTTTTGATACTATTTCATATATAAATTATTTTCATTGGAGTTACAAATTAATTTCTATGATTTTTAGAAGTTTTGGCATTTTTTGGAATTCTTTTAAATCAGAAAATCTTTACTGCATCACCATGACATCAGCAGGTCCAACTGGCCGTTGAAAGTCAAACCTGACGAGTGGGACCCACTGGTCAGTGACTCTGGTCAGTTTTAGATTAGTTTTAAACTTAATTAGCTAATTAACAGTACTGGACCCGCATGTCAGTGACTTATTAGATTAATTAACTTTATTTTTATTAATCCAAAACATCCAGAGGCTGGCCCCATGCGTCGGTGGCTCAGGCCAGCTGAGATCCACCGGCGGCGAGGTCGTCCTCGCCGGCGGGGAGCCTCCGGCGACACCAGAGACGGCGGAGGGCATCGGAAACTCGTCTCCAACGAACAAACGCACGGCGGAGACCATAGGGAGATCGTCCACTCGACGACGCGCACGATGGGGCAAACCCCAGGGGCTGGGGTGGCCGGAATCGACGTCGGCGACGAGCTCGGCGGCGACCAAAGCTCGGCCATCGTCAAGGTCATCGGAAACAGGGTCAAGGGCTGGGCTCCTAAAGCATCTAAGCGACAGCCTGAAGCTGTTGGTGGCCTCAGATGGACCAACCCTTCACCGGAGGGCTACCGGCGACGAGCTGGAGCGGCGGTCCTCGTCGGGCTCCGGTGGAACTAGGCCTAGAGGAAGAGATCGATGGGGAAAACTTGGGGGAAAGATGCGCAAGCTCACGGGGAGTGCAGTGGAGGCGCTTGCTTGCTCGGGGAGGCGCTTTAGGCGTCGAATCGATCGAAGCTCGCCGGCGGCCGAAGCTTGAAGACGACGGTGCCGTGGGCGTTGCAGGGCTCGGGGGATCTTTGGCTTCTGTAGGGAGGACCAGCTCGTCGAGGCGGAGCGAATGGGGCACTCGGGGGAAGGAACTAGTGGCCAGAGGCACGAGCAGCTCGAGCTCGAGCTCCTGTCAATGGGGGCAGTGG
This sequence comes from Hordeum vulgare subsp. vulgare, assembly GCF_904849725.1. Taxonomy (NCBI): domain Eukaryota; kingdom Viridiplantae; phylum Streptophyta; class Magnoliopsida; order Poales; family Poaceae; genus Hordeum; species Hordeum vulgare. Next base: position 241,275,581 of record NC_058522.1, read on the forward strand.
GGGAGGAAGAAACCGAGAGGAAAGGGGGGCAATGGAGCGTGGGAATGGATAGGCCAGAGCTCGGGGAGGTTATCCCTGCTGTCGCGCTGTCCTGGGGAGCACCGGAGCGTGCCACGGCGAAGCAGGAGGTGGAGGAGACGCCGTGGGCGTTCGCTCCTTTGCCAGAAGGCAGGAGGAAGAAGATGCCCCTGCCCCTGGTGGTCTGGGCCTCCTCAGGGCGACACGTAAGTGTTTCTTCATTTTTTTTCTCTGTTTTGTTTTCTGTTTTACTAACTATTTGATTTGCTATTTATTTCAGCTCCAAATAGTTTTCAAAAAAATATTTTGAACACACCAGAATATTTGTTGGAATATATCCAACCATTCCTGAAGTTTTCAGCATTTTTGAAAACTTAAAGTTTTTCAGTTCAAATTTAAACTTGAATCCAGTAGCTTTTTGCATTTAAATAAAATGCCAAATGTGTTATGAAAATAGTTTTCTTCACTGCTTACTTGTTTCCGTGAATTATCAGAAAAGTAGAACTTTTCTTGAGGCCATTTTGGGTTCATTGATTTGAACAAGTTTATAATTTCTTTGAATTTGAGAAGTGGCTAGTGTTTTTGAGTTTTGCTTCACCACTTGCTTTGATCTTGTTGCAATTTCCTTTGATGCAATGCAAAGAATATATGAGCACAATGCTATACTTGATTAGGTTTCGAAGGATGTGACAACTCACCCCCACTCAAAAGAATCTCGTCCCGAGATTTAGAAGTTGTCGGGAATAACGCAGGATACTCAAGTCGGAGACGATCCTCTCTTTCCCAAGTGGCCTCCTTCTCAGAATGATTTGACCATTGAACTTTAAGAAACTTGAGGTTTCGATGTCGAGTGGTACGCTCAGCTTGATCAAGAATACGCATGAGGTATTCTCGGTATGAAAGGTTATCTTGGATATCAAGCGTTTCATGGTCCACTTCACGGATAGGATCCGAAAAGCAACACCTGAGTTGCGAGACGTGGAAGACATCATGAACCTTGGAAAGATGTGGAGGAAGTTCCAACTGGTAGGCAACTTCTCCTCGTTTGGCAAGAATGCGAAAAGGACCAATGTAACGAGGAGCCAACTTGCCCTTGATACCGAATCGATGGGTACCCTTCAAAGGTGTAATCCGAAGGTAAGCCTTCTCGTCAAGTTCAAAGGTCACAGCCTTATGATGACGATCATATTGGCTCTTTTGACGAGACTGGGCTGTTTTCAACTTTTCATGAATAATGCGAACCTTCTCTTCTGCATCCTGGATCATATCCGGGCCAAAGAGTTTCGTCTCTCCGGTTTCTGACCAATTAAGAGGTGTTCGACATCTTCGTCCATAAAGAACTTCAAAAGGGGCTTTGCCCAAGCTTGATTGATAACTATTGTTATAAGCAAATTCGGCGAATGGAAGGCACTTCTCCCAATTCATACCGAACGATATAACACAAGCTCGGAGCATATCTTCTAGGATTTGATTCACTCTTTCTACTTGACCACTTGATTGAGGATGGAAGGCTGTGCTAAAAGATAAGTGAGTCCCCATAGCATTCTGAAAACTTTCCCAGAAGCAAGAAGTAAAGATACTCCCACGATCCGAGTTAATCTTCAGGGGAACACCATGAAGAGACACTATTCGAGAGACAAATAACTCTGCTAGCTGGCTAGCAGTTATACTCTCACGAACTGGAAGAAAATGAGCTACTTTGGAGAGACGGTCAATGACCACAAAGATAGAATTATTTCCTTTCTTGGTCTTGGGAAATCCAGGAATGAAATCCGTACTGACTTTATCCCATTTCCATTCAGGAATAGCTAAAGGTTGAAGGGTGCCAGCAGGCCTTTGATGTTCTGCCTTAACTCGACGACAAACGTCGCAATTAGCAACGAACTCAGCAATTTCTCTCTTCATCCTAGTCCACCACAACCTCTGGCGTGTTGGAAATATGCCCTAGAGGCAATAATAAACTGGTTGTTATCATATTTCCTTGTTCATGATAATCGTCTATTGTTCATGCTATAATTATATTAACAGGAAACAGTAATACATGTGTGAATAAATAGATCACAATGTGTCCCTAGCAAGCCTCTAGTTGGCTAGCTCGTTAGTCAATAGATGATCATGGTTTCCTGATCATGGGCATTGGATGTCATTGATAACGGGATCACATCATTGGGAGAACGATGTGATGGACAAGACCCAATCCTAAGCATAGCACTAGATCGTATTGTTCGTATGCTAAAGCTTTTCTAATGTCAAGTGTCTTTTCCTTCGACCGTGAGATTTTGCAACTCCCGGATACCGTAGGAGTTCTTTGGGTGTATCAAACGTCACAACGTAACTGGGTGACTATAAAGGTGCACTACGGGTACCTCTGAAAGTGTCTGTTGGGTTGGTACGAATCGAAATCGGGATTTTTCACTCCGTGTCACGGAGAGGTATCTCTGGTCCCACTCGGTAGAACATCATCATGAGCTCAATGTGACTAAGGAGTTAGTCACACGATGATGTGCTACGAAACAAGTAAGGAGACTTACTGATAACGAGATTGAACAAGGTATAGGTATACCGACGATCGAATCTCGGGCAAGTTCTATACCGACAGACAAAGGGAATTGTATACGGGATTGATTGAACCCTTGACACCGTGGTTCATCCGATGAGATCATCGTGGAGCAAGTGGGAGCCACCATGGGTATCCAGACTCCGCTGATGGTTATTGGCCGGAGAGGTGTCTCGGTCATGTCTGCTTGTCTCCCGAACCCGTAGGGTCTACACACTTAAGGTTCAATGACGCTAGGGTCATAGGGAATTGTTATACGAGGTTACCGAAAGTTGTTCAGAGTCCCGGATGAGATCCTGGACATCACGAGGAGCTCCGGAATGGTCCGGAGGTAAAGATTGATATATAGGACGGATGGTTTTGGACACCGGAAGTGTTTCGGGCGTCACCGGTAACGTACCGGGACCACCGGAGGTGGCCCCGGGGTCCACCGAAGGGGGGCAATGACCCCAAGAGGCTAGATGGGCCAAGTAGGGGAAGGAACCAGCCACTAGGTGGGTTGGTGCGCCTCCCCACTCAGCCCAATGCGCAAGTGGTGGGGAGAGGGGCAACCCTAGGCGCAGGTGGGCCTTAGGCCCACCAGGTGGTGCGCCACCCCCTCCCACCCTAGCCGCCGCCCCCCCCTTTCCCATCTGGTGGCCGCCGGCCCCTAGGGAGGGAACCCTAGGGGTGGCGCATCCCCTCCCCCTCCTCCTACAAATAGAGAGGGGTTTTGACCCTTGGGAGACAGACTTCGCCCTCTCTCTCGGCGCAGCCCTGCCCTTCTTCCTCCTCCTCTCTGCCAGTGCTTGGCGAAGCCCTGCCGGGAGACCTCGTCTCTCCATCAACACCACGCCGTCGTGCTGCTGGAGTTCTTCCCCAACCTCTCCCTCCTCCTTGCTGGATCAAGGTGCGGGAGACGTCACCGGGTTGCACGTGTGTTGAACGCGGAGGTGCGGTAGTTCGGCACTAGATCGGAGTTGCTGCGAGTATGACTCCATCAACCGCGTTCTAGCAACGCGTCCACTTAGAGATCTTCAAAGGTATGAAGATGCTCTTACCCCTCTCTCGTTGCTGGTCTCTCCATAGGAAGATCTAAATATGCGTAGGAAAATTTTGAATTTATGCTACGTTACCCAACAGTGGCATCCGAGCAAGGTTTTCTATGCGTAGATTCTATGCACGAGTAGAACACAAAAGTTGTGGGCGATGATTTGTCAATTTACTTGCCGCTACTAGTCTTATTCTTTTCCGGCGGTATTGTGGGATGAAGCGGCCCGGACCGACTTTACACGTACGCTTACGTGAGACTGGTTCCACCGACAGATATGCACACCGTGCATAAAGGTGGCTAGCGGGTGTGTGTCTCTCCTACTCTAGTCGGATTGGATTTGATGAAAAGGGTCCTTATGAAGGGTAAATAGCTTTGGCATATCATCATTGTGGCTGTCACGTAGGTAAGAAGGCGTTCTTGCTAGAAACCCAAATTACCCACGTAAAACTTGCAACAACAATTAGAGGACGTCTAACTTGTTTTTGCAGGGTTTGACATGTGATGTGATATGGCCAAAGTTGTGATGTTGCATATATGATGTATGAGATGATCAAGTTATTGTAATAGGTTTCACGACTTGCATGTCGATGAGTATGACAACCGGCAGGAGCCATAGGAGTTGTCTTAATTTATTGTATGAGATGAAACGCCATGTGCTTACTACTTTCACTTCATTGCTAACGGTTAGCTATAGTAGTAGTGATAGTAGTAGTAGGCATGACGACTTCACGGAGACACGATGATGGAGATCATGGTGTCACGCCGGTGACGATCATGATCATGCGATGCCTGAAGATGGAGATCAAAAGAGCAAAGATGATAATGGCCATATCATGTCACTATATAATTGCATTGTGATGTTTATCATGTTTTACATCTTATTGCTTAGAATGACGGTAGCATAATAAGATGATCCCTCTTAAAAGTTCGAGAACGTATTACCCTAAGTGTGCACTGTTGCGAAGGTTCGTTGTCTCGAAGCACCACGTGATGATCGGGTGTGATAGATTCTAACGTTCGCATACAACGGGTGTAAGCCAGATTTACACACGCGAAACAGCTAGGTTGACTCGACGAGCTTAGCATGTACATACATGACCTCGAATACAAGAGACCGAAAGGTCGAACATGAGTCGTATGGTTGAATACGATCAGCATGAAGTTGCTCACCATGGTGACTAGTCCGTCTCACGTGATGATCGGACACGGGTTAGTCAACATGGATCATGTATCACTTAGATGACTAGAGGGATGTCGATTTAAGTGGGAGTTCATACTTAATTTGATTAAATGAACTTAATTGTCATGAACTTAGTCTAAAAGTTGTCTTTATAAATATTGTAGATAGCCAATGTCAACCTCAATTTCAATGCATTCCTAGAGAAAAACAAGCTGAAAGATGATGGTAGCAACTATGCGGACTGGGTTCGCAACTTGAAGCTCATCCTTGAAGCAGCTAAAAAGGCTTATGTCCTTGATGCGCCGCTAGGTGACCCTCCCGCTCCTGCAGCAGCCCAGGACATTCTGAACGTCTGGAAAATGCGAAGTGATGACTACTCTCTGGTTAGGTGTGGCATGTTATACAGTTTAGAAACGGGCTCCAAAGGCGTTTTGAGCAACACGGTGCATATGAGATGTTCCAAGAGCTGAAGCTAGTTTTTCAAGCTCATGCCCGTGTCGAGAGATATGAAGTCTCCGACAAGTTCTTTAGCTGTAAGATGGAGGAGAACAGTTATGTCAGTGTGCACATACTCAAAAAGTCTGGGTTACACGGTCGTCTGACTTCACTTGGAGTCGAACTTCCGGATGATGCTATAATTCACAGAATCCTCCAGTCTCTCCCACCAAGCTACAAAGGTTTTGCGCTGAACTACAACATGCAAGGGATGGAGAGGACCATTCCCGAGTTGTACTCGATGCTCAAGTCTGCAGAAGTAGAAATCAAGAAAGAGCATCAAGTGTTGATGGTCAACAAGACCACTAGTTTCAAGAAAGGCAAGGGTAAGAAGAACTTCAAGAAAGGCGGCAAAGTTGTTGCCGCGCCCGGTAAGCCAGATGCCGGGAAGAAGAAAAAGAATGGACCCAAGCCTGAGACTGAGTGCTTCTATTGCAAGGGAAAAGGTCACAGGAAGCGGAACTGCCCCAAATACTTAGTGGACAAGAAGGCCGGCAACGTTAAAGGTATATGTGATATACATGTTATTGATGTGTACCTTACCAGCGCTCGTAGTAGCTCCTGGGTATTTGATACCGGTGATGTTGCTCACATTTGCAACTCAAAGCAGGAACTGTGGAATAAGCGGAGACTGGCCAAGGACGAGGTGACGATGCGCGTGGGGAATGGTTCCAAAGTCGATGTGATCGCCGTCGGCACGCTACCTCTACATCTACCGTCGGGATTGGTTTTAAACCTTAATAATTTTTTTAGTACCAGCTTTGAGCATGAATATTGTATCAGGGTCTTGCTTAATGTGAGACGGCTACTCATTTAAGTCAGAGAATAATGGTTGTTCTATTTATATGAGTGATATGTTGTATGGTCATGCTCCGCTGGTGAATGGTTTATTCTTGATGAATCTCGATCGTGATGTTACACATATTCATAGTGTGAGTACCAAAAGATGTAAAGTTGATAATGATACTCCCACATACTTGTGGCACTGCCGCCTTGGTCATATCGGCGTTAAGCGCATGAAGAAGCTCCATACTGATGGACTATTAGAGTCTCTTGACTTTGAATCATTTGACACATGTGAACCGTGCCTCATGGGCAAGATGACTAAGGCTCCATTCTCAGGAATAATAGAGGGAGCAACCGACTTATTGGAAATAATACATACTGATGTGTGTGGTCCAATGAACGTTGAAGCTCACGGTGGCTATCGTTATGTTCTCACTCTCACCGATGATTTGAGTAGGTATGGGTATATCTACTTGATGAAGCACAAATATGAGACATTTGAAAAGTTCAAGGAATTTCAGAGTGAGGTCGAGAATCAACGTGACAGAAAAATTAAGTGTCTACGATCTGATCGTGGAGGAGAATATTTGAGTCACGAGTTTGGCACACACCTAAGGAAGTGTGGAATCATTTCACAACTGATGCCGCCTGGCACACCGCAACACAACGGAGTGTCTGAACGTCGTAATCTCACTTTATTAGATATGGTACGATCTATGATGTCTCTTACCGACTTACCGCTATCATTTTGGGGATACGCATTAGAAACTGCAGCATTCACTTTAAATAGGGCACCATCTATATCCGTTGAGACGACACTGTATGAACTATGGTTTGGCAAGAAACCTAAGTTGTCGTTTCTTAAAGTTTGGGGCTGCGATTCTTATGTGAAGAAACTTCAACCAGAAAAGCTCGAACCCAAAGCGGAGAAATGCGTATTCATAGGATACCCTAAGGAAACTATTGGGTATACCTTCTATCTTAGATCCGAAGGTAAAATCTTTGTTGCCAAGAACGGATCCTTTCTAGAGAAAGAGTTTCTCTCGAAAGAAGTAAGTGGAAGGAAGGTAGAACTTGATGAGGTAATTACACCCCCTCTCGAACAAGATAGTAGCACAGCGCGGGAAGTTGTTCCTGTTGCGCCTACACCAACTGAAGAGGAAGTTATTGATAATGATCATGAAGCTTCGGATCAAGTTACTAGTGAACCGTGAAGGTCCACGAGGGCACGCTCCGCACCAGAGTGGTACGTCAACCCTGTGATGGAAATCATGCTGTTAGACAATGGTGAACCTTCGAACTATGAAGAAGCGATGGCGGGCCCGGATTCCAACAAATGGCTTGAAGCTATGAAATCCGAGATAGGATCCATGTATGAGAACAAAGTATGAAGTTTGGTGGACTTGCCCGATGACCGGCGAGCCATAGAAAATAAATGGATCTTCAAGAAGAAGACATATGCAAACGGTAATGTAACCGTTTACAAAGCTCGACTTGTCGCAAAGGGTTTTCGACAAATTCAAGGAGTTTACTATGAAGAGACTTTCTCTCCCGTAGCGAAGCTGAAATCAGTCCGAATCATGTTAGCAATTGCCGCCTTTTATGATTATGAAATTTGGCAAATGGACGTCAAAACAGTGTTCCTTAACGGGAACCTTAAGGAAGAGTTGTATATGATGCAACCAGAAGGTTTTGTCGACCCTAAGGGTGCTAACAAAGTGTGCAAGCTCCAGCGCTCCATCTATGGCTGGTGCAAGCATCTCGGAGTTGGAACATTCACTTTAATGAGGTGATTAAAGCGTTTGGGTTCATACAGGTTTACGGAGAAGCCTGTCTGTACAAGAAAGTGAGTGCGAGCTCTATAGCTTTCCTCATACTGTATGTGGATGACATATTATTGATGGGGAATAATATAGACATGTTGGAGAGCATAAAGGCCTATTTGAACAAAAGTTTTTCAATGCAGGACCTTGGAGAAGCTGCATACATATTAGGCATCATGGTCTATAGAGATAGATCAAGACGCCTCATAGGACTTTCGCAAAGTACATACCTTGACAAGATATTGAAGAAGTTCAATATGGAAAACTCAAAGAAACGGTTCTTGCTAGTTTTGCAAGGTATGAGATTGAGTAAGACTCAGTCGCCGACCACGGCAGCAGATAGAGAGAAGATGAGTTATGTCCCCTACGCATCAGCCGTGGGCTCTCTAATGTATGCCATGCTATGTAGCAGACCTGATATAAACCTTGCCATAAGCTTGGTAGGGAGGTACCAAAGTGATCCCGGTGTGGAACACTGGACAGCGGTCAAGAATATCCTTAAGTACTTGAAAAGGACTAAGGAAATGTTTCTCGTTTATGGAGGTGACGAAGAGCTCGTCGTAAAGGGTTACGTCGACGCTAGCTTCGACACAGATCCGGATGACTCTAAGTCACAGACCGGATACGTATATGTGTTGAATGGTGGGGCAGTGAGTTGGTGCAGCAGCAAGCAAGAAGTCGTGGCAGCATCTACATGTGAAGCGGAGTACATAACTGCTTCAGGAGCAGCTCATGAAGGAATTTGGATGAAGGAGCTCATCACCGACCTTGGAGTGGTTCCAAGCGCGTCGGGTCCAATGACACTCTTCTGTGATAACACTGGGGCCATTGCCATAGCCAATGAGTCCAGGTTTCATCGGAAGACGAAGCACATCAAACGCCGCTACAACTCCATCCAGGACCATGTCCAGAGTGGAGTGATAGATATTTGTAAAGTACACACGGATCTGAATATTGCAGACCCGTTGACTAAACCTCTTCCACGAGCAAAACATGATCAACACCATAATGTTATGGGTGTTCGATACATCACAATGTAACTAGATTATTGACTCTAGTGCAAGTGGGAGACTGTTGGAAATATGCCCTAGAGGCAATACTAAATGGTTGTTATCATATTTCCTTGTTCATGATAATCGTCTATTGTTCGTGCTATAATTGTATTAACAGGAAACAGTAATACATGTGTGAATAAATAGATCACAATGTGTCCCTAGCAAGCCTCTAGTTGGCTAGCTCGTTAGTCAATAGATGATCATGGTTTCCTGATCATGGGCATTGGATGTCATTGATAACGGGATCACATCATTGGGAGAATGATGTGATGGACAAGACCCAATCCTAAGCATAGCACTAGATCGTATTTTTCGTATCCTATAGCTTTTCTAATGTCAAGTGTCTTTTCCTTCGACCGTGAGATTGTGCAACTCTCGGATACCGTAGGAGTGCTTTGGGTGTATCAAACGTCACAACGTAACTGGGTGACTATAAAGGTGCACTACGGGTACCTCTGAAAGTGTCTGTTGGGTTGGTACGAATCGAGATCGGGATTTGTCATTCCGTGTGACGGAGAGGTATCTCTGGGCCCACTCGGTAGAACATCATCATGAGCTCAATGTGACTAAGGAGTTAGTCACACGATGACGTGCTACGAAACGAGTAAGGAGACTTACCGGTAACGATATTGAACAAGGTATAGGTATACCGAGGATCGAATCTCGGGCAAGTTCTATACCGAGAGACAAAGGGAATTGTATACAGGATTGATTGAATCCTTCACATCATGGTGGAGCAAGTGGGAGCCACCATGGGTATCCAAACTCCGCTGGTGGTTATTGGCCGAAGAGGTGTCTCGGTCATGTCTTCCTGTCTCCCGAACCCGTAGGGTCTAGACACTTAAGGTTCGATGACGCTAGGGTTATAGGGAAATTGTTATACGAGGTTACTGAAAGTTGTTCAGAGTCCCGGATGAGATCCCAGACGTCACGAGGAGCTCCGGAATGGTCCAGAGGTAAAGATTGATATATAGGACGGATGGTTTTGGACACCTGAAGTGTTTTGGGCGTCACCGATAACGTACCGGGACCACCGGGACCACCGGAGGTGGCCCAGGGGGACCACCGAAGGGGGGCAATGACCCCAAGAGGTTAGATGGGCCAATTAGGGGAGGGAACCAGCCCCTAGGTGGGCTGGTGCGCCTCCTCATTCAGCCCAATGCGCAAGTGGTGGGGAGAGGGGGCAACCCTAGGCGCAGGTGGGCCTTAGGCCCACCAGGTGGTGCGCCACCCCCTCCCACCCGAGCCCCCCCTTTCCCATCTGGTGGCCGCCGGCCCCTAGGGAGGGAACCCTAGGGGTGGCGCAGCCCCTCCCCCTCCTCCTATAAATAGAGAGGGGTTTTGGCCCTTGGGAGACAGACTTCTCCCTCTCTCTCGGCGCAGCCGTGCCCTTCTTCCTCCTCCTCTCTGCCGGTGCGTGGCGAAGCCCTGCCGGGAGACCTCGTCTCTCCATCAATACCACGCCTTCGTGCTACTAGAGTTCTTCCCCAACCTCTCCCTCCTCCTTGCTGGATCAAGGTGCGGGAGACGTCACCGGGTTGCACGTGTGTTGAACGCGGAGGTGCCGTAGTTCGGCACTAGATCGGAATCGCTGCGAGTACGACTCCATCAACCGCGTTCTAGGAACGCTTCCGCTTAGCGATCTTCAAAGGTATGAAGATGCTCTTACCCCTCTCTCATTGCTGGTCTCTCCATAGGAAGATCTGAATATGCGTAGGAAAATTTTGAATTTATGCTACGCTACCCAAGATGGCGTAGGTCCTGCTACATCTTAGCACTACCGGGATGAATGGTGAGAGGAGAATCATGAGCCTCCTTAAGGATAAACTGCCTTAGATGTGGGTTCTTAGGAACCACTAGACGATTCTGGAAGAACACAACACCTTGATCATTCATGGAGGATTCATTAGCATTTCCGCTAATAATATTCTCCTTGATCCGTGATATACCCTTGTCACGCTTCTGGCCAGCTATAATTTGATCCTTAAGGGTAGGCTTCGCCACCAGGGTAGAAAGGAATCCTTGAGGAACAATATGAAGATTCAACTTCCCAAATTCCTCATAGAGATGTGGTTGACCTTGTTGTAGCATCAAGTTGTTACAATGAGATTTACGACTTAGTGCATCAGCCATAACATTGGCCTTCCCCGGGGTGTAAGTTATCCCTAAGTCGTAATACGAGATCAACTCAACCCACCGTATTTGCCTGAGATTCAAATCCTGCTGGGTGAAGATATATTTCAGACTTTGGTGATGAGTGAATATTTCACAACGATTACCGAGGAGGTAATGTCGCCAGGTTTTTAGTGCATGGACTACAGCTGCAAGCTCAAGATCATGTGTGGGATAATTATCCTCATGTGAATGCAACTGTCGAGATGCGTTTGCAATCACATGACGATCTTGCATGAGAATGCAACCTAATCCTTGTCGTGAGGCATCGCAATAGATAACAAAGTCCTTAGAAAAATCTGGTGGCAGCAACACAGGTGCGGAAGTCAGGCGTATTTTCAGTTCCTGAAAACTATGCCCACATTGTGGTGTCCACTCGAACTTATTATCCTTCTTGAGGAGTTCAGTTAGAGGCTTTGCAATCTTGGAGAAATTCTCGACAAAGCGGCGACAATAGCTCGCTAGACCAAGAAAACTCCTAACTTGCTTAACCGATTCAGGTTGAGTCCAATCAAGGACGGATTGAACTCTCTCGGGATTGACAGCAATACCCTTACCAGAGATTACATGACCTAGATAGGTCACTTCTGGTAACCAAAATTCACATTTTGAAATCTTGGCATAAAGGCGATGCTCTCGAAGTTTCATCAATACCAGCCTTAGATGCTCGACATGTTCCCGTTCGTTCTTCGAGTAGATGAGAATATCATTGAGGTATACCACGATGAATTTATCCAAATACTCCATGAAGATTGAATTCATGAGGAGAGAGAAGGTGGCTGGAGCATTGGTTAAACCGAAGGACATGGCGGTGTACACGTATTGGCCATAACGAGTAACAAAAGCCGTTTTTGGAATGTCCCCGTTCTTGATTTTGATTTTATGGTATCCCAACCTCAAATCCATTTTGGAGAAGACTGAGGATCCAACGAGCTGATCATACAGGTCGTTGATCCTGGGGAGCGGATACTTGTTCTTTATGGTGACCAGATTAACTAGTCGGTAATCTACAACCATTCGATCCGTTCCGTCTTTCTTCTTGACGAATAGAACGGGGCAAGCCCAAGGAGAAGATCTAGGATGAATGAAACCTTTATTCAAGGCCTCATCTAGTTGCTTCTTACGTTCGGCTAGCTCCAGGGGTGCCATCTTATATGGTCTTCTGGCTATTGGAACAGTTCCCGAAACAAGATCTATCACGAACTCTACATCTCTGGCAGGTGGAATTCCTGGCAGTTCCTCTGGAAAAACATCCGGGAAGTCACGGACTACCGGAATGTCTTCAAGTTTCGGAAGGGGGTTGGCATTGAGGGAATAGAGTTGGCATTAGGCAACTCGAGTAGAGACATTGACTATCTCACCCGAGGGATGGGTAAACTGAACATTTCTAGAATGAGTATCAATCTTGGCATAGTGAGCTGACATCCAGTCCATACACAAGATGATATTAATATCCGAAGATTTCTGGGCTATCAATGAGGCTAGAAAAACTAGCCTGTCTACTAGAATTTTATTGCCATAGGTTATCCTAGAAGTTTGCCACTTACTACCAGGAGTTTGGACAACCAATGGAATTGGCATATCATAGAAAGACATGTTATGCAACTGTGCATAGCTTTCTGAAATGAAGGAATGAGAAGACCCAGTGTCAAAAAGAACAGACGTTGGGTGATGATTAACAAGAAGCATACCCAGTATGACGTCGGGATCCTCTGCAGCTTCTTCTGCTGACACATAGTTCACACGGCCACGTGCAGGAGTTGGCTTCACATAGTAAGCTTTGCCCGACGGACTTTCCGGGTTGCTTGGCACCCACATTCTGAGGATACTCACGAGAATAGTGCCCTGGTTCTCCACACTTGTAGCATATCGCTTGGTTCGCACGTGGTGCAGCATTGCTAGCTGGACCACCATAGGTTTTTGCTGGAGGGTTGGTCTGATTCGTCTGAGGCGCCACATAGGATGGCCTCGGAGTGTATCTTGGTGGCAGAGAACTGTTTGGAACCCACAACCTGCGTTTGGAAACGCGGAACCAGAGGACGAGCCAAAGTCACGAGAGTGTTTCTTTGTGGCTTCGAAGTCGGTATGACCAGTCTCGACACTGATCGCCTTGTTGACCAGGGCTCGGAAGCTTGTACACTCGTGGAGGCGCAAATCACGACGAAGCTCAGGGCTCAGATCCTTACGGAATCTTGATTGCTTCTTGGCATCAGTATACACCTCCTCTGTTGCATAGCGGGCGAGGTTACCGAACTCGCGACTATAGGCATCCACGATCAACTTTCCCTGGGTGAATGCACAGAACTCCTCTCTCTTTCTATCCATCAGGCCCTCTGGAATATGGTGCAGACGGAAGGCTGCACTAAAGTCTGCCCATGTGGCTGATGGTTCAGCAGGACGCATAGCTTCAAAGTTCTCCCACCATAGATCGGCGGGTCCTTCCAGAAAATATGCCGCAAAGGTCACCTTGTCGGCCTCAGGAACATTCGCAGAGCGAATCTTATGTGAAATACTGCACATCCAATCATCAGCGTCGAGGGGATCGACGGAGTGATGGAACTTTGGAGGATTCAGCTTCACAAAGTAATTAAGGGACACTGCAGCATTCCTAGGCTGACGAGCCGTATTCTGCTCAATACGCTCTAACAGTCGGTTGGTCTCCCTTTTGTTTCTCTCTGCCTCAAGCATCACTTCCACCAGAGAGGGCGGGTGAGGCAGGTCTTCCTGCGACGCTTGACTACCCTCGCCTTGCTCATGAGCAGGGGCACGGTTCAACCTGGTGAACACCATCCTGACAAACAAACTCACAGCTTAGACCAATATCATCATCAATACTAGCTATGGATTAAGAATGCACTGAACACATGGAATGCGAAAATGAATATCCAAACAACATGGTAACAAGCAACTGCTATATATACACCATGGTTCATACACACCCTTAAATAGTTCAGTACAACCTTAACCGAAGAGAAAACTACTGAAATTATGAAACTACTCATCGGAGGCTTACAAGCTTCCTATACATTATTTATCTAGGCCTCCGGAATTCATTTCACATCAAAAGCATACTTCACAAGTCACATAGGACTGTGAACATACAGCTACTACCATACTATCCTTCCACTCACAGCTCAGGCATCCGCATAGAACATCTCATAAAGATTGCCTCCATGGCGTGGAAGCTCAACCTGCGGATCAGGAAATACTCTGGCCTGAGATCCCTGGGATCCGTAAGGACACGATGTGGCCTTCGTCCCCTTGCTGGTGGTAGTAGGGGTCCCCGAAGAGGGGTGACTCCTCCTATAGCTGGCCAGTCAACATGGGCCGGAAGATGGTTTCTAACAGGGTTCACCATCTCCATATCTCTGTACCCTGTCTGGACTACCGGTGCTAGCTGCATCAAAGCCGTCCATAGACGGGCACGTGTAGCATAAAGCTCCATGAGGAGAGCACGAGCATCCCTGTCTGTGTTCTCTAGCATCTCAGCAGTGGACTGCAATAGCGGATCCTCCATAGAGGAATCAAAATAGGCCCCGCTGAGGTATCCCTCTTCACCAGGCTGAGAGGCAGGAACATAGCAGAACTCTGAGTTCTGTAGCAGTGCATGTCTCGCCCTCATAATGGTCAGCATTGAATAGGCAGCATCTTGTACTGCCATGTCAACAGTGACCCCCAATCCATAGGACCAATGGATTGGCTCCTCAGCTCCAGGGTAGTCTGGAAATACCCTAACAGTGAAGATATACTGGCTCTGGTTGAAGTCTCGGTACTGTTCCTCCACTGTGTACTCTGGGTACCAGCGGTAACCGCACACCGACATCACCCTAACCAGCATGGCCGTATGACCCGGCACATCAATGCACCTGGTCAGACGAACCACCTGACGAGAAGGATGGCCATGCATCTGAAAATAGAGAGTAATGCAAAAGCATTAGAGCTCTGAATGCAAAAATTGGGCCGCATAACGGCTGTAAATGCTCAAAAACAATTTTGAGACAACCAAAAAATAGGATAGCGCAACCACTCAACTATCAAGTTCAATTCTCTGATCATCAAACTTACTTCCTTTTTCCTAGGGATAAAATATACCCAAAAATCTCTCGACCCGTAATCTTATAATCTACCGATCAGAAACACGAGCCTAGAAGAAGATGAGTAACCTAGTCCTTAATTCCCGCAGAAAATACGAGGATGAACACAATAGAATAACTTGAGAACAGAATAAGAGTATTACGTTCCCTTCCACAAAAAAATCCCTTATATATAACTAAAGCAATTCTAGACTCAACTTCGACCCGTTTTGCTTAGTAGTCCTACAGTCAGTCAGGCTCTAATACCAACCCTGTTGGGACCCTGATCCTAAGTCATAGGAATCCAGCCTGTAACACATCGCATCTCTTTGCGGTCTCACGCACGGTTATCCTGACGGCTGCAGCCATACCTTAGCCGGGACCGTTTGCGCCTTTTGACTCGCGTATGCAATTGTGTCGCTAGCAATCCAGTGACAGAGAACCCGGATCGACATGTCTAGTCATAAGCCAAAGCGGCAGTTCTGCACAGGGACATGCATACATGACCCAGCAAAGCAGGTGTCGGTCACCATCGAATGTAGACGAGTCGTAGCAAGCTACAAGGACTCCATTACATCGCGTGTCATTTCCCCAGAGGGGACAAACACATCAGCTAAGAAGGACACACAGCGAATGTAGACGAGTCGTAGCAAGCTACAAGGACTCCATTACATCGCGTGACATTTCCCCAAAGGGGACTGACACATCAGCTAAGAAGGACACACGCCGGTCAACCAATGTGTCTAGAGAAGTAGCAAGCTACTATGGCTCGTTGGATCACAAAGGGGCATTTCCCTGTAAGGAGTGCTACTAAAGTCTACGGCTAGGTAATCGAACCCCATACATATCAAGTACGACACACGTACGCACGACATACCGATATGTATAGATACATCGATGGCATCACAACATAACCATGAACATACAAGCTTTATTTAAAAGGCTCGGAAGAGCCATACACATAATATTACACAATAGGGGTCTCACGACCCACCATAACAGTCATTCAAGTTACAAGCCAGCGGAAGTAGATAAGCTATCTGAGTACAGACAGATGAAACTAGAAGGCACGTAGCCTGACTATACTACAGACCCACCCTAGGGCCAGATCGTAGCTGGGATACCAGCTACTCGTCGTCGTCGATGTCTAGGAATAACCCTCCATTAGGGTCATTAACAACCTCTGCAACAAATATTAAGCAAACATGAGTACGGAGGTACACAACAAGACTTTAGGATAACTATCTACTCATGTAGTGTATCAATAAGGAATTGTGGGGTTTCATGCGGAAAGCCAGCATTTGAGTCGTGGCTAGACAACTTGCATTTTAAAAAATAATTGACAACTTGATTCCTCGCACACGAGTCCACTAACACCACAACAATACTCCATCGTGGAATCATTCCGTCTCCATACGGAAATGTCGTCCACGACACTCACGCTTATCTTGAAAATTTTATGAGCAGCCATTGAAGTTATCTATGAACAACATATGTCTCCAAGTAGTCCATATCCGCGGACGCGGCTATTCGAATAGATCATAACCCTGCAGGGGTGTACTTCTTCACACACACTCTCGCCACTTATCGCCATGTGCACGGCATGCACCTCGGCAACCTTCAAGCGGAAGCCCAGCGAGGGAGTCGGCCACGACCATTAACCACACTAATACTTAGTCCAGGTCTATCGCCTATCTGAGGGTAACCTGCATGGAAGTCCGGCCGAGGTTTCCGCCACGGCCCCAAACGATGTGTGCAGGGTTCCCAAGCCCACCTTCCGGGTGCCACTTGGTACACCGTGCACTGCCTACCGCATTACAGACCACCTCTCAGGTCAGCGCTATGCACGGCCTCCAGCATGACTATAAACACCAGAAACTACTTGCAACTCCTGGACCGAGTACTAAGCGATTAATAAGTCGAGCGGGGTCATATTTTAGGGCCCAGCATGTGGTAGTATCTCATCTTGGATTACATACACGGAACTCAGGTCCTAAGGACGGTTCCAATGAAACAACCCGCCATGTACTCCTACATAGCCTTTCACCGGTACCTTTACCAAATCAGGTTAAACACACCACATTTACTTACTGAACACATTCTCACAATTCTGTTCATCTCCCAGATGAGAGACCATACACAACTCTAAGCATAGCATGCATAGCAGGATAAGGCACATCATGGCTCAAGCATCTACCAGGTATGCTAGGTTGTAAGGTTCATCTATTTACTGTGACAAAGACAGGTCATGCAAAGGAAGTGGGTTCAACTAACGTGGCAAAACCATTTGAGCATTTGATCCTAATGCAATAAGTAAGTGCAGGAGCGAGAACATGGGATTTATCGGGATGATCAAAATGGTTGCTTGCCTTGTTGCTCAGAAGAGGGACAATATCCGTTAGTCGGATATTCGGTGGAATCCGGAGGAGCGGAGCCTACCGAAAGAAATGAAAACAATCAATAACAATTATATGCAACAAGATGATGCATGAGCATGGCATGAGGATGCAAGGTGGTATGCTAATATAGCTAACATTTATTAGGTTTGAAGTTGATTTGAATCAGATTCAAATATCACTTCAAACGGGGTATTCTCGAATACTGTTTTAATTGATTCGACCTGATGCTCAGATCAACTTGGTTTTAACATGCACGGAAATGATATGTTATGTTACTGGTTGTGATTGAACAAGGTTTGATCATAGTATTTGAAGTGGGATTCAAATGCTTTTCAAATTCAATCTCCATAGAATTTATAAAATTTAACTTATTCATTATTCTACATGTTTGGTCCAGTAACATTCTCAAACATGTTTGAAAATGACATATTCAGATTCCTTGGATCTTTCTGATACTTTTTCATATATAAATTATTTTCATTGGAGTTACAGATTAATTTCTATGGTTTTTAGAAGTTTTGGCATTTTTCTGGAATTCTTTTAAATCAGAAAATCTTTACTGCATCAGCATGACATCAGCAGGTCCAACTGGCCGTTGAAAGTCAAACCTGACCAGTGCAACCCACTGGTCAGTGACTCTGGTCAGTTTTAGATTGGTCTTAAACTTAATTAGCTAATTAACAGTACTGGACCCACATGTCAGTGACTTATTAGATTAATTAACTTTATTTTTATTAATCCAAAACATCCAGAGGTTGGCCCCACGCGTCAGTGGCTCAGGCCAGCTGAGATCCACCTGCGTCGAGGTCGTCCTCGCCGGCGGGGAGCTTCCGGCGACACCAGAGATGGCGGAGGGCATTGGAAACTCGTCTCCGACGACCAAACGCACGGCGGAGACCATAGGGAGATCGGCCACTCGACGACGCGCACGATGGGGCAAACCCCAGGGACTGGGGTGGCCAGAATCGACGCCGGCGACGAGCTCGGCGGCGACCAAAGCTCGGCCATCGTCGAGGTCATCGGAAACAGGGTCAAGTCGCGCGGGGCTGGGCTCCTAAAGCATCTACGCGACGGGCCTGAAGCTGCTGGTGGCCTCAGATGGACCAACCCTTCACCGGAGGGCTACCAGAGACGAGCTGCAGCGGCGGTCCTCGTCGGGCTCCGGTGGAACTAGGCCTAGAGGAAGAGATCGACGGGGAAAACTTGGGGGAAAGCTGCGCAAGCTCACGGGGAGTGCAGTCGAGGCGCTAGCTTGCTCGGGGAGGCGTTGTAGGCGTCGAATCGATCGGACCTCACCGGCAGCCGAAGCTTGAAGACGACGGTACCGTGGGCGTTGCAGGGCTCGGGGGACCTTCGGCTTCTGCAGGGAGGACCAGCTCGTCAGGGCGGAGCGAATGGGGCACTCGGGGGAACGAACTAGTGGCCAGAGGCACGGGTAGCTCGAGCTCGAGTTCCTGTCAATGGCGGCAGTGGGGGAGGAAGAAACTGAGAGGAGAGGGGGAAATGGAGCACGGGAATGGATAGGCCAGAGCTCGAGGAGGTTATCCCTGCTGTCGCGCTGTCCTGGGGAGCACCGGAGCGTGCCACGGCGAAGCAGGAGGTGGAGGAGACGCCGTGGGCGTTCGCTCCTCTGCCAGAAGGCAGGAGGAAGAAGACGCCCCTGACCCTGGTGGGTTGGGCCTCCTCAGGGCGACATGTAAGTGTTTCTTCCTTTTTTTCTATTTTGTTTTCTGTTTTACTAACTATTTGATTTGCTATTTATTTCAGCTCCAAATAGTTCACAAAAAAATATTTTGAACACACCAGCATATTTGTTGGAATATATCCAACCATTCCTGAAGTTTTCAGCATTTTTGAAAACTTAAAGTTTTTGAATTTAAATTTAAACTTGAATCGAGTAGCTTTTTGCATTTAAATAAAATGTCAAATGTGTTATGAAAATAGTTTTCTTCACTGCTTAGTTGCTTCCATGAATTATCATAAAAGTTGAACTTTTCTTGAGGCCATTTTGCGTTCATTGATTTGAACAAGTTTATAATTTCTTTGAATTTGAGAAGTGGCTAGGGTTTTTGAGTTTTGCTTCACCACTTTCTTTGATCTTGTTGCAATTTCCTTTGATGCAATGCAAAGAAGATATGATCACAGTGCTATACTTGATTAGGGTTCCAGGGATGTGACATTATCGTGACCCAATTAACCGGTCGATAATCTACAACCATCCGATCCGTACGATCCTTCTTCTTGAAGAAGAGGACAGGACAAGCCCAAGGAGAAGAACTAAGACAGATGAAACCTTTCTTCAAAGATTCATCGAGTTGGATCTTATGCTTAGCTAATTATTGGGGAAACATCTTATAGGGTCTTCTAGAAATTGGAGCGGTTCTTGGAACAAGTTCTATGACAAACTCTACTTCTCTGTCAGGTGGAACACCTGGCAGTTCTTCTGGAAAGACATCCGAGAAGTCACGGACTACTCAGATGTTTTCAAGGTCTGGGACAGGATTGGCATTGAGGGCATATATCTCGCGTTTTGAAATACCAGACGAGACATTGACTATCTGGCCAGAAGGATGGGTAAGCTGAACAGTCCTAGAGAAACAATCAATTTTGGCATGATGAGCTGACATCCAGTCCATCCCCAAAATGATATTGATATCTGAAGTCTTGAGGGCTATCACAGAAGCAAGGAATACTAAACTATCGACAAGGATTTGGTTCCCATGGCTTACTCGTTAGTTTGCCATTTGGAACCTCGAGCCTGAATTACTAATGGGATGGGCATATCTTTGAAAGCAATGTTATGCAAGGAGGCATAACGTTCAGAGATGAAGGAGTGGGATGCTGTTGATTCAAATAGGACTGAAGCTGGATGAGAATTGACA
Source organism: Hordeum vulgare subsp. vulgare (assembly GCF_904849725.1). NCBI lineage: Eukaryota > Viridiplantae > Streptophyta > Magnoliopsida > Poales > Poaceae > Hordeum > Hordeum vulgare. The sequence goes on from NC_058522.1 coordinate 241,296,054, forward strand.
GGAAGCATCTTAAGCATGACATCATCATCATCTTGAGCTTCTCCTGCAAATACATGGTGCACATATCTAGGAGTTGGAGAAACTAACCTTCCATTAAGCTTCTTTGTTGGCGGCTCGCAACGAATAACACCCATTCCCGATGGGGGTGGAACATAACCACGCAGAGGACAATCCCTTGAATAGTGTCCTGGCCGGCTACACTTGAACCATGCTCCATAAATAGGACGTGGATCTGGGTTGAACACTTGGTTGATGAGGTTGTTCTGGGGAACACTTGGCATCGGCAAACGAGGCGCCACATAGGATGGCCTCGGTACATATCTTGGAGGAAGAGCTGCATTCGGGACATAACCTGCGCTTCTAAGACATAGAAATTGAAGATGATCCAACATCATGGTTGTGCTTGTGAGATTCCTCGTAGGTCATTCTGCTTGGATGGCTTTGTTCATAAGAACCTCGAAACTGATGAACTCATGCAGACTGAGGTCATGGTGAAGCTTTGGGTTAAGACCTTTCCTGAATCTAGCTTTCTTCTTGGCATCTGTGGATACTTTTTCTGGTGCATAACGCGCGAGGCGTCCGAACTCACAACTATAAGCAACCACATCCATCTTGTCTTGAGACAAATTGCAAAACTCCTCTTGCTTCCGATCTATCAGGGCCTGCGGAATATGATTCTCACGAAAAGCTTCACAGAACTCCTTCCATGAAGTAACTTGGCCTGCAGGACGCATGGCCTCAAAGTTCTCCCACCATAGGCTAGCAGAACCTTCAAGGTGATATATGGCATAAGTAACCTTGTATCCTTCAGCCACGTTTGCATAATGCAACTTGTTGTTGATACTTAGGAGCCAATCATCTGCATCTAGTGGCTCATTGGAATGATGAAAGGCGGGCAGATTCAATTTGATGAAGTCTCTGATGGATACTAGCTCATTGCACCGATGGGGTGTATTCTGCTCAATGTGCTCCAATAGACGGTTGATGGCACGCTTGTTCCTCCCAATTTCTAACATAACCTCTATCATCAAAGGCGGATCGCGAGGACCTTCTTCATCCCTACCATATCCATGGTTCAGACCACGACCAGCAGAATTCCGGATCATCGGCGACATCCTGAAGGAAACAACCAGGTTCAGGAGCAAGGAAGAACGCTAAAACACCACAATCCTAGGGAAAATCGGACAGCATAACGGCTGTACCGACCTAAAATATGAGGCAACCTGCAAGAGATTTGGGCAACATAACAACTCAACATCATGGGTTCAAGGTGCAGCAAGAACATAGGCATCACTTCTCACAACTCTGATGGAAACAGGATTGACACACGACCATCCTATAAGTCAATGGTTCAGTAACTCGTCATCCTAGCAGATAGGTAAGAGGCCTAGTCCTTAACCCCCGTAGAAGAGAAGAGGGTGACTCAGAATAGAGTGACTCGAGGAAAGGAGTAAAAATAACATTATGTTCCCTCCCACAATCAATTCCCTTATATAGCTATAGTGTTACTAGACTCAACATCGACCAGTTTGGCTTGGTAATCCTACAGGCAGTCAAGCTCTGATACCAACGCTGTTAGGACCCCGATCCTAAGCCACACAATTCCAGCTTGTAACACATCATATCACTTTGTGGCCTCACGCCCGGTAATCCCCATGGCTGCCACCGTACCTTGGTCGAGATCGTTTGCGCCTTTTGGCTCACGTATATGACTATGTCGCCAGCAATCATATGTCAGAGAACCCGGGTCGACATGGATAGTTATGAACCCAAGTGGTACATCCGTACAGAGACAGGCATACATAACCCAACAAAGCAGGTGTCGGTCAACAACGTGTGTGGACGAGTCATAGCAAGCTACAAGGACTCCATTACACCGCGTGACATTTCCCCGAGGGGACAGACACAGCAGCTAAGAAGGATACATGCCGGTCAATCAATGTGTCGTAGAAGTGGCAAGCTACCAAGAGGAAGCACAAAGAGGCATTTCCCTGTAAAGAGTACTACTAGAGGCCCACAACTAGGTGTCGAATCCCACACATACCAATGCATTTCAAACATACACACAATATGCTTGATATGTGCAGATACAACAATGGAATCACAACATAACTCTATGACTCATCATTTATTTAATAACCTCCGAAGAGCCAACATAGTATAATGTTGCAAACAGAGGGGTCACATGACCCAACATTCAGAGCATACAAACAGCAAGAGGAAGTTACATGTCTGGGTACAGTCATCTATTAAGAGCGGCTGCAAGAGCCTGAAACGCTACCACGACCCTACCATAGGAGACAGACCACTATCTGGGTTCCCAAGCTATTCCATCGATGTTAACGTCAACAGGAAAATGTAGAGAGAACAACGTCTATCTCAACAAAAATAAAAATAAGCAATAGTGAGTACGAAGGTACTCAACAAGACTTACATCAGAACTAACTACATATGCAAGATGTATCAATGAACGGGTTGTGGGGTTTACTGCAGAAAAGTCAGCTTTAACCATTAGCTAACCTAAACTACAACAATGTTTTATACCTCTCTCGTCTCCCTACGAGAGAGCGCACACGAGTCCACATATCCACCACATCAATACACCACCATGGATCCTCTCTCGTCATCCTACGAGAAGGCCATCCATAGCACTCACACTTATCTGGACCATTTTAGAGTATCCGTTAAAGTTAGCTATGAACCATGTAAGTATCCAAGTAGTCCATATCCGAGGATGCATCTATTCGAATAGATAATTACCCTGCAGGGGTGTACTTCGTCACACGTGCTCCCGCCACTTATCGCCAAGTGCAGATAAAAACAAACACCTCGGCAACCTTCAAGCGGAAGCCCAGCGAGGGAGTCGGCCACAGACGTTAACCTACAATGACTCACGCCCAAGGCAATCTCCTATCTGAGTTGGAACCCATGATGGAAGTCCAGCCGGGGTTTCCAACATGTCCTCAAACGATGTGAGCAAGGCCCCAAGCCGGTCCCGATTGGGCCGTTCATCCACTTAGCACGTCGTGCCACAACCTATGAACGTTTCAAACTACAGCGACTCCTGGACTGAGAACAATGTCGTTAATAGGCCGAGAGGGGTCGAGTTACCGGAACCCAATGTGCGGCAATAGCTAGTCTTGGAACACCAACACAAGATCTCAGGTCCTAAGTGCGGTATCAATGAGACAACCCACCATGTACTCCAAATGGCCTCTCAACCCTACCTTTACCAAAACAGGTTCGCACACTTAACTCTCATCAGTGGGACATGATCATTCCAATTCATCATCGAGATGATCAGACCAGCTCAACTCTAAGCATAGCAAGCATATCAGGGTAATGGCACAACATGGCTCAGACATCTACCAGGTATGCTAGGTTGCTTGGTTTAGCTATTTACTGTGACAAAGACAGGTCATGCAAAGGAATGGGTTCATCTACCGTAACATAAGTAGCAGTTGAATCTTTATGTCCTAATGCATTGAAATGAGAGCAAGAGCGAGAGAGTGGGATTGTATCGGAATGCTCAAGGGGGTTTTGCTTTCCTGTAGATCAGAAGAACTCAGTTGTTCTTTGATGTCGGTGATAACTACATCTCGCAAGGTCTATCAACAAAATCAACAAATATCGAATTAAGCACAGCAAATGCTTCACAATGATGCATGAGCATGGCATCTTAACATGATGCTTGTTTTATCTAATGCAAGTGATCACAAGTTGATTGGGGTTTATTTGATCAATATAGATCAATTCTAAACTCCAATATAAGCATTTATATGCCTATTATGTAATTGTCCTATTCAGCAAGTTTAAATTGTTCAAACATGCATGCAAATGGTGCCATTGGATTACTTGCATTTTTCTGATAATTTTTCATATATACATTATTTTCATGCGAGTTATATTTTCATTTCTATGAATTTTCAAAGTTTCGCTATTTTTGTGAAATTATTTAAAACCAAAAATTGAATTACTACATCAGCTCCGCGTCAGCATTGCGTCAGCAGGTCAACTGACCTGGTCAGGGTCAAACCTGACCAGTGGGGCCCACTGGTCAGTGACCCAGGGCTAAACCCGAGTTGACCCGCCCCTAATTGGGGTTTGATCAGGCGTGGGGCCCTCTGGCAGTGTCTTTGTGGAGGGGGATTAGGCCCTAATGGCCGGCCACGTCAACCCCCACCGGAGGTGGCTACCGGCGACCAAGCCACGGGGGAGGGCTCGTCGGAGTTGGCCAGAATGGGCTACAAGGGGCATTTTGCACACGGTTTGTGGCTACAGAGAGCCGGCAAAATGGACGATCTAGCGGGGCAACGCAGAGGAGCTGGGGCGGCCGGAGGAGGCACCGGTGACGAGGCGCGCGGCGGCTGGAGCTCGGCCTCGACGGGGCTGCGGCTAGGGGCACGGAAGAGCATGAGAAAATGGGGGAAAAGAACGGCGAGCTCACGGCAGTGACGAGGGGGGGTCTCAGCTTGCTCGGAGAGGCAAGGGCGAGGTGCCACGGCAAAGAAGGAGGTGGCGCCACGAGCTGCCGCCATGCTCGCCTTCTCCTCTGCCTACTGGCAGGAGGAGGAAGACGACAGGGGGCTCCTGGTGGGCTGGGCCTGGTAGGAGCGCCAGGTAAGCCTTCCTGCTCTTTTTTTATTTTGATTATTTTATTATTTTTCTGACATTTGTTTGGATTTGAAAATAAATTCAAACCATTTTTATAAAACCCTAAAATATTTTTATGTGACATAAGATAATCATGCAATGTCACACAATTATTTTCAGAGTTAATGAAACTATATTTTATATATAGCAAATATAATTCCATTGCAAATAACTGTTTGGTTAAATCAAAAGTCCAAAATAAATGTTTCTATGATCCAAAAATATTGGTTGACATTTTTATATCATGCCAATAATTTATTGGAAAACCACGGACATTTTCCAGGAACTATTTGAAGCAATTTGTATATTGCATATTTTACAAAATTTGGTTCGTGAGGCTTGATCACTTCCCCATTTCAAATTCAAAAGAATTTAAATATGCATGCATGAATGCTTGGCAAGCAAAGTGAAACTAGGGCTGTGACGATCAATACCAAACAGAGTCAAAATGCAACAAAACTTTTTGATGTTTTTTGGGACAAATATAAGACCTCGAAGCTTCAGAGGGAGACGAGAGGCCACACAAGGTGGCAGCAAGCCAACAAGTTGTGCTTGGATAGCTTAAGACCACCTCCTTCCCATTCCTAACCTAATTACACTCCTATAAATTCTAATATATTGGGCAAACACGAGAGAGCCACCCGAAATACTTTTTCCACCGCCGCAAGCTTCTGTTCTACCGTGATCCCATCTGGACCTTGTTTTGGTGCCCTGTCGGAGGGGGATAGATCAGGGAGGGCGTCTATGTCAACCCTACTACTCCCATGTTGATGTGTGAGTAGTATACCACAAACCTATGGGTCTATAGGTAATACGTGGATGTCTCTCTCTCTCTATGAACTTCGATGCAAAGATCACCGTGATCCCCGCAGTGATCTGTCCTATGTATTCCTCTTTGAAGTGTGTTTTTGGGATCTGATGAATTGTGGTTTTATGTTTAGATTATTCATGAGAATTATGTGAGCCATCTCTAAATTCTTAAATCCATGATTACGATAGCCTCGTATTTCTTTCCGATCTATCGGTTTTGTTTGGCCAACTAGATTGATTTATCTTCAGTGGGAGTGGTGCGTTGTGAATCTTGCGTTGATCAATCCTAGTGACAGAAAGGGACATGACACATATTGTATTTCTACCATTAAGGGTAAAATGATGGGTTTCATTCGTATTAGTTGAGTTTACTTTGTCTATATCTTGTCATCTTGCTTTAAGCATTACTCTATTTTTACTTAATACTCTAGATGCATGCTGGGTAGCGGTCAATTAGTGGAGTAATAGTAGTAGATGCAGGCAGGAGTTGGTCTACATGCTAATGGACATGATGCCTATATGTGTGATCATTGCCTTGAATAAATATTACTTAACTATGAGCTTTTCTACCAATTGCCCAACATGAATGAGTTTACCCATCGTGTGCTTTCTGAGAGAGAGAAACCTCTAGCGAAAACTATGGCCCTGGGTCTTCATAGATTCTATCTATCACTACTTATTGCTTTCAAGTAACGTGTTCAAGGGGCTTGACAACCCTCTTGCCCGGGTTGGGTGCAAGTGTTTGCTATTTTGTTGTGTACGTGCTGAAGACGGGCATTTGTGTGGTCCTCCTATTGGTTCAATAACCTTGGTTCTCATCAAGGTAAATACTTTTCTCTACTGTGCTAAATCTGCTCTCCTCTTCGTGGGGGAAATCCCAATGCTCTTTACAAGTAGCATTAGGAAACCTTAACCACCTGTTTTCAACGAGCTAGTCTAGTAGGGGCTCATTAGGGACACAATGTTGTTTATGTATCGACACATGTATCTAAGTTTCCGGTCAATACAATTCTACCATGGATAATAAATGTTTATCATAAATAAGAAAATACGTTAATAACCAATTTATTATTGCCTCTAGGGCATTCTTCCAACAGACCCAGAGGTGGTACACATGCGCAGGAGGCACGACCACCCCTCGTCGTGTCTCGAAGGCTTGTGCCCCCCTGAACCTCATTTCAACCTAATTCCAGCACTATAAATTCACGTCCTCATGGGAAAAAAGCAGAGAAAAAGTGTCATCATGTTTTACGGTAAAGGGCCACCGCCACCTCATGTTTTTAATTGGGGGCCCTAATCTAGAGTCCATTCGTGACTTTGGAGAGAGGAATCGTTGCCGTCGTGACCATCAATATCATGTTCGTCACATCCATGTGTGATTAATTATTTTGTAGGCATATTGTAGGTAGATGGTATTATACTGGGTTTTTTGACCTGGAACTGTAGGGGTAACACCCCACAACAAAACTTTTATTCCCAAAACTTATACAATATATATAGGTGAGGAAAAAACAGAAAAAGAACTAAAAAGGTACAAATGTACAAAAGTACAAGACTAACCCCAAGGAGGTAAAAAGGAGATCCATCTAAGCAGACCATCCTTAAACTTAACTTTATTCCCATGAGCTAAAAGAGACATATCATGGATAAAAGAGGCTCTCCACCTCATGAAAGAGGGTCTGACATTCCTGAATACTCTATCATTTCTAATAGTCCACATGTTCCAACAGGCCATGGACACAATCTCAGAAAAGAAAGGTTTTTGGAAGTCCATTCTCGCAGCAAAACAATCTCAGCCATATTGTCACCAGTAGGACATGAGATCCGAAGATAATTCCACACCTTGCAACTGAAGTTACACATGAAAAATAGGTGATCCCTGTCCTTCTTTAGTTTGTGGGACACAACACACAGTGATTACAATCAGACACATTCCAATGCCTTCTTTCCAACATATCCTGAGTATTAACCTTGTACGTTACTAACATCGAAGCGAACACCTTGATTCTCATAGTGCAGCAACTTGCCCAAATCCACTTTAGTACTCGGTTAGGAGTGATAGGTACATGAAGGAAGGAGTAATATTTTTTTTGCAGAGAAGGGCTTATCATCACTTCTCCAGAGACAAACATCCTTCTGAGCAGGATCAGCAGAACTAGAGGCAAGGAGGTGCTGAAGAGATTGTAGCTCTGCATAGGCTCTCTTAGAGAGAGGAAACTAAAAAAGTGAAGCAAGGTTCTAGGTGGCAACTTCATCCTTCACAGAAATTAAAGGGTCATGAGAAAACGAGAAGAGCCTCTGGAACACATGGTCCAAATACCCAGCATTTGGGATCAAACACCAATCATTTGCCAAGAAAAGGGCACTGTCACCAACATTTACAGTGACTTTGGAAACCATCCTATATTTTTCCATCAACTTGCATAAACCTCTCCACTAGTAGGAGCCACAGTAGGCAGTAGCATGAGGCACCCTCCCATGGTAATAAGTGTCCCAAACAAGGTTAACCCAAGGAATGTCAGCCTAATTATAGAATTTATTAACCTGCTATAGCAGTAAAGTTTCATTCTCAATTCTAAGATTCAAGATGCCCAGACCTCCCTTATTCTTGGGCCTCCAAACTAAATACCAAGCAGCAAGAGGTGGAGCCTGGATATTACCAAATTTCCTCCAAAGGCACAGTCTCTGAATCCTCTCCTACTGTTTGAGAATGCTCACTGGTATATCCAAGCTACAGAGGAAGAAAATTGGAACTGAGTAAAGAGTTGAGTTCAAGTATTGCAGCCTGCACCCTTGGGCTAGGAAACTAGAACTAACATAGAGCTTCCTTTCCATACTATCCACCAAAGGCAACAAGTCGACAATCCTAGGCTTCAGAGGACCAATAGGAAGACCAATATAAGTGAAGGGCATAGATCCCACAACAAACCCAAATAGGCCAGCAAGCCTAGCCATTTCAACAAGATCAACATTAATAGGTAGCATGGAGGACTTGTGATAGTTAACTTGTAATCCAGTTGACTAAGAAAAGAGAAGGAGCATGGCCTTCAAAGACTTTAACTGTTGGTCATCAGCAGGCAAGATAAGCAATGTATCATCATCATACTGTACAATTGGGAAATCCTTATCATGACAGGTAATAGGAAGATGAAAATGCCCTTTGAATGCATATCATTAACCACACACTGGAGCAAATCAACTCCAATGGCAAAGAGGAGAGGAGAAACAGGACCCCCTACTTAACACCTTTTTTAAAAAGAAATTCCTTCCCAGGAACTCCAGTCAGGAGGACAGAGAAAGTACCAGTTGCAAGGAGCTGCTTAACCTAGGAGATCCATTTATCATTGAAGCCTTTACATTTCAGGATCTGATAGATTGCCTCATGTTCATTGGAATCAAAGGCCTTTTCAAAATCTAGCTTGAGAATGACAATGGTCCTTTTAGACTGATGAAAATGATGAATGTATTCAAGTGCCCAGCCCACACAATCCTGAATTGTCCTTGATTTAATAAATACAGACTGATTTTTATGGACACACTTGATGATTTCAGCTTGTAACCTATTTGCGGCCATTTTTGAAATGAACTTGACCCCTATGCCAGACAAAGAGATAGGTTTGAAATGATTAACAGACTCAGGGGACCCTTTCTTTGGGACTAGAGTAACATAGGAGTAATTGATGTTGGATATAGACACAATGCCATATTGAAAACCTTTGGCCACCTTATAAAAGTCCTCAAAAATAATGTTCCAACATTTCTTGAGGAATAAGCCATTAAAACCATCACGGCCAGGAGCCTTGCCAATAGGCATTTCCTGAACAGTTTTGTCCATCTCCTCCTTAGAAAAAGGTTTTGTCAGAGCATCCATACCATCCACAGGACTGATGATTGCAGGTAGATCACAAGACATATTGATAGCCCTGGAGGTGCCCATTCTATTCTTGAAGGTGACCCAAATATGAGCTACCATTGTGGCATGGTCAGAAATAACAACACCATCATCCATCTTATGACTAGCAATTGTGTTTTTCGTTAACCTTTCAGTAGCCATTGCATGAAAAAACTTGCAATTTTTTTCCCCTACCTTAATGGACTAGATAGTGCACCTATTTTTCCAATAGAGGTATTGCAGACGCAACAAATGTGCAACATGAAGCTTGACAATCCCCCTAAAGTTACACTGGTGCAGCAAAATCCTACACAAACGGTTTATACCCCCTTTCCACGATGGAGTATTGAATCGTCGCCTTGCATTTGTGTGCGATAAGGGGGCATCCCACACGACATAGAAAAATCGTATGTGATATAGAACAAGAATGCAAACATTTGGCAGAACTAATCGTGTGTGATGTCCGTATCTAACGTAAACGAGAGTCATGAGTCAACCGTTTGCGACGTGTCATATTTATCAAACGCTCCATCCTTCCTAATCATGTGAGATCACATTACCATTGCACACGATATTCTATGGTGCAACATTTATGATGTGCATCACATGACAAACATTTCATGATTGTAAAGCATGTATGATAAGGAGATTATCACACAAATTTGATCCTACCATGTTGTTTGCGATATATTAAGTTTCCCAAATGTTCTAAGTGTGGTACTCATGTCACATGGCATAACTATCGCACACACTATTTTGTGGTACACCATTTCCGATGTGTCCGTCATCACAAAGAATTCATCATTATAAAGTGTGTATGATAGGAGGACTGTCACAATCATTTTGTTCCGTCCCACCGTTTCTAGTATTGTTTGACATTACACAGGATTTCCAGTTGACAATTGTGTGCACGATCCCACATGGTTTCTCGATATGAAACGTGTCAGATCATGTTGTATATCACACACGTTGTGCTTTACAAACTGTGTGGGGGTGTAATGACCTGCAAGTCATATTATCCCCATAATTTAATCGCTACAATTCAAAATTCTACATAATTTGAATTTGAAAGTATCTAATAACATTTTTCAGATCCATCATATATAGATATAGGTTCAACGACCAATGCATTATTCGATTCACAAGAACATATGTTCAAGAATTACATAAAAAGAACTACATTAGCACCATATGATGGATGATGAACCACGATTGCATACTTGTATTAAAGGCGGTTAATAAAGAGGTGAAAGATAATCTGCTTGGTGTACATGGTGAAGCAGAATGCCCATATTGTGTCCTCCTCCATGCAAAATGAACGCACAACCCTAGTCCAACCCCTTGTGATGGCGGACCACTCATCCTTCACTGTCTTCATGAGGACATCTACACAGTCATCGTAGCCTGGTAGAAATACTTTAGCCTTTGCATGTCCATCAATCATGTAGTTTGAGAGGTAATCTTGAGTAAACTACTTTGGGAACCTTTGTAAACAAATAAGATTCATACATTGTCATCTAACAACTCATGATGGCTAGTTAAAAGAAGCCTACAAAATTCTTACTTACCTTCCTGCAATTCACATTGTCTTGGATAAAGTGTAAACAAATAGTATAATCGCCACATTTTCCCATTTTACTAACAATCTTTAATAGTTTCCTTAGTCGATGCTAGTGTAAACAAATAGTTTAATTGCCACATTTTCCCATTTTACTAACAATCTTTAATAGTCATTGCCCCATACGAAAAAGGGTTGATGCTTGTGACCCACGTTGTCTATTTCCTCAAAGAGGAAGGGTGGAGCAATATAGCAGTGGTAAGTATTTCCCTCGGTTGACAACCAAAATTTATCGAACCAATATGATAATCAATACAAACTTGTGTCATCAACACCTACACACACAGAAAAAACATTTGCACCCAACACAGACAAGAGGGTTGTAAATCCCCTTGGACTCGTTACTTGCCAGGATTAATTCTAGTAGTGATAGATATATGAAAGTAAAAGTAAAATTAAAGGTAAATAAAGGAAACGATATTTTTAGTATTTTATCAAGTTGATTAAGTAGACTCGGGGGCCATAATTTTCACTAGAGGCTTCTCTCTCGAACGCATAGCATACGATGGTTAGATAAATTACTGTTGGGCAAATGATAGAAAACACATAGTTATTATGTTATTTGCAACAAAGATCTTTGAATATAGGCATCATGTCCATAAAAAATTAGACCTAAACGATTCTGCATCTACTACTATTACTCCACTTCGAGAGCGCTTCTATGCTTTGCTCTCTAGGTATTAAGTTCATGACAAACAAAGTACTGCTTGGAGCAAGATCACATGATGTAGACAAAGTAAGACAAGCAATATTTTTAGACCCCATCATTTTATCCTTAGTAGCAACAATACAAATACATGTCTTGTCCCCTTTCTGTTACTGGGATAAAGAGAACCGCAAGATTGAACCTACTACAACACACCACTCCCACTAAAGATAAATCAATCTAGTTGCCTAAACTAAACAGATAGATCGAAGAGAAATACAAAGCTATAATAATCATGCATAATGTAATTAAGAGAAGACTCAATTACTTTCGACGAATAATCTGATCATAAACGCATAATTCTTCGGATCCCAACAAACACACCACAAAACAAGATTACATCAGATACATCACCGTGAGAATCACGGAGTACATAATATTGAAGATCACAGAGAGAGAGAGAGAGAGAGAGAGAGAGAGAATAAGCCATCTAGCTACTAGCTATGGACCCGTAGGTCTATGCACACATCATCATGGAGGAAACAAGGTTGATGTAGATGGCCTCCATGATCAATTCCTCCTCCGATAGGGTACCAGAAAAGGTCTCCATATGGGATTGCAACGAAACAGAGACTTGCGGCAGCGGAAAACGTGTTTCTGGTTGTTCTTGGGTGTTTTTGGAATATTTAGGATTTGTAGAAGTGAAATTAGGTCAGGGGGACCTGCGATGGTGCCAGAATCTCGGTGGGCACACCCTACCCCGAGGGAACACCCTCCTGGCTTGTCGCCTCCTCTTGCGGTGTATGGTTTCTCCCGAAGCCAAAAACTATTCCTACTACTTGTAAACTGCATTGGGTTTTTTTCCGAGGAGGAGGGGCGATGAAACACATTAGAGATAAGGATTTACCTCAGTGAGAACCAAGGTTATCATACCAATAGGAGGATCATGCAAACTCTCGTCATCAGCACCTACACATAGAGAATCAAACGCTTACACCCAACACGGGCAAGAGAGTTGTCAAGCCCCATGAAATCGTTACTTGCAAGGATTAAAAGCTGGTAGATAGATAATATAAATATAAAATTTAAAAAACAAAAAAATTAATGGCAGAAATTGTTTTTGTGGCTTTAGTAATATAATTTGAGTAGACTCAAGGGACATAGTTTTGGCTAGATGCTTCTCTGTTGAAAATAGCATAATGTGGGTAGACAAATTACTGTTTGCAAATTGACAGAATAGCTCATAGTTTTGTCATCTTTTTCAAGGCAAGGATCATGTATATAGGCATCATGTCCATAAACAAGTAGACTAACTCCTGCGTGCATCTACTACTATTACTCCACTCATCGACCGCTATCCAGCATTCATCTAAGTATGAAACATAGTAATGCTTGGGGCAAGATAACATGATGTAGACAAAGTAAACCCAAGCAATATGAATAAACCCCATCATTTTATCCTTAATGTCAGCAATACAAATATGTGTCTTGTCCCTTTCTATCACTGGGATTGAGCACCGCAAGATAGAACCCATCACAATGCACCCTCCAAGTGAAGATAAATCAATCTAGTTAGCCAAACCAAACCAATAGATCGTAGACAAATATGAAGCTATAATAATCATGCATGAAATAATTCAAAGATGACTTAATTCATATTCATGACTAATCTATTCATGAACCCACAATTCATTGGATCCCAACAAACACACTGCAAAAAAGATTACATTGAATAGATCATCACGATAATCGCGGTGAACTTTCTATTGTAGATCAAAGAGAGAGAAGAATTCATCTAGTTACTAGCTATGGACGTGTAGGTCTATCGTGGAATAGTCACACAATATCATGGAGGCAGAACAATTTATGTAGATGGCCTCCATGATCGATCCCCGCTTTGATAGGGCACTAGAAAAGGTCTCCACATGGCCTCCCATTGGAACGGAGACTTGCGACGGTGGAAAAAGTGTTTCAGGTGGCTCGTTGATGTTTTCCCAATATTTGAGACTTTATAGGGACAAAATTAGGTCATAAGGAGCCAGGAGGGACCCATAAGGCATCAATGCACGCCTACCCCCTAGGCGTGCCCTGTTACTTTGTCATCTCCTTGTGTGTCGTATTGTCTCCCTCCAAATCTTCCAGTTCTTATTTTGGTCTAGAAAAATCATCAAAACCTTTCATAGCATTCAGACTCTGTTTGATATTGTTTTCGTGAAAAGCTAAAAACATGCAGAAAACAACAATTGGTATTTAGCACTATGTTAATAGTTTAGTTCCCAAAAACAATATAAAACAACATATAAAGCATCCAAGATTGATAATATAATAACATGGAACAGTCAAAAATTGTAGATACGTTGTATACGTATCAATAAACAACATGATCTCAAAATGATAGCTTCAGCGCGCACGTTTAAGCATGCTAGCTAAGCAAATAAGAAGTGGAAAGGTGTGTTCATTGCATTGGGATTAACATTTAACAAAAAATATATAGTCATTCAAACTGGTATTATGCATGTTTAAGTACAGTAGTTATTGTTACATAAAATTGGAAAGGCATACGCTCACTACAACAGGCTTAAAAACAACGAAATATAGTCATTCATAGTGGTATTGTTGAAATTATATAGAACATAGCTTGTGCTTAAATATAAAATTCTATAATTGAACATCGTGTTGTGAAAAAAATGAAATAAACAGTGGGTGTGTTAACTACATCATGCTTAACATGAATCACAAATGGTCATTGAAACTGGTATTGATGAAATTGAACTGCACTGTCCATACTTGCACATATAGAACTTCACAATGTGAACAACTTAAATAAACAAGGCATGCTATATAGCAATTGAATCTGGACATATGCCAACTACAAACAACTGAGCTAGCAAAATAGTTAAACAAAGCATATGCTCACCACAACAAGCTTAACAACATCCAAACATAATCATTCATAATGGTATTATTGAAATTGGATAGGACGTAGCTTGTGCTTAAACATAAAAATGGATTATTGACAATCACATTGTGAAAAAACTAAAATAAACAGTGGCGTGTAACTACACCAGGTTTAACAAGACATAAATATGGCCCTTGAAGCCGGTATTGATGAAAATTGAACTGCGCCATACATGCACATATAGAATATCAAAGTGTGAATAAGTGAAATAAACAAAGCATACTACAAATAACCAAATATAGCAACTAAAAATAGACATATTCTCACTACAAACAACCAAAAACCGTTAAACAAGGCATATGCTCACTACATACAACCAAATATAGCAACTCAAACTGGACATATGCTTACTACAAGAAAATAAAAACCATTAAACAAGGCACATGTTCACTATAAACCACCAAACATGGGCATTAGTGAAATTGAACTGGATAATTCATACCAACATATCACATTGGACTTTTGAACATTAAATTTTGGATGACTGAAATAATTAAACACGACACGGTTAAAACATAGCATGGAAAAAGCTACTGGCACAATCATATGTTGTTTCCCCTTTAAAGAAGAACGACAAAAGAAATCACGAGTTTACTTACTTGCCATGGGATCCTTACCATTGGAAGAGCATTGATTCTAGGTGTACTCCATGTTGTCTGGGATGGGCTCCACCATTGAAAGAGCATGGCTGTAGGGTGCCCTCACCGATGTCGTAAATGGTCTCTTTCCAATTGGAAGAGACAGACAAGGTACCCTTGTTGTCATCATTATCACTGAGGTCTGACTTGGTAGATGAGGATCCCAAGCCATTGCTATAAAATGTGTCCTTCAGAAATGACAAAAGGGGCTCGATGGCGATGAATGATGGAAAATTCTTAACCACGGGGCGGTGGAGATTAGCGACATGGACATCAAGGAGATTGACGGCTGTTGAACCTAGGGCTTTGGGGGTGGGCCACTTAACATCTGACATAGCTCGCTAAAAGCACAATTGCTTCCTAAGGTGGTTTTGATAATTGATCACAACATATGCATCACTTGACTAATGTGTTTTCCAAGTGTATTTCAGAAAAGTTCAAAAGATGTTATGGCTTAAGGTTTATGTGGAGATACCCCTAGAAGCAAGAAAGGAATAATATTGGCTCAAGCTTCAAGCTAGAAGACTCTTCATTTTATATTTCTGAGAAATCACTTTTGAGTCCATAGGAAAGCCAATACTATTAAAAGGGGGTGAGGTAGTAAAATGAACTGATTGCTCAAATGCTCAAAGTTAGCCACCAAAACACTCAGTCATTTTTCCCACATATCCACTCTGTCAAGTTCCACGTACACAAATTCGGTGTCACCAACACTGCCACATCGGACCCACCGAGTTTGAACCTCAGGCAGAACCCTAGCCATTCCAACCAAATCGGTGCAACCGAAACTGCATCGGTGCTACCGAGTTCAGTGTGACCAACATTCTGTTGCCAAGATACACAAAATCGTAATTTCCGAGTTTGAGTTAGTGCCATTGATTTTGGCCATATGACCGTTAGTCACATTTTCGGTGCCATCGAGTTCTATATATCGGTCTCATCGAGATTCAAAATTTCACACTTTTAGTACTAGTTGGTACCACCGAGTTGTCCACTTCTGTGTCACCGAGTTTGCACTTTTGTGTTTAACGGTTGGATTTTGGCTGCTACCTATATATACCCCTTCACTCACCTCTCATTCGTGGGAGATGCACTTAGAACACACACTTCATTTCGAGATCCATTTTCTGAGAGAGAACCACCTACTCATGTGTTGAGACCAAGATATTCCAATCCTATCATTTGAAATTTGATCTCTAGCCTCCTCAAACTACTTTCCACCAAATCAACCTCTCCTACCCATGCATATTATGTGAGAGAGTGATTTGTGTTGAGGATACTATCTTTAGAAGCACAAGAGCAAAGAGTTCATTGATCTACCACATCTATTACCTTTTGGAGGGTGGTGCCTCCTAGATTGGTTAGGTGTCGCTTGGGAGCCTCCTACTTCGTGTTGTGGAGTTGAACCAAGATGTTTGTAAGGGCAATGAGATCGCCTACTTCATGATGATCTACCGTGAGTGAGGCTAGTCCTATGTGGACGGAAGCCGTGCTGGAATAGACAAGGCCGCTTCTTTGTGGACCCCGTGTGGATGGAGCCCTGTGTGGACTCTCGCAACTATTACGCTCCGTGGGTTGAAGTCTCCACTAACATGAACGTACGATAGCGCCACCTATCAGAACCATGCCAAAAATCGTCATGTCAACCTCATGCATTTTATCTCCCTACCTTACTCCTCTACTTTACACTTGCATGTTTTACTTTTCGCTGCTATACTATTGGAACTGCATGTGTAGGGTGTACTTGACTTTTTATAACTGTCGTAGCTGCCTGTCTAGTAAAATTGGGAAAAAGGCAAAAACTTATCTTGTCAAGTAGTCTAATCACCCCCCTCTAGACATACTTTCGATCCTATAAGTGGTATTAGAGCTTTGGTCTCCATTTCATTGGTTTAGCAAACTAGGATAGTATGGCATCTATTGAGGGAAATATCATCGTAGAGATCCTTACTTCGATGGCACTAATTTTGCTAGTTGGAAGCATAAGATGAAAATGCACATACTTGGCCTTAATCCTCTTGTTTGGAGAAGGGCATGAACCAGATCGTGATGCGACACCTGATGAACTGAAGATGATGCAACTTAATGTTCAAGCATGAGATAACATCTTCAATTGCCTTTGCCCCAAAGAATTCAACAAAATCAGTCATCTTGAGAATGAAAAGAGATTTGGGATACATTGGTTGATATGCACAAAGGTACTAATTCTGTTAGAGAATGTAAGTTGGATGTGCTTCAGAGTCAGCTTGACAAGTTCAAGACGAAGGATGGTGAAGGACTCGCTAAAATGAACTCTAAGCTAGCTCTCATCACCAATGAGATTGCCGACTTAGGAAGCGAGGAGATGACCGACAAATTCATCATCAAGAAGATACTTAGAGCTCTTGATGGAAAGTATGACGCAGTGTGCACATTGATCCATATGATGCCAGATTACAAAGATCTCAAGCCAACTAAACTCATTGGTAGGATTGTTGCTCATGAGATGTCACTCAAGGTCAAAGATAAGCTGCACAACAAGTCAAGCAGTGGTTATAAAGCTTCATGTGATGCTCCCGCTACTTCAAAAGACAATCTTGTCACTCATGAAGAGATAACCCTCATGGTTTGAAAATTCAACAAGTTCTACAGGAGTAGAGGCAAAGATAGAAGCTCAAGTCAAGATATGACGAGAAGCGTTCGTCCAGTCGTGACCGAAACTACTACAAGTGAGGGAAGCCCGGACACTACTCAAATGAATGCTTGGCTCCCTACAAAAGAAGAGAAGAGTCACCTCGAAGACGAAGCTCAAGAGATGAGTCACCTCATAAAGAGAGAAGGAGTAGAGAAGATCACTATGAATGAAGACACTCACGGAGAGGCAAGGAATTGGAGAAGAAGGACAAATACACCAAGAGCAGTTCAAGAAGAAAACATTAAGCTAATGTTGGTGAATGGGTCTCTCGCTCCGAGTCTGATCACCACTCCGAGAGGCTATCACTCCAACTCCGACTATAGTCAAGATGAAGGTGTTGCCAGGATGAAGATGACTTGTTAGGAGAAGATGGCCTGCTTCTACAAAAGGCTAGTGAATACACTTATAATGAACTTGCTATTTATCACGCTAGTCAAGAGAAATCGAATGATGATGATAAGAAATAAATTGAACGACTAACTCAAGAATTAAAAACTCTTAAGTTATCTCATGAGACTACTCTAGAAGATCATAGAGAGATTGCAAGAACGCATGAGAAGCTACCCTTCGAGAAGCTCAACTTGGAGCAAGAGCATGAGTTCTTAAAAGAAATCAATGATGATCTTCGAAAGAAGAGTTCTTCTTATCTAGACAAACGATTACTCTTGTCTAACTTTGTTCCACAAGTTAAACCTAGGAACACTAGTAACAAAGCAAGAAGGTTTCTTCATCTAGTAACAACAATGCTAAAGCTAAATCCAATAATGTTGTTGCTAGTACCTCTATTGATTCCACTAATGATTCTCTTAGCCAAGTTACACTTGAGCAAGAAAAGGAACTATTGAAAGGTATTATAGAGAGAGGTGTCTTCAAGAGTCTTGCAGGAAGTAAGCAATTTGAAGAAATTGTGCGCAAGCAAGGAGGACATCGGAAGAAAAAAGGCATTGGCTACTTCAACGTCAACGGAGATGTTTGGGAAGAAGGTCCATATCCCACTCCCAAGTTTGTTCCCCAAGAGGAGAAGTTCACTCCTTTCGAAGGAACAAGCTCACAAGATGGTCTTCTACGACAAGACCACAAAGGCAAGGGAAAGCTTCAAGATGACATTGACCTATTTTAATAAGAACCCCAAGTTAAGGTCAATTGGATTCCCAAGGACACTACTAGCTCTACCTCAGCAAGTTCTAGCACAACTGCAAGGATTCCCATCAATTTGGTGTGGATTCCCAAGAGGGAGAACTTGAAGTTCTTGAGAGGTGACTCTGCCAATGAAATTCACTCTTATTCATTTTGGCAAGAATATTTGCAATCAACCTCAACCATATGCATTAGTTCAAGGAGTCACACATTCCCTCAAAGGTACGCAAGGAACAAGGTAATTACCGCATATTTGGACATTATCCCATGTGTACTTCACTCAATGTCCATAGATATTCTTGCATATGATCTTTTTTGCTTTGGGACTAACCCATGTAGGTGAGAAGAGTATGAAAACAACAAGGATTGCTCCCAACTCAAGATGATCTTCATCAACATTGAGCATCCACCGCTACTTCACCTACTTGAAGTCTTCTATGACAAAACCCAAGGTTAGTTGACCCGTCTTAGTGGGGATATCATATCAAGGGGGAGCTTTACTCTATGACTTGAGTATAAGCATCTCCTAAGGATATGAACACATTAATGCTTATGTAAAAGTAGTAATGCCACTTGTGCTTAACGATGAGTATGACCTATGATCAAGTATTCTTACTTGGCTCCTAAGTCAATATACTAATATATAGATGATTTTGTCATCGCCCAAGTGCTTGATAACTGCTAGGATATGTGTGCATGTTCACCATGTTATATTTGTCATTCTTATTGTGTGAGCATGTTGGTCTGCATGTGTTTGATCATTTGAAGACACCCAATTGTTGTTATTTGGCTTTTGATTTATATTTTGCCAATTGGATGGACAAAATGCCTAGGACCCTTCTCTAGCTATCTATGCTATCTCATCTCAAGTTCTATTAATTCGTCATCACATAACTTGAACAAGCACTTGTTGATCCCTCTGTGTGAAGGAGCACTTGGCGTTCCGTATCTCAAAGGCTGCCTTCCAAAACCTCTTTGAAAACTCGGTGTGACCAACTCCAAAAACTCGGCGCCACCGATTTTTCAAAGTTTATGAGGTTTTCGATCTCAATACCACCAAAATCGTCAACTCGGTTACACCGAGATTCCCTTTCTACCGACAGTTGAGGAACTCGGTGACACTGATTTTGCCATCTCGGTGACACCGACAGGGCATGGGTATATATATTCGCGGACCGAATCTTTGACTTCACTTCATCAAAATGTTTTGTTCGCCAAAACCCTCGCTACCCCTGAGAGCCTAGGTCATCGCCTCGTCTCCCTGAGCGCCGCCGCCTCTGGGATTCGCCAACATCGATGCAATCTGCCCCGCCGTCAGCGCCGTAGCTGGACCGCCGGCAAGTTAGGGTACGGATGCAATTTCCTATGTGTTCCCCATCTGATTCTTACGCATTGGGAAAGTTTTTTTGAACCACCATGTGCAAATCCTTCCTTCCACCAGATGAATCTCGTAGAATAGAAGAAGTAGAAATATTGGATCTGATATGCTGCAGCATGCAACTCGGTTCCACCGATTCCTGTTTTAGGGTTCCCGAGAAGCAACTTGGTGAGGCCAAGCAGCTCTTTTTGGTGCCACCGAAAATGATTGCCAAGTCTTTGTTAAGTGAGTAAGCCTTCTCGGTGACTCCGAAAATACCAACTCGGTGCCACCGATTTACATCATGCAGAAGATCATACCCTAAGTTTCAAACTTCATTTTTTTCCAAAAACATCTGAATTTTGTGATGCTCATCCATTCTATCTTTCCTATATCCACTTCACAGGATCTGTTGTTTGCTGCTGATTGTGTCTATCGGTATATCAGGATCAAATGGTAGTCAACATGATTTCAGAGAGCAAAGTGTCGAGATGGA
The DNA here is from genome assembly GCF_904849725.1 of Hordeum vulgare subsp. vulgare. Taxonomy (NCBI): domain Eukaryota; kingdom Viridiplantae; phylum Streptophyta; class Magnoliopsida; order Poales; family Poaceae; genus Hordeum; species Hordeum vulgare. The sequence continues at coordinate 241,316,934 of NC_058522.1, forward strand.
CGCAGGCACTAGTCCAGAGAGGACAAACTCTAACCCTGGATCATATAGTTCCCATGGCTTGCCCAAGGAAGCCACCAGGTGCAGAAGGAAGCTAAATTCTTATGAGGCAGACTCAGACTTTTTGCCAGAAGAAACTTCAGCCCCTTCTAAGGCTCCTCCAAGGAAAGTTGTTTGGAAGATGTGTGCCGGTGTTGTTGATCTGAGAGCACCTGATTATGCCAAGAAGGGCAAAGCTATTGCCAAGGAAGCACCTGCAAAAAAGGATGGTCTGAAGAGGCCCAGGAAGAGAACTATCCATCTTGTTGGTAGAAAGACTTCTATGGTTGAAGACCCAGAAGAAGCTGAAGGAGAAGCTCCTGAGGAGATCCCAGTTACTCCCAAGAAGGAGTTGATGGCTGATGCAATGAAGTCTGCACCTAAGCCTACTTCTAAAGCTAAGAAGGTTGTAGCTTTGAGGAAGACCACCAAAGATATACATGTAGCTGCTAAAAGCAAAGGCCCTGCATTCAGTGCCCAGGCTGCAGAAGAGGAAAAAGATGAGAATGCTCCAGTTCTTAGGAAGCTCGGACCATTCCTTCCACTCCACAATGATTCTCATCCTATAGGAGAAGACATGAAGAAGAGGAAGGATGCCGAATTAAGAAAGTGGAGAGCCATTGATCCTTATGATTTCACAAGAAGAATTCCTGTTGATCCAAGGTTTCACACCAAGGAATAACAAGATTTTTATGAGACTATCTTGTATGACAAGAGTCCTGCTGTCAGTGATATGAGGTATCTTGACTGGGCATACATCAAGGAAAATGAGAATTTCTTTCCACATGTTCAAGAGAATTTCAAAACAGTGGACATATAAGATTTTGTTGGGAAGGAGATGACCCAATGGAATGACGAGGTGATCATGCAATTCTACGCAATTGTTCATTTTTATGATGAGTCTTTAGTCTCAATAGCCGATGGACACAGGTACGACGCTGCAATTTTTGAATGGGCTACAATCATTGGTGTCCCCAAGCAAGAAAAATTAGATGTAGATGTGTATGGAGACGCCAAGCAGAATCACAACTCTATGGCCAACATGTACAAGACCATTCCACATCAGTACTTTGCGAGTCACAAGTTTGGTTCAATATATTTTCTTCAAGATGGCATTCCCACGACGAACATTATACTGCGTTACACCCTCATGCCTAAGTCAGGAGATGAGAAGATGATTGACACGTCTGCGTCGTATCTATAATTTTTGATTGTTTCATGCCAATATTCTACAACTTTCATATACTTTTGGCAACTTTTCATACTATTTTTGGGACTAACATATTGATCCAGTGCCAAGTGTCAGTTCCTGTTTGTTGCATGTTTTTTGTTTCGCAGAATATCCATACCAAACGAAGTCCAAATGTAATAAAAACTTAAGAGGATTTTTTTTGAATATTTATGATTTTTGGAAAGAAGAATCAACGCGAGGCGATGCACGGAGTGCCCACAAGCCCTGTCGCCGCGGCCAGGGGGTTGGCCTGCGGCAGGCTGGCTTGTGGCCACTCCTTAAGGCGGTTGGAGCCCTTCTTTCGCCGCAAGAAAGAAAATATCTGGAAGAAAATCGTGTTAAAATTTCAGCCCAATCGGAGTTACGGATCTCCAGAAATTGAAGAAATGGTGAAACGCAGAATCTGGGAGCGCAGAAACAGAAGGACACAGAGAGAGAGATCCAATCTCGGAGGGGCTCTCGCCCCTCCGCCGCCATGGAGACCATGGACCAGAGGGGAAACCCTTCTCCCATCTAGGGAGGAGGTCAAGGAAGAAGAAGAAGGAGGGGGGCTCTCTCCCCCTCTCTCCCGGCGGTGCCGGAACGCCGCCCGGGACATCATCGTGTGACGGCGATCTACACCAACACCTCCGTCATCTTCACCAACATCTCCATCATCTTCCCCCATCTATATTCAGTGGTTCACTCTCCCGCAACCCGCTGTACCCTCTACTTGAACATGGTGCTTTATGCTACATATTATTATCCAATGATGTGTTGCTATCCTATGATGTCTGAGTAGATTATCGTTGTCCTATCGGTGATTGATGAATTGCTATGATTGGTTTAGTTTGGATGTGGTTATGTTGCTGTCCTTTTGTGCCCATCATATGATCGTGCGTGTGGATCACACCATAGGGTTAGTTGTATGTTGATAGGACTATGTATTGGCAGGCTGGAGTGACAGAAGCTTCAAACCTAGCATAGAAATTGATGCATATGGGAGAGAAGGGGGACCAATATATCTTATTGCTATGGTTGGGTTTTACCTTAATGAACGTTAGTAGTTGCGAATGCTTGCTAATAGTTCCAATCATAAGTGCATAAAATTCCAAGTAAGGGATGACATGCTAGCAGAGGCCTTTCCCACATAATACTTGCTATTGATCTAGTAACGTAGTCAATTGCTTAGGGACAATTCCGCAACTCCTACCACCACTTTTCCACACTCGTTAGACACTCGTAGTTGTTTCTTTATCTAACCAGCCCCTAGTTTTATTTACGTGTTCTTTACTTTCTTGCAAGTCTATCCTATCACTCCTACAAAGTACTTCTAGTTTCATACTTGTTCTAGGTAAAGCGAACGTAAAGTGTGCGTAGAGTGTTATCGGTGGTCGATAGAACTTGAGGGAATATTTGTTCTACCTTTAGCTCCTCGTTGGGTTCGACACTCTTACTTATCGAGAAAGGCTACAATTGATCCCCTATACTTGTGGGTTATCAAGACCTTTTTCTGGCGCCGTTGCCAGGGAGCAATCGCGTGGGGTGAATATCCTCGTGTGTGCTTGTTTGCTTTATCACTAAGTAGATTTATTTGCTATTCTAAGTAGTTCTCTATGTTTAGTTATGGAAAAGGAACACAAAATACCCAAAAAATTAGGTGTACTTGCTACTCATGGAGATGGGGAACCTCCTAAAAAACCCTCGATGCTCGTTACGTGGAAAATATTATATACTTCTTTAATAATCCTGAGAAAGCCCCATTCAATTGTATAACGGGATACACGTTGGATCAACGTGAATACCTTAGGGATTATCGCTTGACTCAAAAAGGGAAACTTTTTTGGGATCAAATCCATTTGTTGAAATGGTATGCTTGGGAACTATGCAAGAGACATGGTGTTACTTGTTGCTCTAGGATGAACGCTCCACACCTTCCCTTTTCTTGTGAGTTTAATGATCATAGAACCTTGTCTTCTTATGCTAAAGGTATATATGATTACTATGATGTGGATCACATAGAAGAGTTTGTTGCTTTTATGGGTGCTTATGAAATTGAGGCTCTGTTTAAAAGGTGTGATGATAATGATGATGCTCCTTACCGATCTGAAAATTTGGCTATGCTTCGTTATTTTTATACAAATTATGAATATAATGCCCATATTGAATGATTTAAGGAGAAATCCTATGCTGCCCAAGAAGTGACTATTATTTTGCAGGAAACTATGGAAGAAGAAAATGCTGAAATTGTGAGCTCATTAGATGAAAAAGATGAAGAGGAGAGCGAAGAACAAAAGGAGGAAGAGCGGACTAGCTACCCGTGTCCACCTTCTAATGAGAGTAACTCTTCTACTCATACATTATTTAATTTCCCTTCGTTCTTACCAAAGGATGAATGCTATGATCCCTTGGATTCGTTTGAAATATCCCTTTTTGATGAACTTGATGCATGCTATGCTTGTGGCCATGTTGCCAATATGAATGATGCTTATGAAGATGAGATAGCTATAGTCGCTTACGTTAAACATGATGATTTTGATGAATATAATATGCATGTGCTTGCTGCTCCTACTTGCAGTTATTATGAGAGAGGAACTACATCTCCACCTCTCTATGTTTCCAATACGATAAAATTGCAAGAAACTGCTTATGCTATGTATTGGCCTTTACTTGGTGTGCATGAATTGTTCTTTTATGACATGCCAATGCATAGGAAGAGAGTTAGACTTCATCATTGCTTGATATATGTTACCTTTTGCTCACTACTAAATTTCAAATCATTGCTAATTAAAATTTGCTTTGATATACCTTGGGATCTGGGTGGATCCATTACTTGAGCATTTTATGCCTAGCTTAATGGCTTTAAAGAAAGCGCTGCCTGGAAGACAACCGGGAAGTTTTAGAGAGTCATTTATTTCTGTTGAGTGCTTTTATTTAGTTTAAAAACAAAAAATATATAGAGGGGAACTTAAAACTTTTTCAAAAAGAGAAGCGATTGAAAGGTGATGCATTGCGGAAGTGAGGGTCGACCTTGAACACTTGTGTTCATGCTCATGGAAACAATGTAGATTTTTTCATGGAAGTTTCTCAAAAAAATAATTATCCCCTTGTACAATTCCTTTGTGTTTTTAAAAATAATGTGCCAAGTAAAGCCTTTAGGATTAGTTTGGGTGAAAGTTGTTTGATCACGCTGAGAAAAGACATAAACTTTCTGCTCACGAAATTAATTCTCATTTTTATTCTGGAAGATATTTTGAGTTGATTCTTTTTTCTGTTGATTGATATGCAAATTTTCCAGACGTTAGTAATTTTTCAGATTTTGTGAGATATCAGAAGTATACGGAATATACAGATTGCTACAGACTGTTCTGTTTTGACAGATTCTGTTTTCTATGCATTGTTCTCTTACTTTGATGAATCTATGCGTAGTATCCGGGGGTATGAACCATGGTGAAGGTGGATTACAGTAGATATAATGCTAATATGAATTTAGAATGAGTTCACAATAGTACTTAAAGTGGTGATTTATTTTATTATACTAACGGATCTCACGAAGTTTTGTTGAGTTTTGTGTGATTGAAGTTTTCACGTTTTGGATGAGAGCACGATGGATGAAGGAATAAGGAGAGGCAAGAGCCTAAGCTTGGGGATGCCAGAGGCACCCCAAGGTAATATTCAAGGAAGACTCAAGCGTCTAAGCTTGGGGATGCCCCATAAGGCATCCCCTCTTTCGTCTACAATATATCGATAATTTTACTCGGAGCTATATTTTAATTCGTCACATGATATGTGCAAATGCTTGGAGTGTCTTTTGTGTTTATTTTTCCTTTTTCTTTTATGCACCATGCTGGTATGAGATAGACCTTGGTTGGCTTTGTAGAATGCTTCTTGTGCTTCACTTATATCTTTTGCAGTTTGGATTGCCTGTTTCCCTACACATAGAAAACCGCCATTTGTAGAATGCTCTTTTGCTTCACTTATATTTCTTAGAGCGGGGCATATTTTTTGTAGAAAGAATTAAACTCTCATGCTTCACTTATACCTATTTAGAGAGTTAACAGGAGTTGGTCATTCACATGGTTAGTCATAAAATCCTACATAAAACTTGTAGATCACTGAATATGATATGTTTGATTCCTCGCAACAATTTTGTGACATGAATATGTGATATTAGAGTCATGCTAGTTAGTAATTGTGTATTTTTAGAAATACTTGTGTTAAGGTTTGTGATTCCCATAGCATGCACGTATGGCGAACCGTTATGTGATGAAGTCGGAGCATGATTTATTTATTGATTTTCATCCTTTGTGTGGAGGTCGGGATCGCGCGATGGTTAACACCTACCAACCTTTCCCTAGGAACATGCGTGTAGTACCTTGTTTCGATGACTAATAGACTTTTGCAATAAGTATGTGAGTTCTTTATGACTAATGTTGAGTCCATGGATTATACACACTCTCACCCTTCCACCATTGCTAGCCTCTCTAGTACCGCGCAACTTTCGCCGGTGCATTACACCCACCATATAGCCTCCCTCAAAACAGCCACCATACCTACCTATTATGGCATTTTCATAGCCATTCCGAGATATATTGCCATGCAACTACCACCGTTCCATCTCATGACATGTGCCACCACTTCCATGTTGCCATTGCATGATCGTAAGATAGCTAGCATGATGGTTCCATGGCTTATCAGTTTTTTGATGTCATTGCTATGCTAGATCATTGTCACGGTACACTACCGAAGGCATTTCATATAGAGTCATCATTGCTCTAAGTATTGAGTTGTAAGTGTGATGATCATTATTAATAGAGCATTGTCCCATGTGAGGAAATAAAAGAGGCCAGCGAAGCCCATTTACAAAAAAGAGGCCAAAGATGCCCACCAAAAAAAAAGAGGCCAAAGAGCCCACAAAAAATGAGAGAAAAGAGAGAAGGGACAATTGCTACTATCCTCTTTCCACACTTGTGCTTCAAATAGCACTATGATCTTCATGACAGAGAGTCCCCTATGTTGTCACTTCCATATACTAGTGGGTAATTTTCATTATATAGCTTGGCTTGTATATTCCAATGATGGGCTTCCTCAAAATTGCCCTAGGTCTTCGTGAGCAAGCAAGTTGGATGCACACCCACGAGTTTCTTTTGTGAGCTTTCATACACTTATAAGCTCTAGTGCATCCGTTGCGTGGCAATCCCTACTCACTCACATTGATATCTATTGATGGGCATCTGCATAGACTGCTGATACGCCTAGTTGATGTGAGACTATCTCCTCCTTTTTTCGTCTTCTCCACGACCACCATATTCTATTCCACCTATAGTGCTATGTCCATGGCTCATGCTCATGTATTGCGTGAAAGTTGAAAAGGTTTGAGAACACTAAAGTATGAAACAATTGCTTGGCTAAAACCAGGGTTGTGCATGATTTAAATACGATATGTGGGGAAGACGGAGCATAGCCAGACTATATGATTTTGTAGGGATAACTTTCTTTGGCCATGATATTTTGAGAAGACATGATTGCTTTGTTAGTATGCTTGAAATATTATTGTCTTTATGTCAAATTATAGACTATTGCTTCTTATCACTCGTCTTTTAGTATTCATGCCATGATTAGATTATATGATCAAGATTATGCTAGGTAGCATTCCACATCAAAAATTACCTTTTTTATCATTTACCTACTCGAGGACGAGCAGGAATTAAGCTTGGGATTCTGATACGTCTCCGTCGTATCTATAATTTTTCATTGTTTCATGCCAATATTCTACAACTTTCATATACTTTTGGCAACTTTTTATACTATTTTTGGGACTAACATATTGATCCAGTGCCTAGTGCCAGTTCCTGTTTGTTGCATGTTTTTTCTTTCGCAGAATATCCATACCAAACGAAGTCCAAAGGTAATAAAAACTTACAGGGATTTTTTTGGAATATTTATGATATTTGGGAAGAAGAATCAACACGAAGCGATGCACGGAGTGCCCACAAGCCCTGTCGCCGCGGCCAGGGGGTGGGCCCGCGGCAGGCTGGCTTGTGGCCACTCCTTAAGGCTGTTGGAGCCCTTCTTTCGCCGCAAGAAAAATAATATTCGTATGAAAATCGTGTTAAAATTTCAGCCCAATCGGAGTTACGGATCTCCGGAAATTTAAGAAATGGTGAAACGCACAATCTGGGAGCGCAAAAACAGAAGGACACATAGAGAGAGATCCAATCTCGGAGGGGCTCTCGCCCCTCCGCCGCCATGGAGACCATGGACCAGAGGGGAAACCCTTCTCCCATCTAGGGAGGAGGTAAAGGAAGAAGAAGAAGGTGGGGGGCTCTCTCCCCCTCCCTCCCGGCGGCGCTGGAACGCCGCCAGGGACATCATCGTGTGACGGCGATCTATACCAACACCTCCGTCATCTTCACCAACATCTCCATCATCTTCCCCCATCTATATTCAGCGGTTCACTCTCCGCAACCCTCTGTACCCTCTACTTGAACATGGTGCTTTATGCTACATATTATTATCCAATTATGTGTTGCTATCCTATGATGTCTGAGTAGATTATCGTTGTCCTATCGGTGATTGATGAATTGCTATGATTGGTTTAATTTGCTTGTGGTTATGTTGCTGTAGTTTGGTGCCCATCATATGATCGTGCACATGGATCACACCATAGGGTTAGTTGTATGTTGATAGGACTATGTATTGGTAGGCTAGAGTGACAGAAGCTTCAAACCTAGCATAGAAATTGATGCATATGGGATTGAAGGGGGACCAATATATCTTATTTCTATGGTTGGGTTTTACCTTAATGAACGTTAGTAGTTGGGACGCTTGCTAATAGTTCCAATCATAAGTGCATAGAATTCCAAGTAAGGGATGACATGCTAGCAGAGGCCTCTCCCACATAATACTTGCTATCGATCTAGTAACGTAGTCAATTGCTTAGGGACAATTCCGCAACTCCTACCACCACTTTTCCACACTCGTTAGACACTCGTAGTTCTTTCTTTATCTAACCAGCCCCTAATTTTATTTACGTTTTCTTTACTTTGTTGCTAGCCTATCCTATCACTCCTACAAAGTACTTCTAGTTTCATACTTGTTCTAGGTAAAGCGAACGTAAAGTGTGCGTAGAGTTGTATCGGTGGTCGATAGAACTTGAGGGAATATTTGTTTTACCTTTAGCTCCTCGTTGGGTTCGACACTCTTACTTATCGAGAAAGGCTACAATTGATCCCCTATACTTGTGGGTTATCTATGATCAGAGGATATTCTATCAACCTGTTGCACCTGCTAGACACCCATACCAGATTTAGAGTGATGGACTTGATAGTTGAGACTATCCAAGGACTGCTGTGGATCCTAAGAGATCCTGTGGACATGCACCTTACATTCAGATGCTCATCAATGCCAAGGTAGGCAAGAATGCATGTCAACTTAACCGTCCCCATCTACCTCTTCATCCTGAATTTGAAGATAATGAGGTTGTGATGGATGACAATGATCCCAATTGAGCTGCAGCAAGAATGGCAGCAGAGGCTGAAGCTACTAGAAACAGGACACCTCGAGTTCCACAGCTCAGAACTCAAGCTGAGAAAATGGAATTTCTAGTGAGCACTGTCCAAGGCATGAAGAAGAACATTCAGCAGATCATGCAAAATCAGAAGAGTCTTGAGAGGGTTGTGGAGACAGAATCAGAAGAGTCTTGAGAGGGCTGTGGAGACAATATGAAGGTAACTGAGTTGACCACCTTTGTCAGACAGCTTCAACATGAAGTTGACTCTATGGAGATTCCATGCTCATAGGATGAAGATGAATATGAAGATGAAGATGACGAGGATGAGTCTCCTCCTCCCACTACTACAAAGTTAAGCACCAAGCCCCGGTCAGTTGTTGTTCCTGCTCCGGATAGAAGACAGACATCTTCAACACAAGCTTCAGCACCTTTAGCACCAGTTCCAGCTCAAGCTCTTTCAGTATCAACTCCTCCAGCTCCAGGGATGTCAGCAGAAGCCTTCACAGTCGTTGTTCTACCGAATCCATCATCAGCTGCCTAGAGAGACGAGTAGTTTTATACTTTTGAACTTTTTGGTAACTTGTTGCCAAAGGGGGAGAAATGTATAGATCATAGACTTCATGTGAGAGAGAGATTTTGACTTTATTTTGTCTTGTTTGGTTTTAAAACTTTGTGTTTGGATGACTTTATCCTATCTGCATGTGTGATCATATGCTTTATTCTGTGTGATGCTATGATATCACCTTTTAGCTATCCTTGTGATGATCACTAACTTATCTTGTTGGTGTCTTGTGCATTGCTATTATTTTTACGCACCACCAAGACGTATGTGACATGGAAGAGTAACCCATGGTCCTAATCGATTGTGCATTTTGATTCAAATGCAAATTTTAGATAAGGCACAAATTTAGGGGGAGCTCTTTCTTTTCACACACTTCTCAAAGTATTGATGCGAATCATTGATTATATCTTTTGTCGAAGCTTTGATCTGTATGTTGTCATCAATTACCAAAAAGGGGGAGATTGAAAGCACAATTTCTCCCTAGGGTGGTTTTGATAATTGATCACGACATATGCATCATAGGACTAATGTGTTTTCCAAGTGTATTTCAGAAAAGTTCAAAAGATGATATGGCTTAAGGTTTATGCGGAGATGCAAGAAAGGAATAATGTTGGCTCAAGCTTCAAGCTAGAAGAATCTTCATTTTATATTTGTGAGAAATAACTTTTGAGTCCATAGGAAAGCCAATACTATTAAAAGGGGGTGAGGTAGTAAACTGAACTGATTGCTCAAATGCTCAAAGTTAGCCACCAAAACACTCATTCAATTTTCCCACGTATCCACTGTGTCAAGTTCCAAATACACAAATTCCGTGACACCCACATTGCCACATCGGACCCACCGTGTTTGAACCTCAGACAGAACCCTAGCCATGCCCACAAAATGGGTGCAACCAAAACTGCATCGGTGCTACCGAGTTCAACATGACCAACATTCTTTTGCTAGTATACACAAAATGGGAATTTACGAGTTTGAGTATCGGTGCCACCGAGTTTGGTCATCTGACCGTTAGTCACCTTTTCGGTGCCACTGAGTTCTATATATTGGTCTCACTGAGATTTAAAAGTTCACACTTTTAGTACTAGTCGGTACCACCGAGTTGTCCACTTCGGTGTCATCGAGTTTGCACTTTTGTGTGTAACGGTTGGATTTCGGCTGCAGCCTATATGTACCCCCTCACCAACCTCTCATTCGTGGGAGAAGCAGTCATAACACACACTTCATTTCCAGATCCATTTTCTGAGAGAGAACCACCTACTCATGTGTTGAGACCAAGATATTCAAATTCTATCATTTGAAACTTGATCTCTAGCCTCCCCAAACTACTTTCCACCAAATCAACCTCTCCTACCCATGCATATTCTGTGAGAGAGTTATTTGTGTTGAGGAGACTACCTTTATAAGCACAAGAGGAAGGAGTTCATTGATCTACCACATCTATTACATTTTGGAGGGTGGTGCCTCCTAGATTGGTTAGGTGTCGCTTGGGAGCCTCCTACTTTGTGTTGTGGAGTTGAACCAAGATGTTTGTAAGGGCAAGGAAATGGCCTACTTCATGAAGATGTACTGTGAGTGAGGCTATGTCGACGGAAGCCGTGGTGGAATAGACAAGGCCGCTTCTTTGTGGAACCCTTGTGGGTGGAGCCCTGTGTGGACTCTCGCAGACGTTACCCTCCGTGGGTTGAAGTCTCTACTAACATGGACGTACGATAGCGCTACCTATCGGACCATGCCAAAAATCGTCGTGTCAACCTCATGCATTTGATCTCCCTACCTTACTCCTCTACTTTACACTTGCATGTTTTTTACTTTCTGCTGCTATATTATTAGAACTGCCTGTGCAGGGTGTACTTGACTTGTTATAACTGCCATAGCTTCCTCTCAAGTAAAATTGGGAAAAGGCAAAAAAAAATCTTGTCAAGTAGTCTAACCACCCTCCTCTATACATACTTTCGATCCTACATCCTCTCCAAGACATCTTTATTGACGAGCTTGATGTCGTAGCGGGCTCCCAAGAGATAGAGAAATACAAGATTGTGCTGACTTGAAGCCTTCAACCAGACCTTGTACTCAGCTTCCTTGGCGGCATTGGTGGCCACCTCACCATCGTGCACTGTACAGGCCATGATAGATATCTATTTGGCCACATCGTACTTGAGCTCCCGACGAATCATAGATGGGCTTGCGGTTCAACGCTCTAGAGTGGGGGATGGGGATCTATGAGAAAGGGGGTGCTTAGCATGCATCAAGTAACAAATTCAATGTGGCGAGGGAAAGGAGATCAGTGGGTAACCTGTAGGGGATAACCGGCACATGTTGATGGTGGAAGCTGCGCGGCGGCGATTACGAGCTAGCTAGATTTCAAGCAAGTGAGTAGCAGTGTGGGGATGAAGGGGGGGAAGGTGGCGTTTGAGGAAATGTCGCACATACTAATATTTTTACTTGGATGGATTGAAATGCGAGGACAACTGAAAATTTAGATGAAGGGGTTGATGCAGTGCTAGAGTAAAAAACATCACACACAACCCAAACATAATAACTGTACAATCAAAGAGAAAAACCTACAGAACCACCAATCTTTAAATCACTCAAGGAGGGTTGCTGATACTTGTGATCTGCATTGGGTTTCCCCCAAAGAGGGGGGGATGATGCAACACGGTATACATAAGTACTTCCTCGGTGAGAACCAAGGTTATCAAACCAATAGGAGTTTCACACAACTCCCATCTTCAGCGCCTATGCACAAAAGAGAAAACACTTGCAGCAAACGCGGGCAAGAGGGTTGTCAATCCCCTTGAACTTGTTACTTGCAAGAAAAAAAGTAGTGTATATGATAGTTTGATAAATATAAAGTGTAAAATAAAGAAAAAGTAAATAGTAGCAACAAGGATTTAGTAGCATTTGTAAATATATATTTGAATTTACCTAGGAGCCATAGTGTTCTCTAGTGGCTTCTCTCTTGAAGAAGGCATATGGTGGTTAAACAAATTACTATTGGGAACTGATAGAAAAGCACATAGTTATGCAATATTTATTCGCGAAAATGATCTCGTGTATATATGCATCACATCCATAAGCAAGTAGATCGAATCCAGGCTGCATCTACTACAATTACTCCACCCATCAACCGCTATCCAACATGCATCTAGAGTGTTAAATAAAACAGAGTAATGCTCGGAGAACAATGACATGATGTAGACAAAGTAAACTTAATTAATATGAATCAACCCCATCGTATATCCTTAGTGGTAGCAATACAAATACGTGTCCGGTCCCCCTACTTTGTCGCTCTGATATAGAGCACCGCAAGATTGAACCCACTATAATGCACCACTCTCAGTGAAGATATATCGATCTAGTTGGCCAAGCCAAATCAATAGATTAGATAGATTTACATAGCTATAATAATCCTACAAATAAGAATAATATAATAATTCAGAGAAGACTCTAATATTTCACATGAATAATCTAAACGTAAACCCACAATTAATCAGACCCCAACAAATGCACCGCACAACCTTATTACATCAAAAATATTATCGCAAAGATGCGATGAACTTTGTATTGAAGAACATAGAGAGAGAGTTCCATCTAGGTACTAGCCATAGACCCATAGGTCTATGCTGCACTACTCACACATCACCATGGGAGCATCAAGGATGATGTAGAGGCTCTCTGTGATCGATCCCCTCTCCGGCATGGCACCGAACGAGGCTCCAGGTTGGCACACGGCGGAACAGAAGCTTGCGGCGGCAAAAAAAAGTATTTCGGGAGCTCCCGTAGGGTTTTGGGAATATATGATAATTTATAAGCCAGAGAACAAGGTCAGGAGATCGAGTGGGCACAAGCTAACAGGGCATGACCACCCGTCTGGGCGTGCTCTATTGGCTTGTGGGGCCCTCGTGCACCCCCTGGCCTCCTCTCGAAGCTTACATGTCTTATTTTGGTCCAAAAAAATCATCAAAAAGTTTCATGGTATTTAGACTCCATTTGGTATGGTAAACCTGAAAAGCTAAAAACTTGTAGAAAATAGCAACTTACACTTGGCACTGGGTTAATAGCTTACTGCTCAAAAATAATATGAATCAGTAAATAATTGCACACAAAGTATCCTAGAATGATAATATTATAGCATGGAACAATAAAAAATTGTAGATACGCTCGAAATGTATCAACATACCCAAGCTTAATTCCTACTCGTCCTCGAGTAGGTAAATGATAAAAAAGATTTTTTCATGTGACATGCTACCCGATAAGTAATCTTGTGCATGTACTATCATTGAGAAATTAACAACATTAATATAGTAATATCCATGAACATAAGTAACATAATCATCAATGTTCAAAATAGACGGTCCTTAAAGAATGTTTACCCCGCGTTCATTTTCTTATATTAGCATGGCATGGATGTGCCTTCACCACATAAATAAAAATGTCAAGCACCAAGGTGTTAAGCGAGGTAATTGGATCGTATCCTTTAACGCGCTTCAATTTTGAATTACTCACTCAATACATGAGTGCGAACCATACACATAGCATGTAGGTGGAATAGAATATGGTAGTAAGTTTCAAAGGAGTAAAAGTGGACAAGAAAGTCTCGTATCAACTAGGTTTATCAATGGGCTATGGAGGTGCCCATCACTAGATATCAATGTGAGGAGTAGGGATTGCCATGCAATGGATGCACTAGAGTTATAAGTGTATGAAAGATCGACAGAAGATAAGTGGGTGTGCAACCAACTTGCTTACTGATGAAGACCGAGGGCATTGGAGGAAGCCCATCATCGAAATATACAGGCCAAGTTCTATAATGAAAAATTTCCACTTGCATATGGAAGTGAAAAAACATGATACTTCTATATGAAATACATGGCGCTCTTATGAAGCACAAGTGTGGAAAAGAGGTAGTAGAAATGTCACTTCTCTCTTTTCTATCATTTTTTTCCTTTTTCCTTTTTATTCTTTTATTTATTTTTCCTTCGGAGTCTCATCCCCACTTGTGGGGGAATCATTCTTTCCATCATGATTTCCTCACCTAGGGAATGCACGAATAACGAATAGCTTCACACTATTATTTACTTAGAGCTCAGTGTGAAAAACTAGTAAATAATATGTGATACGGGCAAACCTGTGGGTGCCAATCTTTTCACACTTGGAGGGGGAAAAGGGACAAAACCCCAAGAGAAACACACAAACTCAAGAATGATCTCCGATCACTCATCCACTAGATCCATATAACACAAGAGATACATAGACCCAAAGACAACAAAAGGACACACATAGCCGATTGTATTACCTACGATAGTGGCCTGGTATCCACGAGGGAATCTTCCCTGCAAGCGGGGCCTTGGCATCACTATGGATCTGCTCACATGGATGACATCTCCATGGGAGGAGGATAATAGATGGATCTAAGCTCAACAATAAAAGATGTCAATACATTAGCTAGCCCTAAAAATTGACCCAGGAGTCCCTTATATAGGCAGGATAGAGGCAAAGGACGAAATGGGCCGAAGGGGTGTCTCCCCACGGATGGGCCTGCTAGGCCAGTGCACACGGCCTTAGTTGGCCCCATGCACACGGGGGTCCCATGGGCACGGCACACGCCCGTGTGGACGGGGCCCCCAGTGTTCACAATAGTGGGCCCGTGCGCACAGGGTCTTTTGGGGCCCGTGCGCATGGGGTACTCGGGGAATCCGTGACCAGCCCGTGTGCACAGGGTCCTTTGGGGCCCGTGAGCAAGGGGTGTGCTGGAGCCTGCTTTGTTTGTCTTCATCTTGTCTCCTACATCCGTGCATTATTTCCTCTCTTCCTCTTGGCCTTGACGATCCTTCATAGCCTCTTGGTGGATGTCTTCCTCGTACCTTGGAATGCATAGGGTTTCATGGTGAGGTAGCATCCAAGTTCCATCAGTATTCATGTATTGCTCGAAGGGGAGTGAGTTCACCTTAGTTTCAATATCACATGAGCGAGCTCTTGTCATAGGTCCACTTATAGCTTGATGGGTTGTTGTAGTGTCCAAGGGGATGATGGCGGGATGCTTTGTATCATCTCCCCCCTTGTGGAAGATCCCTCCTCAGATCAAGATCTTCATCACCATTGTAAGGGGTCCTTGACCTTGAAAGTGTCGCTCACGTTGTACTTTTCACATGGGTGGCCTATATTGTAGGCACTGTCGTTATAGCGTGCCAAAACCTTATAAGTTGGATCCGCTCAATGGAGTAAGTTGGACTTGTGATCGTTTGGAAATCGATCCATGCGAAGGTGTAGCCACACAAGATCACCAGTCTTGAACACCATGGTATACTTGCTGATGTTGCGCTTGGTGGTGACGTGTTCCAGTTGATGTTCGATCGTGTGCCTTGTATCTTCGTGCATCTTCTAGATATGGCTTGCCCTTGCACTTGCGTCCATGTTCACTCGCTCTTGGAGAGGTAGCAGAAGTATGTCCAATGGGGACAAAGGGTTGAAGCCATAGACCACTTTGAACGGAGACTTGCCAGTGGTGAAGTGTCTTGCGCGATTGTACGTGTACTTGGTGATGGGGAGGCATTCTTCCCATTACTTGAGATTCTTCTTTATCAACACGCAGAGAAGAGTTGAGAGCGTCCGATTGGTCACCTCTGTTTGGCCATTGGTTTGTGGATGGTAGGACGAAGAGAATAGTATCTTGATTCGGAGCTTGGCACATAGAGTCTTCCGAAAGTAGCTAAGGAACTTGACGTGATGGTCTGACACGATGGTCTTGGAGACGCCATGTAGTGTTAAGATGTCCCTTCAAAAGATATTTGCAATATGTGAAGCATCGTCTATCTTGTGACATGGAATGAAATGAGCCATATTGGAAAAATGATCCACAACAACAAACACAAAATCATGGCCTTTTTTAGTTTGTGGCAAACCGAGAACAAAGTCCATGCTAATATCTTCCCAAGGTAGAAATGGTATAGGGATAGGCATGTAAAGACCATGGGATTGAACTTTTGACTTAGCTTTGCGACATGTAGAGCATCGGTTGGTGAAGTGTGCCACATCACGAAACATCTTTGGCCAAAATTACTTGCAGGTGAGTATGGCATGTCTTGTCGTGTCCAAAGTGACACATTAGTCCTCCACAGTGATCTTCTTGCAAAAGCAACAAACGAAGAGAAGACTCGGGTGTGCATAGTTTGTTATCACACATAAGATTGCCACCTTTCATGTAAAAAATTCCGAACAAGGTTTGACATGACACTTATCATATGGAGATGCGAATAAAGTATTGTGCTCATATAATTCTTTGATATTCTCAAAACCTATGACCTTCGATTCAAGTTGAGTAACTAACATGCACTTGCAGGAAAGAGCATCCGCTACTAAATTTTCTTTACCTTTAATGTATTTGATGACATAAGGAAATGACTCAATAAATTCACTCCATTTAGCATGTCGCTTGTTAATCTTGGTTTGACCCGTAAGCTATTTCAATGTTTTATGGCTGGTATGAATAACAAATTCATGAGGATGAATACAATGCTCCCAATAATGCAAGACTCTAACTAAATCATACAGCTGAGCACCGGAAAGTTTCTCACTAAAATATGCAATTGGGTGTTTCTATTGCATGAGCATGCCACCTGTGCCATTACCACTAGCATCACAATGCACTTCAAAAGTTATATCAAAGTTGGGTAAGGCAAGCAATGTTCCATGAGTAAGCAAAATATTAAGCTCATGAAAAGCGGTGTCTTGCAATGGTCCCCAAACAAATGGTGCAATTTTCTTCCTCAAAGCATGTAGAGGAGATGCAATGGTGCTAAAAATCCTTAACATAGCAACGATAAAAGTCGGCTAGTCCAAGGAAACTATGCATTTGTTGCAAATTTGTGGGCGTGGGCCAAGTTTTAATAGCATGAATTTTAGTTTCATCAACTTGCACACCTTTAGAATAAACTAGAAATCCAATAAAATAACCTTGTCAACACCAAAAGTGCATTTTTTCATGTTTGCATAAAGTTGTTCATTCCTAAGAACTTGCAATACTTGCCTGACATGTTTATCACGCTCATCTAGAGTTTTGTTAAAAACAGGAATGACATCAAATTAAACCACAACACAATCGATATGACATAAGACATAATGCATGACACGCATGAAAGTACTTGGTGCTTCGGATAAGCCCATAGGTATCACTAGCTATTCATAGATACCAAACTTAGTTTTGAACATCATTTTCCACTCAACGCCCTCTGATATGTGTATTTGATAGTAACCACTTTTCAAAACAATTTTAGAAAATATAGTGGCACGAGTAAGTTCATATAGCATATCATCAAGGCTAGGAATAGGATGGCGATATTGTCATGCCCAAGATGCGACCCTATCCTCAATTTGGCACGAGGGCCTCGTCAGGGATAGAAGCGCATCTCGTCGTGTTGCAAGAATGGATATCGTTACAAGTACATGTACTGAAAAGAAGAGATATATAAATAGAATTGGCTTACACTCGCCATAAGCTACATCAGAGTCAAAGCAGTACAATACATAATCATCGTGAAGAAGAGCAGGGTCCGACTACGGACGAAAACAAACGAGAAAATAAGAACAACGTCCATCCTTGCTATCCCAGGCTACCGGCTTGGAACCCATCCTAGATCGATGAAGAAGAAGAAGAAGAAGCAACTCCAAATGAACAATCAACGCACTCGCGTCAAGTAACCTTTACGTGTACCTGCAACTGGTGTTGTACTAATCTGTGAGCCACAAGGGACTCAACAATCTCATTTCCAAAGGTATCAAGACTAACAAAGATTAATGGGTGAGGTAAGGTTAAGTGGTGAGGTTGCAGTAGCGGCTAAACATGTACATCTGGTGGCTAACTTTACGAGTACAAGAAATAAGAGGGGGGACATCTACGCATAACAGACGTGAACTACGGTTGATCAAATGAATGATCCTGAACACCTACCTACATCATACATAACCCCACCGTGTCCTCGATCGGAGAAGGAACTCACGAAAGAGACAGTCACGGTTACGCACACAGTTGGCAAGTTTAATTAAGTTAACTTCAAGTTATCTAGAACCAGTGTTAAACAAAGCTTCCACGTTGCCACACAACCGCGGGCACGGCATTCCGAAAAATATTTAACCCTCCAGGGGTGTTCCAACTAGTCCATCACAAATTACCACAAGCCGCATTGAAATCCTCAATCACGAAGCTCGCGATCTCGTCGGATTCCTTAGTGGAAAACATCAACTTTGAGATTACCCCAAAGCATCACTGGAATCCCGATGCACAAGATATCTCGTCAAAGGTAAAACTAATCCAGCAAGGCCACCCGACGTGTCGACGATCCCAATAGGAGCCACGTATCTCGTTCTCAGGACACGACGGATGAGCGATGGTTACCATGCCAAACGGCGAGTTACCCGAGTAGCGTTAATAAGCTGCTCTGTTTTGGACCAACACTCATGAGGAGCACTGGCCCGGGGGTTGATTAAATTTCCTCGGGTTAATTACTCCCTATGCAGTTCATTAGTTATTAGGCAAATGTAGTACTAAAGTTGGGCTTTGCCAGACTAGCTTTAATCTAAAACGAATTATCAAGGGGGTCCCCATAACAACCCCGATCATGTTAGGAGCGCTCAATTATGGAACATAACACCGGTAGCCGAAAACTAAGGGGGCAAAGGTGGAACAAAACACCAGGCTAGAAAGGCCAAGCCTTCCACTTTTACCAAGTATATAGGTGCATTAAATTAAATAGCATAAGTATGGTGATATGACAAGGAACCCATGTTTTCACATGGAAGTAACTACACCTGCAACTAGTAATGCTAACAACATGGTAAAGCAAGCAGTAACATAGTCAATCAGTGGTTTGCTAGGTTGAACAGGTTGAAGGTTTTTCATGGCATTGTTGAGAGGCTGATATTTAACATGTGGTAGGCAACGAGACATAAACGATAGAAGCGATAAAACTAGCATGGCAATGATAGTAATGGTATCTGGGGAAATGGTCATCTTGCCTGAGATCCCGCTTGGAAGAAGAACAACTCCATGAAGTCGGCGAACCAACATAGTCGAACGGGTCCACACATTCCGACACGCTTGCGGAACTCTATCGAGACGGAGCAAACCGGAAACAAACATCAACACAGATTTACACCACACAATGCACAACAAGATGCACAACCTACTATGATGCACCACACGGCGAGCGAAAGGGAACCATGGCGGCAATACGGAAACGAAGCCACGGCAACGTTCCTATCCCGATAACTCGTCGAGATATCATGCCAAAGTGTAGGAAGCGGGTGCGGGAACGCTAAATAAAGACGGGGTGATCCCGCTACCGGGTTCCCATGTGTCGAGGGCACGACGAAAAGGAAGACAACGTGCAACGGGAAAACATATGGCGCAAACATACGATACATCTCATACATCACACGCATTTGGTACACGTCACATTCCAACGGTATACCTTCTAAGCGTGCATATCTGAGCGGATCGGTTCATAGCGGACGTCGTGGAAGTCGTGGTCGTCGTCTCGTCGACGGTAGTCGTACTCTTGGCGTCGGTGGTCGAACACGGTTCCGTAGATGTCCGGGGGTCGTCGAGGACGTCGTGGGAGTAGTGGTACTCGGGTCTCGTCGACGGGCCACGGTGGCGGGGATGGTGCATGTGGTCATCGGCGATGTTCCAACCGGTAGCCGGGCACGGCAACAGCAAGCGGCGACGGTAGTCAACACAACAGCAACATCGCGGCAGCAAGCTACATCAGCAACTAGCACTAGCATGCAACACTCAGGCACATCAGCTAGCAACCCAGCCTAGCATCTAACAGCAAAAGCATCAGCTAGCAAGCAGCAAAGCAGGCAACAGCTAAGGCAAGCTAGCACTACCTAGCAGAAGCTAGCTTGCAGCGGCCTAGCAACAATCAGCAAGCCACGCAACACAAGCAACTAGCTAGTAGCTAATAGAAACAGCTACAGCATGCAGCCAGCAACAACATGCAGCGGTTAGCAGCTAAGCAACCATCAGGCAAGCAGCTAAGTAGCTAGCAAAAGCAGCAGTCGGCAGCAAGAGCAACAGGCAGGCAGGGCAAGCTGGTAGCAACATGCATCAGCCACGGCATATACAGCAAGCGACAGCAATAGTAAAACGGAACGCAGCATGCAACAGCAGGAGCCGGCAGCAACTCAGGCACGCACGCATCAGCCTCGGCATGGGCACGCGGGAAGGGTGGCCCTGGCAGAGGCTGATCCAGGGACGCGGACGGCGGAAGACCCCGGGAACGAGACGGCGGCGAGCATCCGGCGAGGTGGCGCGGGGAACGGCTAGCTCGGTGGGGCAGCGCACCGGCGAGCAGCAGCAGCAGTTGAGGCTGAGGGCGAGGGGAGGCCGCGGCACGGGCCTGGAGGCGGCAATCGGGGCGCGCACGGGAGGCGTCCACGGCGAGAGGAGGAGGCCGACGGGGGCTGCGCGCTCTGGACGAGGGAGGCGAGGTCGGCGAACGGCGGAGCTCGGCAGACCAGGGCGACGAGCTCCTTCGGCGAGGCGAGGGGAGGTGCGCTGCGGGGTAGGGCATGCCGGCGACCGGGCGAGCATGGAAAACGAGGCCGGCACGCGGGGCTGCGAGGTCGACGAGGGGCTAGGGATCGGGGCCCTGGAGGTCGATCGGGCCTGGGGAAACGGGGGATCGAGGAGGGAGAAGGGGAGGGCGAGAGGAAGGCTGCTCTGGGGGGAGAACGACGGCGCTGGTGGAGGACGAGAGGGGATCGGGCTGCGCTAGGGTTGGGGCCAGTTGGCCTTGGCCGGCTGGGCCTTGGGCCTGGGGTCCTCCTCTCTCCCTTCTTGCTTTATTTTCCTTTTAAAACAAAAACACACACACCAAAAATAAAAGGATTTGACAAAATAAAAGTACTCTTTGGCTCCTTTAAAAACATACCCCAACTATAAGAAATAGTTGGGAATTTTTTTTAAAGAATAAAAATAAAACCTTTTTTAAAGAATAAAAATAAAACCATTTTTTCAAGAATAAAATAAAACCCTTTTTTATAAATAAAATGGGACTCTATTTTGAAATAAAACAACGAAATAAATACAGAAAAACCAGAGGGGTCGCCTCCACCTTTTAATAAAAACATTTTTAAAAGAAGACGAATTTTTTAAAAGGGGTTAAAACTAAAACTTTAGCAACACCACAAAAATGAAATAAGAGGGGAGAGAAGGGGAGTTACTATCGCACTTGAAGCACACACACTCAAAACACCACACGCAACAGATGATGCAAGATGCCATGCATGATGCGACGATGCAAACTAAATGATGATGCAACAAATAAAAATAACACACGACGGAAACGGAATAGAAGGGGAATCTTTTGGAACGTCGGCATCGGGCTGTCACAATTCTCTTGCACTACAAGAGGATCTCGCCCCGAGATCCAAGAATGAAAGGGGGAGAGGATGAGAAAGAACAAGAGGTGAAAACTTGTCGCTTCTTTGACAAACGAGTGAAACCAACGATCCTTGAAAGTTGCAAAGCGATGAGGAATGATATGAGAAGCAAGAAAGAATTCACGTAAAATTTTGACATCACTTCAGTAGAAAAATGGAACAAAAATTCGATAAAAAGAGATAATTAGACAATATTCATAACAAACAACTAAATTGAGCAAGGGAACACCATGATCTTGACAGAACAAGATGATAGACCCAAAAGAGCAACATCACGATGCCTCCGGAACAAGAGAATAGGAACTAGCTCATACGGAAGAAGAGAATGAAGAAAAGAATGACAACTACTATCACAATAGAATTGAAGAGCCTCTGGACAGAACAATTGACGTAGCAGTTGTAAAATCAACAACGAAGAACAAGATAGTAGTGGACTTATGAAAATCATCTCAACATTTATGAGGTGACAACCAACCACTAAAACAAACAAGGATAGTTTCGGGAAACAAGACAAGCAAAACTTCTTACACCAAGAGGAAACCTTGAGAACTTGGATCAATGATAACACAATAATAGCCACAATCCTAAGGAAAAGCTTTAGGTGAAACCTAAACCAAGATACCTCAATGAAGAAATCATGGGTTGAAATATCTCATGATCAAAGAATTGGTGGATTTAATTATCTCGTTCTTGAAAGGAAAACTCTTCGAGGCTCCTACACTAACAATAATGCTATAATACCACCTCAAAGGATAAAGGAGAACAAACGCGTTGGAAATGCAAGAGAAGAATACTTGAGGTACTCCAACAAGAATCTTGAGAACAGTTTGAGAAAAATAACATCCTTTAAGAACCACCAAGACGAGCCTCCGTATCAAAAGGACGATGCAAGATATGAAGGATGAAAGAATAAGATTGAAGCCTTGCAAAGACTTCGATGAAGTTTCATGAAGAGATACTTGAGACAACTTAGAACTGCAGAAAAGAAAAGATAAGAACACTAGAGAAAAAGGAATTGATATCAAGAGCCTCTCCGGACGAAGAATTGGGATCACTATGAACAAGAATAAGAATTATGTTATGCTTATCCTTCATCAAGTTTAATTGATGACAATCAACGGATTTAGCATACAACTTATTATTCTTGAAAGAAACTTGAAGAGAGAGATAGGTATGCACCCCATGACGCATAAACGAAGGAAGCACCATAAGAATTCACAAATGAATCGGAACAACACGAATTAATGGAGATACATGAGAATGGAGAGATCATGAGCCACCTGAGAGAAAACTAAAACAAGGCACCGGATAAACGAGATATGAACGAAGAGACAACAATGGAGAAGAATTGAGGATGAAAGCTGAAAGCTGAAAACGAAGAATCTTCTAAAATGATGGCCTTCGGAGGATCGAGAAATTAAGAAACAACTCAGAACTGCACCGGATAGCAAGAAAGGGATACACATGATCGAAAACAACTGAGAAGACAACAGGAAGCTGAAATGATATCTTCAAGAGAATGGACCAAGATTTGAGAGAAACACTCCTTCAGTCTTCAAAGCTGAAAAATGACGAGAAGAACACCACCAAGAATAACTGAGACACTCCGGAATAATGAGGAATGAAAGGTTGAGCCAATATGAGAACTAATTCAAATAGATCTTAAAGAAGTAATATGACTGATGGAAATCATACTTACGTCATAGTTGAAACGAATTAATGATCTCCGGGAAAAGATTAAAAGAGCCAGATAAGATCCTGGGAAAACCTATGGGTTATGGGCCCACTCAAAGAAACCACCGTTAGGAAAAGATTGCTAGAAAGATTGATATTGCACCGGTACAAATAAAGACTAGATGAGGTTAGCACCTCGAAATAATTGAAAAGATTGGAAAAGAACTACTGAGATAACTTCAACGCTCCAGATCGAAAAGAGAGGAATAAATAGCAAGATAGGCTCATAAAAATTTCCAACATGGGAAAGAATTACAAGGATAAATAGGATATAACGATCATGGATAGCTGAATTAAATTCACCGGAAAAGATGACAAGAATGAACAAATATGACACAATCTCCAGAGAATCTTCACAATGAATCACCGGGTAAGAGAGAACGAACAGACAGCGGAAGCACAAAGAAGAGAAAACTCTTGGATGAAAATTGAATCACTGAGAAAAAGGGTGGGAGGGCAGGAAAAAACAAAGACAACTTGGGACAGATGAGACAAACTCCGGTAAGAATGGAAAGATTGATCTTGCAATAAATTGGAGAGAATTGAATTCAGTTGAAGAGAAGCACACCGGTTGCAAAAGAATTAACATAAAACAACTCCGGTTGACAAGAATTGATATGACAATTTGAATGAACAAAAGAATTTGCATTCTCACATAAAAATATGAGAACATCTCTTAGGAAAGATCTGAAATCACCACTTGACATCGAAGCAACTTGGATTACCAAACTCCAACAAAAAAAGAGATGAGGCTTACAATTAGCCAGAACAAACTCATGAGAAAGATTTCGTCCGATATTTTCGTGGACAGGATCGCACGGGCTCGAACCTTACAGTAGCCATCAAGTGCAAGGCAGTGCACCCGACATACGAAGCGTCCCCGAGTCGTAGCAAGCTACAAGGACTCTTTAAGACACAACGAGAACCGCTGTAAGTCGACCGTCAACAAACGAATCCACTAGATGTCGAACCCCAACCTAACATCATGTATTTGTTGGAAGATTGTCCTATAAGCAACTACTTGAATTCCCACCTAAGAATTACCGAAATATCTGGTCATGCAATCTGGTACACGATTACAAGGAGTAATATTCACAGAACTCATATACTAACCCGTCACCTGTATCACATCCGTCAACACACAACCAGAACCTCGGACCTTCATCTACAACAGACCCTCGTGATCACAACGATACAATGTATGGCAATACTACCGAACAATCTGCACCTGTACTGGGGACATCAGGGTTATCTCGCCACTACTAGTATTGAAGCAATTACGAACATCCTTTGTTCTGAGATACCAAGAAATCTGAATGATAACGATGTGCTCGAGAATCCCCTAGAGCTCAACTCACCGGAAGAAATCAAGTCAGACAGGAGGCACCAAGACAGAACTCCATCACATCGGCATCATATAGATTCCAGAAATATTCGTGTGATCCTAAAAAAATTGAGTGTGAAGAGGAGTAGAATAAATTATTACGTCAAGATTCCTCACCAGAGTATAGAAGAGGAGAAAAAAAAATCCTACTCTCCGATATATAACTAGTCTCAAAGTAGTTTTTCACTAGACTCGACTCGGCCAAGTTCGATCAATCAAGGGGGCTCCTAGGTCGGTAATGCTCTGATACCAACTTGTCACGCCCAAGATGCGACCCTATCCTCAATTTGGCACGAGGGCCTCGTCAGGGATAGAAGCGCATCTCGTCGTGTCGCAAGAATGGATATCGTTACAAGTACATGTACTGAAAAGAAGAGATATATAAATAGAATGGGCTTACACTCGCCACAAGCTACATCAGAGTCACAACAGTACTATACATAATCATCATGAAGAAGAGCAGGATCCGACTACAGACGAAAACAAACGAGAAAAGAAGAACGACGTCCATCCTTGCTATCCCAGGCTGCCGGCCTGGAACCCATCCTAGATCAATGAAGAAGAAGAAGAAGAAGCAACTCCAAATGAACAATCAATGCGCTCGCGTCAAGTAACCTTTACCTGTACCTGCAACTGGTGTTGTAGTAATCTGTGATCCACAGGGGACTCAGCAATCTCATTTCCAAAGGTATCAAGACTAGCAAAGATTAATGGGTGAGGTAAGGTTAAGTGGTGAGGTTGCAGCAACGACTAAGCATGTACATCTGGTGGCTAACTTTACGAGTACAAGAAATAAGAGGGGGAAGATCTATGCATAACGGATGTGAACTACGGCTGATCAAATGAATGATCCTGAACAACTACCTACGTCAGACATAACCCCATCGTGTCCTCGATCGGAGAAGGAACTTATGAAAGAGACAGTCATGGTTACGCACACAGTTGGCAAGTTTTAGTTAAGTTAACTTCAAGTTATCTAGAACCAGTGTTAAACAAAGCTTCCACGTTGCCACATAACGGCGGGCACGACTTTCCGAAAAATATTTAACCCTGCAAGGGTGCTCCAACTAGTCCATCACAAATTACCACAAGCCGCATAGAAATCCTCAATCACGAAGCTCGCGATCTCGTCGGATTCCTTAGTGGAAAACCTCAACTCTGAGATTACCCCAAAGCATCACCGGAATCCCGATGCACAAGGTATCTCATTAAAGGTAAAACTAATCCAGCAAGGCCGCCCGACGTGTCGACGATCCCGATAGGAGCCGCGTATCTCGTTCTCAGGACACGATGGATGAGCGATGGTTACCACGCCAAACGACGAGTTGCCCCGGGTAGCGTTAATAAGCTGCTCTGTTTTGGACCAACACTCATGAGGAGCACTGGCCCGGGGGTTGATTAAATTTCCTCCGGTTAATTACTCTCTATGCAGTTCATTAGTTATTAGGAAAATGTAGTACCAAAGTTGGGCCTTGCCAGACCAACTTTAATCTAAAACGAATTATCAAGTGGTCCCCATGACAACCCCGATCGTGTTAGGAGCGCTCAATTATGGAACATAACACCGGTAGCCGAAAACTAAGGGGGCAAAGGTGGAACAAAACACAAGGCTAGAAAGGACGAGCCTTCCACCTTTTATCAAGTATATAGGTGCATTAAATTAAATAGCATAAGTATGGTGATATGACAAGGAACCCATGTTTTCACATGGAAGCAACTACACCTGCAACTAGCAACGCTAACAACATGGTAAAGCAAGCAGTAACATAGCCAATCAGTGGTTTGCTAGGTTGAACAGGTTGAAGGTTTTTCATGGCATTGTCGAGAGGCTGATATTTAACATGTGGTAGGCAACGAGACATAAACGATAGAACCGATAAAACTAGCATGGCAATGATAGTAATGGTATCTGGGGAAATGGTCATCTTGCCTGAGATCCCGCTTGGAAGAAGAACAACTCCGTGAAGTCGGCGAACCAACGTAGTCGAACGGGTCCTCACATTCGGACACGCTTGCAGAACTCTATCGAGTCGGAGCAAACCGGAAACAAATATCAACGCAGATTTACACCACACGATGCACAACATGATGCGCAACCTACTATGATGCATGATCAGACCAATGATACGAGGGATGTCATGGAATTCACCTCACACAACACTACACATTAAGTGAAGCTCGATATGCAACGAGTTGCATATCGACGAAACTCCACGATTAATTATCTAGTTCGCTCCCGGTTATTTGCACGGTAATATTAAATTGTTGTTAACATGGCAAGGGGTGAAGCGATGATCCTACATGTCATCCTAGTCGGTTAACATGCGGAGCATAGATCGGAGCTACGTCACGAGAAACATGCAACACAAGATATCATGCCATGAATGCGTCATGCATGTGTCGCCACGGCGAGCGAAAGGGAACCATGGCGGCAAGACGGAAACGAAGCCACAACAACGTTCCTATCCTGATAACTCGTCGAGATATCGTGCCAACAGATAGGAAGCGGGTGCGGGAACGCTAAATGAAGATGGGGTGATCCCGCTACCGGGTTCCCATGTGTCGAGGGCACGACGAAAAGGAAGACAACGTGCAACGGGCGAACATATGGCGCAAACATACGATACATCTCATACATCACATGCATTCGGTACACGTCACGTTCCAACGGTATACCTTCGAAGCATGCATATCGGAGCGGATCAGTTCGTAGCGGACGTCGTGGAAGTCGTGGTCGTCGTCTCGTCGACGGTAGTCGTACTCTTGGCGTCGGTGGTCGAACACGGTTCCGTAGATGTCCGGGGGTCGTCGAGGACGTCGTGGGAGTAGTGGTACTCGGGTCTCGTCGACGGGCCACGGTGGCGGGGATGGTGCATGTGGTCATCGGCGATGTTCCAACCGGTAGCCGGGCACGGCAATAACAAGCGGCGACGGTAGTCAACACAACAGCAACATCGCGGCAGCAAGCTACATCAGCAACTAGCACTAGCATGCAACACTCAGGCACAATATCTAGCAACCTAGCCTAGCATCTATCAGCAAAAGCATCAGCTACCAAGCACCGAAGCAGGCAACAGCGAAGGCAAGATAGCACTATCTAGTAGCAGCTAGCTTGCAGCGGCCTAGCAACAATCAGCAAGCCACGCAACACAAGCAACTAGCTAGCAGCTAATAGAAACAGCTACAACATGCAGCGGTTAGCAGCTAAGCAACCATCAGGCAAGCAGCTAAGTTGCTAGCAAAAGCAGCATCCGGCAGCAAGAGCAACAGGCAGGCAGGGCAAGCTGGCAGCAACATGCATCAGCCACGGCATCTACAGCAAGCGACAGCAACAGCAAAACGACACGCAGCATGCAACAGCAGGAGCCGGCAACAACTCAGGCAGGCACGCATCAGGCTCGGCATGGGCATGCGGGAACGGCGGCCATGGCGGAGGCTGATCCAGGGGCGCGGGCGGCGGAGGACCCCGAGAACGAGATGACGGCGAACATCCGGCGAGGCGGCGCGGGGAACGGCGAGCTCGGCGGGGCGGTGCACCGGCGAGCAGCAACAGCAGTTGAGGCCGAGGGCGAGGGAAGGCCGCGAGACGGGCCTGGAGGCGGCGACCGGGGCGCTCATGGGAGGCGTCCATGGCGAGAGGAGGCGGCCGGCGGGGGATGCGTGCTCGGGACGAGGGAGGCGAGGTCGGCGAACGGCGGAGCTCGGGAGACCAAAGCGATGAGCTCCTTCGGTGAGGCGAGGGGAGGTGCGCTGCGGGGCAGGGGCATGCCGGTGACGGGGCGAGCATGGAAAATGAGGGCGGCGCGCGGGGCTGCGAGGTCGACGAGGGGCTAGGGATCGGGGCCCTGGAGGTGGATCGGGCCTGGGGAAACGGGGGATCGAGGAGGGAGAAGGGGAGGACGAGAGGAAGGCTGCGCTGGGGGAGAACGATGGCGCGGGTGGAGGACAAGAGGGGATCGGGCTGCGCTAGAGTTGGGGCCAGTTGGCCTTGGCCGGCTGGGCCTTGGACCTGGGGTCCTCCTCTCTCCCTTCTTGCTTTATTTTCCTTTTAAAATAGAAAACACACACACCAAAAATAAAAGGATTTAACAAAATAAAAATACTCTTTGGCTCCTTTAAAAACATACCCCAACTATAAGAAATATTTGGGCATTTTTTTAAAGAATAAAAATGAAACCTTTTTTAAAGAATAAAACTAAAACCCTTTTTTGAAGAATAAAATAAAACCCTTTTTTTATAAATAAAATGGGACTCTATTTTGAAATAAAACAACCAAATAAATAAAGAAAAACCAAAGGGGTTGCCTCCACCTTTTAATAAAAAGATTTTTAAAAGAAGACGAATTTTTTAAAAGGGGTTAAAACTGAAAATTTAGCAACACCACAAAAATGAAATAAGAGGGGAGAGAAGGGGAGTTACTATCGCACTTGAAACACACACACTCAAAACACCACACGCAACAGATGATGCAAGATGCCATGCATGACGCGATGTTGCAAATTAAATGATGATGCAACAAATAAAAATAACACACAGCGGAAACGGAATAGAAGGGGGAATTTTCTGGAACGTCAGCATCGGGCTGTCACAGATATATAACGGTGATAGAATTTATAGGGCGACAATCCGAACATATGCACATACTACCATCTTTCCTAATTAGGCACTAGTATCACCAGAATCGCACAATGACCAAATCTCTCACGTACATGCTTTTTTATCTAGGAGTTTTTGGACTTGCCTTTGTATCTCCTAGGTTTCTTTGGGCTTGACGCAGTATGGTGCCTTGTTAGGGAATAGTGCGCCGGGTATGAGTTTTATGCAGAGTTCAATCTCCCGTTTGGTGCAAGTCCCGAAGGTAGCTCATCAGAAAAGATGTCTTGGAATTCTTGCTGTAGATGAGACAACACAAGAGGTGGATGTTATGAAGCATTAGTCATTACGACCTCATCTTTGCACACAATTACAAAGTGAAAAACATTTTGTGGGCTCTCACTCACATCCCTCACGTCTCTTTTGCTATCTAAAAGAACTAGATATTTCTTGTCCCTCATCATGGAATCACTCAATTTTGGCTTGTGGCACTCAATCTCTTTTAGGTAGACCGCTCTCTGACTTGTATCGCCATGATGGGATGTGTTTTGTTCGTCGGCGATGACTTGACTTGGGGTCATTGGTCGAAACACATATTACTTGCCCTTCATCTTGAAGCTATAGTGATTGGTCCAACCATTATGGATGACGTCGCGGTCGAATTGCCAAGGCCTCGCACTCCAAGGTGTCTTCATAAGCGCCTATCTTGAAGGATACTTGCACGGTGTGTTCAACTTGGAATATGACACAGTCCCTAAGCAATTGGACCCTGTAGGGACGTGGATGCTTCATCTGACCAATTGTAGGTTGGAACAAAGGTCCTCACCTGCCAAATTTTGGCAACTTCAGCCGTCAATGATGACCTTGATGGATCTTCCTTGGATGCCCACCTTGTTATGGAATATGTGGCAATGTTGTTTCTCATATTATTGTTGTTGAAGAGTCAACAACTTTGAAACAATGAGAGCTAGGCTAGAATCATTGTCGCAATAGATTTGCGCATTTTCATCTTCATTCACTTGTCGGTGCATGGCCACGTGTTCCAATGCTTCCATTTGTTTTTTGCTCATAGAGTCAGAGTTGCCTTCATCTTAGAGGATCACCGTGCATCTTGTTGGACACTCGAATGTCTTGTGGTCGTGGCCTTGGTATGTGAAGCACTTGATTGAGCTTGATTTAGCAGTAGCATCCGGTGTTGGAGTAGTTGATGAAGCTCTTGGCTTGTAGTTGCTTGTCATAAGAGTGCGGCTTGATGAAGTCAGCTTGTCCTTGTAGATTGACTTGCTTCCAGTTGTTATTGAAGGTTTTGTAGTCAAAGGCGTTGTAGTCGGAGAAGCTTGTGCACTTGAGTTGCAGGTCTTGGAAGAGAACTTGGAGTACTTGTAGTCATTTGCACTTGGCGTTCCGCCTTGGATGATTGATGCACTAGCTCGAGTAAGTTGAAGTAGGGTTGGAAATATGCAATCTTCTTGACTTGTTAGTTGAGGCCATTCAAGAAGTGTACCCTTGTTTGCTCATCATCTTCCTTGACATTGACTCAGATCATGGACATTTCCATTTCTTGATAGTATTCTTCTACCGACTTTCTTCCGTGCTTGATTAGTTGTAGCTTCTTGAAGAGATCACGGTTGTAGTGGGTTGGCACAAAGCAAGCTATCATTAGATCCTTCTTTTTGGCCCAATTGGTGATAAGAGGTTCACCTCCTTCTCTTCTTCGCTCAGTAACTTGTTGCCACCAAATGGAAACGTAGTCTTGGAACTCAAGCGAAGCCATAACAATCTTCTTTTCTTCTTCAAAGTGGTGTTGACGGAAGATCTTGTAAACTTTGAGTGCCCATGATAAATAATCTTCAGGATCATTGCTTCCAGAGAACTTAGGCATGGTGAACTTGAGATTGCCGAAGGAATATTCTTCATTGTGGTTGTTTTGTTAATGCCCTTGTCTTGGTGGATGTGCATCATTGTCGATGTTGACTTGGCGTTGTTGTTCTTGTCTTGGAGCTTCGGTAGCAAGTTGCACATCATGATATTCTTGAGGGCATTGTCGAGGTCCTCGCGCCCGGTGTCATATCTCTTGGTGTTCCTCTTGGTGCTCGACTTGTTCTTGAAGTTCACGCAGAAGTGCCTCTTGTTATTCTCGCGCTTTGCGGTTGCGTTCTTACATCGCGTGTGTTGCTTCTAAAAGAGCAAGTTAATCTTAAAGCACTTGTTCTTCATGGTGCCATTCATCCTCATAGCGTTTTTGTATGTGTTCTTGATCTAAAGTTTCTTGTTCTTGTCGATGGCGTCAGTCACGCTCACAAAGTCAATCTGGTGATCCATTGCCATGGAAAGGATTGTCCGTTTCTTAGTGATGCTGGCGGTCGTCACGTTGGTGATGTCGATCTCGGGGTGGACATGCGCTGAAGGAGTACTTGTTGGAGTGGCGACTTGAGTGGCGTCGCCGCGATCAAGTAGAGGTTGAGGACGCGCGATTAACCATTAAGGCGCGGATCTCATCCATTTGTCTTAATAGCTTGTCGTCGAGGTAGTCCCTCGTGCGCACCTCAGATTCACACAATCCGGTGGCGAGTTTCTCAACGCAATCATTCATGGCATGTTGTGTTTGGCGCATTCCTTTTTGGGTGCCGAAGAATTGTAGTTTGGTGACGTAGTTTTTCTCGTCATCGTCTTGCTCCTAAAATGTCGACTTCGACATAGTGGTGCCATCCATAGAACTCAAGTATATATAGGTGGAAGAATGAGAAGACAATATCAATTACCATTCCAAAACTGGAAAATGTATCAAGATCACCCAATGTGCATATATGGAAATAGTAAAGTTGGTACCGAAGATTGTCCTTTTCGCACCTACAAAAGTAAAGCTTTTGGAGTAGCTTGGTTAGGAGAGTGGCAAAAAATTCAAGCAAATGAGAGTCAAGATATTGATAATGTGGAAGAGAGTCACAAATTTGCAAGTAAGACAAAGTAGATCAATAGAAATGCGGATACATGAAAACATACACACAGATAAAAAAGTGGGGTCGTGCAACCAAAAGGAGCACGAAGCTCGTGTCGCACAACACTAGAGAGATGCTAGCACGATTGATCAATGGGCGTGATACGAACTTGTGCACAACCTATAAGAAACAAAACATGTCATCTTCCTATTCCCGATTTTTCTATATGTATGAGGCGCAATGTCTCTCGCTCAAGTGATCCAAGATGATCAAGTTTGATATGATGATACCAATATGATCCCGTGCAATATGATCCAAGATGACCCAATATTCTATGCAATTTCTGGCGATGTGATTGCTCTTTTGCTTAAAAGCTTTGCTTCCCTTTTGTTTTGGCAATGATATAATATGCCACTAGGATACCAATATGTCACTGTGCAGGATGTGCACACCAAGATATGAATTATGTATGCGGGTACTATTGCGACACACTGTGTCGATGCACGTGTGCACACAAACACCTTTGGGCCCCTTTTGTGGTTCGGCGAGGAGGTCATATCGCACAAAGAGCAGAGATTACGAAGCAACACGTTGATGAGACTCGGGGGTTTTACCTAGGTTCGGGCCGTTGTGAAGCGTAAAACCCTACTCGTGCTTTGCTGGATTGATTGGGGAAGACGGAGTTTGCATGAAGCTATACCCGTGCAAGTGTTATCGGGAAGAGCTAGCATGGATGCACAGTTACACTTGGCTCTAACCTCCTAGGGACCTAAACTACCAAGTGTCAAATCTCCAAGTATTCGAATACCCAAAGATCTGAATCCTTTGCTAGGTTGCCTCGGGCCTCCTTTTATAGCTCAAGTGGCATCCACAGTGGCACCTAACATGATTAGATAGCTAACGGAGCTATCATACCTAACTCTGGCACTTAAGACAGAGCGCCATAAATGTGGCCTTTAGTGGTGAGCGGGGGTGCGTTCCCGGCAGCCTTCTGCCACCTATGAACTGGCCATGGATTGGGGTCTTGACACGCCTCTGGAAGGGTGTCAACATGTTGTAACATGTCTTCCAGTGCGCCGCCACGTAGCCAGCAAGACCTACCTAGTCATATGGGAGCTCGACACCTCATCGATAAGTGACTTGTGTAGCAATGAGGTGGAGCTATGGCAGGTTGGCCCGCAATTGCCGGGAAGGCGCCTTGCCGGGTCTTGGTGAGGATGGTTACGCCTTCGCCCCGGCAGGTGCCAGGGTTTCTTCGCACGTCTTGGGTTGTTGGCGTTAGTCTTGGGGGGATATGCTCTCAACGCGTGTGCACAAGTCAGGGTCACTAGGTCCTCTATTACTAGTGCACCGACACAATGAGATACCAATATGACACCACAATATGATTCTTATGGTATTTGCATGCAATTGAAGCTGTATGATGTATGTATCAATAAAGTGCACAAGCAGCGTAGCCCGTAATACTCAATGGCTAGGCTCGATGATAGAGGTGAAGTTGTCCCTGTCTTTCGATGAGATGGTGGCTATCGTTTTTGGTGGAGTAGACTTTGACGATCCGACTAGAAATGTGGGAAGACTTCACGCCTTAGCAATCGCTAAACTAACTATGAGAGGTTATTGACCACGCCGGAGCACGACCAACCTGACCACGAGAGTCTGTTTCCTGCACGCAAACAAATAACAAGCAAGAAACGGAAATTGCAATCTGGATATTGCATATATAAGAGGAAAGCTTTATTGATTAAAGTGGGGTTCTATGACGTCTTGGTTTGGTCGTAGAACACATCTGAAGAACGTGAAGTTGCAGCTATGTCGAACTTGTAATCTGAAAAAAACCAATTCTAAATGGTGCCCTAACAACTATATATATGAGGGAATAGAGAGGGATTTTCGTGACCCTTGGAGGAGGGGCCCGAAAACGACCCTAAACTCGGTTTCCTCATACATACGGACACTAAAAACATCCAATGTGGTACTATTTTGAAATTACATGGGCCTGGCCCAAAAATAAGGTGATCCAGCACCTATAATAGCCTATGGATGAAATTTATGAATTGAGATCTTCTATATTTCGTCCAAGCCTTCATAATTTCCTTATGGTGGCTTCAAAGTCTGAAAATCACCACTCGAAGCTCCCTTGTTCTTTCCCACGTGCGCTGTCACACCCTGTTTTTGGCTTCCCTGACTAATTAACTTATTTCAAAATTTAGGACCAATTAATTTTTTTGTGAATGCTTGTGATGCTTCGAGTGACTATTGTGTGCCTGTTTGTTTAATTGCATGTGATTGATCCCCATTAATTCTTGCCATCCTCCTAATCACCTCCTCACTCCATGATCTCCTGCCTAATGATCATACCATGTGTTTAGAACAAATATGTATTTTTACCAAATATTATTTTCACCAAGAAGCTTTTCTTTGAATTAAACTTTCGAACCCCTTAGATGAGGTTTGTACTGCAAGTCCTGAAATTAGGGAGTTTCTTTTGCACCAATTGTTTTACTTAAAACCATTATCAAAATGACTTTCAAAAACCACCATATTATTATTTTAGAAGTTATTTTATTATTTTATTTAAAAGCCCTTCTGTGAGGCCAGAAATGGTCTCCTATGAAGGAAAGTTATTTTTATTGCCTTCAAAATATTTCAGAAAATTTAGGGAAACTCAGTGGATATATTTATTCCATATTTATGAGTTTCAACACATGGTCATGTTCAAAATATTGGGCAAACCCCTCCAAAACCATTCCTGCCTATTTCAAGCTTTTGGAATATTTCTATAAGAAATATTCTCAATAAATTCCAGTAAAATTCTAGCATGTCATCTATGATATTCTTGATGATCTTGCCAAGTTTCAGTTCAATCCAAGTTGATTTGACTCCCCTAATCACTCTAAACCCTATCTGTCCAGAATCAAATTTGAGCAACTTTACATTGTGAAGTGTCTCCAATTGTGCTCAAATTTGGTGGACATGTTCCAGTACTCCAATGAGGCATCCACACCAAGTGGTACACCAAGGAGAATAGAGGAACTTGTCCTAAGACCCTCAAAACCCTCTCTGTTGATTTCTGACTTTGGTAAACTTTACATTATAAAGTTTCTCCAATTATCCTCAAACTTTTTGTGCATGCCTTAATGCTCAAATAATGCCCCTACACCAAATATTGGATTTGTGGGAATTCATTTGAATAGGGTTCTAAGCAGAATCCCATTTCTGCCCATTTCTAGGGTTTTTCAAGTCTACAATGGAAAACTTCTCCAGAAAATCCCAAATTTGGTGTGCAAGCCTATTTTCCTCTATTATTTGACCCTGCTAAGTTTCATAGACATTGGCATTCCTCTGATGGCCTAACCACAGATCAAACACCTTGTGTGCACTCCCTAATTTGGCTTATTTTGCCCCTTCCACCTTATTCCTTGAGCTCAACTTTCTACCACAGCCTCACATAGTAATATTTTACCTCCAGTAACTTCCCCATGGCCACTGGTCAATTATTGGAGAAGGACCCTTTGTAACTTCTGTCATTTTCACCCACGGAATCACTGTTTTACCCTCTTGTTTCACTTCTGCTTAACCCAAGACCCCCAATTCTTTCCAGAGCCTCCCTTGTGTGCCAAGGCTTCATTTAGAGTAAAGATATGGCCTGCTCATGTGGGAAAAATGAGCAGCACTTCTTCAAATGGATTTCTGGCTGAAAAGTAGCTTTGTACAGCAAGTGCTAGCTACACTTCCTTTCTTCAACTGAATGGTTGCAAGTGTGTAGTCCTTTCATACCACATGCTCCAGGACATGGTTTCACCTCCCCTCTCTGCCTGTGAAAACCATTTGTATCAGCCCCTAGTTTCCTGCTAAAATGTTTACAGCAGTCAAACCCCATTCAAACCTTCTTCACTTGGCTCCAAACTCCACCAGTGACCTCTGGCAAGCATGCCTTGAATGGGAGACAACGTTTTCAGGTCGAATGGACACCGTGGACACGCGTGGCCATGATGACCACGCTGTCAGCCTGCACTAATGGTGTTATGCACCATTTCCTCGTCTCCTAGCTCGTGTCCCGCAGCTGCAGCACGCCCCAGAGCGCCAGAGCACTCCCCCATCCCTCCTTGACTTCCTCCACGACATTAGCTAGCATCCAATGACCTTTGGGACGTGTGGCGCCCATGCCCACGTGAGCTCCAGAGAGCTCCCGAGCTCTCTCGGCTCCTCCTCCCCCACTTAGAGCCTCCCAAGCACCTCTAGCTCCTCCACAACCCTCTCCCTCTCTCCCGGGAACCCCTCAGCTCCCCTTTTCTCTCCTAAGCCTCCTCCCCTTCCCCATGGCCGCCATGGGCGAAGATCCTGAAGAAATCTCCATGCGTCTCCGCGCGAGCCTAGCCAACCCAGGGGGTTTCTCCTCGCCCCTGGGCTCTCCGATGAACCTCTCCGTTGCCGCGCAGCCCTCCCTCTGCGCCCCTCTCCCCTCTTGTCGTCGCGCTCCCGAGGCCATGGAAGCCATCGGCCTCCCTCGGGACCACCCTGCCAGCGTCCCTACCGCCTCCCCCCGCTAGCGTGTGGGCACTGGTCGGGCGCGGCTCGGCCGCCCGAGCCTGCCGGTGAGCTAGGCCTCATCGGGGGTGGCTACCGCACCGGGAGCCAGCGAGCCCTCGGGCTCCTGCAGCTCCTCCCTGCGCGAATAGGAGGTAGGGGAAGGAGGTGACGTGTGGGACCCCCTCGTCAGCTGCTCACCAGTTGGGCCCGCTCCTTTAAGTGGAAGCGCACCCCCTGGACTCCGCTTCCTCAAGGCCGAAGGCGCCCTTCCTCCACTACGCCATCGACGTGGCCACTTAGCTGGCCAGCTAGCGCAGCTGGGCCGGCCTGGAAGCCTACCAAGCGCCCAGT
The DNA here is from genome assembly GCF_904849725.1 of Hordeum vulgare subsp. vulgare. Taxonomy (NCBI): domain Eukaryota; kingdom Viridiplantae; phylum Streptophyta; class Magnoliopsida; order Poales; family Poaceae; genus Hordeum; species Hordeum vulgare. The sequence goes on from NC_058522.1 coordinate 241,354,233, forward strand.
GCGCAGGATAGCCCCCCCCCCCCAAAGCTGAGTCTTTTCCCTTTTTCATATTCGGTTAAAACTTCCAAAATCTCCCATAAATTCATACTAACTCGTATTTCATTGATTCAAATTTCTACAGGATCCTAAAAATGAGGCCTATCCAAATATGCGCCTTGCACAATTTTCCCTACCCATTTGTTGTGGCATTTTCATTTAAATTCCAATCTGGATATAACATATCCCACCTTTCAAAATTCCTAGAAGATTCAAATCAACTCCAAATGGAGTGATTCAAACTCCCAGAGCCTTCTAAAATCCTTCTCTATTTTTAGAACCCTGGTCAACATTTTTGTGTGACTTACTTCTGTTGCAATAAATAAATAACTCCTATTGCTATTTATTCCTCATTGTAAAATCTCTAGAATATTCATACCATCTCCAAATCCAGTGAAACCACTTCCTAAATATTTCTAAAATCATTCTCTGTTAAATGGGTCCCTCCACTCATTTTTAACAGAATGATTTCTGCTGACTCCTTCAATAATCACATATTGCTCCTTTCACCTATTCAAAAATCCTTGATGATTCAAATCTCCTATGAGAAGCTTCAGTTGACGGTAGACGGAGTATTCGGAGTTGGAGCGGAAGACCTCGAAGACCCCGAGGACTTACATGAGCAAGGCAAGCAGCCCTTTGACCATGACTTGAGAACATACATTGATGCATGCTAGAATAGCAAGTACTTTTTCGTTGCATGAGATCACAGTGCCGGTTCATCATTGGTGTGATGGTACCGAAGGCTTCTTCGAAGCACTTGCATGATAGTGATGTTATTCATATGGATCCTCGGAGCACAAGCATGATGAGCTTGACCCTACCATCTATGAGGATCATGCTACTGTCATGTTGACTAGTAAAGTTATCGGATCATTGCACTGAGCTTGACCCTACCCCTTGAGGGTCACGCTTATACCATGTTGACAAGTAAAGATAGAGCATATTATCATGAGCATAATGATGAGTTCAAATAAAAGTTTATGAAAACCCCGTCGGGTGCCACTATTGCCCGAGGGTGATGATGAGTTGGTGATCACTTTTGGTGAAGTGATGCACCGGTGTTTTTGTGTGAGTATGGTTTCGGAAATGGGATTAGATTTCTGATGTGTCGACCGTCCCAACCTTACTAGTACGACCACGATACCCCTTTATGGAATGGGGCTTTGTTGATTACTCTGGTCGGTGCTAGCAAAGAGCCACATTACTAGTGGCGGGAGTGATTGTCGTCACTCTCGTGATGGGGTCGTGCCAGGTAGGACGACTATGCCATTATTATGAGTTCCAGGCACACCGTTGGTCCCTGCATGGTTGATACTGTCCAGAGTCGGTGCTCGTAAGACGTACAACATGTGGGCTGGGTACCAATCGAGTGGACCTCTTTGTCTAGTATCGTCAGGGGAAATATGATGATCGGGTACTTACCTCGGGTATATGTGATATACCGCGAGTCGTGGATGACACGGAAGTTTCCGGATCTCGTGGGTCCAGCGTACTACCTCTGCAGAGTGTAAACTATTCAAATAGCCGTGTCCACGGTCAAGGACAGTTAGGTGGTGCTGCTTAAACTATGTCCAACATGTCCGCATAAACCAAGTGTGGGTGTGTGAGTTCGGTGAATGGTGTTAATAACCGGAGTTACTTGAGGAATTGATATGACCAAGTTCGGTGACTTGGCATATAGGGTGAACCCGGTGTGTCCAACCCTTGTCAGATATGTCGATATCTATAACATGTTCTTCAAGAGTAGTTCTTTAACTTGTTGCATATACCTGATCATTCCACCAAATTGCATTCCACTAAAGATGCATGATATTGTTATCCTTCACTTTCATTGTTCGTATCATGGGCGGTTTGCGAGTACATTCAAAGTACTCATTGGCTTGCCACTGGTTATTTCATTGACCAGGTGTGAAAGACAGGATACGGTGAAGATTAACTCGGTGACGTTCTTGCGAACTAGGATGCTTCCAAGTCAGAACGACAGGATACGGTGAAGATTAACGCCTGAAGATTAACTCGGTGGCTGATGGCATGGGTTCACGCTTTCAACCAATAATTCTGTTATTGGTCTAGTTTGGTGCTTTGGCCTTTAAGCCCCTATGTATGTAAGACTCGACCGAAGTGGTCATTTATTGTATCAAACGGTATGTATGCATGTAAGACTCTATTATTTAGTATTTGTGTTCAGTGAGCATTGATCCTTGGGATCACTAGGCACGGCGATCTCGACTTACCAGTCGGGGTCCCCACATGCGCACCTTCCCCTCTATGCTTGATCCTGCTCCAATGGCACCCTCCTTGTCCATGCTAGGTCCTTCATTCATAAGAAAAACAAAAGTATCTAATTTAGGCAACATCATATGTTCAGGAACATTAGAAAGATTTCCAAGAAACAAAAGTACCTGGTAATTCAATTGGCGTGCATGAGCTCTAGTAACTGGTTGAGTAGGTCTAGCAGGTGTAACAATGGTATTGATGTACTCATCATCCTCCCCTTCTTGAATTGAAGTCGTCCTTGACGGAAGCTCATCTTCCTCACCCAAATAAGGCTTCAAATCTGCAACGTTAAAAGTGGGACTAACCCCAAACTCCGCAGGCAGCTCAATTTTATATGCATTATCATTTATTTTTTGTACCACCTTAAAAGGACCATCAACATGTGGCATTAGATTTTACTTGCAAAAATCCGGAAATCTATCCTTACGCAAATGCAACCAAACAAGATCTCTAGGTGCAAAGACAACATGTTTTCTACCTTATCCCCAACAAGTTTGTATTTAGCATTCATACTATCAATGTTTTCCTTAGTTACCTCATGCATTTTTAATATCAATTCAACACGTTGTTTAGCATCAAAATTAACCTTCTCCGAAGATGGATGAGGCAACAAATCAATAGGTGCACGAGGTATGAAACCATACACAATTTTGAAAGGGAACATCTTAGTAGTAGAATGCAATGAACGATTATAAGAAAATTCAATATGAGGAAATCATTCTTCCCACAATTTCAAGTTATTCTTCAAAACATCCCTAAGCATAGTAGACAATGATCTATTGACTACTTCAGTTTGTCCATCAGTTTGGGGGTGACATGTAGTACTAAAAAGTAATTTAGTCCCCAACTTAGCCCATAACATATCCAAAAGTGACTAAGAAATTTAACATCATGATTTGAAACAATTGTATTTGGCACAACATGCAAGCGAATAATTTCACAAAAGAACAAATCAACAACATTAGCAACATCAACACTTTTATGACATGGTATGAAGTGTGACATTTTTGAAAATCTATCCACGATAACAAATATGTTATCCCTCTCCTTCTTTGTTCGACGTAAACCTAAAGCAAAGTCCTTAGATATATCCTCCAAAGGAACACTAGGTACAAGGAAAGGCATATATAAACCATGAGGATTGAGTCGTGACTTAGCTTTTTTCATGTAGTGTGGCGAGCAAAAACACGCTCAACATCCCGTCTCATCTTTGGACAAAAGAAATGTGTAGCAAGTACGTCCTCTCTCTTCTTCATGCCAAAGTGTCCCATTAATCCTCCTCCATGGGCCTCCTATAACAACAAAAGACGAACGAAGCAAGCTGGAATGCATAGCTTGTTAGCAAGGAACACAAATCCAACACTAATGACAAACTTGTTCAATGTTCTCCCTTCCTTACAGTTCTGCAACACATCTTTAAATTTAGCATCATGCACATATTGATCTTTGATGGTCTTCAAACCAAATATTTGAAAGTCAAGTTGTGAAAGCATAGTATAACGACGAGACAATGCATCGACAATAATATATTATTTACCCTTCTTGTGTTTAATGACATAAGGGAAAGTTCCTATGAATTCAACCCATTTAGCATGTCGACGGTTCAGTTTTGCTTGACTTCTAATATGTTTCAAAGATTCATGATCAGAATGTATAACAAATTCTTTGGGCCATAAATAATGTTGCCATGCTTCCAAAGTTCGGACAAGAGCATATAATTCCTTATGATAAGTAGAATAATTTAGACTAGGCCCACTCAATTTTTCAGAAAAGTATGCAAGATGTTTAACATCTTGTAATAACACACCTCCTAATCCAATTCCACTAGCATCACTTTCGAACTCGAAAGTCTTTTTAAAATCGGGAAGTAGGAGTAAAGGAGCATGTGTTAACTTATTTTCAATACCGTGAAGGCTTCTTCTTGCGCGGTACCCCAAGCAAAAGGGACATCCTTATTTGTAAGCTCATTGAGAGGTGCAGCAATGGTGCTGAAATCTTTCGCAAAATGCCTATAGAAACCAGCGAGGCCAAGAAAACTCCTCACTTGTGTAACTGTTTTGGGCTGCGGCCAACTCTCAATAGCTTCAATCTTGGCTTTATCAACTTCAATTCCCTGTGGAGTAACAACATAGCCAAGAAAATATACTCGGTCGGCGCAAAAGGTGCACTTCCCAAGGTTACCAAACAAATGTGCATCATGTAGATCAAGAAAAACAGCACGCAAATGTTCCAAATGTTCCTCCAAAGATCTACTATAAATCAGTATATCGTCAAAATAGACTACCACAAATCCTCTAATGAAAGCATGTAAAACCTTGTTCATTAATATCATGAAAGTGTTAGGTGCATTAGGTAACCCAAAAGGCAAGACTAACCACTCATATAATCCAAACTTATTTAAATATTGTTTTCCATTCATCTCCCAATTTCATACGAATTTGATGGTATTCACTACACAAATCAACTTTGGAGAAAATGGTAGATCCACTTAATTCATCAAGCATATCATCTAACCTAGGAATAGGATGACGACAAAGAATAGTAATAGTATTGATGCCTCTACAATCAACACAAAATCGCGATGTACCATCCTTTTTTGGCACCAGAATAATAGGAACAACACAAGGACTAAGGGATTCACGTACATAACCTTGTCGAGTAGCTCATGTACTTGACGCATAATCTCCTTCGTCTCCTCTGGATTGGTACGGTATGGAGCACGAGTGGGTATCGATGCACTGGGAATTAAGTCAATCTGATGCTCAATCCCTCTAATAGGTAGTAATCCCGGTGGCACATCTTGTGGAAAGACACTAGCGAACTTCTACAAAATATCAGTGACATAATGAGGAAAAAAGGGAGGCACATCCTCGAAAGAAAATAATACCTTGTTGCACACAAAAGCATAGCAAACAGATGTTGTAAAATCCAGATCAGTAATATCAGATTTATTAGCAAGTAAACATCCACTCTTTAATTTTTAGTTCACATGCAACGCTAGAAGATGGTTCATTAGGCTTATTGGCGTTGTTCAAATTCTTTGCCACGATCTGATTTTCACTCTTATTTAGCTCCTATTTTGCGTTACTAGCTCTAGTAATGTCATCTTTCATAATATATTGAGGAGACATAGGAAGCAAGGTTATATTGCGATCTTTATGAACAAGAGTATATTGATTTGTCCTACCATGGTGTACATATTTTTTATCAAATAGCCTTGGTCTGCCAAGTAAAACAGATCATCCTTGCATGGGTACCACATCACAATCAACATAATCAAAATATGTAGAATTCTAAAATGTACATGAACAGTATGTGTTACCTTAACCTTGCCACTGATGTTGAACCATTAGACGTAATACGAATGAGGATGTGGTCTGGTAGTGAGAGACGGTGTCTCCATCGTATCCATGCTAGCCACGTTGATGCAACTCCCCCCATTGATGATTACGCGAAAAAACCTTCCTTCACAACTCCTTTTGTATGGAACAAATTGTGTCGCAGATTTTATTCAACATGTGTTACCTGCACACTCGAAACACGTTGAGTTACTAAACTCTCATACCTGTCGGTGTAGTCAGCGGCCATGTATTGCGTTTCCTGTTCAGTATCGTCGACATCCTGTTATTCACTAGCAAGAAGAGCCAAAGTCTCCTCATCATAATCACTAGCAGAATCATATCCACCATCCTTATTAACAATCATCACATGCTAGTATGGGTAGTCTCTCGCATAGTGACCTCCACCCTGGCGGCGACGACATATAACCTCATGCGTTCACCCTGTGTACGCAAGGGATGAAGACACGCTCTGTGCTGGCCCGGAAGGTGTGCTCTTGGCGGAAGGTTGGGCAAGTGCCTGTTTCCAGCTATCTCGGCTGGAGTTAGTGGCCAAAATAGGAAGTATCGTAGCAGGACGTGTGGAAGCAGATCAGGTTCATGGCGTCCATGATGAAGTGCAACCTGCAGAAAAATTAGTTCTAGCCAATGCTTGTCGATCCTGCACTTCACATTCAGCTTTGCAAGCAAGATCGAATAAACGAGTGATAGTGTTATACTCCTTATACTCTTAAATAGTTGGAATATCTCTATTTAATCCACCCACAAAATGTGCAAGAATAGATTCATTGTCCTCAACAATACCACATCTAATCATGCTAGTTTGTAATTCCTAATACTATTCTTCTACAAAAAAATCCATTGTCTTAAACACTGCAATTTTTGAATTAATTCACGTCGATAATATGGTGGAACCCAACGAGTATGCATAGCAGTTTTAAAAGAAGCCCAAGTAGTTGGAATATTAGCATAATGTATTCTACAATGTTCAGATCACCAAACACAAGCAAAACTAGTGAATCAACAAACAACAGCAACAACACGTCTATCCTCAGGAAATTGTAAGCATGCAAAACGTTGATCTCTTTCTAACTCCCAAGCAAGATATATATCAAGAACATATCTACCATCAAATGTAGGAATATTCAATTTAAGTTTAGGGAGATGGTCATGATCCCGTACCTGAGGGGGTTGTGCTACCCTACCAATGCAGTTGTATCCATGTGGACGACCCGGTGCGTGTGGTGGTGGTTGTTGTCCCTGGTGCTAATTTGGAGCAACCTCTCCCTCATCATCGTAATCACCATCATCATCCTCATTCTGCTCAGCCACAAAAACCTCAGTAGTAGCAGGAGGAGCAACAACACCAGAATTTTGTGCTTGGACGGAAGGCACGCGTCGCGCTCATCCCACAAAATCTGGGCCTCGTTGTTGTCGTTGTTGTTGTTGTTGGAGAGGGACGGAAGCTACAACAAGTGGTGGTAGACGGGCAACCACCTCATTGAACTTGGCGTCCATCTTGGTGTCAAATGTCTTCTCCAATCCGTCTAGCTTCTCCATGGCCTCTCCAAGGCTGGTCACGAAGTCTTGTACCTAGTTAGCCATCATTGGCTTAAATTTATCATCGAGCTCCCGGTTGGTGAGGCTCTCCCAGTCGATCTTGTCGACTTGTGATCCTCGCATGGTTAGCAGCAATAGGAAAACCAAAAAATATGAACCTACAAACTACTAGGAAGTGGTGGTGGTGTGTCACAAATCCGTCAAGCAAATCTCAAATTCTTACCAGTTCTTACCCAACATGACGTCGTCATTCGCAACCGGTGTAGTCAAAACTCTCAAAGCTTGGATAGAGCGATTGCCAGGTGGTGTCAAACACACGATGTAGATGTATGTGGAGTTGGGAAGGCTTATAATATGGTAGAAAAAAGGGTTAGCAACAATCAGTTCAGAGATGCAAAGTTGAAAGGACACTCAACGACGGTAATGTGCTGGTCCTAGGCTAGACCATACTAGATACAAGAGCCTACAACACCAACAAAATCATGACGCTACACGTAATCAAGGGAAGAGCCACCCGAATTTTTCTATTTTTTGCGCTCTTTTTTCCATAAAATCACTATAATGGTGACTATATCAAAACTCTTCCAAAGGACTGAAAACATGATAGGCATGGTTTTTTTTGACTATTTCTTTTTATCGGAGTGATTCAGGGCTGCAGCGACAAAAAATTGCTATGATGGCGAGTGTCTCAAAACACTTTGGACAACCTAAAAATAGGACAGTGAAAAATATTTTCACCCGCTGAAATTTTGACGTAAAGAGGGCTCTGAAAACCGTGCGAGACTCACGCAAGGAAACGTGAAACCGAAAACAAAAGAATATCGAAACGACAACTGATATGTAAAGGACTCGGATTGGTGGCGGCTATGTGGTGTGATCGATGGCAATGATGACGATAATAATGGGTGATGCTATATGTCAGCGGTGATGATAGTGGTGGGTGGCAGCGAGATCGAAGATGGGGCAGTGGCGGCGTGACAAGTTGTGAATAAAACTCGAAACACTAAAGGACTAGAATCTAAGACTAGCAACTCGACACGACGATGCAACCACAAGTTTAACAAAGCAAAATACCGAACAGAAAATTGCAAAGTATAAGATTGGTTCAGATAGGATGAACCAACCCTAATTTATTTTGTCTTTTTCATGTGGACTATATGTATGAACAACCGATGCAATCTAAACTACGAAAAACTAGTAAAATCTCATCAAGTAACCTGGAAATCTGAAACCACTTGATAGAGGCGAAGTTGTCCATGTCTTTCGATGAGATGGTGTCTATCATTTTTGATGGAGTAGACTTTGACGATCCGACTACGAACGTGCGAAGATGTCGCGCCTTAGCAATCGCTAAACCAACTCCGAGAGGTTATTGACCATGTCGGAGCACGATAAACCTGACCACAAGGGCATGTTTCCCACACGCAAATGAAGAACAAGCAAGAAACTGAAATTGTAATCTGGATATTGTGAATGTAAGAGGAAAGCTTTATTGATGAAAGTTTGGTTCTGTGACATCTTGGTCTAGTCGTAGAACACGAATGAAGTAGGCAAAGTGGCAGCTATGTCGAACTTGTAATCTAAACAAAACTCAAGTCTAAACGGTGCCCTAAGGGCTGAATATATGAGGGAATAGAGAAGGATTTTCGTGACCCTTGGAGGAGTGGGTCCTAAAACGACCCTAAACTCGGTTTCCCCACACATACGGACTCTAAAAACAACCTATGTAGTAGTATTTTGAAATTACATGGGCCTGGCCCAAAAATAAGTTGATGCAACACCTATAATAGCCTATGGATGAAATTTATGAAGTGACATCTTGTATATTTCGTCCAAGCCTTCATGCTTTCCTTATGGTGGCTTCAAAGTCTGAAAATCGCCACTAGAAGCTCCCTTGTTCTTCCTCGAATGTGCACCTTCCCCTCCATGCTTGACCCCACCCCAATGGCCATACTCTTTGTACATGCTAGGTCCTTCATTCATAAGCAAAACATAAGTATCAAATTTAGGCAATGTCATATGTTCATGAACATTAGAAAGATTTACAAGAAACGGGAGTACCTGGTAATTCAATTAGCATGCATGAGCTCTAGTAACTGGACCAGTAGGTATAGCATGCGTAACGATGGTATTGATGTCCTCGTCACTTGATAGGCAGGTTACACAAATAGGCTCGGGGTAACGATGCAATGGCAAGGAATATGACAAGTGCGTCGTCGCGGTTACCATCCTTTCTTACAATGAGGTGTCAATGATGAGTAAGTTGGTGATGATGCGGGGCGATGATGAGCGGCGATGTCGGTGTAGAACCACTCCTAATTAGCTGAAACACCTTAGAAAGTGGCAAGGCTCACGACTCAAAATCTCAAATGTAGATGGGTTGTGGATGAAATGGCGGAGATTTTTTTCCGGACAAAACGGAGAAAGTTCGGAAGAAAATGTAGTGAAAAAGTGAAAGAAAAAGGAGGCATGAATGTTCCTGATGAGCCTGTGCGCACGCCTTCAAATGAGCTCGTGGGCACGGGGTCCCGTGTGCATGGGGCCTTTTGAGCCCGTGTGCATGCAGACACCTGAAATACTGGATCTCGGCAATTTTTTGGTGGAAAAATAATTTTTTCGATGGGAATGAGGATTTGGTCATATGGAAAGGTGGTAGGGGTCTGATCTACTTTCCCAACAACAAATTTGTGGATCAAAACAAGAAAATCTCACCAGATCTGACAAATTTCAAGAAATTTTGGTATGGCTATTTTTGTGGGAAATTTCAAAATTAGGTCAAATCAAAGCAAAAATTGGCTAGAAAATGGGGGATGAGACTCCAAGGTGTGAATCAATGTGGCTCTGATACCAGTATGATACAGGGCAAACCCGTGGGTGCAGATCTTTTCACACTTGAAGGGGGGAAAGGGAGAAAAAACTAGGAGAAACACATGAACTCAAGAACGATCTCTAATCACACGTCCACTAGATCCACATAAACACAAGAGATACATAAATTCAAAGACAACAAAAGGATACACGTAATCAATAGTCTTCCCTAGAAGAGGGGCCTTGTATCCACGAGGGGATCTTCCCTACAAGAGTGGCCTTGGCATCACTATGGATCTTCTCGCATGAAGGACATCTCCATGGGAGGTGGGAGGAGGATAATAGATAGATCTAAGATCAACAATAAAATATGTAAATACATTAGCTAACCCTAACAAATTACCTAGGAGACCCTTCTATAGGTAGGAGATAGGTAGGGGACGAAATGGGCTGAAGGGGTGTCTCTCCACGGATGGGCCTGGTAGGCCCGTGCACACGACCTAAGTTGGCCCCGTGCGCACGGGTCCCCAGCGTCCACAACAGTGGGCCCATGTGCACGGGGTCTTTTGGGGCCTATGCGCACGGGGTACTCACGGAGTCCGTGACCAGACCATGCGCACGGGGTCCTTTGGGGGCCGTGCGCACAGGTAGTGCTGGAGCCCGCCTTCTTGGTCTCCAACTTGGCTCCTTCATCCGTCGTTCTTGTCGCTCTTCCACTTGGCCTTGGAGATCCTTTGTATCCTATTGGTGGATGTCTTCCTCATACCTGAGAATGCATAGGGTTTCATGATGAGGTAGCGTCCAAGTTCCATCAGTATTCATGTCTAGCTCGAAGAGGAGTGAGTTCACCATAGTTTCGATATCACGTGCGCGAGCTCTTGTCATAGGTCCACTTGTAGCTTGATGGGTTGTTGGAGTGTCCATGTGGATGATGGTGGGATGCTCTGTATCAGTAGGACACTATATGAATGCATTTCGCAATGTACTAGGATGTGCAATGATATAGTGTAACATGTATGATAATGATGAACGATGGTTTGCGACAAATACTATGCCAAATACAGGATCATGGAGAGCAGTATGACAATGAGTGTACTAGTCATATGATATGAAGGTGGAAGTTGCATGGCAATATATCTTGAAATGGCTATGGAAATGCCATGATAGGTAGGTATGGTCGCTGTTTTGAGGAAGATATAAGGTGGCTTAAGTGCAATAGAGAGTGTCATGTCGTGGGGTTTGGATGCACATTTGAAGTTTGCACCAATCCTCGAGGTGAGAATGGGCAATGAAAGGTACCGAAGAGGCTACCAAATATGAGGTGGTGAGATTTCGTACATCCATGGATTCACATTAGTCATAAAGAACTCACATACTTATCGCAAGGTTTTATTAGCTCTCTGGAAGCAAAGTACTACTCGCATGCCCCTAGGGAGGAGGTTGGAAGGATTTAACCATCGCGCCACCCCCACCTAATCAGCACATGATTTTAACGAGGAATAAGAATGCTCACACATCATCACCATGCTATAATAAATATTTAGATGAACAACAAATCAACATGCTTTAACTATCGATATTTTTACTAACCAACAACCATGTACTCACACCCTTTCATATTACCACATAGATATCATTATCCCACAATTTCACTTTTATGTAATACATGTGGATTTATTATGCACTCCCTGAATATCTATTATTTTTGAACTAGTCTTATAGCCCATGAAAATTACCATCGCTATTTATTAACTCTCAAAAATTGTAAGTGAAGAACGAGAGTGCAGTTATTTCAATGAAATCTATACTCCAGTGTGCTCCAAAAGATATAAGTGAAGCACTAGAGCAACTGCTTAGCTTAAAAAATATAGTGAAGCACAAAGATTATTCTAATAAATCATGGTGAACATGTGTCTCTCTCAAGTGGGTGTGTCTAGAAAAAAATGATTGTGGAAAACTAAAACAAAAGCAAACCATAATACACTAGGCTCCAAGAAAAACTCATAACATGTGATGAAAAAAATATAGCTCCAAGTGACATACCGATGTATTGAGACGAAAGAGGGGATGCCTTCTGGGCCTACCCAAGCTTAGACGCTTGAGTCTTACTAGAAGTTGACTTAGGGTACCTTGGGAATCACCAATCTTAGTTACTTGCTCCTCCTTACTCCTTCGTCCATCGTGATAACACCCAAAAGTTGGAAACTTCAGCACACGAAACTCAACAAAAAACTCATAAGATCCGTTAGTAGGATAATGAACCATAAACATTAGGTACTGTTATAAATTGATTCATATTTTATTATCATATAAGGTACTGTATTCTAAATTCTCCATGACTTATCCCCCCCCCCCGCGATATAATCCATAGCATCATCAAAATAAACAACCTATGCAAGCAAAAAACAAAATCTATCTAAAATAGAAAAGTCTGCAGTTATCAGCAAATACACCCTACTTCTGTAACTCCAAAACCCGTGAAAAAATTAGCATGACCTAAGGTATTTGTATAGAAATACTATGTAAAAAATTCAGATAAGTAGATGTTGTAGTGAAATTAGAGAAATTCTACACTGGACGCATAAGTTTCCGTTTTGGCACCGTATCAATTCTACTTATCATTCAAATCATCCCAAAGTATTTACTTGGCAAACTAATTTAACCATAAAAACACAATAATTAAAGTAGAAACAATCATGTTATATCACTCAAATATAAAGTAAAACAAGAAAATAAGGTAACTCTTGGGTTGCCTCCCAACTAGCGCTATTGTTTTACGCCCCTAACTAGGCATAATGCATATGATCAAGTGTTCTCATCCTTCTTATAAAGCTCCTCAATAAAAAATCATGCTTCTTAGAAAAAGTAGGAGGCTTGAAAATAGGGTCTCTATCAAGTTTATAAAATTGGGATGCACACTAACTATTTTAAGATCTTCGTTTCTATTGACATGAGTGAGACTAGTGTTGTTGGGAACATATATAACCTTGGAATTTTTCCTCTGCGAGGTACTAGCTTTAGCTTTGGAGGGAGTGAAAGTGGAACCCACTCTATCAATGATGTAACACCGCAAAATTTAACCTTTTTTAGTAATTAAAATTTAGCATTAATAACTTTTTTAATTTTATTTTGCTCAATTGTTTATTTCACAACCTTCTCTCTCGTGTGTCTTCTAAAATCTTCTGTCTAAGTAGAATTTCCAGAAAATATTATGGGCGTTGAATGTTCTGCTTGAATACTTTTATTCTATTTGCAAATTCAGAAGGAATATTTTTTATAATAAAACTTGCCCACAAATAATCCTTTTAATAGCATTTTCAAAACTTGAAGTGTTTTTGTTGCACTACAACCATTTAAAAATATTTACTTTAAAATTCCACAAAAATTATGATAGCCTATGGGTCACTTTGATACAAAACCCCTTAGCCTTTTGAAAATTTGGAGCACATCATCCAATTTTCAAATCTGGTCCAGTTTGAGCATTGCACTACAACCTTAATTTTCCTAGCTCTATAAATTCTTACAATATTTCCACTTGTAGTCCTTCAAACCAAACCCTTAAGTCGAGGAGGTCAGCCCTAATAGAATATTTTAAGTTCACCAAAAGTTTCCCCGTAGTTTCTGCCAAGAACCGAATTTCCACGAAACCTGCACTATCAAGTTTTTTTTATCTTACTAAAACAACTTCAGCACCTTCTATATCATATAAAGAGACTTCATATTGGAAGTTTCAGTCAGAAAACAAACTTTCCTAAATAGAACAAACATTCTGTCGAGCACCTTATGTGCATGACAGAAATTTGCAAGCTCATAAGCTTGAATTAGGAACGTGCTTCCCTAGACAAAATAATATGTCCTAGACTCCTATCAGACCACATATGACCATCCTACCAAAACTCAACTCCATTGGGTTAGCCTACCAAGCTCTCGCGTTTGATCGAGCACCAGTTGTGTGTCCTCTGTCATTGCCGCAACACATGTTTTGCACGTGCGGGCACTCAAGTCGCCGTGTCCCTCTCCTACCTTTCCCTGCTTGTCCCGATCTCGTATGCATTACGACATACACCTAACACCACCGACACCCCTTCGTCACCTGCAGTGGACAGCCACGTCTGTAGCTCTCCATCAATGGCTTCCATCGTCGTATGTTATGACCAACACCATCTAGGAACCCCCTCGCCAATCCCCGAGTGGTAGCTCGCCGTGCTCCACCTCGAGCTTATCCGCAGCCATGTAGATCACCCCGACAGCCCCACCGACCTCTGCCACCAATGTTGTTTGCCATTTATGGCCCTCTTCGTGATTAGCCATGGATGGTGCCACCCATGCACCCTGAGCTAGCCACCTCCCTCCCTTGGGTGATTAAGTCGAGCATCATCCTCGCCAAATTGCACCGACCTCCGCCTACCTTGCCACGTACCTTGTCCGCCTTTAATGGTCGAGCCAGCATGCTTATCTTCAAGATCACGTGGAACCGACTCTCCACCCTATAAGAGGACCCCTATAGCTTTCCTATTCCCTAATCACTTCCATCACTGCCTTCCCGAGCTTCCTCATGCACCAAAAAGGCAGAAGGTGATCACCCTCCTCACCTTTGGCAGTTGTGGCCGCCACCAGATTGCTTATTATTCCTTGCAACCAGAGCCCCCTCTCCAAAGTATCTCCACCACAAGTTCCCTCATGGCATCTATAACCTACCCCCTTGTTAATTTCGTTAGAGGAGCATCATAGACAAGAGCGCCTTCTTGTCCGACGCCTGTGTCCACCGGAGAAGGCTCCACCGCGGCTTCGTCCACCTCACCGGTCATGGCGACCACCAGGAGGACCACCAGGATTTCGTGCATCCATTCCTGCGCCCCGGGACCCGTGGGGATCCGTTTTTCGTTGGTGAGGATCACCGGAGCACTGCCGTGTTCTGCGAGGAGGGGGAAGACACGCGTGTGGACATGTCAAACCTGATTGGTGGGTTGCAGGACCCACAGTCAACGACTTAGGGCGCACCACGTCAGTTGTAAGTGGAAGCATATTCTGTGTAATACATTCTCCCTATTAGAAAGCGTATTCCCAACCGAACCATTTTCTATTAAAAGTTTTATTTAAAAATCTTATTGACTAGCTCTAGTTTTTAAACCACAACTCAAAATGAATTGATTCTTTTTCTGGTATTCCTCAAATTTCATCTAGTTTATTTTAATATTTATTTCAAAAATTCCAAACAAATTTTTTGTACTGCTTTAGAATTATGTGTTGATTTGAATATTTTTAAACTAGGAAAAATGGAGGGAATATTAATTTAAAAAATGGAGTACATCCAACCTATGTGCATACTCAAAGCAAGCATCTTGAACAATGATATGATATAATTTGTTTGTTTGCTATGGTAAATAAATTCATGACTATGTTATTTCAAATAAAACTTTCCATATGGGAAATTATCATGCATGAAGTAATCGGTACCAATTATTTCCTATTAAACAAGAGATACATGTTAAAGTAGTTACTACCTCATACCGCACATTCCTATGCTGGTTCGGAAAAATTCGGTAGGAAGGTTTTTGTCCTGAGTGGATGTGACCTGGAACTATATATCATTGTGACGAGGATGATTAGTGAAGGTATGTCGGGGCATGATGGGTGGTGACTTGTTGGATACCATTCAAAAAATAAGTTGTGCTAACCATTGATGTGAAAATTTGAACATCCTAAGTCGACCATAGATTGAGTTTGTTCTGGTAACCCCCATACTTGTTTCTCACTACCATTTATCCCTATCATAGGTAGGGTATGGTTCAGTAGGTTGTTAACCCCTTCACTTGCACACACCATACAGAGAGGCCTTACTAAAAGATCAGTGGCCCCTGGTAGGCATGTCACTTGGTCGAGGGGCATAGGTGACCCGGTTGGACTGAGGGGGTAGCGCCACTTTTTGCGCACGTTACAAATATTTTTACCCCATGATAATCGAGATGATGGTCCCCCACTTAGAGTTTTACTTATCAATTGTTGTGGGTGATATGAGGCATCGAGAAGTTAAGTTGGTGTGTGCGGGTGATACGTCTCCAACATATCTATAGTTTTTATTGTTCCATGGTGTTATATTATCGTCCTAGGATACTTTTTAGGTCATAATTCACCTATTTATATTATTTTTGAGCACTAACCTATTAACCAGTGCCTAGAGCCAGTTGTTGTTTTTTGCGTGTTTTTTGTGTTCCAGGTTTTTAGTACCAAACGAAGTCCAATTGCCCTGAAACTTTTTTGTTATTTTTCCGGACCAAAAGAAGACCTAGAAGCTTCGGGGGGACAAGTGAAGCCACACATGGGTCCCACAAGGCAACAGGGCGCAACAAGGGGGTGGCCATGCCTTGATGTCTCGTGACTCCCCTATGAACCTTCTTTCTCCATTTTTGACCTATAAATTGACAAATACACTAGAAACCCTAAAGAAATTCACAGAACACTTTTTATGCTGCCGCAAGTCTGCGTTCCATGGCGATCCCATCTGGAGCTCCATTCTGGCACCCTGCCGGAGGGGTATCGATCACGGAGGGCCTATTCATCAACCTTGATGCCATCGTGATGATGTGTGAGTAGTTTACCATAGACCTACTGGTCCGTAGTTGGTATATAGGTGGCTATCTCTCTCTCTTGATCTTCAATACAATGATCATCACATCTTCACTTTGATCTATCAGATGTAATTCTTTCGTACGATGTGTTTGTTGGGATCTGATGAATGGTAGGTTTATGTTCAGATTATTCATGAAAAATATATGAGTCTTCTCTCAGTTTTATGATTCTTATGTGCATGATCATTGTATCTTCGTAATTCTCTCTGATCTATTGAATTGCTTTGGCCAAGTAGTTTGATATTTCTTCAGTGAGAGGGGTGCTTTGTAGTGGTTCAACTTTGCGAGTTTCTATATCCCAGTGACAGAAGGGGACAAGTTCGTCTTTATGTTGCTTCCACTAAGGATAAAATAATGGAGTTTGTTCATATTGGTTGAGTTTAATTTGTCTATATCATGTCATCATTCTCCAAGCATTACTCTGTTTTACTTAATACTCTAGATGCATGCTGGATAACGGTCGATGGGTGGAGTAATAGTAGTAGGTGCACGCAGGAGTCAGCGTATTTTCTTATGGACGTGATGCCTATATACACATGATCATTGTCGTCAAAATCGTATAACTATCCAATGTTCTATTAGTTGCCCAACAGTAATTTGTTTACCCACCATATGTTGCTTTCATGAGAGATGCAACTAGAGAACACTATCGCACCCGGGTCTATTCAATTATATATTCAGAAAGCTTCTAATTTCCTCGCTGTTATTATTTATCTTTTATTTATTTTGCAAGTCACAACTGTCTACAATTATCTACACACCTCATTTGCTTGAAAATAACAAGATCGATGGGATTGATAACCCTCTTGCCCCCGTTGGGTGCAAGTTGTTTGCTCTTTTGTGTGCCTCCGCTCTAGATGGTTGAGGATTGGTATTCATATTGGTTTGATAAACTTTGGTTTCTTAATCGAGGGAAATACATGTGGGTAAAGAGTACACCTTCTACATCGTATAACATCTATTCAAATAGTCGTGTCTGCGGTTAAGGACTACAATCTGGTGTCGGTCTTAGTGTCGGTCTTTGAAGAAATTAAATGAACCATGGTGTTTTCATGAATCATGATAGATGATCACCATTATTAATTTTTTTATGGACTAAGTTTTCTCTTATATGAATTGTTGATTATACCTAGGAAGGTTCTGGTACCTGGATACTCGTTCGTATTTACAATATATGCCCTTTATGTGGCATCGCGTGAGACGCGTGACTGTGGTATGTGCTACCTCTTGAGCTTGCGTTGGTTTTCCCTTGAAGAGGAAAGGGTGATGCAGCGAAGTAGATAAGTATTTACCTTAGTTTGTTGAGAACCAAGGTATCAATCCAGTAGGAGGAACAAGCAAGGCCCCAGTAGTAGTACCTACACAAATAATCAAACACTTGCACCCAACGCTATAAAGGGGTTGTCAATCCCTTCAAAGTTATTTGGAAGGATGAGACCTGATAGAGATAGATATGAAAGATTGTGGAAACAAAAGTAAATAAATTGCAGCAATATATTTTTGGTATTTTTGATTTATAGATCTAAAAATATAATATGGAAAATAGACCCGGGAGCCATAGGTTTCACTAGAGGCTTCTCTCATAAAGGAAAATAATACAGTGGATGAACAAATTACTATCGAGAAATTGATAGAAAAGCGAATAATTATGAAGATATCCAAGACAATGATTATGCATATAAGAATTCAGAATAGACTCAAATAATATTCATGGATAATCTGAACATAAACTCACAATTCATCGGATCTCGACAAACACACCGCAAAAGAATGTTACATCGGATAGATCTCCATGAAGATCACGAAGAACATAGTATTCAAGATCAAAGAGAGAGAAGAATCCATCCAGCTACTAGCTATGGACCCGTAGGTCTGTGGTGAACTACTCACACATCATGGGAGGGGCAATGGAGTTGATGTAGATGCCCTCCGTGATCAATTCCCTCTCCGACAGATTGCAGGAAAAGGTTCCCAGATTGGATCTCGCGGGAACACATGCTCCCGACGTCGTAAAACTATTTTCGTGGCTCCCTTTGGCGATATGGGAATATTTGGGAATTTATAGGCCAAAGAATAGGGTTAGATTACATGCAGGGGGGGCCACAAGCCAGGGGCGCAGCTACCCCCCTAGGGAGCGCCCTGCAGGCTTGTGGCCTCCCGGAAGTTGCCATGCCCCTACTCCAAGTGTGGTGCATTTCTTCTGGTCCAAGAAAAATCTTTCCGGAGATTTTATTCGGTTTGGACTCTGTATAATATTACTTATCTACAATACTCAAAAACTTGGAAAAAACACAAACTAGCACTAGGCTCTAGATTAATAGGTTAGTCCCAAAAATAATATAAAACATCATATAAATGCATATAAAACATCCAAAACAGATGATATAATAGCATGGAACAATGAAAAATTATAGATACGTTGGAGACGTATCAAGCATCCCCAAGCTTAATTCTTGCTCGTCCCCGAGTAGGTAAATGATAAAAACAGAATTTTTGACGTGGAATGCTACCTAACACATTTATCCATGTAATATTCTCTATTGTGGCATGAATATTCAGATCCATAAGATTCAAAACAAAAGTCTGATGTTTACATAAAACAATAATACTTCAAGCATACTTATAAGGTAATTGCTTCCTTTAGAAATAACATGGTCTTAGAAAGTTATCCCTACAAAATCATATGGTCTGGCTATGCTCCATCTTCACCACACAAAGTATCTAAATCATGCACAACCTCGATGAAAATCTAGCAATTGTTTCACACTTTTTACGTTCTCAAACCTTTTCAACTCTCACGCAATACATGAGCGTGAGCCATGGATATAGCAGTCTAGCTGGAATAGAGTGTGGTGGAGGTTGCAAAAAAAGGAGAAGATAGTCTCACATCAACTAGGCATATCAATAAGCTATGGAGATGCCCATCAATAGATATTAACGTGAGTGAGTAGGGATTTCCATGCAACAAATACACTAGAGATATAAGTGTATGAAAGATCAAAAATAAAACTAAGTGGCTGTGCAAAAGATGTAATTCCACTAGTTATATGAAAGTGACAAAATAGAAGACTCTCTATGAAGAACATGGTGCTACTTTGAAATACAAGTGTGGAAAAATATAGTAGCATTATCCCTTCTCTCTTTCTCTCATTTGTTTACCCTTTTTTTTCTTTTTTGGTGGGCTTCTTTGGCCTCTTTTATTTTTTATGGGCTTCATTGGACTATTTTATTTTTTTGTAAAGTCCGAAGACTCATCCCAACTTGTGAGGGAATCATAGCTTCCATCATCCTTTACTCACACGGGACAATGCTCTAATAATGCAAATCATCACACTTTTATTTACTTACAGACTACAACTCGATATCTAGAACAAAGTATGACGCTATAAGCAATATGAAAGTGATGGTGCATGTCATAAAAATGGGACAGTGGTGTTGCATGGAAATATATCTTGGAATGGCTATGAAAATGCCATAATAGGTAGGTATGGTGGCTATTTTGAGGAAACAAATATGGTGGCTGTTTTGAGGAAGGTGGTTTTAATGTACCGGCGAAAGTTGCACGGTACTAGAGAGGCTAGCAAAGGTGGAAGGGTGAGAGTGCGTATAATCCATCAACTCAACATTAGTCATAAAGAACTCATATCTTATTGCAAAAGACTATTAGTTATTGAAGCAAAGTATTAGACTCATGCTCCTAGGGGAAGGGTTGGTAGGAGTTAACCATCACGCGATCTTGACCTCCATACAAAGGTTGACAATCATTAAATAAATCATGCTCCGACTTCATAACATAACGGTTCACCATACGTGCATGCTACGTGAATCACAAGCTTTAATACAAGTATTTCTTATAATTTACAATTACTTACTAGCATGACTCTCATATTACCATCTTCCTATCTCAAAACGATATGCAAGGAATCAAACTTCTCATCATATTCAATGCACTTAATATGAAAGTTTTTTATTATATCCCTCTTGGATGCCTATTATATTTATTAGGACTAAATTCATAACCTAAACCAATTACCATGCTGTTTAAAGAACTCTCAAAATAGTATAAGTGAGGTACGATATTTTAATAATTTCTATAAAACACAACACCGCCGTGCTCTAAAATATATAAGTGAAGCACTAGAGCAACATTGCCTAGCTCAAAAGATATAAGTGAAGCACAAAGAGTATTCTAAAAAAATCACGATTCAGTGTGTCTCTCTCTCAAAAGATGTGTGCAGCAAGGATGATTGTGTCAAACTAAAAAGTAAAGACTCATAACATACAAGACGCTCCAAGCAAAACACATATCATGTGGTGAATAAAAATATAGCCTCAAGTAAATTTACCGATGGATTGAAGACGAAAGAGGGGATGCCTTCCGGGGCACCCCCAAGCTTAGGATCTTTGGTATCCTTTAATATTTCTTGGGGTGCCTTGAGCATCCCCAATCTTAGGCTCTTTCCACTCCTTATTCCATAGTCCATCAAATATTTACCCAAAACTTGAAAACTTCAAAACACAAAACTCAACAGAAAACTCATGAGATTCGTTAGTATAAGAAAAATAAATCACCACTTTAGGTATTATTGTGAACTCATTATTTATTTATATTGATGTGATATTTAATGTATTCCAACTTCTCCATGGTTCATACCCCCCGATACAACCCATAGGTTCATCAAAATAAGCAAATAACACAAACAAAACAGAATCTGTCAAAAATAGAACACACTCTAGGAATTTGTTTACTTCAAATACTTCTGTAACTCCAAAAAATTTAAAAAATTAGGAAAATATGGGAAATTTGTAAACCACTCATTTGTAAAAATTCAGATCAAAATAACATTCAAGTGAATTTATAAAATTTCTGTACTAAGAGCGAAAGTTTCTGTTTTTCAGCAAAATCAACCTGCAAACACCGTAGACCATCCCAAAGGTCTTACTTGGCTCAAACACTAATTACAACAAGAAAACACAATTATTACAGAGGTAATAATGTGTAGCACTAAAAAATAGAAGCAAAAACAAAATCAAAACAAATAAAATTGGGTTGCCTCTCAACAAGCGCTATTGTTTAACACCCCTAGCTAGGCATAATGCAATAGATCTAGGTATTGTCATCTTTGGTATGCAACTCCTAAATTGCACACTTGTGAACCCTAGGAGATCTTTTGGTTTTATCAATAATCATACTCCTAGGTGAGAAATCCATAATTTCACGTGTTTTAATAAGTTCCCTAATAGAGCTAGGGTGAACCCTTATCACCTTAAGATCTTCATCACTATTATCACGAGAAAACACGTTTTCAAGCCATTCACGCTTAGCACGTATTCTAGTGGTTCTTTACTTATACTCATCAATAGAAATTCTCATAGCTTTTAAAGAATCATTAATATCATGCTTGGGTGGAATAGATCTAATTTTCAAAGAATCAATCTCAAGAGAAATTATGTTAACGTTCCTAGGCAAATCATCAATCTTGAGCAATATTTCTTCAATCATAGCATTTAAACCTTTTTGAGAGCTAATGAATTATTTAATATTATTCTCAAGATAAGATGGAATATTATTATAATTTCCATAATAATTTTTGTAGGAATTACCATAATTATTAGAGGAATTACTAGGAAACGGCATAGGATTGAAATTACCTATATACGCGTTATTGCCAAAATTGTTCCTACCAAAAAATTTCACATCCATAGATTAATTATTATTTAAAATCAAAGTAGACAAACGCATATCATTGGGATCAATAGGAGCACTCTTACTAGCAAACAATTTCATTAATTCATCCATGTTTCCATTCAAAGTGTTTATTTCTTCCATAGCATGCACTTTCTTACTAGTAGGAGATCTTTTGGTATGCCATTGAGAGTAATTTGCCATAATATTATCTAGGAGTTTAGTAGCTTCCCCTAATGTGATTTCCATAAAGGTACCACCCACGGCGGAATCTAAAAGATTTCTAGAAGTAAAATTCAATTCCGCATTTTTTTGTATAATCATCCACAAGCTCAAACCATGCGCGAGGCAATTCCTAATCATTAGTTTCATCCTCTCCCAAGATTGTGCAACATGCTCATGATCAAGTTGCTTAAAATTCATTATATAGTGCCTAAGGGAGATAATCATAGCAGGTGGAAAGTACTTGGAAATAAATCATCTTTACACTTATTCCATGAATCAATACTATTTTTAGGTAAAGATGAAAACCAAGTTTTGGCACGATCTCGTAGTGAGAAAGGAAATAGCTTAATTTAACAATTTTATTATCCACATATTTATTCTTTTTCATATCACACAACTCAACAAAAGTATTTAGATGGGATGCGACATCTTCACTAGGAAAGCTAGAAAATTGTTCTTT
The DNA here is from genome assembly GCF_904849725.1 of Hordeum vulgare subsp. vulgare. Classification (NCBI taxonomy): domain Eukaryota; kingdom Viridiplantae; phylum Streptophyta; class Magnoliopsida; order Poales; family Poaceae; genus Hordeum; species Hordeum vulgare. The sequence goes on from NC_058522.1 coordinate 241,377,255, forward strand.
CATAACAAGATTGAGCAAAGCGGCATTAATTTCACAAGATTCTGCACAAGTGGTGGGAGCAATCAGAATACTAATTAAATCATTATTATTAGTAGTGGAAAACTCACATAACTTGGTATTCTCTTGAGTCATCGTGACAAAGGAAGCAATCTAGCACACAAGCAAGCAAACAAACACACGAACGAAAAAGGCGAATAAAAAGGCAAATATTTTTGGTATTTTCTGAAAATCATTTTAGAAGTGGGGGAGAGGAAAATATGAGGAAAATGGCAAATAAAGTAAATGCAAGAGATGTGTTTGTCATGGGTACTTGGTAGGCGTGATCTTGCTATGTATCCTCCCCGGCAACGGCGCCAGAAATCCTTCTTGCTACCTCTTGAGCGTGCGTTGATTTTCCATTGAAGCGGAAAGGGCGATGCAGCAAAGTAGATAAGTATTTCCCTTATTTTGTTGAGAAAAAAGGTATCAATCCAGTAGGAGGAATGCCATCCAATATAATTATCCATCACTGATCCATTGCCTATGAGCTTTTCACATATTCATCTTTGCTAAGTTACTTTTCTGTTGTGATTGTTACAATCAATAAAAAACTGCTATTGTCATGTTTGCCACCATTACCGTTACTTCCATACTACTTTGCTACTAAATACTTTGCTGCAGATAATAAGTTCTTCAGGTGTGGTCGAACTGAAAACTCAGCTGCTAATACCCGAGAATATTCTTTTGATCCCCTTGAGTCGAATCAATAAATTTGGGTTGAGTACTCTACCCTCGAAAACTGTTGCGATCCCCTATACTTGTGGGTTATCATGCGCTACCTAAGAGCACAAGATGCACTATTCAATCATGTCACTTCGACCTGATTGCAGCCTGCGAGGAACTTGCTCGCCTAGCCCTGAGGGAAAGTGGACCTACACCCAACCCCAACAACCCAGTAGTGTTGTTTCGAAGACCGATCGATCCCTAGAGGTGTGCCATGTTGCCAACCCGAGCAATGCATCCGTCCCCGCGAAGAGCTTTGTAGAATTTTGGGGATCTTCTCCGATTAGACTGTAGCACTACACCCCGCGATGGTCATCATTGCTACCCCATGCTAGTAAGTCCCCATCCTACCCCAGCCAACCCCGATAGTAAATCCCAAGAAGAAGCCTCGACGTTCACGAGACACACTCGACTGGATGTCAATGAATCAGACTAAGCCAACCCAACCTGTATCGAGGGTTAACATTTACCCTTTCTACTTCTACACTAGTCATGAAGGTTATGGTAGGTCGACCTAGGTTTCCAATGAAGACCATGAGCCGGATCTTGTGTTGCTGCACCTTGTACGCTACCTAAGAGCACAAGAGGCACTGTTTGATCAGGTCACTTGGACCTGATTATAGCCGGCGGGGAACTTGCTCGTCTAGCCCTGAGGGGAAGTGGAGCTACAGCCAACCCGAACAACCCAGTAGTGTTGTTCAGAAGACCGATCTAGCCCTTGAGGTCAGCCATGTTGCCAACCCGAGCAATGCATCCATTCCCCGGAAGAGCTCCGTAGCATTTTCGGGACCTTCTCGAACGAGACAGTAGCCACTACACGGCGCGATAGTCATCATCGCTACCCCAACCCTATAGCTCCCCATCCTACCCCAGTCAACCCTGATAGAGAAGCCCAAGAATAAGCCTCGACATCCATCAGACACTCTCGACTGGATGTCAATGTAGTAGACTAAGCCAACCCGACTAGTACCAAGGATTAACATTGACCCTTTGTACTTCTACCCTAGTCTTGAAGGTTATGGTAGGACGACCCAGGTTGCCAATGAAGACCATGAGCCGGAACTTGTGTTGTTGCTCCTTGTGCGCTACCTAAGAGAACAAGATGAACTATTCGATCAGGTCACTTCGACCTGATTGTAGCCTGCGGGGAACTTGCTCGCCTAACCTTGAGGGAAAGTGGACCTACACCCAACCCTAACAACCCTGTAGTGTTGTTTGGAAGACCGATCGAGCCCTCGAGGTGTGCCGTGTTGCCAACAAGAGCAATGCATTCGTCCCTCATAACCCACAAGTATAGGGGATCGCAACAGTTTTCGAGGGTAGAGTATTCAACCCAAATTTGTTGATTCGACACAAGGGGAAGCCAAAGAATATTATCGGTTATTAGTAGTTGAGTTTTCAATTCAACCACACCTGAAAGATTTAGTATCTACAGCAAAGTTTCAGTAGCACAGTAGTGTGATAGCAACGGTAGCAACGGTAACAGTAGCAGCAGTGACAACAGTAGCAGTAACAGTAGCAGCAGTGACAACAGTAGTGACAAAGTAATGTAGAGAGGACCAGTAGGAAAAACTCATAGGCATTGGATCGGTGATGGATAATTATGCCGGATGACATTCATCATGCAACAGTTATAACATGGGGAGATATGTAACTAGCTCCAGTTGGTCAATGTAATGTAGGCATGCATTCCGTATATAGTCATACGTGCTTATGAAAAGAACTTGCATGACATCTATTGTCCATCCCTCCCGTGGCAGCGGGGTCCTAATGGAAACTAAGGGATATTAAGGTTCTCCTTTTAATAGAGAACCGAAACAAAGCATTAGCACTTAGTGAATACATGAACTCCTCATACTATGGTCATCTCCGGGAGTGGTTCCGGCTATTTTCACTCCGGGGTTGCCGGGTCATAACACATAGTAGGTGACTACAACTTGCAAGATAGGATCAAGAACACACATATATTGACGTGAACATAATGGGTTCAGATCTGAAACCATGGCACTCGGGCCCTAGTGACAAGCATTAAGCATGGAAAAGTAGTAGCAACATCAATCTCAGAACATAGTGGATACTAGGGATCAATCCCCATCAAAACTAACTCGATTACATGATAGATCTCATCCAACCCATCACCGTCCAGCAAGCCTACGATGAGATTACTCACGAACGATGAAGGGCATCATGGAATTGGCGATGAAGGAAGGTTGGTGATGACGATGGCGACGATCTCCCCTCTCCGGAGCCCAGAACGGACTCCAGATATGCTCACCAGAGGAAGAACAGGTGGTGGCGGCGCCTCCGTATCGTAAAACGCGATGAACTCTTCTCCTTGATTTTTTTCCGGACGAAAGGGACTAAATAGAGCTGGAGTTGGAGGCGGCAGAGCCCCGAGGTCCCCACAAGCCTGCTAGGCGCGGTCAGGGGGGCCCGCGCATCCTGGGCTTGTGGGCTCCTCGCTCCATGTCTCCGGTTGATTCTTGCGCCAGTATTTTTTATATATTCCACAAAAAATCCTCGTAAATTTCCAGGTCATTCCAAGAACTTTTATTTCTGCGCAAAAACAGCACCGTGGCAATTCTGCTGAAAACAGCGTTAGTCCGGGTTAGTTCCATTCCAATCATGCAAATTAGAATCCAAAACAAGGGCAAGAGTTTGGAAAAGTATATACGATGGAGATGTATCAATTCCCCCAAGCTTAAAGCCTTGCTTGTCCTCAACCAATTCAGTTGACAAACTGAAAGAGACAAAAGAAAAACTTTTACTAACTCTGTTTGATCTTGTTGTAATTATGTGTAACACATATTCAGATTTTCAGCAAGGTCATAAGCTAACCACATAAGCAATGACATTTAGGTCTCAAGAGGAACTCATATCAATGGCCTAATCAACTAGCAAGCAATAATGATAAGTTTCAAACATCAACGCTTCAATCAAAACAATCATGAAGCAATATAAACAGACGGTATCTTGCTACCTCTTTCTGAGACCGCAAAACATAAATGCAGAGCACCTTCAAAGACCAAGGGCTGACTGAACATTGTAATTCATGGCAAAGAAGATCCAGTCACAGTCATACTCAATAACAATTAATAGCAAAGCATAAAAATGACGGAGGTGCTCTCTGATTGGTGCTTTTTGAAAGAAGAGGATGACTCAATACAAACATAAATAGATAGGCCCTTCACCGAGGGAAGCATTGATTTGCAAAGGTGCCAGAGCTCAAGCTATGAGGACAGAGATAAATAATTTTTGGTTCCATGCTTTCATTGTCAACGCGATGACCAAGAGTTTTCACCATCTTCCATGCTACACATGCTATAGGTAGTTCCCAAACAGAAAAGTAAAGTTTTGACTCCCCCACCACCGATCAATCACACTCCACGACTAGCCTAATACTCTAGTGCCGTCCATACCAACAACAATCCAGGGGAGTTTTGTTTGCAATTATCTTTTCGATTTGAGCATGGAACTGAGCATTCAATTACTGGCCCCTTTCTCGTGAGTGATAGTGAATAAACACATATCGAGGATAACACACCTAGCATGGAAGATATTGATCGCCCCTTGTCACCACATGAGCGGTTCGGGCATGCAAAACAGATTATTTCTTGATTGTTTAGAGAGTGGCACATGCAAATTTACTTGGAACGGTGGGTAGATACCGCATATAGGTACGTATGGTGGACTCATATGGAACAACTTTGGGTTTATGGAAGTGGATGCACGAGTAGTATTCTGGCTTAGTACAAGTGAAGGCTAGCAAAAGACTGGGAAGTGACCAACTAGAGATTGACAAGAGTCATCAATATGCATTGAGATTAACCAAAACTGAGTGCAAGCATGAGTAGGACATAAATCACCATAAACATGAATATCATAGAGGCTATGTTGATTTTGTTTCAACTACATGCGTAAACATGTGCCAAGTCAATCCACTTGAATCATTCAAAGAAGGATACCATCCTATCATACTACATCATAATCATCTAAAATTCATGTTGGCATCCAAGACAAACCATTATAAGCTCCTAGCTAATTAAGCATGGCATCAGAAACTATGATCTCTAAGTTGTCATTGCAAACATGTTTCTCTCATAACAAAGCTGAATTAGGAACGATGAGCTAGTCATATTTACAAAAACAAAAATAGATCGAGTTCATACCATCTTTTCCAGGTTCAGTCACTTCATCATATATCATCATTATTGCCTTTCACTTGCACGACCGAATGATGTGAACAATAATAAGAGTGTTCGTGCATTGGACTAAGCTAGAATCTGCAAGGAACCACAAAGGATAAGACAAAGTAATATGTCTCTTTGACAGATACAACGATATGCATGCGAGAGCCACTAAACATTGTAACCATGGTCTTATAACTTGACCCAAAGAAAAAGAAAACTATTTACACGGAAAAGCTCCCAACAAGCAAAAGAAGAACGAGAAATATTTTTGGGTTTTTTCAATCTAGACAAACTCACGAGAAGAAAGCGAGAAAAAGAAATAAAGTAGAATGGATGATACAGTGGCAAAGTGTGAACATTGACTAACAAAGTGAAAGTGTGAGCATGAATATAAATTCGGTGAGAAACACGTACTCCCCCAAGCTTAGGCTTTTGGCCTAAGTTGGTCTACTCCCATGGCTGGAAGTAACCGTCTCCGAGGTACTCCAGAGTGTACTGAGGGTGCCACTGCTGTGTGAGCTCCTCTGGCTCCCACTGATAAACTGGCATCTAGTACTCGACTGGTAGCTCGGGCACGGGCGCCTGTGGTGGTGCTATGCCCCAATATGTGTAGATGTCCGAGGGCATAATAATGTAACTGCCTAGATGAAGATTGAACAAAGAAGGAGCAGGAAAAGTAATAGTCTCTCGAGTACAATGACTAAAAACAGGTTATAAATCATCCTCTTATTTATATCTTTATCAAGAAAGTAATGGCGAACCATGCTATCATAATCTAAATATCTCTGAGGAAGAAGAATCTCTTCTTCCTCGTGCAGTCTAATAGGTATCTCAAAATGTCTAGCAAGATGGCTAGCATAGATACCTCCATAAACAACGCCTTTAGAACGGTTCGTGTTCAAACGTTGAGCCACTATAGCGCCCAAGCTATAAGTTTTATCATTATAAAGGGCTTCGCGCAAAACCGCAAGATCTGGGGAGCTAAGGGCCCCAGCTTTCCCACGGCCAATCAAACATTTTCCCACGAATAATGAGAAGTACCGAAGCACGGGAAAATGTATGGTAGCAACTCTAGCGCAAGACACTCCTCTCTCCTCTCCTACAGCAATAGTATCAATGAAAGCCTCCAAGTCTGGTGGACGAGGTTCATGAATATCCCCAACATAAGGTAATTTGCAAACACTGCAAAAATCCTGAAGTGACATGCGCTGGGGGATATCATATAGCTTGAACTCAACCATAGGAGGACTCTTCCTTGGATAGAACTTAAAGCTTTGCACGAAAATATTAGTGAAGAGGAGGTATTGTGGACACTTATCTTCAACAAATGCGGTAAGGCCTGCGTCCTCCTCCAAGTAATAAAAATCCTCATAAAGACCGGTGGCACGTAAGAACACATTGCTTGGCCACTCGCATGCTCGAACTTCTCCAACTCGGGGAACCGGATACTTGGGTTTCTTCTTCTCATTTTTATCATCATTGGGGTCACGGCTTGAAGAGCCTCTTAGGAACCTCCTCATCTTTTTCTTTTTCTTTCTCTGAAATTTTCTGAAATTTTTAGTGACTCAAAGGAAAAGTGAACAAGGCTCAACGAAACTCATAGCAACTACTCCTACAAGTGCCTAGAGGCCATATCACGCATCAAAACTACTTGGGACCAGCTAAACTTAGCACGCACAGCTCAAGAACAGGGTCACCAAGGCAGCAATAATACGCAACGAATAAGGCACTAGAGCAAAAACTAATTGGGCCGATGGAGGAGTCACATACGAAGGAACAATTCCCCCAAAACAGTTTGTTGAATGGGGCTTTGCACAAGGAGATCGAAAATCGCAGCAAGAAGAGCAAGAACACGGGTTTGAGCTGTAGAATGAATTTTTCTGGAGGTAGGAGAAGGAGATGGGAGCTGGAATAAGTGGAGGGGGGACAAGTGGGCCCCACAAGCCTGGTAGACGCGGCCAGGGGGGTGCCCGCGCCTCATGGGCTTGTTGCCCACTGGTGCATCCCCCTGACTAGCTCTCCGTCTCAGAATTTTTCAAAATTCCAGGAAAAATCATACTTGATTTTCAGGGCAGTTGAAAAACTTTTATTTTCGGGACACTTTTCTACGGGACACAAGAAGCAGGAAACACGAGAAACTAAAGCTAAATCTATCATTTTTCTTCTAAGCAACCGAAGGTAAAGGTTTGGAATAGAGGGTTGTGACTCCTAGATTCATCCATCTCATGTTCATCAAAAGAAATATGTCAATGAGGTTGATCAAGTCTCCTTGACAAACTTTTTGCGAATCGCATAAAATCGGAGAATTTTCGAATAGTCACTAGGTTACCTCAATGGGGATGTGCATATCCCCAACAAGCAAATCATACTTCATCCTAACAGTAGGTATAGGGCATTTGAAGCTCCCAATAAGAATCGATGAAGTTTTTTCAATAGCATTGATGCAATGTACGCGATATTGTTTCTTCGGAAAGTGCACCGTATGCTCATTACCATTGACATGGAAAGTGATATTGCCTTTGTTGCAATCAATAACAGCCCCTGCAGTGTTTAAAAAGGGTCTTCCAAGGATGACCGCCATGGCATCATCCTCGGGAATATCCAGAATAACAAAGTCTGCTAAGATAGTAACGTTAGCAACCACAACAAGCACATCCTCGCAAATGCCGATAGGGAAAGCAGTTGATTTGTCGGCCATTTGCACAGAGATTTCAGTGGGTGTCAACTTGTCCAATTCAAGTCTACGATAAAGAGAGAGAGGCATAACACTAACACCGGCTCCAAGATCGCATAAAGCAGCTCTAACGTAGTTTCCTTTAATGGAGCAAGGTATAGTGGGCACTCCGGGATCACCTAGTTTCTTAAGAGTTCCAGCCTTGAAGGTGTAATTGGCAAGCATGGTGGAAATCTCAACCTCAGGTATCCTCCTCTTTTGAGCATATATGTCAAACGCATTTGTAGAAAGACAGGTCTAATCATTTCAACAAATCGCTCAAAATCCTCATCATCCTTTTTCTTGGATGGTTTGGGAGTTAAGGGCATGGGTTTCTGAACCCATGGTTCCCTTTCTTTACCATGCTTCCTAGAAATGAAATCGTTCTTATCGTATCTCCTATTCTTAGGTTGTGGGTTATCAAGATCAACTGGTTCAATCTCCACATCCTTATCATTGCTAGGTTGTGGGTTGTGATGACGATGGCGACGATCTCCCCTCTCCGGAGTCCAGAACGGACTCCAGATCTGCCATCCAAAGGAAGAACAGGTGGTGGCGGCGCCTCTGTATCGTAAAACGCGATGAACTCTTCTCCTTGATTTTTTTTCCGGACGACAGGGACTAAATACAACTGGAGTTGTAGGCGGTGGAGCCCCGAGGGCCCCATAAGCCTGCTAGGCGCGGCCAGGGGGGCCGCGCCTCCTGGGCTTGTGGGCTCCTCGCTCCACGTCTCCGGTTGATTCTTGCGCCAGTATTTTTTATATATTCCACAAAAATCCTCGTAAATTTCCAGGTCATTCCGAGAACTTTTATTTCTTCACAAAAACAACACCATGGCAATTCTGGTGAAAACAGTGTTAGTCCGGGTTAGTGCCATTCAAATCATGCAAATTAGAGTCGAAAACAAGGGCAAAAGAGTTTGGAAAAGTAGATACGATGGAGACGTATCGGTCCCCTAGAAGAGCTTCGTAGAATTTTGGGGATCTTCTCCAACGAGGTTGTAGCCAGTACACCCCGCGATGGTGATCATCGCTACCCCAACCATGTCGCTCCCATCCTACCCCAGCCAACCCTGACTCTAAAGCCCAAGAAGAAGCCTCGATGTTCACGAGACATGCTTGACTGGAGGTCAATGAAGTAGACTAAGCCAACCCAACTTGTACCGAGGGTTAACATTCACCCTTTCTACTTCTACAGTGGTCGTGAAGGTTATGGTAGGTCGACCCAGGTGTCCAATGAAGACCATGAGCCGGATCTTGTGCTGCTACACCTTGTGCGCTACCTAAGAGCACAAGAGGCACTGTTTGATCAGGTCACTTTGACCTGGTTGCAACCTGCACGGGAACTTGCTCGGCTAGCCCTGAAGGGAAGTGGAGCTACAACCAACTGCACAAACCCAATAGTGTTGTTCGGAAGACCGATCGAGCCCTCGAGGTCTGCCCCGCTACCATCCCGATCAATGCATTCGTCCCCTAGAAGAGCTCTGTAGTATTTCGGGGATCTTCTCCAATGAGAGTGTAGCCACTACGCCCCATGATGGTCATCATCGCTACGCCAATCTTGTATCTCGCCATGCTACCCCAGCCAGCCCAAGAAGAAGCCTTGAGGTCCACGAGACATGCTTGACTGGATGTCAATTAAGTAGACTAAGCCAACCCGACTAGTACCGAGCCTTAGCATTCTTACGCCCTGTAATATTGTGACCTCCTAATACCATAGTAAGTTGCAAACTGCTTGTGTGTCATCATTTTAATGGAACTACGAGCATAAATTATTTGATGCATGGTTGTAGAGTAAATTTTGGTCGTAACTACCAAAACCACCCTGACCGACAACTGATACGTCTCCAACGTATCTATAATTTTTGATGGTTCCATGCTATTATCTTGTCAAACTTTGGATGTTTTCTATGCCTTTTATATCTTATTTGGGAATAGCTTATTAACTGAATGCCAAGTGCCAGTTCATGTTTTTCTGTGTTTTTGACCCTTTTCACAGGAGAATATTAAACGGAGTCCAAACGAAATAAAACTTTCGAAAAGATTTTTTTTCCGGAACAGAAGATATGCAGGGGGCGTGAGAACCAAGGCAGAGGCCACCAGGGGAGGCCACAAGCCCCCTAGGCGCGGCTAGGGGGGCCCACGCCTAGCAGGCTTGTGGGCCCCCTGTGGCTCGTCTACCCTACTTCTTCCGCCTATAAATCCCCGAAAAATCCAAAACCACGGGAGAGATCCACGAAAATACTTTTCCGCCACCGCAAGCTTCTGTCTCCGCAAGATCCCATCTGGGGCACGTTCTGGTGCCCTGCCGGAGGGGGGATTCGGATACGGAGGGCTTCTTCATCAACATCATTGCCTCTCCAATGATGCGTGAGTAGTTCACCACAGACCTTCGGGTCCATAGCTAGTAGCTAGATGGCTTCTTCTCTCTCTTGGATCTTCAATACAAAGTTCTCCATGATCTTCATGGAGATCTATCCGATGTAATCTTCTTTTGCGGTGTATTTCTCAAGATCCGATGAATTGTGTATTTATGATCAGGTTATCTATGAATCTTATTTGAGTTTCTTCTGATCTCTTATATGCATGATTTCATATCCTTGTAATTCTCTTCGAGTTGTGGGTTTTGTTTGGCCAACTTGATCTATAGTTCTTGCAATGGGAGAAATGCTTGGTTTTGGGTTCATACCGTGCGGCGACCTCACCCAGTGATAGAAGGGATAGCGAGGCACGCATCATGTTGTTGCCATCAAGGGTAAAAAGATGGGGTTTATATCTATTGCATGAATTTATCCCTCTACATCATGTCATCTTGCTTAAGGCGTTACTCTGTTCGTCATGAACTCAATACACTAGATGCATGCTGGATAGCGGTCGATGTGTGGAGCAATAGTAGTAGATGCAGAAAGTATCAGTCTACTTGTCTCGGACGTGATGCCTATATGTATGATCATTGCCTTAGATGTCATCATGACTTTGCTCGGTTCTATCAATTGCTCGACAGTAATTCGTTCACCCACCGTAATATTTGCTATCTTGAGATAAGCCTCTAGTGAACACTATGGCCCCCGGGTCTACTTCACATCATATTTTCAGCCTTACACTTTTACTTCGTTTCACTTTCCGCCTTGAGATCTCACTTTGCAATCAATCATGAAGGGTTTGACAACCCCTTTATAGCGTTGGGTGCAAGCTCGTTTGTGTTTGCGCAGGTACTCTGGACACTTGGCTTGATTCTCCTACTAGATTGATACCTTGGTTCTCAAACTGAGGGAAATACTTATTGCTACTGTGTTGCATCACCCTTTCCTCTTCAAGGGAAAAACCAACGCAAGCTCAAGAGGTAGCAACAACCACAGTAATACATCACATTTTGTGATTTATATCCAGGAGATTGACCCCGACTACTCTAGAACAGAGACGATACCCACAATCGTACCCACGCCGAAATATGTTCCCTAGCCCAGGCACGATATAAGAGGCCACTTCCACCACCATCCTCAAGATTCTTCGCCTTGTACGCTGCCTCCATAGCATTTTCCCCATGTCGCACCTTGGGATTCTTCTTAGAACTCCGGATGCAACCCCAGGCAGTTTTGTGCAGATTTTGTGGGATTTCACGTGGAAAACTCTTTGCTCAACCCACCAACCCTAGTACGAGCTGTTCAAACAAATGATCACTTCTATTGCCTCAAAATATTGGGTAGTTGTGCACATCCCACCGGTAGATCCAAAGCAAGACCCTACAAATGTCGTCTTCATTGGGAAATTTATGCCAACTCCCAAAAATGTCCATAGAAATTGCTGCTATGAAGCCATTACCGGTCTTCGGTTTGTTGTTCAATGTGCCAGTGAAATGGGGTACTATTACTTCCCGAGCCCTGCAACACCCGGATAAGAAGCATCATTCCCCTACAGACAAACAAAGAGAGATCCAGTACTGGCCAACCTTGTTCAATATTTCATCTTTCATGAGCATTTGACCCAACAAGTGATGGATTTTCTCCAAACTCTTGCTGTTATGAATCCTCGGATCACCATCGGCGGACCACTGTTGCCACACCAGAAAGGGCACATTCTCCAACTCATCCATCCACTTTCCCTGGAGGAAGAAGAATGTGTGCCAATGCCGTGGATATTTCCTTAGAACTGTGTAGATTTTACCTTTGCTCCGTATGCGCCCATGTTTGTGTTCATTAGTCCAGTGTTTAATTTATTGAAACGAGATCTATGTTGTATATTAGTAATTGCTCTATGAATAATTATTATATTACTGTTTCATATGAGTACTTTTGTTATGATTCACAATCGATTTTGCACACTTACCAAATCTCAGGGTGAAATTTTCTTAAGGACCACTATGACACATTTTCCGCCAACATAGATTTAATTCACACACCGCCATGACATCCGACTCTCAACCACACCCACTCTACCACATGGACTACATGCAGAACCAAACACACATTTACTACCTAGTATATCGCCTCACTAGCACACCACCGTTTTTGGAGGAAAAATAATTGTGGGTGATTATTTCTGCGGGACTTGCTGCCAACACACTAGCACCCACTCGTACCCAACATCTCATGGATAACACGCCGCGGAGAGGTACCACTCAAGCAATAGCATCGTGGTGATCATCTGTAGTATCCAAAGTATGTCTTGAGGGGGGTGATTATACTACTTGACCAAATAAAAATTTAGCCTTTTCCCAATTTTAGTTGTGGGCAAGTTTTAGCAATTGTTGCCAGTCAAGCACACCCTACAAATGCAAGTCTAAGAGTATAGCAGCAGAAAGTAAAGACATGCACATGTAAATTGAGGGTAAGGACAGGAATATCAAACACAAAGATTGACACGACGATTTTTGGTGTGGTTCCAAGAGGTGGTGTTATCCTATGGCCACATTGATGGAGACTTCAACCCATGGAGGGTAACCGCCACGAGATTCCACGAAGGGCTCAACCCACGAAGGGTCCACAGAGAAGCAACCTTGTCTCTTCTATCATGGCTTACGTCCACGAAGGACTAGCCCCACTCAGGGTAGATCTTCACAAAGTAGGCAATCTTCCTGCCCTTACAAACTTCTTGGTTCAACTCCACAACAGGAAGTAGGAGGCTCCCAAGCGACACCTTACCAATCTAGGAGGCAACACCCTCCAAAAGGTAATAGATGTGGTAGTACGATGAACTCCTTCCTCTTGTGCTTCAAAATATAGTCTCCTCAACACTCAATCACTCTCTTATATATTTGGCTTGTGTAGAAGAGATTGATTGGGTGGAAAGCAACTTGGGGAGGCTAGAATTAAAGATTCGTATGGTAGGATTGGAATATCTTGATCTCAACACATGAGTAGGTGGCTCTCTCTCAGAAAAATGGATATGGCAAGTGTATGTGTATAATTAGTGCTTCCTCTAGGAATGAGAGGTGGTGGATGGGTATATGTAGGCATATAAAAAATCCAACCATCATGACATTATTGCCAACTTGGTGAAACCAAAGTAAAACTCGCTCGCACCAACTAGTGCAAAATGTGGCAATATGGGTGACATAGGGAAGTTTCTAAATGTAGATGCGACCGAATTCCAAAACTCCAAAATTCCGATTCTTGAAAATGGCTAACCAGAAAATTGGTCATTGATTTCGGTGGCTCTCTTGTGTCGTGGATTGTTGGCTAGCTTGGAGGAATTAGCATGCACAAGAGACTTAGCACCTCTAGCTGTCTCAGGAGCTCTCACAAGATCTAGATCTGCATACTACTTTCTCACAGTTTTCTTGAGTGTGACCTTCTCCTTCTTCTTGTGAGAAGTGCTTTCCTTAGGAATGAAATCGGCATCTTCTTCATCTTAGTTCAGCCTTTTCTTGGATCTGGTAGCTGCCTTGGGCGTATAATGAGAGCTGGTAGTGCCTGGATCAGAATCTATCTCTAGACCATGACATGTTGACTAGCAGACAAGTAGACCATTTGAATAGTAACAAAAGAGCGGGAATGGATGAGCATGAAAAACTCGGAAATTTTCAAAATTTTGAACTCAAAACTTCAGTATTAAGTATCACCTATGTGTGTTCTGTTTCCACCGAGTGAGAAAAATCAAATCCTCTGAGACAGACCATCTCATTAACACGAACTTGGCCACACTTCTAGGTAGCACCAAAAAGTGAAACTCGGTTCCATCGAGAGGGTTATTAAGAACACTAATTCCGGAATTGGTGACACCGGTCCAAGTCCACTCGATGACTCTGAGACGCACAAAGTAGAGACATAACCCTATTTTTTTGTTCCACTACACCATGGTTTCTATTTTTGATTGGAGACATTGCAATCCGTGGACAGATAATGGGTGAAAAGTAATGCTCAAGAATCAGAATTAATGAGCGCAAAAGGAGCCAGAACTTTACATGAACTTGGTGAAGTCCCGCTATGGCGACGATCGTGGTGAAGATTCCACCAACAACGAAGGAATCTGGCAGCAAGGGCGCGATGGAGACGAGGTGGAGGTCCGTAGATGAGAGGTGCGGTAGCACGGGGGTATGTAAGGCCGAAGAGTTGAAGTAATTTTCAATCTTGGGTCTACGAAGTTTAAATACCCTATAGCTGTCCGTGAAACTAGTGCGGAAATTTTGGTGCCACCGAGTTTCCTAACTGCCTAAGGTAGAGAAACTCGGCGAGGCCGAGATTGGAAAATGGGTTGTACCGAGGTTCAAAAACTAGATCATCCTTAGTGTTTCGGTGGGACCGAGTTTGTGAATTTGGTCACACCAAATGGCATAGGGGAGGTTTGGAAGTTAGCTCTTTGTCAAGATGGATCTCACAGTTCTCCTCACATAGTGTTCGAAAAGTGCTTGCTCAAATTTTGTGATGAAGCATGAATAGAATTTGAGACGAGAAAGCATAGATAGCTAGAGAGGGGTACTTAGACATTCTTGTATATTCATTTAGCCAAAGAAAATGAAAAGCCAAAATAACAACAGTTGGATATCCTTGAATGAGCAAAAATATGCATACCAACATTCTCACACATAAGATGTCATATGAAACAATGAAAATATGCACAATTACTCTAGTATCTACCAAGCACTTTGGGGATGACGAAGTCATCTATATATGAGTATATTGACTTAGGAGCCAAGCAAGAATACTTGATCATAGGTCATACTCATCGTTTAAGCACAAGTGGGGTTGCCACTTTTACATAAAGCTTTCAATGTTTTCACATCTTAAGAGATGCTTTAACTCAAGTCTTAGAGTAAGTCCCCCCTTGATGTAACACCCCCCTAAGAGGGATAAACTAACCTTTGGTTTTATCGTAGAAGACTTCATGTAGGTGTAGTAGTGATGGATGCTTATAGTTTATGAAGATCATCTTGAGTTGGGAGCAATCCTTGTTGTTTCTTACTCTTCTCACCTACATGGGTTAGTCCCACACAAGGAACAAATACAAGGATATCTCTGGACAAGGAGTGAAGTACATATGAGATGATTACCATTTATACATTAATTAAATTGTCCCTTTCTTAACTTTGAGTGAATGTGAGTCCTTGAACTAATGCACATAGTTCGAATTGATTGCAACTAGCTCGTGCCAAAATGAATATGAGTGAATTTCGTTGGCGGAGTCACCCCTCAAGAACTTCTCTAGTTCTTCTTCTTAGTGACCCACATCAACTTGATGTGGATCCGTGGAGTTGAGGTAGCGCTTGATGAAGTAGAGCTATTGGTGGCCTTGGGAATCCACTTGACCAAGGCTTGGGATTCTTCTTCAAATGAGTCAATCTCCTCTTGAAGCTTGTCCTTCCCCTTGAGCTTGTGCTCTTTTGGTGGAAGATCATCTTGAGCATTTGTTCCATTGGGGAGAGTAGGATCATACTTCTCCTTTAGGGGAACAAACTTTGGGTTGGGGTATTGACCTTCTTCCCATTCAACTCCATTGGCATTGAAATAGCCAATGCCTTGTTTCTTCCGATGTCCTCCTTGCTTGTGTACAATCTCCTTGAATTGCTTACTTCTGGAAAGACTCTTCAATACATCTCTCTCTATAATTCCTTTCAATAAATCGTTTTCTTGCTCAAGTGTAACTTGGCTAAGAGAATCATTCGTGTAATCAAGAGAACTACTAGCAACCACATCATTAGATTTAACATTAGTGTTGTTGTTATTAGATGAAGAAACTTTCTTGCCTTTGTTACTACTTTGCTTAGATTTAACTTGTGGACCGAAAGTAGACAAGAGTAATCGTTTGGATAGATAAGAAGAAATTTTATTTGGAAGATCATCATTGATTGCTTTTGGAAACTCATGCTCTTGCTCTAAATTTAGCGTCTAGAAGTGTAGCTTCTCATGAGTTCTTGCTAGATCTATATGATCTTCTAGAGCAGATTCATGGGCTAACTTAAGAGTGTTTAATTCTTTAGTTGGACGCCCAATCTCCTTATCATCATCATCACACGACTTATCTTGACTAACATGATTATCATCAAGTTCCTTCTCATTGCTATCACTAGTTCTATCAAAAGAACAAGTCATCATCTCCAAGTAAGTCATCCTCATCATTATTAAAGTCAAAGTACTCGGGGTGTGATACCATGGGGACTTTAGCCATGGAGAAGTTTCCGGTCCCTTCATTTGGTGAATGAAATATGTCATATGAGTTGGAGGATATGACTGCAAGGCCGGCAACACCTTCATCTGGACTATAGTCGGAGTTGGAGTGGTAGCTTCTCTCAGATTGGTTGTCGGACACGGAGTCGGATACCCATTCACCAATAGGAGCTTGATGTCTTCTTCTTGAGTGCCTCATGGTGTACTTGTCCTTCTTCTGTGATACCTTGCTTCTCCGGGAGGGCCTTCGTTCATAACGATCTTCGAGGTGACTAATCTCTTGAGCTTTGTCTTCTAGGTGACACTTCTGTTCTTTTGTGGGGGGGGCGAGCACTCATTGGAGTAATGTCCGGGCCTTCCACCATTTTAGCAGTTTCGGTCATGACTAGATGAACGCTTCTCTTCACATATTGAATTTGGGCTTCTCTCTTTGCCTCTACTCT
Source organism: Hordeum vulgare subsp. vulgare (assembly GCF_904849725.1). Taxonomy (NCBI): domain Eukaryota; kingdom Viridiplantae; phylum Streptophyta; class Magnoliopsida; order Poales; family Poaceae; genus Hordeum; species Hordeum vulgare. Next base: position 241,393,965 of record NC_058522.1, read on the forward strand.
TGTAGAACTTGTTGAATTTCTTGACCATGAGGCTTATATCTTCATTGGTGACAAGGTTGTCATTTGAAGTACTGGGAGTATCACTTGAATCTTTGTAAGCACTGCTTGACATGTTGTGAAGCTCTTCTTTGTCCTTGAGTGACATTTCTTGAGCAACAATCCTTCCAATAACTTCCGGTAAATTGAGATCTTTGTAGTTTGGCAATATTTGGATCAATGTGCACACTGTGTCATACTTTCCATTCAAAGCTCTAAGGATCTTCTTGATGATGAATTTTCCAGTCATCTCTTCGCTTCCCAAGCTGACAATCTCATTTGTGACAACAGCAAGCCTAGAGTACATCTCAGCGACTCCTTCACCATCCTTCATCTTGAACTTGTCAAGCTGACTTTGTAGCTCATTGAACTTAGATTCCCTGACGGATTTGGTACCTTCATGCATATGAACCAAAGTGTCCCAAATTTCCATGGCATTCACAAGGTGGCTGACCTTGTTGAACTCTTCGGGGCATAGGCAGTTGAATAGAGTGTAGCATGCTTAAGCATTCTATTGCAACATCTCCAATTCTTCCGCGGTCAGTTCATGACCTGGTTCCCTTCCATCACCAAAGAATTCACCTTGCAAAACAACAGCCCAAATGGCGGGGTTATGACCGAGAAGTTTGTACCAACTAGCAAAGTTTGTACCATCAAAATATGGACCTATACGATGGTAAATTCCCTCACTAGATGCCATACTCTCCTAGGGTGTAAAACAAATATAATGGAGAACAAAGCGCTGATACCACTTGGAGGATCTGAAGTATGTCTAAAGGGGGTGGTTAGACTACATGACCAAATAAAAACTTTGCCTTTTCCCAATTTTAGTTGTGGGCAAGTTTTAGCAGTTGTTGCAAGTTAAGCACACCCTACACATGCAAGTCTAAGAGTATACCAGCGGAAAGTAAATACATGCACATCTAAATAGAAGGTAGGGATAGGAAGATCAAACACAAAGATTGACACATTGATTTTTGGTGTGGTTCCGATAGGTGGTGCTATCGTACATCCACATTGCTGGAGACTTCAACCCATGGAGGGTAATAGCCGCGAGAGTCCACAGAGGGCTCAACCCAAAAAGGGTCCATGGAGAAGGAACCTTGTCTATTCCATCACGGCTTACGCCCATGAAGGACTTTCCTCACTCGGGGTAAATATTCACAAAGTAGGCTATCTCCTTGCCCTTACAAACTTCTTGGTTCAACTCAACAACATGAAGTAGGAGTCTCCCAAGCAACACCTAACTAGTATAGGAGGCAACACGGAGTACGATGAACTCCTTTCTCTTGTGCTTCACTAGATAGTAGCCTCAATAATCAATCACTCTCTCACATATTTGGCTTGGGTAGAAGAAATCGATTGGGTGGAAAGCAACTTGGGGAGGCTAGAAATCAAGATTCATATGGTAGGATAGGAATATCTTGATCTCAACACATGATTAGGTCTCTCTCTCTCAGAAAAATGGATTTGGCAAGTGTATGTGTGTTTTGAGTGCTTCCTCTATGAATGAAAGGTGGTGGATGGGTATTTATAGGAATCTCCAAAAATCCAACTGTTACAACATTATTGCCCAACTTGGTGAAACTGAAGTAAAACTCGATGGCACCAACTAGTGCAAAATGTGGCAAATTTTGTCTTTTCGGTGAGATAAATATAGATGTCTCAGTGGTACCAATATGGGTGACCTAGGATAGTTTCCAAATCTTGATGAGACCGATTTCCAAAACTCGAAAATTGCGATTCTTGAAAATGGCTAACCAGAAAGTTGGTCACTGATTTTGGTGGCACCGAATGGAATGTTGGTGGCACTCAGATGCTAGGGTTTGGCATATGATCTATCAAGTGGAAAACTTGGTAGGGCCGAATGGAAAGTTGGTGGCACTAAATTCTGGACATTGTGGATTTTGAAAGATGTGGGAGATTTTCATAAGTATTTTTGGTGGCTATATCTAAGCACACGAGAAACCAACTCATCATAGTCACCTTATCCCCTTTTAATAGTATTGGCCTTTCCTATAACTTAAATGTGATTTCTCACAAAATATAAAATGGAGAGTCTCCAAGCTTGTTGCCAATAGATGTTCCTTTCATCCAGCGGTTCTCCTCACAATCCTTGGCCAATGTGTCGGGACCCCGATTCTAAGTCATAAGAACCCAGCCTGTAACACATCACATCACTTTCGGCCTCACGCACGGTAAACTCCACGGCTGCCACCTTACCTTGGCCGGGACCGTTTGCGTCTTTTGGCTCACGTATATGAATATGTTGCTAGCGTTCAAACGACAAAGAACCCGGGTCAACATGACGAGTTATAAACCCAAGCGGTACATCCATACAGGGACAGGCATACATAACCTAGCAAAGCAGGTGTCGATCATCAGCGTGTGTAGACGAGTCGTAGCAAGCTACAAGGACTCCATTACACCGCGTGACATTTCCCCGAGGGGACAGACACAGCAGCAAAGAAGGATACATGCCGGTCAATCAATGTGTTCCGAGCAGTAGCAAACTACCGAGGCTCGATGGAATCACAAAGAGGCATTTCCCTATAAAGAGTGCTACTAAAGGCAAACAACTAGGTGTCGAATCCCACACATATAATGCATTTCAAACATACACACAATATGCACGATATGTGTAGATACAACATGGCATCAAAACATAACTCTATGACTCAAGCATTTATTAAAGACTCATAAGAATGAACATAGTATGATATTACAAACAGGGGTCTCGTGACCCGACACTCAAGTCATACAAACAACAAGCGGAAGCAATTAATGTCTGGGTACAGGCATCTACTAAAAGTGGCTGGAAGAGCCTGAAAAGCTACTACGACCCTACCAAAGGAGCCAGACCTCTGTCTGGGATTCCCAAGCTATTCTGGTCAACATCGAACACATCGCCTAGAACCTTTTAATGAGTCTAAGTCTTCTCTACAAAAACATAAATAAAGCAACCGTGAGTACAAAGGTACTCAGCAAGTCTTACATCAGAACTATCTACATATGCATCATGTTTCAATGAAAGGATTGTGGATTTTGATTGCAGCAAGCCAGCTTTGACTCTTGGCTAACCTGTACTACGACTACAAGTTCTTTCTTTGAGGTGGGATAACGCACACGAGTCCACATATTCACCAATTCAATACACCACTATGGATCCACTCTCGTCTCCCTACGAGAAGGCCTTCCATAGCACTCACACTTATCTTGCATGTTTTAGAGTATCCATTTAAGTTGTCTATGTAGCACGTAATGTTTCCAAGTAGTCCATAACCGAGGACACGGCTATTCGAACAGATTAAATCACCCTGCAGGGGTATACTTCTTCACACACGCTCCCACCACTTATCACCATATGCACGTCATGCATCTCGGCAACCTTCAAGCGGAAGCACTGGCGTGGGTGTCAGCCACGACCGTTAACGACACAAGACCCTAGTCCAGGTTTATCGCCTATTTGAGACTGAACCCGCAAGGAAGTCCGGCCGAGGTTTCCTCTACGGCCCCAAATGATGCGCGCAGGGTTCCCAAGCCCACCATCCGGGTGCCACTTGGTACATCGTGCCACTGTGTATCTACCGTAGTGAAGCCTACCCCATCGGGCAGAGCTAAACACGGCCGCCAACACTTTTCCTACAAACACCAGAAACTAATTGCAACTCCTGGACAGAGATCTAGGCGATTAATAAGACGAGAGGGTCAATTAAGTATCCCAATGTGTGGTAGTATCTTGTCCTGGATAACACACACATAACTCAGTTCTTAAGGACGGTCCCAATGAGACAACCCACCATGTACTCCTACATGGCCTCTCATCTCTACCATTACCAAATCGGATTCACACTTGTACTCTCACACTTTAGGATATGAACACAACCATTCCAATTCATCGTTCAGACGGATCAGACCCGACACGACTCTGAGCATAGCAGGCATCGTAAACAAGCATGGATGAGTAAGCACAACAAGGCTCAAGCAGTTGCTACTCATGCTAAGTGCTTTCAACTATTTACTGTGACAAAATCAGGTCATGCAGAGGAATGGGTTCAACTACCGATAACATGTACAGTTGAATCGTGTTTGTCATGATGCAGTAAAAGAGAGCAGGAGTGAGACAGTGGGTTTATTTCAATATGCTCAAGGGGGGTTTGCTTGCCTGACACGTCTAAAGATAGCAATGGGTCTTCATCAATGTCAACGATCACATCGTCGGAGACATCGTTTACCGAGGGGGAACAACACCGACAAACAAGAAAGAACAACAATTACTTCACGGAAATGCAACACTATGATGCATGCTCAAGACATGAAATGAAAGGTGGCAGGGCTAATGTGGCTATCATTTCTTAAGTCGAAGTTGGTTTGAATTAGGATCCAAGCATCACTTCAAGCCGATTATTTTTCCGGATACCCTTTTAATTGATTCGACCTGATGCTCATAACAAATTGTTCCAACATGCATGGAGTTAGTATTTTGAGGTACTTATTTGCATTGACCAATGTTTGGTCATAACAATTGAAGTGGAATTCAAATAAGTATCAAATTCCAACTCCAAACTATTTATTAAATTTACCCTATTCATCATTTTGCCTATTTGGTGTTGTTAACTTTTTCAAACATGCATGAAAATACCATAGTCAGATTCTTTGGATTTTTCTGATCCTTTTTCATATATAAATTATTTTCATTGGACTTACAGATTATTTTATATGATTTTTAGAAGTTTTCAGCATTTTCTGGAATTATTTTATAAACAGAAAATACTATTATTGCATCAGCACTGACGTCAGCAGGTCAACTGACCGGCCAGGTCAAACCTGACAGCCAGGGCCCACTAGTCAGTGACACAAGTGTTAAAAATAGTTTAATCTTAATCTTTTATTCATATTTAGGGTATGGGCCCACTGTTAGTGAGACATTAGATTAGTTAAGCTATTTATTTAATTTTTGAGATTAACTAAAACTTAACAGGGGCTATGCCCCACCTGTCTGTGACCCTGGGAGGTCAAACCCCTGGTCGACCGGGTCAGACCCACCGGCGGCTCGACGCCGGCGAGGTCCGAGATGGCGGAGGTGATCGGAATTCACCCTCCGGTGACCAATCGAGCGGCGGAGGCTACCTACATGGAGCTGGGACTCGCCCGCATCCATTCCAACCGATTTGGGGCTCTGAGGTGGGCTGGAGCAACGGCGGCGACGAGCGGAGCGGTCGCCGGAGTTCGGCCACGGTGGGGAACAGGGGTACGGGGCACGAGAGAAAGAGTTGGAGGCGGCTACAGGTTCCGGCGAGCGCGGAGAGCTGCTCGGCTGCGGCCCTAGGTGGCTCTAGCCACGACGGTGCCATGGCCGGCGGCAACGACCTTCAGGCTACGGTGGCACATGCCTCTAGGAGAGGAGAACGGCGATGAGGCGAGGGGGAAACAGATCCGGAGCTCACCGCGAGTCTTATGGCGTCAACGGCAAGCTCGGGGTCGCTTCAGATGCTGCGAATCGACGGCGGCGACGTCTGGTGGCCGGCAGTGAGGATGATGCGGATGGCTGCGCTGCAGGGCGCCTGAGATCCATTCTTCTGGCGTAGGGATGGGGAGGAGAACGGCGGAGCTAGGGGACACAGACTCTGGGCTGGAGGGGCCGGTGGTCGCGGTGGTGTTCGCCGGCGCTCTCGGGCGTGCGCTAGGAAGAGAGACAGAGGGGGGGGAGGAAGAGAGAGGGAGCAAGGAAAGAGGTTGAGGGAGGCGAGGAAGAGAGCGTGGCATCCTTAGCCAGCTCCAGACGACCGGAGGCAAGCAGGAGGTGACCAGGGGACGTGGCGGTGCCCGGCGATGCGTCGGGCACGCAGGTGCTTCTCCTCCTGGCAGGAGGAAGAAGACAGTGGTGCCCTTGGTGGGCTCGGCCACTTCAGGTGAGCGCAGGTAAGGTCTTCGCTCTGTTTTTCCTTTTTATGTTTTTATTTCTTTCTGGCATTTCGGTTTAGGTTTTAAAATAAAATGTTTAAATATTTTATAAAACCCTAAGTTAGTGTTATGTGAGAGTGATAAAAATAAGCAATGCCACATAATAGTTTCAACATTTTTGAAACTTCTAAAAATATAAAAGACAAAATAACTCCATTCCAAAGAGTTATTTGATCAAATCAAAAATCCATCTCAAAAACTTCTTGTCACCTAAAATTTTGTTTTGACAAAGTTATTTTATGTCACTATTTTCTCAAATATTTGGAACATTTTCCTCGTTCATTTTAAGGCAATAATTTTATTGCCTTTTTGTCAAATTTCAAATAATTGGGCTTGATCACTTCCCAGAAGAAAAACAAAAGAGTTTAAATATGCATGCATGAATGCTTGTCAAGCAAGGTGAAACCAGGGCTGTGACAGCTCACCCCTACTAAACAAGAATCTCGTCCCGAGATTCAAGCGTAGTCGGGAAGAGGAAGAGGGGACACTAAACTATCACAATCTTCACGATCCATTTTCTCCTCTCGAGGACGTTGATTCATCGCACCATGTTGATCTTGACATCTTTGTCCTTGAGGTCTTCATCTGGCTTGACGACAAAAGAACAGGGAGACTACACAAGATTCGATCTCCTCGAAGATCAAGCAACTCAAGATCAACTCATAGAATGCGACATAGGAACGTCCCTTGAGCTGAGCCACAACACATAACACGGATGAGAAAATGAGGCATATGATGAAGGTTCAATTGGTAGGCAACAACTCCATGCTTAAAATAGATGGGGACGAGGTTTCAAAGTAGCGAGGATTAGGTTGCCCTTCATACCACAACGGGGCACCTTAGGAAGGTGACTCTTAGAGTTATTCCCCTTAAGTGGCAAAAAGAATTACTTTTGATCCTAAGATCATTGAAACTCTTCCTACCGGGGAAGACAATTCAGAAATGATTGTTTGAAGGAAGTTGAAAGAATGGCATACTCAAGTTGGAAAGAAACTAGAGTTATTGAACAACTCGGCAAACGGAAGGCACAATCCAATTATTACCGAGGATATAACCTAGTGTTTGAGTGTGCTCCCAAGAACTTGAGCAATTCCATATTCATCAAGGTTTACCAACATCCGTGCCAAGGATCCTGGTGACACGACATACTACCATGATGAACAGTGATGGAGGATGCAGATGCAAAGGAAGACAACACTTCCTCAGATTTCACCTTAGTTGTGCCAAGGGAACGAAATCCGATTGATCGACCGAGAGACATTTAGCACTTCGCTTCTAATGTTCTCCTTGATGTACTAGGACAACCCAATTATAGATCGTGCTTGATATCTAGCGCATCAAGTATAGGTTGGACTTCGGGGCATCAAAGGGGATCCATGAGGAACAACTTATAAAATAGGTCATACAAGAACCACACGGAAGATGGCTAAGATTGCTGATACAAGATATTATAATATCAAGTCTTCCGCTAGATGTGTTAACCATTACATCACTTTACCGGGTTACATAGAGACCAATATTATAATTCTTGGGGAAGTTCCAACCATTATAACTGCCTGAGATTCAGCTCCGGTTGGTGCCACGATGCTTCAGACTCAGCATGTCCAAAAAGAAAGTTTGCAACACAAATCGACGAGATAACGTTGCAAGATCCTCAGGAAATGAACCGCGGAAGACAACTCCAAAACATGAGCTGGATCGCAAGACCCACGTGAACACACTGCCCAAGACAACTGTGAACACATGAAAAGTCTTACAACAAAACACTACCGAGTTCTGGATGGGAACCATCATTGCGGATAACGAAGCCATGTGCAAGTCCGTCTGGTACCTTCAGGAATGACACTTAACTTGTTTTCCTTGAACAAATCAATCAGTGGCTTGGTGTGCTAGGAGATACATATGGAATGGAGGTAGCTAATCACTCAGACCATAGAGTACTTCGCACGTGCATGACTAACTTGAGATGATTCCGAAGAAAACAAATTAACTTTTCTCGAATTCACGGCGACAACTTGCATCAGATGCACATGAATTACAGGAAGTCACTTCTTACACCTAACATATACCTCGTGCACGAGACACGAAGACAATGTCTACAAAATTTCCAGCACTAGCTTAATATCCAACATAGATCATGGAACAAATTAAAATGTTGCCGATGGGCTCAACAACAATTCATCAAGATACCCATATAAATGGATTTCCACAACTATGTGAGCAAGATAATAGCATTGGTCAGATCAAAGAATATAATGGTGTAGGCTCCAGGAAATCCATGAGTAAAACACCGCTACCAAAATCTTTGGTTCTGAGTTTGATTTGACGATAGCCCATGCTCAAATCAAAATTGAACAAGATAATATATGCAACAATTGATCACTCGAATCAACCGATGAAAATATCATCTTTCTTCAGACTCACACAACAGAAAGATATCCCTTTTAAATGAGTTGAGTTTAGGCGAAGCTTTTATCTTCCAACTCTCCAAGTTGTTGTTTAGCTTAACCAACTAGCTCGGGGAATCCAATACAGATTCTTGGAGAAGGGGTTGGTTTATAGAAAAACCAACTTGATCACGAGCTCTATCATAACAGTCAGGAAACAACCTGGTAATACTTCCGAGAAGATATTCGGAAAACCACGAACCACCGATATATTATTAAGCTCGGGAACAATCTCGCTTTTCAGGGCAAGATGATGTGATCAATAGAACGAGGGATTGACACAATCCTAACCCATCGATCGAAAAGTGCACCATGAAACATGGACTAGGTAGCACGCTCAATCTTAGGATGACGATTAAATCATCATCACCATAAGAGTGAATTTATTGTCCATTAACTACCAAGCAATAACATTGCTAGGAGTATTCATTTCTCACATCATGGTTCACTTGTCGATATTCCAGTTACAACCAACACGAAAACCAAGGGATGAACAATGATAGCGAAAAGTATCACTACATCAAGAGCTCATAAGAGATGATGCAATTCTCATAACACTCTTGACAAAAAGAGGGTAATACTCCAAGATAGAACACAACAAAAGCTGGTTTTGCATTTCGATCTACGGAATACAACTACTTTGACCCAATCCAAGAAATGGATAAAGTACTGGAGTTTGCTTCTCCCACTCATTCGAGAATAGAACAACTTGATAGACTAAAAGAATAATAGGCATCGATGACATGGATGCACAACTACTCTTAACTATCCTCCCATAGATGAAGGTCAGAATCCAACTAAGGAGGGGCAACTCAAAGGCACGTGATTTTCGGAGTTGTAGATGCATAGAGTAGCATGTCGAACGAGTTCAACATAATTCTTCCAGATAACCCATGCAGAAAGGCGGAGTTGATAGAGTCACAATATGGAGTGGGGAACTCATCACGAGCACTCTTATTATGATCTTTAGTTCACGAAGAACTTTTGACAGAGATGGTCCATGGTATTGGAAGAATGATATACCACGCACCTTAAGGATTACAACAAGGTTACTAATCATTCTAGAGGAACTAGCAACACTATCAACAGAGATAAGCAGAATGATCATTGGATTCAGAGACACGGAAATAGAGTACCTACAAGTTATTTAACATCACGAGATGTTTTTCAAGAATGATGGCCAGAACTATCACACTGGAAACCAAAACACATCTAGACTATTGGGTAGTTTTCGGACTAACATGTTTTCCTAATACTTCAACAAAACATCAAGGTAATAAAGTACCTCAACACAATTATTAGTGTGCTTTGTCCGGCCAAAAGACATTAGCTCAGGAGGAGGGAATTTGCAATTGCATCAGACTATTTGGGAACTTTGGAAAACTCGGACAGCATAACGGCTGTACGGGCATGAATTATGAGGCAACCTGCAAGTAAACTAACAACATAACAATTGAATTCTTATGGAGACACTGATCCAGGAAGACAACAACTTTTCTATAAGTCTCCAACATAGTAACTCGTCATCCTAATGAATAGATGAGAAAGCCTAATTCTTAAACCCCGTAGAATAAAGAAGAGGGTGACTCAGAATAAGAATGACACAAGGAAAGGAGTAAAAAGAGCCTTATGTTCCCTTCCACAAACAATTCCCTTATATAACTAAAAAGTTGCTAGACTCAACATCGACCAGTTTGTCTCGATTATCCTACAAGCAGTCAAGCTCTGATACCAAAGCTGTCGGGACCCCGATCCTAAGTCATAAGAACCCAGCCTGTAACACATCACATCACTTTGCGGCCTCACGCACGGTAAACTCCACGGCTGCCACCTTACCTTGGCCGGGACCGTTTGCGTCTTTTGGCTCACGTATATGAATATGTTGCTAGCGTTCAAACGACAAAGAACCCGGGTCGACATGACTAGTTATAAACCCAAGCGGTACATCCATACAGGGACAGGCATACATAACACAGCAAAGCAGGTGTCGATCATCAGCGTGTGTAGATGAGTCGTAGCAAGCTACAAGGACTCCATTACACCGCGTGACATTTCCCCGAGGGGACAGACACAGCAGCAAAGAAGGATACATGCCGGTCAATCAATGTGTTCCGAGCAGTAGCAAACTACCAAGGCTCGATGGAATCACAAAGAGGCATTTCCCTGTAGAGTGCTACTAAAGGCAAACAACTAGGTGTCGAATCCCACACATATAATGCATTTCAAACATACACACAATATGCACGATATGTGTAGATACAACATGGCATCACAACATAACTCTATGACTCAAGCATTTATTAAAGACTCATAAGAATGAACATAGTATGATATTACAAACAGGGGTCTCGTGACCCGACACTCAAGTCATACAAACAACAAGCGGAAGCAATTCATGTCTGGGTACAGGCATCTACTAAAAGTGGCTGGAAGAGCCTGAAAAGCTACTACGACCATACCAAAGGAGCCAAACCTCTGTCTGGGATTCCCAAGCTATTCCGGTCAACATCAAACACATCGCGTAGAACCTTTAATGAGTCTAAGTCTTCTCTGCAAAAACATAAATAAAGCAACCGTGAGTACAAAGGTACTCAGCAAGTCTTACATCAGAACTATCTACATATGCATCATGTTTCAATGAAAGGATTGTGGATTTTGATTGCAGCAAGCCAGCTTTGACTCTTGGCTAACCTGTACTACGACTACAAGTTCTTTCTTTGAGGTGGGATAACGCACACGAGTCCACATATTCACCAATTCAATACACCACTATGGATCCACTCTCGTCTCCCTACGAGAAGGCCTTCCATAGCACTCACACTTATCTTGCATGTTTTAGAGTATTCATTTAAGTTGTCTATGTACCACGTAATGTTTCCAAGTAGTCCATAACCAAGGACGCGGCTATTCGAACAGATTAAATCACCCCTCAGGGGTATACTTCTTCACACACGCTCCCACCACTTATCACCATATGCACGTCATGCATCTCGGCAACCTTCAAGCGGAAGCACTGGCGTGGGTGTCAGCCATGACCGTTAACCACACAAGACCCTAGTCCAGGTTTATCGCCTATTTGAGACTGAACCCGCAAGGAAGTCCGGCCGAGGTTTCCTCTACGACCCCAAACGATGCGCGCAGGGTTCCCAAGCCCACCATCCGGGTGCCACTTGGTACACCGTGCCACTGTGTATCTACCGTAGTGAAGCCTACCCCATCGGGCAGAGCTAAACACGGCCGCCAACACTTTTCCTACAAACACCAGAAACTAATTGCAACTCCTGGACAGAGATCTAGGCGATTAATAAGACGAGAGGGTCAGTTAAGTATCCCAATGTGTGGTAGTATCTTGTCTTGGATAACACACACAGAACTCAGTTCTTAAGGACGTTCCCAATGAGACAACCCACCATGTACTCCTACATGGCCTCTCATCTCTACCATTACCAAATCGGATTCACACTTTTACTCTCACACTGTAGGATATGAACACAAACATGCATGAAAATACCATAATCAGATTCTTTGGATTTTTCTAATCCTTTTTCATATATAAATTATTTTCATTGGACTTACAGATTATTTTATATGATTTTTAGAAGTTTTCAGCATTTTCTAGAATTATTTTATAAACAGAAAATACTATTCTTGCATCAGCATTGACGTCAGCAGGTCAACTGGCCGGCCAGGTCAAACCTGACAGCCAGGGCCCACTTGTCAGTGACACAAGTGTTAAAAAGAGTTTAATTTTAATCTTTTATTCCTATTTAGGGTCTGGGCCCACTGTTAGTGAGACATTAGATTAGTTAAGCTATTTATTTAATTTTTGAGATTAACTAAAACTTAACAGGGGCTATGCCCCACCTGTCTGTGACCCTGGGAGGTCAAACCGCTGGTCGACAGGGTCAGACCCACCGACGGCTCGACGCCGGCGAGGTCCGAGATGGCGGAGGTGATCGGAATTCACCCTCCGGTGACCAATCGAGCGGCGGAGGCTACCTACATGGAGCTGGGACTCGCCCGCATCCATTCCAGCCGATTTGGGGCTCTCAGGTGGGCTGGAGCAACGGTGGCGATGAGCGGAGCGGTCGCCGGAGTTCGGCCACGGTGAGGAACAGGGGTACGGGGCATGAGAGAAAGAGTTGGAGGCGGCTACGGGTTCCTGCGAGCGCGGAGAGGTGCTCGGCTGCGGCCCTAGGTGGCTCTAGCCACGATGGCGCCATGGCCAGCGGCAACGACCTTCAGGCTATGGTGGCACACGCCTCTAGGAGAGGGGAACGGCGATGAGGCGAGGTTGAAACGGATCCGGAGCTCACCGCGAGTCTTATGGCGTCAACGGCAAGCTCGGGGTCACTTCAGATGCTGCAAATCGACGGCGGCGACGTTTGGTGGCCGGCGGTGAGGAGGATGCGGATGGCTGCGCTGCAGGGCACCTGAGATCCATTCTTCTGGCGTAGGGATAGGGACGAGAACGGCGGAGCTAGGGGACACAGACTCTGGGCTGGAGGGGGCCGGTGGTCGCGGTGGTGTTCGCCGGCGCTCTCGGGCGTGCGCTAGGAAGAGAGAAAGAGGTGGGGGAAGGAAGAGAGAGGGAGCAAGGAAAGAGGTTGAGGGAGGCGAGGAAGAGAGCGTGGCATCCTTAGCCAGCTCCAGACGACCGGAGGCAAGCAGGAAGTGGCCAGGGGACGTGGCGGTGCCCGGCGATGCGTCGAGCACGCAGCTGCTTCTCCTCCTGGCAGGAGGAAGAAGACAGTGGTGCCCTTGGTGGGCTGGGCCGCTTCAGGTGAGCGCAGGTAAGGTCTTCCCTCTGTTTTTCCTTTTTCTGTTTTTATTTCTTTCTGGCATTTCGGTTTAGGTTTTAAAATAAAATGTTTAAATATTTTATAAAACCCTAAGTTAGTGTTATGTGACAGTGATAAAAATAAGCAATGCCACATAATAGTTTCAACATTTTTGAAACTTTTAAAAATATAAAAGACAAAATAACTCCATTCCAAAGAGTTATTTGATCAAATCGAAAATCCATCTCAAAAACTTCTTGTCACCTAAAATTTTGTTTTGACAAAGTTATTTTATGTCACTATTTTCTCAAATATTTGGAACATTTTCCTCGTTCATTTTAAGCTAATAATTTTATTTCCTTTTTGTCAAATTTCCAGTAATTGGGCTTGATCACTTCCCAAAAGAAAAACAAAAGAGTTTAAATATGCATGCATGAATGCTTGTCAAGCAAGGTGAAACCAGGCTGTGACACAATGTATCTTTGATTTTTTTTCTAATATACTAGATAAAATCATTAGTTCAATGATACATATGTTGTTATTAATTACCAAAACCACCTTAGGAAGAAGTTGTGCTTTCATCATCTTGCAACGTCAAGAATAAGAGCAGTGAGAACCCAAGCAACGATGCCACCTATCCGGCCAGGAGTATTGTAAGCCACCCTGGAACTAGGTCCTCCACGAGAGCCTTTTGAGCTCCTGCAACTTGAAATACGAAGGGTGGAAGAAGAAGTGGGGAAATGTGTGAGGAATAAGAGAGAAACGCCACGATCGTTTTATAGCTCGAGCTCGGTGTACGGTGAGCGAAGTCCACTAGTGCCGTTCGTTGTTCAATTGCTGGTTTCCTGAGGCAAATCTGTAAGCAGTGCTGATAGGGTACTAGCCCGCGAGGTGAGTGCACGCCGAGCCGGCAGCAATCACGCCGCGCACTACCATCGTACGTCCCTAGATGCCCTACGCGCTAGGCACCACAGGTGGAGAAAAGAACGTGCGAGATAGAAGGAAGAGGAGAGCCCGAGGTAGAAGAAGAGACTGACAGTGGGCCCTGGGTCCACTAGTAAGTATGAGTGAACACTATACACGGGGGTACGATAAGCAAATTTTTGAATTTGAAATTATATTTTTTCAGATTTGTCATAGCTCTAAGTGCCAATTCTTCAGTTTCCCCAACCATAGATTTTAACCACAATACTAACACTTCAGTATAATTGCACCAATTATCAGCAACCTCATTGTAACCATGTCACATAGCATGAGCCGAATATTTAATTTATGTAGCATATCCATGGAGTAGTAGAAGTAGTTCTTGCAACCACCTTAGCAAATCTCAAGGACGAGATTTTCCTTAAGGGGGGCAGAGTTTGTAACACACCAAAATTTAACCATGTTTAGTAATTCAAATTTTTCTATCAATAATTTTTTTAATTTTTTTTGGTCAATTGTCTTTTTAAGAACCTTCTCTCTCCTATGTCTTCTAAAACTCTTCCCTCCAAGTAGAATTCATAGAAAATATTGTGGTCTTTGAATGCTTTCCTTGAATACTTTTATTCCATTTGCAAATTCAGTAGGAATAGTTTTTATAATAAAACTTGCCAAGAAATAATTCTTTTGATAGCATTTTCAACACTTAAAGTGTTTCTGTCGCACTACAAACATTTTAAATATTTATTTTAAAATTCCGCAAAAATTAGGAGACGTTATGTGGTGCATATGGGTCACTTTTATGCAAAAACCAATCTTAGTCTTTTGAAAAATTTGAACACATCATCCAATTTTCAAATATGGTCTATTTTGAGCATTGCACTACAACCTTAACTTTCCTAGCTTTATAAATTCTTACATTTTTTCTTACTTGTAGTCCTTCAAACCAAACCCTTAAGTCTAGGAGATCAGCCCCAATAGAATCTTTTTAGTTCACTAAAAGTTACCTATAGTTTCTGTCGAGAATTGAATTTCGAAAAAACTTGCACTATCAAGTTTTCTACCTTACCAAACCAACTTCACAACCTTCTATATCATCTAAAGTGACTTCGTGCTTGAAATTTTGGTCACCAACAAAGTTTCCTTAATAGCCCTAACATTTTCTCGAGCACCTTATGTGCATGAAATAAATTTGCAAGCTGATAAGTTTGCATTAGGAACCTACTTCTCAGGCCAAATCAGCATGTCTTAGACTCCTATTAGACCGCATATGACCATCGTACCAAAACTCATCTCCATTGGGTTAGCCTACCGTGCTTTGGCATTTGATCGAGCACCTAGGTTATGTGTTCTGGGTGCGGCCAATGTGCATGTTTTGCAAGTGTGGGCGCCCGAGTCGCCGCATCCTACCCTTGCCTTTCCCCACTCATCTCAACCCTCGACCATGTCGCTGCGTCGCACATAACACAACTGACACCCCATCATGGCCTACAGTGCCCCACCACGTGCGCAACTCGCCGTTAATGCATGAATACCACGTAACCAGAGCCAACTCTCCCAATTATCTCCACCAGAAGTTACCTCATGGCATCTGTAACCTATCCCCTCGTAAATTTTGCCAGAGGAGTGCAATAGACAAGACCACTTTCTTGCCAGATGCCGCTATTCGTCGGGGAAGGAACCATCGGCGACATTGTTCACTCACCGGTCATGGAGACCACTGGGAGGACCACCGGGATTCCATGGATCCATTCTCGTGCCCAGGGACCTATGGGGATCGGTGGAACCGTGCCCTGTTCTGCAAGGAGGGGGAAGACACGCGTGTGAACCGGTCAAACCTGACTGGTGGGCCGTGAGACCCACCATCAGCGACCCAGGGCGCACCACATCATCAGTAAGTGGAAGTGTATTGTTTGTACTATGTTTTCTCTATTAGAAAGGATATTCTTGACTAAACCGCTTTCTATTGAAGGTTTTATTTAAAAATCAGGTTTTCACTAAACTTTGACTAGCTCTAGTTTTAAACCACAACTCCAAATGAATTGATTCTTTTTCTGTTATTCCTCAAATTTTATCTACTTTACTTTAATTTTATGTCAAAATTTTACTAACAAAGTTTGTGTACTGTTTTAGAATTATGTGTTGATTGGAATATTTGGAAATTACAAAAAATGGAGGGAAGATTAATTTCAAATTTTTTGAAGTACATCCAACCTCTCTGCATATTCAAGGCAAGCATCTTGAACACTGTTATGATATAATTTGGTTATTTGTTTGCTGTGGTCAATGAATTCATGACTATGTTCTTTGAAATGAAACTTTCCACATGGGCAATATTCATGCATGAATTCATTGGAAAGAATTATTTTTTGTTAAAGAGGAGATACATCGAAAGTAGTTACTACCTCATGCCACACATGCCTATGCTGGTTCCGAGAAATTCTAGAGGAAGGTTTTTGTCCCGATTGGACATGTTGTGGAACTAATATCGTGTTGTGACGAGGATGATCAATGAAGGAATATCGGGGCATGATGGATTGTGACTTGTTGGATACCATTTAGAAAATCTGTTGTGCCGACGATTGCAGGGAAAACTTAAACCTCATGAGTCGATCATATATTAAGTCTTGTTTTGGTAACCTCCGTACTCGTTTCCTACTACCACTTTCCCCTGTCACACGTAGGGTATGGTTCAATATGTTGTTAACCCCTTTCCTTGCAAACACCTACACAGAGGCCATAGTGAAACATACCAGTGGTCCGTGGTTGGCATGTCACTTGGTCCGGCGGCACGGGTGTTCCAGTAGGACCAAGGGGATAGCACCCCTGTTTGCGCGCGTTATAAATATTTTGATCCCATGCTAATCAAGATTGTGGCCTGCCCACTTAGATTTTTTACTTAATGGTTGTTATCGGTGATTCCAGGCATCGGGAATTTTAGTTGGTGTGCACGGGTCACGTGTGTTTTCAACATATAGACCGTAATCGGAATTAGTCAATGTCTTGGATTGACTAAATAAATCCATTACTCGTGGGTAAAGAGTACACCCTATGCAGAGTATAACATCTATTCGAATAGCCCTGTCCGTGGTTATCAACTATAGTCTAGGATAGGTGAAGTGTTGATCTTCGAAAGAATTAGTTGAACCATGATGTTTCCATGAATCATGATAGATGATCGCTAATATAAATTTTGTTATGGACTAACCTTTTGTCCTATATAAATTGTTGAGTATTTACAACATAATACCTTTATGTGGCATTGACTAAGAAGCCCGACTGTGCCAACTCATGTTATTATTTTCAATATAATCCCTTTATGTGGCATCGCCTCAGACACCCATCTGTAGAACTCGTGTATTTATTTCCGATATAAGCCCTTTATGCCATGTCTCTCAAACGCTTGACTGAGGCATGTTATGCATTTTCCTTTCATGATATCGCTTCAGACACCCAATTGGCACATTTTATTTTCTTGGAACCCTCAAGAGGACTACCGCTAGATTGTTCCATTTTTATTTTACCTTCCCTTACTATTTACGATATAGATAAATTACTTGCATATTTTCATTCATGAATTAATCTCATGGCAGATTGAAGATCATTAAAGTTCTAGTGCATGCAATTCACCTACTTTATTATATTTTTGTTCATGATGTTGGCGAGTACATTCAAACATACTCAGTGGCTTGTCCCTTGCTATTTCTTGGCCAAATCGCGTATTTAGAGAGGAGCATTAAGACAAGAACCCGAGAACCTAGAGATCGAAGATAGCAGCGCCGCGAGATTGGAGTTACCCACTTCACATGTTCATGTGGGAATGGAGTCCCATAGACGTAGCAGATCCATGAGACGCTTCCAACATCAGCCACTAAAAGCTTTTGTAGTTCTTCACAGACCTTCATGGTCTCATAATCAAAAATTTTAATTGCTTGGATTCTGTATCAAGGAAGTGTCTACGAGGGAATAGTAATCCTGGGACTGGTAATGACACAGGGTCATTTGCTGGGAATTTCATATCCCGAAAAACCCAGCCCTTACAAATGACTTCCTCCATTTTATCAATTCTATTAAACTTTGCTCTACCCACTCATTAATAGTTGTATATTTTTTCTTTAGTGCTTCGAAAGTAATTCCTATGTTTGACCCAAATTGAGTGATATGATTGCGAAGCTTTTTATCCAACTCCTCAACTTGTTCTCTGGTAGTCATTTTATTTTCTATAACATCAAGCCTTTGCATGACATTCTACAAGGTCAAAACTATTTCATTAACGATAATACATGGTGATCCAACTAATTTTCCATTGCTTTACACGCATCTGAAGTGTGACTCATCAAGAAATTACCACAGGTGATATTATCAAGCACAAATCTATACCAAGTAGTAATACAGACATAGAAATTACAAAGTAAGATGTTGGGGGATTTCTTATGAGTGGATTTATTTTGAGAAATGGAAACCCTATGCCAAGTATCTCTTTAACTTTCTCCTCCCCTTTGTTTGAAGTTAAGCACCTCATTATCGGGAGTAAAAGGAACAAAGGAAGAACTAGCCATTGCAACAAGCAAACAAGTAAACTAGCAAAGGTAAATATTTTTGTATTTTTTGTTTTTATAGGAAGAAAAATATAATAGAAAATAAAAAGTAGAAGAAGTGAATGGTAATTTGTGAGAAAGTACTTGATAGTAAGTTGATGATACTCTCCGGCAATGGCGCCAAAAATCCTTCCTAATACTTGTGATATGCGTTGGGTTCTTCCCCGAAGAGGTGGGGATGATGCAACATAGTACAGATAAGAATTTCCCTGAGTGAGAACCAAGGTTATTGAACGAATAGGAGCATCACACAACTCCCGTATTTAGTGCCTACATAGAAAAAAGTAAACACTTGCACCCAACGCAAACAAGAGGGTTGTCAATCCCCTTGAACTCATTACTTGGAAGCAAATAAGTAGTGTAGATGATAGTTGTATAAATATAAAGTGGAAAATAAATAATGGCAGCAAGTAAATAGTAGTGTTCCTAAATATATAATTTAATAGACCCGAGGCCCATATTGTTCTCTAGTGGCTTCTCTCTCGAAGAAGGCATACGATGGGTAAATAAATTACAGTTGGGAAATTGATAGAAAAAAAAATAGGTATGCAATATTTATTCACAATAATGATCATGTGTATATAGGCATCACGTCCATAATCAAGTAAGACGACTCCTGCCCACATCTACTACTATTACTCCACCCATCGACCGCTATCCAGCATGAATCTAGAGTATTAAGTAAAACAGAGTAATGCTTGGACAACAATGACATGATGTAGACAAAGTAAACTCAATTAATTTGAATCAACCTCATCATTTTATCCTTACTGGAAGCAATAGAAATATATGTCTTGTCCCCTACTTTTCACTGGGATATAAAGCACCAAAAGATTCAACCCACTACAATGCACCCCTCTCAATGAAGATAGCTCAATCTAGTTGGCCAAACCAAATCAGTAAATCAGAGAAATTTATGAAGCTATAATAACCATGTACATAAGAATCATAAAATAACTGAGCGAAGACATAAATATTTATCATGAATAATCTGAACATAAACCCACAATTCATCGGATCCCAACAAACGCACTACATAAAGTGATGCGATCAACTTTGTATTGAAGACCATAGAGAGACAAAGCCATAGCTATGGACCGTAGGTCTATGATCAACTACTCACACATTACGATGGAAGTAGCAAGGATCATGTAGAGGCCCTAAGTGATTGATTGCCCTCTCACAGGGCACCGGAACAAGGCTCCAGATAGGCACACAATGGAGCAGAAACTTGTGGTGGTGGAAAAAGTGTTTCGGGAGCTCCCTTAGAATTTTGTGAATATATGAGAATTTATAAGCCAGAGAACAAGGTCAGGAGATCCTGGGGAACAAGCTAACAGGGCGTGACCACCCCCTGGGTGCACCCTGTTGGCTTGTGGAGCCCTCTTGCGGACCCGACCTTCTCCCAAAGCTTCTAGGTATTCTTTTGGTCCAGAAAAGATCATCAAAAAGTTTTGTGGTATTTGGACTCTATTTGGTATTGTAAACCTGAAAAGCCAAAAACAAGCATAAAAATGTCAAATAAATGCCCAAAAATATCCTATAGTGATAATATTACATTATGGAAGAGTAAAAAAATAGATACATTGGAGACGCATCAGTAGCTATTTTTAAGATTTCTCAAGGGGGTTTCCGCAAAGTAGAAATGTGTGTGTCGTACATTATGGTTAGTCACACACGGTACAATGCGTGTGTATGTCATGGTCGCGAGATATGAGCGTTAACAATGAGTTGAGAGGCATCACGATGTTTGTACTATCGAATCGGGTTTTTTACAATATACATATCCCATTTACAATGGTTGGTGCTTGCGAGGGAAGCCTCGTGTGAGACCATCATAGCCAGTGGACACCTATGGACTGTGCTCACGTGGCAGGACATGGGCACATGGTTAGTCCGCGGGAAGTGTGTCAGTTGCCTCCATAATCGCACATAGTTGTCTCATTCGACTCGTCTGCTATTCATATAGCAGTATTTGTTAAACAAAATCTGAGAAAGGGTCAGAACACAAACACACCTACATGTGGACCAAATATATGTATTCTAAGGTGTTGTAATGTTCAAATATGCAATGCACAACTTTGTTGTGGTACATGTCTCACAAAGTGCACTGTACTGTTGGTCCGTGCGCCCCCACTTCATGTTGGCGGAAGAGAATCATAGCTAGTATATGAACTGATTTGCTCCTACTAGGTTTGAAATATCACCCTACTGAAACACAAACCAATAGGAATCCATCATGGTAAAAGCCCCTCATATTTATTTTAAAGCGGTAGACCGCGCGGGCCCACGGATGGGTGCATCTCAAAAACTGCATGAGATGGGTGAGACCACGACCATGTGTGTGTGGCCCAATTACGTGCAAGTATAAATGGGTGGTGATATATTTAGAGACACGATGCATACATTTTTGATGTGCCACATGCCTCTCACAAGATGGATAGTACGTGACCCCATGAAGGTTCATATATATGTAGTATTGTGTTGCCCCCCTTCACTTCGAGCCGGCGGCTGGGCATATCACCCTGACCTATCGTAACACATACCAAGACGAATAAACATTGGAAAAGTTAACCCCCACCCTCCACTTTGAGCCATCGGGAGGGCATATGTAGTACTCTCTCGCTGCCAGCCAAAGTGACACACTGCACGAGCCATAGATGGGTACTGCGCCACCGATAACCACGTGATGGAGTGTCCGAAGACAACCAATGCATGCATGTGGCCCAACCATATGTATAACCGTGTTGTGTGATGTTTACATACCAAATAAACAACTTGATGTGACACATGTCTCGCAAGCCAAAAAGTGCTCGTATAGAGGTTCACAACCCGAAGTATGTGTTGGTCCACCCACTTCAAGCATGTGGGTGGGATGATTCATCTATATGTACGATGTCATCGAACTTTTGTCTGGAATCACACTATGAAATATACCATAACTCATACCAAGAAGAATTCACCTTGGTCAAATTGATATTTGTTGTCCTCGGTTAATGTGATGGATGATGCGTGCCCACAGATGGGCGTACAACCGATAACCACCTGAGGGAGTGCCCTAAGGGAACCAAACCTCCATGTGACCCAAAAATATGTATGGAAGTGTTGTGTGATGTTTAAATACCAAAATACACAACTTTCATTGCAAACCACGAAGTGGCCTGTACAAAGGTTTATGGCTCGTGGTATGTGCTACTTGTGAGATGCGTTGGTTTTCCCGCTGAAGAGGAGGGGTGAAGCAATATAGTAGGGATAAGTATTCACTCAGTTGAGAACCAAGGTTTATGGAACCAATAGGAGAATCAAGACAAACTCCCATCATCAGTACCTACACACACAGAAGGAAACACTTGCACCCAACGCACGCAAGAGGGTTGCCAATCCCCTTAGACTCGTTACTTGCAAGGATTAATTATAGTAGTGATAGATATAGAAAAGTAAAAGGAAAATAAAAATTAAATAAGGGCTGCAATATTTTTAGGTTTTTAGCAAACTGATTAAGTAGACCCGGGGGCCATAGTTTGCACAAGAGGCTTCTCTCTCGAACGCATAGCATACAATAGGTAGAAAAATTACTCTTGGGCAATTGATAGAAAAGTGCATAGGTATGATGTTATTCACGACAATGGTCATGCATATATGCATCACGTCCATAAACAAGTAGACCGAATTGATTCTACATCTACTACTGTTACTCGACTTCGAGAGTGCTGCTATGCTTACCTCTCTAGGTATTAAGTTCATGACAAATAAAGTAGTGCTTGGTGCAAGATGACATGATGTAGACAAAGTAAGACAAGCAATATGTTCAGACCCCATCATTTTATTCTTAGTAGAAATAATACAAATAAGTGTCTTGTCCCCTTTGTGCTAGTGGGATATTAAGCACCGCAAGAGTGAACCTACTATAATGCACGACCCCCATTGCAGATAAATCAATTTAGTTGGCCAAATTAATGAGTTGGACCAAAGAGAAATACGAAGCTATAACAATCATGCACAATAAAATTCAGAGAAGAATCGATTACTTTCAATGAATAATATGATCATAAACCCATAATTCATCAGATCCCAACAAACATGCCGCAAAAGAAGATTACATTGGATAGATCACCATGAGAATCGCGGAGAACATTGGATTGAAGATCAAAGAGAGAGAAGAAGCCATCTAGCTACTAGCTATTGATCCTTAGGTGTGTGGTGAACTACTGACACATCATCATGGAGGAAACAAGGTTGATGTAGACGACCTCCAGGATCAATTCTCCCTCTCGCGTGGTACCGAAAAAGGTATCCAGGTGAGATTGCGGCAGAATAGAGACTTGCGACGGAGGAAAAAGTGTTTCTGGTTGCTATTAGATGTTTTTGGAATATTTTAGGATTTGCATAAGTGGAATTATGTCATGAGGACATTCAATTGGGGCACAAGCCTGGTGGGCGCACCCTACCCCTCAAGGCGCACCCTCCAGGTTTCTCACCTCCTCGTGTGGTATCTCGCCCCCTTCAGAAGCTTCTCGGTCCAAAATCGTCCATAAAAATCACCAAAAAGTTTCATCGTGTTTGGACTCCGTTTGGTATTTATTTTCTGCAAACGTCAAAAACATGCAAAAAATAACAACAGGTAGTGGGCACTGGGTCAATAGGCTAGTTCCCAAAAATGAAATAAAATATGATATTAATGCGTATAAAGTATACAAGATTGATAATATAGTAGCATGAAACAGTAAAGAATTATAGATATGTTGGAAATGTATCAGTATGCGCCCCCTTTGAGCCCTTGGGAGGGTTCATGTGCATACACATGCGCTCGAACTTTGGTCAGAAATCTCACTAAGAGCTACAGTAACACAAGCCAGGAAGAATCCACCTTGGTTAAATTAGCCTCTATTACCGCCGATCAAAACTGATGGACCACGCGGGCCCATGGATGGGTGTGATGCCGATAACCATGCAAGGGAATGTCCGAAGACAACAACCACCTACATGTGATCCAAACTTATGTATGGAATTGTTTGGTTAGTACCCAAGGCACAACTTTAATGTGGCACGTGCATCAGAAACCAGAAAGTCCCAACATAGAGGATCACAACACATAGTATATGTCGGTCCCCCCTCCCACTTTGAGTTGGTGGGATGGGGTTCATGTGTATGCATGGGCTCACACTTTTGTATGGAATATCACAATGACTTACCATAACACACACAAAAAGGAATTCACCTTGGTCAAATCCCTCTGATAATAGGTCAAAGTGATGGACCACACGAGCCCATAAATGGGTGTGTGGTAATGACATGAGGGAGCCACCGAGGACCACCATCGTGTGTATGTCGGCCAAACATATGTATGAAGGAGTCGTGATATGAAAATGCTCAACGCACGACTTTGATGTGGCGCCTACTTTGCAAACCGAAAAGTCCCCACACTAAAGTTCAGAACATGTAGTATGCCCCCAACGCTGAGACAGTGGGAGTGATTTATGTGTACGCATGCGCTCAAACTTTTGTGTGGAATCTCATCACAATCGATCGTAACACGTACCAAGATGAATCCATTTTTGTCAAAACCCTCTCGTTGCTGGTCAAAGTGATAGACCACATGGGCCCACAAATGTCCATGTCATTGATAACGTGCGAGGGAGTGTACCAACATTGCATGCATGTGGACCAAACATATGTATGGAAATGTTATGTGATGTTTTAAATACATAATGCACAATTTTAATGTGGTGGAAACTGCCTCACAAAATGGACAATCCCGCACGGAGTCTTATGACACATAGTGTGTCGGACCCTGATACTTGTGATCTACGTTGGATTCTCCGTGAAGAGGAATGGGTGATGTAGAGCAGTATAGATAAGTATTTACCTTAGTGAGAACCAAGGTTATCGAACCAATGGGAGTAACATACAACCCCCTTATTGATTGACAGCACACAAAGAAGCAAACACTTGCACCAAACGCGAGCTAGAGGGTTGTCAATCCCCTTGGACTTGTTATTTGCAAGCAAACGAAGTGTGTAGACGATAGTTGATAACTATAAATTGCAAAATAAAAAAATGTCAGCTAGGTAATTGTAGCGTTTTTAATCTTATATGTGAATACAGCCGGGGTCCATAGTTTTCCCTAGTGGCATCTCTCATGTAGTAAGCATAGAGTGGGTACACAAATTACTGTTGGACGTTTGATAGAAAAGCGCATACTTACGAAATATTTGTTCACGGCATTGATCATGTGTATATAGGAATCACACCGATAAGAAAATAGTCGACTCCTGCGTGTACCTATTACTATTACTCCACCCATCGACCGTTATCTAGCATGTATCTAGAGTATTAAGTGAAATAGAGTAATGCTTGGTGTTGGGGATATTATCCCGGCATATAAGATGGGCCCTGACATACAAGGCAGGAGGCTCAAGGCGGTTCATTAAAGAGAGCCAGTGACTGCCCAGGATACAAAGATGGCGAGTCTTGGCCCACGAGGGAGGAGGTCGCCAGGAGTTTCCTTGCTTGAAAGAGCAAGGCGAGTTAGAAACATAACATGTCATGAGTCATAACGTGACCCAGACTCTTGTAAACATAGGGTCTCGACCTGTATATAAAGGCAAGTCTCTAGGGCTGATAGACTTAAGTTACAATCAATCAAGAGCTAGGTTAGGCAAAACTGCACCCTTGTAATCGGTTTCATCATCAATACAAACAAAGCAGGACGTAGGCCTTTACCTCCATCGGAGAGGCCGAACCTAGGTAAACTCGTCTCTCGTTCCCGATCAACCCCTTTGAGTCGCCACATGGTTGCTATGGATTCACCACTTAGTCCTTTCACGAGGACATCTGTCGTGATAAAACCACGACAGTTGGTTCCCACTATGGAGCCAGCACACGATGGAGTTTTTTCTCAAAGGGAGCTCTTCCGGGGTTCGGGAGATACGCAGTTGGTCTCATGACCAACAGTTGATGTGGAAAGTTCTACATCGACAATTCAAGTTGGGGCCCAGAGGATGGTTCAATCGTATCTGGTTATCGGGTCCCCTTTGGCAAGTTTCACATCTTCGTTGGCAAAATCGGCGCACCTGTTCCTGAGCCAGACATCCACACCGACATCGTTGACACGACTTGGCTCGCTCAACCCGTCGAACGTCACATCATGCGGCGTCGTGTCTTCGTTGGCTTCACACACAGGGTTAGCCTCCCGGATGAGCCGACAACTGATGGAGACACCCCCATCAACTCAGATGGTGAGTCATCCGTGGGTGATACAGATTTAATTCGCCCTCTTTATGAGGGAAGGCTTGAGGGCTTCCCTGAGGCGGCAATCTCCGAAGGCCCGCAAGAGCCGCCTCACCAGGTCACCATCTACATGGCTGGGGAAGCGCCGGCTCAGAATCAGCCAGATGCGGCAGCTGCCAACGGAGTGAGTGTTGGAAATATGCCCTAGAGGCAATAATAAAATAGTTATTATTATATTTCCTGTTTCAAGATAATCGTTTATTATCCATGCTATAATTGTATTGAATGGAAACACAAATGCATGTGTGGATATATAGACAAAACAATGTCCCTAGTGAGCCTCTAGTTGACTAGCTCGTTGATCAAAGATGGTTAAGGTTTCCTAGCCATAGACAAAGTGTTGTCAGTTGATAACGAGATCACATGATTAGGGGAATGATGTGATGGACAAGACCCAAACTATAAACGTAGCATGTGATCGTGTTATTTTGTTGCTATTGTTTTCTTCATGTTAAGTATAAATACCTATGACCATGAGACCAGGTAACTCACTGACAGTGGAGGAATGCCTTGTGTGTATCAAAATTCGCAACGTTACTGAGTGAGTATAAAGGTGCTCTACAGGTATCTTCGAAGGTGTCCGTTGAGTTGGCATGGATCAACACTGGGATTTTTCACTTCGTATGACGGAGAGGTATCTCGGGTCCCACTCAGTAATACAACATCACAACCAAGCCATGCAAGAAAATGTGACTAAAGAGTTAGCCACGGGATCTTGTATTACGGAACGAATAAAGAGACTTGTCGATAATGAGATTGAAATAGGTATGAGTTTACCGACGATCGTATCTCGGGCAAGTAACATTCCAAAGGACAAAGGAATGATATACGGGATTAAATGAATCCTTGACATCGAGGTTCAACCGATAAGATCTTTGTAGGATATGAAGGATCCAATATGGGCATCAAGGTCCCACTATTGGATATTCACCGGAGAGTGTTTCGGTCATGTCTACATAGTTCTCAAACCCGCAGGCTCTGCATACTTAGGGTTCGGTGATATTTCGGTATAGCTAAATTATTGATGTTGGTGAGCGAAGGTTGTTCGGAGTCTCGGATGACATCTCGGATATCACGAGGGTTTCCGGAATGATCCAGAGACGAAAATTTACATATATGAAGTATCAATTTGGCTTCCGGAAGGTTTTCGGACATTGCCGGCAAAGTACCGAGAATGACGAATGGGTTCCGGGGTTCAACCGGGAGGGGCAACACAGTCGGGAGAAGACCAAAATGGGCCTAAGGGTGGCGCACCAGCCTCTAGTGGGTTGGTGGCCAGACCAAGAGGTCCTAGGTCAGCCAAAGTAGGAGAAAAAGGCAGGGAGAGTAGGCCAATCCGATTTGGGGAAGGAGGACTCCTCCTTCCAAGTGGAGTTGGAGGAGGACTCCTCCCTCCTCCCTATTGCATCGGCTGAAACCCTAGGGTTTCCCTAGGGTGCCGCCCCTTCCCTCCCTCCTATATATAGTGGAGGGGAGAGAGGATTTTAGCACTCAAGCAAAAGTGCAGCCCTCCTCCCCTCCACAACATCGACACCCCGTAGCTAGATACGTCTGGCACGGCGAAGCCCTAATAGAGTAAATTCCACCACCATCATCGTCACGCCATCACGCTGCTGGAGAATTCAGCTACCTCTTCGCCCCTCTTACTGGATCAAGAAGGCGGAGATCTTCACCAAGCTGTACGTGTGTTGAACGCAGAGGAGTCGTCCGTTCGGTACTAGATCGGGACGGAGTTCGTGGGACGGATCATGATCGGATCGTGAAGATGTGCGACTACATCAACCGCATTTCTTAACACTTCCCGCTTAGCGATTTACAAGGGTATGTGGATCCGATCTCCCCTCTCGTAGATGATCATCACCATGATAGGTCTTCTGTGCATAGGATTTTTTTTCCCAAGCTACGTTCCCCAAAAGTGGGATCATGAGCTACGTTCGTGCGTAGATGGTATCTCGAGTAGAACACAAAAGAGTTTGTGGGCATTAATGTTCAATTTTCTACCCTCCTTAGTCTTTTCTTGATTCAGCGGTATTGTTGGATTGAAGTGGCCCGGACCAACATTACTCGTACGCTTACGAGAGACCGGTATCATCGACTAACATGCAACTTGTTGGATAAAGATGACTCGTGGGTGTCTGTTTCTTCAACTTTAGCTGAATCGGATTTGACCGAGGCGGTCCTTGGAGAAGGTTCAACAGCAATTTGTAGATCACCATTGTGGCTTTGCAGAAGTAAGATGCGATCATACTAGATACCCATAGCAACCACGTAAAACATGCAACAATAAATTAGAGGACGTCTAACTCGTTTTTGCAGGGTATGCATGTGATGTGATATGTGATGTTTCAAAAGGGATCCCCGGCAATGGCACAAGAATGCTTCTGATGTCCGTTATGCTGCTGCACAAAAGACCTTCCAGTGGCGCTAGGAATGGGCACGTTGGCGACACCAGGAATCCTTCTGCGTTGGTGTTTCCTCGAAGCGGAGGGGATGATGTAGCACAGCAGAGGTAAGTATTTCCCTCAGTTTGAGAACCAAGGAATCATTCCAGCGGAGGAGTATCTCAAGATCCTGCACAAACACAAAATCTTGCACCCAACGCTATGAAGGGGTTGTCAATCCGTGATAGATTGTTTGACAAGTGAGAACTGAAAGCAACAAAGTAACAAAGCAAAGTAAAAGCGGAGTTGTAAACGATGGAAGTGAATAGACCTGGGGGGCGTAGTGTTTACTAGTGGCTTCTGTCATGAAAGCAAGTAGATGGTGGGTGAACAAATTACTGTCGAGCAATTGATAGAACTGTGCAGAGTCGTGACGATATCTATGCAATGACTATTTCTATAGGCATCACGTCCGAAACAAGTAGACCGATACTTTCTGCATCTACTACTATTACTCCACACGTCGACCGCTATCCAGCATGCATCTAGTGTATTAAGTCCGTAAGAACAGAGTAACGCCTTAAGCAAGATGACATGATGTAGAGGGATAATCTCAAACCAATGATAAAAACCCCATCTTTTTACCCTTGATGGCAACTGCTTGATGTGTGCCTTGCTGCCCCTACTGTCACTGGGAAAGGTCACCACATGGCAGAACCCAAAACCAAGCACTTCTCCCATTGCAAGAATCATAGATCTAGTTGGCCAAACAAAACCCAAGACTCGGAGAGACTTACAAGGATATCAAATCATGCATATAAGAAATCAACAAAGACTCAAATATATATCATAGATAATCTGATCACAAGTCCACAATTCATCGTATCTCGACAAACACACCGCCAAAGAAGATTACATCGAATAGATCTCCATGAAGATCATGGAGAACTTTGTATTGAAGATCCAAGAGAGAGAAGAAGCCTTCTAGCTACTAACTACGGACTAGTAGGTCTGAAGTGAACTACTCACGAGTCATTGGAGGGGCGATGATGATGATGAAGAAGCCCTCCATCTCCAAAGTCCCCTCCGGCAGGGCGCCGGGATGGGTCTCCAGATGAGATCTCGGGGAAACAGAAGCTTGCGGCGGATGAAAAGTATTTTCGAGGCTCCCCTGATTTTTTGCGGAATATTTGGGAATTTATTGGCCAAAGACCTAGGTCAGGGGGCGGCCAGGGAGGCCACAAGCCTGCGTGTGACATCCTTGACTTTTGCTACAGTAATGATTGTAATTAAGCTACAGTGATCAACCGCTAATGATGCCACGTCATCGAATTCCATCTCTGACCCGCGTTGATTCGAGTTTGTCCGGATTCCAAATTTGAAAACAAAAGAAAAGTACTTTATAAGTTCATTACAAATATTAAAAGGATATGTGTATGAAAGAGAGAATTTAAAGTATGTATCATAAATTGTAAAAGAAAATATAATAAAAGAAAGTATTTAAAAAGAAATATAAAATAGTAAAATAAATAATGAAAGAAAGAAATAATAGAAAAGGGAAAAGGCAAAATAAAACAAAACAAAACAAAAAAAAGCAACCCCCCCCGGCCCAGCTGGGCCACCCACCGGCCCAACCGGCCCAACCCTAGCGCCTCCCACCTCCTGGCGAGGGAGCCCCTCGCTACTCCCTCCCCTCCCCCTTAGCGCCGCCACCCTCCCACGCTCCCCTCGCGGCCCCACCCCCCCACCGACAGCGCTCCCACCTCCCATCTCTCCCGTAACTCCCTGCCCACGAGACCCCCCACCCCACGCCAGATCCCCCACCGAGACCCTCCCTCACGCCCCCTCCTCTCCACCTCGCCCCACCTCGGCCGGCGCCCCTCTCCTGCCTCCTCCCGCCGGCGAGCTTCTCCACCCCTCCCTGGCCGGCGCCCCCCCCCCCCCCCCCCCGCCGGCGAGCCGATCCCCCATCCCCCTCCCTCCTCGGTCCTCCCGCCGGCGGCCTCTCTCCCCGTCGGCTCCTCTCTTCCCGCGGCGAGCCCCGGCCCCCCTCACGGCCTCCTCCTCCCCCGGCGCCCCCCCCCTCACGGCCTCCTCCTCCCCCCGGCGCCCCCCCTCACGCCCTCACCCACTCCGGCCGGCTCCATCCCGGGGGCCCTCCTCACCGGGGCCCCTCTCGGCGAACCTCCGGCCGGCTCCTCCTCGTCGGCACACCCGTCTTCACCGGAACCGCGTCACCGTCGTCACCTTCACCTTCGTGCGAACTCCGTCTTCATCGGGCCGTCTCGTCACCGTCGGTGAGCCCCTCCTCTGGCTCCTCCCACCATGTCGATCTCCTCACCGCCCCGGTTCCATTCCGGCAAACGGGACCCCGATCCGTCGACGGTAGACTCCGGTAGGAAGGATTGAACTTTTGGTTCTTCTAGGTGGAGTTAGCAGAGAGTTGTTGTGTGTCTTTTAACAGAGAGAGAGAGATGAGTGTTGAGAGAGAAAAGTAAATAAAAACAAATGATGTATTAGATGCGTATGTATGTATGTATGTATGAGATGTGATGTATGTATTTGCGTATATGGATATTTAGAGGAATATGGTATTTGCACGGTTAGGTATCTATAAATAAAAAGATGAGTAAATAGCCTTAGGTCACTTACCGGTGGGGCCAATGCACCCGCTGTCTATGACAGGGAGGCCCCACGCGATAGTTAATATAAATAATAAAAATAATGTTTTTATTAAATAAATAAATAGATATATTAGTTAAAATAATTAATTAACCTAATTAGAGTATGACACGTGGGTCCCCCACTAAATTAATTTGATAAATTAATAATTAATCTTAATAAAAACTTGTGCCTATGACGTTCGGGACCCGCTGGTCAGTTGACCCGTCAACTGCTGATGTCAGCATGACATCACGATGATGTTATAATGGGATTTTATTAAAATAGCTAAATCTGTTTTTAATTCCTAAATAATTTATAAAACTTTGAAAATTAATATAAAATAATCCGTAAGTCAGATCAAAATATTTTCAACATGAAAGTTGATCAGCAAAGCGAGACGAACCCGGATACACGACCCGTTCGTCTGTCACGCGTCCCTAGCATAGCAAACATGGAACTTTTCCATCGTTTCCAGTATAACCGGTAGTAGCCCGAGACCTGGAAAAATATCATCAGATATTCTTCCGACCCGTCTATGACGGATGTTGCTGCGTTAGCTCATGTCTAGCCTGCATCTTGCCATGTCATACTTTGTGTTGCATCGGTGCTATTATTTATTGTTTCTTCCCCCTCTTCTTACCGGTAGACCCCGAGACTGACGCTGCTGCCGGGTACATCTATGACCCTGCCGATCAGTCCTTTGCCGCAGAGCAGCAAGGCAAGCAAACCCCCCCTTGATCATTCCTATATCGCCTATGTCTTTCTTCCTACTGCTTGCATTAGTATTTTGCTACTGTTGTAGTTAGCTCCTATATCTAATGCATAGCCTATTTTTTGATGAACTGCTACTTTCAGTCTTGTACTTTAAATATGCTTAGTATAGGTGGAGCAGTCATCCCCTCTGACCCCGTAGTTCAGTTGCCCCGCTTGTTTTCAAATCTCGATCTCTGATCGACGAGCCAGACCCGACACAGCACATTCACCCCCTTTGTTGTACGACGCTACAGAGATACTATCGGGTACCGACGGTGACACCTCACTAAGTACTCCTGATGATATCTCTGTAGTATAGCTAGTCGGTCGTGGTTATCGAGGGTGATTCCTCTTTCACCATTCCTGATGACGCCTCTGTCGTGCAACCCCGCGAGTGTGGGACCCCTGAGGGTGATTCCTCTAAGCCCACCTTGACGGGTACATCGTTCGGAATCCAATGAGGGTGATACCTCGGATTCCCCCCGATGTTACAACCACACAGTTACTCGACCATGTTACTGGGATCATTGGTGTTTAGTTGTAAGACGGGTGGATTCCCGTGAGACTGTGTTGATGGCCTAATTAAAATGCTAATGGGTTTGGGTATTTGATCTGGGTTGGTCGGAGACCTTTTCGCACTAACCGGCTACGCAGGAAGAATTATGGGTACTCGGCGTCGCGGTATCAGCCGAAGCTTTTCAGATGCCAGCAATGTAGCAGCGCGCGCCCGAGTGGTCCCGAGATGCATCGCGCTTGTGATTAAGGGATGCTAGGACTGACGTCGGCCGCCCACGCCACGTGCAGGAGCGTGAAGGGGAACTGGGCCCACGAACCCTTTGTGCTTAGGAGTTAGACCGGCAGGCTGGCCTCTCTGATTAGTCTTAGGTGGGGCTGCGACGTGTCAATATTCCGAGGCCGGGCAGGACCCAGAAAAGTATCTCCGGCCAGAGTGTTATCAAGCGTGACGGGACATGTGGTGCACCCCTGCAGGGATGAAAATTAACTATTCGGATAGCCGTGTCCATGGTTACAGGACGACTTGGAGTTGTGCCCCGATTATTTACAACTACAATTGTTACTTAATTGGAATTAGTTTGCCTCGGGATTGCTTCCTCGCAGGGAGTCGAGGGAGGATCTTTAGGCGTGACCTCACGTTAATATTGCTGTAACAATATGACTATTTATGTTTTACCCCCCCCCCCTGTTCTACTCTCGTCTATTGCTGCAAGACCCTGAAGATGCTAGTCTTCGATAGGACTAGGCCTTCTCTCTCTATTCTCGCATTGCTGCAGTCAGTCCACATATAACCCCCTTCTTTGATACTGATGCATAATTAGAATAGTTCTGATGTAAGACTTGCGAGTACTTTGGATGAGTACTCACCGCTGCTTTGCTCCCCCCTTGTTCCCTTGATCCGTTTGCTGCGACCAAATGATGGAGCCCAGGAGATGGAGGTCCCCGCCGCCGACGACTGCTACCCCGACGGTGCCAACTACTACGTGGAGGCCGCTGATGATCAGGAGTAGTTAGGAGGTTCCCAGGCCGGAGGCCTCGCCTCGTTCGATCGTTGTATCTTTTGTGCTAGCCTTCTCTAAGGCACCCGATGTTTTATGTTTGTACTCAGATATTTGTTGCTTCCGCTGACTCGTGTGTTTATCGAGCTTTCGTATTCTAGCCCTCGAGGCCCCTGGCTTGTAATATGAAGCTGATGTTATTTTCGTTTGTGTCTAGAGTTGTGTTGTGATATCTCCCCGTGAGTCCTTTGGTTTGATCGTACGCATTTGCGTGTATGATTAGCGTACGATTAAGTCGAGGGCGTCACAAGTTGGTATCAGAGCCGACTGCCTGTAGGTAGCCCCCTTTCCAACTCCTTGGCCGAAGTTGAGTCTAGTGTTTGAAAAACTTTACTAACACTGATGTTGTGGCTTACGGGCCCACATCTCAATTGGGTGGTATTAGTATCTTTTACTCCTTTCCTATACTCTGGGCTCTACTTTCTCTTCTCTTTCGGGTCAAAGATTTTACTAACTCTAACATTAGGTTCTCGAATCACATTAATCCGGAGCGCTGGACTATCTACTCTTTTTCTCCTGAATATGTATTACACACACTGTCATTGACATCCGTCAATCTTATTTTCAGATGCGTCCCGCAAGACAGCACGTGCGCCTGACACAGGCCACTGAGACGACTGGGTTCCCGGCCATTTTGGTCGATCTCCTGACCAGGCTGGGATATCGCTGGTACCCCGAGTACACCGTGTTCGAGGACTTCCGCGAGTACAACCAGTACCGGTACCAGGCTGAGGTCCGCATCTTCGACCATAGGGGCGGCGAGACCCTCGAGCGCCACGTGTTCTGTGGTATTGGAGTGTCGGTCGAGATGGCCGTCCATGATGCGGCCTACATCGCCATCACCCGTCTCCGTGGGGCGTACCCTCACCTGGAGGAGAGCCCTTTCAGATACATCCCGCATGCTCCTGCTGGGGATGAGACTGGGTCTGATCTCACTGCCTACGCTTCTGACGTTCGGGAGCGCAGCGACCGTTCCTACGTCGCTGTCTGCGCCCCCTATGTGACGCGTCGCTATGACGCGCGGGTTCTGGTGCAGTACACTGAGGCAATGGATCGTGCTTTCCGAGCTCTAACTGTGGAGCTGTATGCTACGCGCGCTCGTCTTTACGACGCGTTGGCAGAGCTGCAGCCATCACACTGTCCGAGGGTTCCACCTATGCGCATCCGCGAGCCGAGCAGGACAGAGCTACCATCAACTCTCGAGTGGACTGATGTTGGGGGTAGCACCCCTGCACTTGGACCTCAGCTGCTCGAATGGATGCGGTACCCTCACCAGAGTCACAATGGGACACAGGGTCCTGTCCCTACCTTCTATCACCGCCAGCTACCAGGATTCGATCGTCCTCTCCGACGTTGATGTAGCCTTATCGCTACATCTTGTTGTGGTACTCTTCCACCGCGTGCCTCCGCGCCGCCTAGTGAGTCCAGGGTATCGTCAAATGCGTCCGGGCTATCGCCAAATTTCGAATTTTTAATCGTTAGACTGTAATCGAACTTATGTATGGGTCTGTATGTCGAACTCAACTACTATGGAGTATCTATCGCATTTCCCTTTCATTATGCTTGATTACTTCATGAATGTGTGCGATGCCTTTCAATTACTCTAAGCTAAACTACCCCTGCTAAATATTTAACAGGATGGTTAGACCAGCTGGCCGCCCGCGTGCCCCTACCAACGATGCACCACCCCCGCCTCCTGAGTATATGGCGGGGATGATCCAACAGTTTGAGCTGAACCGCCAGTTTATGCAAGGGCTCATGGATCAGTTCCAAAGGCCGAACATGAACCAACCGCAAGGCGTGACACTGCAAGACTTCTGCCGCCTCAACCCTGCGATCTACCGCAGCTCAACCCAGCCTCTTGATGCTGATGACTGGCTCCATGACATTTCTTATGAGCTAGAGTCTGCCAATGTGCCCCTGGCGAGCTATGTCAACTTTGCCGCCTACTTTCTGAAGGGTCCCGCTGCTCAATGGTGGGATAGCCACAGGCGCTCTCAGCCCGATGGGACTATCATCACTTGGGCAGAGTTCAAGGCTGCTTTCCGTGCTCGATACATTCCCCAGGGAATCATGGACCGGAAGAAGCGTGAGTTCCACAACTTGGTCCAGGGCAACAAGACTGTGGATGCTTATCAGCGGGAATTTCTGGAATTATCTCGCTATGCTGAAGAAGACATTGCGACTGATGCACGCAGGCAGGAGAAGTTCCGTGAAGGCCTCCACCCTGATATCAAGCTGACACTCCTCGTTCAGGACTATGCTGATTTCGCCACCCTCGTGAACAAGGCTATTCAGGTTGAGACTGGTCTGCAGGAATACAAATATAGCAGCAAGCGCAACCGTGACATGGGCTCATCTTCGGGCTCATCTGCATAGAAGCGGAACATCTGGATTCCCAACAACATGTACCATGCACCTGCTCCTACTCCGAGGCCGTCCTATGCTGCACCTCGCCTGCCTCCTCCACCACCTAGGCAGTCGAGGCTCCCAGCTCCACCGCCTCGAGTTCCTCCTTCCCGTCCTCAGGACGGGCTGTGCTTCAAGTGTGGCCGTCCAGGTCACCGTGCTAGAGACTGTAGGCAGAAACCGAATCAGCTGATACTTCCGGCAACTGGCAGTGGCAACAACCGGAACCGCAACTTCAACACTAAGCCTGCTTATGTTCTTGGTGAGGCCAACAACATTGATATGGGTCAAGCTCAAGACCAGCCTGCTACCGTGATGGGTACACTTCTCGTTAACTCAGTACCTGCTTCTGTATTGTTTGATACAGGAGCATCACATTCCTTTATGTCGGAAAATTTTGCATACATGCATGACATTAGGAGCGAAGAGATGAACATCCCGATAGTGGTAAACACCCCTGGGGTCGAATGCCGAACCTCTGTGGTTTGCCCCCATGTTCCAGTTGAAATTGAAGGATTAGAATTCCTTGCCAACCCCATCCTACTAAAGTCATCCAACATTGATCTCATATTAGGGATGGACTGGTTGAAAGCTCATACAGCATCGATCGTTTGTGCCACCAAGACCGTCCACCTCCTACACCCTTCAGATGAAGTAATAAGCTACCATGCTCATCTCGTCCGTAATGCCGAGGCACGACTGTATGCTTTGAATGCATTAAATGCATCACCTCTGGAAGGGATCGAAAACATTCCAGTGGTCCGAGAGTTCCAAGATGTCTTTCCAGAAGAACTTCCGGGGATTCCCCCTGCTCGAGCTGTCGAGTTTGTCATTGACTTGGTACCCGGTACCACTCCTATTGCCAAGCGTCCTTATAAAATGCTACCACATGAACTCCTTGAACTTAAGCAAGAAATTGACAACTCGCTCCGTCTGGGTTTCATCCGTCCGAGTTCCTCTGCTTGGGGGGCACCTTCTCTCTTTGTTAAGAAGAAGGATGGGACAAATCGATTGGTTCAAGACTATCGTCCTATCAACCAGGCCACTATTCAAAACAAATATCCTCTCCCTCGGATAAATGATTTGTATGATCAACTTGCTGGTTCCACCGTTTTCTCTAAGCTCGACTTGAGGTTGGGATACCACCAGATCCGTGTTCGCAAGGAGGATATTCCAAAGACCGCCTTTGTTACTCGATATGGATCATACGAGTACACCGTCATGTCCTTCGGCTTAACCAATGCACCGGCAACCTTCTCGCGATTGATGAATTATATATTCATGGACTACCTCGACAAATTTGTCGTGGTATATCTAGATGATATTCTGGTATTTTCGAAGAACAAAGAAGAGCATGCTGAGCATCTTCGTCTTGTACTAGATAAGCTTCGGGAGCATAAACTCTATGCGAAGTTCCAAATTTGAGTTCTGGCTAGATGAAGTGACTTACCTTGGTCATGTGATTTCCAAGGATGGTATTGCGGTCAACCCCGAACGAATTCAAGCTATTCTTGACTGGACTCCCCCGAAGAATGTCAAACAAGTCAGAAGTTTTCTCGGACTCGCCAGCTATTGCCGTCGATTCGTCGAGAACTTCTCCAAGATTGCGAAGCCCTTAACCAACCTGCTCCACAAAGGTGTTAAGTATGAATGGACTGATAAATGTCAGGAAAGTTTCCAGGCGCTCAAGGACAAACTGACGTCCGCTCCAGTACTTGCTCCTCTAGATACGAAAAGGGACTTCGTCATATACTGTGATGCTTCTCGTCAAGGAATAGGTTGTGTCCTAATGCAGGATTGCAAGGTGATCGCTTATGCTTCACGTCAACTGCGTGCTCATGAAGAGAACTACCCAGTTCATGATCTCGATCTTGCCGCAGTCATTCATGCATTGAAGGAATGGCGACAATACCTTGTCGGTAATCGCTGTGAAATCTACACCGACCATCAAAGTTTGAAGTACTTGTTCACTCAACCGGAGCTGAACCTGCGTCAACAAAGATGGATGGAGCGTATAGCAGATTTTGACTGTAGTATATCATATACCCCTGGCAAGGCTAATGTAATGGCTGATGCCTTAAGTCGCAAGTCATACTGCAACCACCTCCAGGTTCATCAGGTTCACGATCGTCTGCAAGAGGAATTCCGTAAGCTGAACCTCCACATTGTTCCTCAGGGTTACCTTGTTCCCCCTCCTGAAGATTGTCAAAAGATGAACCTTCGTGTTGTTAATCAGGGTTCCCTCAGTAACCTAGTGGTTGAACCAGATCTTGTGAGCTCCATAAAGAATCTGCAAGACTTTGACGATGATGTCGACAGGATTAAGAGCTATATTGCGAAGGGTAAACCCTCCTTTTTCACTGTTGATGAAGGTGGCGCCTTGTATTTCAAGGGTCGCCTATTCGTCCCAAATAAGAAGGAAAATCTCAGGATGACTGGGAAGGTGATGGAAGAAGCTCATGACACACCATTGTCTATTCACCTGGGTAGTACCAAGATGTACCAAGACATCCGGCAAAGATTCTGGTGGCCCAATATGAAACAAGACATTGCACGCTATGTGGCAGAATGTGATATATGCTGGCGTATCAAAGCAGAACACCAAAAGCGTGCTGGAACTCTGCAACCTATCTCTATTCCCGAGTGGAAATGGGACCATGTTGAAATGGACTTCGTCACTGGTTTTCCCAGATCTCAGAAAGGTAATGATGCTATTCTTGTCGTCATTGATCGACTATCCAAGGTTGCACATTTCCTGGCCGTCAAGGAAACGGTTAATGCTAGTCAGCTGGCAGATCTTTATATGTCAAGAGTTGTTTCACTTCACGGTATTCCGTTGGTAATCAGTTCGGACCGTGGCAGCTTGTTCACTTCAAAATTTTGGGAAAGTTTTCAGAAGGCTATGGGGACTCATCTGTCCTTCAGCACTGCATTTCATCCTCAATCCCAGGGACAAGTTGAACGAGTCAACCAAATTCTCGAGGACATGCTTCGAGCTTGTGTCATTTCTTTCGGTAAGAAATGGGAGGAATCTCTCCCATATGCCGAGTTCTCTTACAACAATAGCTATCAAGCTAGTCTGAAGATGGCCCCTTTCGAAGTATTGTATGGGCGAAGGTGTCGAACTCCTCTGAATTGGTTAGAAACTGGGGAACGGTCACTCTTCGGTCCGGATATTATTCAACATGCCGAAGATCAAGTCCGCATTATTCATGAGAATCTGAAGGCTGCTCAGTCTCGTCAGAAGAGTCAGTATGACCGTCATCATCAAGATATGGTCTATCAACCTGGCGAAAAGGCTTATCTTCGTGTCACACCAATGAGAGGTGCACACCATTTCGGAATCAAGGGCAAGTTAGCTCCTCGTTATATTGGTCCTTTCACTGTTCTCGAAAGGCGTGGAAGAGTGGCTTATCAATTGGAACTGCCGGCGAACCTTTCTCAGGTTCACGATGTCTTCCATGTTTCTCAGCTCCGTCGCTGCTTCAAGGACCCTATTCGAGCAGTGGATCGCGATATGCTTGAGCTACAACAAGACCTCTCTTATAAAGAGCATCCGGTCCGCATTCTCGACCAAGCTGAACGTAAGACTCGTCGCAAGGTCACCAAGTTCCTTAAGGTTCAGTGGTCAAATCACTCTGAAGATGAAGCCACTTGGGAATGCGAGGATCATCTTCGTGATGAATACCCCGGGCTCTTTCCCTCTACCTCTTAATTCTCGGGACGAGAATTCTTGTTAGTAGGGGAGAATTGTGACATCCTCGACTTTTGCTACAGTAATGATTGTAATTAAGCTACAGTGATCAACCGCTAATGATGCCACGTCATCGAATTCCATCTCTGACCCGCGTTGATTCGAGTTTGTCCGGATTCCAAATTTGAAAACAAAAGAAAAGTACTTTATAAGTTCATTACAAATATTAAAAGGATATGTACATGAAAGAGAGAATTAAAAGTATGTATAATAAATTGTAAAAGAAAATATAATAAAAGAAAGTATTTAAAAAGAAAAATCAAATAGTAAAACAAATAATGAAAGAAAGAAATAATAGAAAAGGGAAAAGGCAAAATAAAACAAAACGAAAAAAAAGCAACCCCCCCGGCCCAGCTGGGCCACCCACCGGCCCAACCGGCCCAACCCTAGCGCCTCCCACCTCCTGGCGAGGGAGCCCCTCGCTACTCCCTCCCCTCCCCCTTAGCGCCGCCACCCTCCCACGCTCCCCTCGCGGCCCCACCCCCCCACCGACAGCGCTCCCACCTCCCATCTCTCCCGTAACTCCCTGCCCACGAGACCCCCCACCCCACGCCAGATTCCCCACCGAGACCCTCCCTCACGCCCCCTCCTCTCCACCTCGCCCCACCTCAGCCGGCGCCCCTCTCCTGCCTCCTCCCGCCGGCAAGCTTCTCCACCCCTCCCTGGCCGGCGCGCCTCCCCCCCCCCCCGCCGGCGAGCCGATCCCCCATCCCCCTCCCTCCTCGGTCCTCCCGCCGGCGGCCTCTCTCCCCGTCGGCTCCTCTCTTCCCGCGGCGAGCCCCGGCCCCCCTCACGGCCTCCTCCTCCCCCGGCGCCCCCCCCCTCACGGCCTCCTCCTCCCCCCGGCGCCCCCCCTCACGCCCTCACCCACTCCGGCCGGCTCCATCCCGGGGGCCCTCCTCACCGGGGCCCCTCTCGGCGAACCTCCGGCCGGCTCCTCCTCGTCGGCACACCCGTCTTCACCGGAACCGCGTCACCGTCGTCACCTTCACCTTCGTGCGAACTCCGTCTTCATCGGGCCGTCTCGTCATCGTCGGTGAGCCCCTCCTCTGGCTCCTCCCACCATGTCGATCTCCTCACCGCCCCGGTTCCATTCCGGCAAACGGGACCCCGATCCGTCGACGGTAGACTCCGGTAGGAAGGATTGAACTTTTGGTTCTTCTAGGTGGAGTTAGCAGAGAGTTGTTGTGTGTCTTTTAACAGAGAGAGAGAGATGAGTGTTGAGAGAGAAAAGTAAATAAAAACAAATGATGTATTAGATGCGTATGTATGTATGTATGTATGAGATGTGATGTATGTATTTGCGTATATGGATATTTAGAGGAATACGGTATTTGCACGGTTAGGTATCTATAAATAAAAAGATGAGTAAATAGCCTTAGGTCACTTACCGGTGGGGCCAATGCACCCGCTGTCTATGACAGGGAGGCCCCACGCGATAGTTAATATAAATAATAAAAATAATATTTTTATTAAATAAATAAATAGATATATTAGTTAAAATAATTAATTAACCTAATTAGAGTATGACACGTGGGTCCCCCACTAAATTAATTTGATAAATTAATAATTAATCTTAATAAAAACTTGTGCCTATGACGTTCGGGACCCGCTTCTCAGTTGACCAGTCAACTGCTGATGTCAGCATGACATCGCGATGATGTCATAATGGGATTTTATTAAAATAGCTAAATCTGTTTTTAATTCCTAAATAATTAATAAAACTTTGAAAATTAATATAAAATAATCCGTAAGTCAGATCGAAATATTTTCAACATGAAAGTTGTTCAGCAAAGCGAGACGAACCCGGATACACGGCCCGTTCGTCTGTCACGCGTCCCTAGCATAGCAAACATGGAACTTTTCCATCGTTTCCAGTATAACCGGTAGTAGCCCGAGACCCGGAAAAATATCATCAGATATTCTTCCGACCCGTCTATGACGGATGTTGCTGCGTTAGCTCATGTCTAGCCTGCATCTTGCCATGTCATACTTTGTGTTGCATCGGTGCTATTATTTATTGTTTCTTCCCCCTCTTCTTACCGGTAGACCCCGAGACTGACGCTGCTGCCGGGTACATCTATGACCCTGCCGATCAGTCCTTTGCCGCAGAGCAGCAAGGCAAGCAAACCCCCCCTTGATCATTCCTATATCGCCTATGTCTTTCTTCCTACTGCTTGCATTAGTATTTTGCTACTATTGTAGTTAGCTCCTATATCTAATGCATAGCCTATTTTTTGATGAACTGCTACTTTCAGTCTTGTACTTTAAATATGCTTAGTATAGGTGGAGCAGTCATCCCCTCTGACCCCGTAGTTCAGTTGCCCCGCTTGTTTTCAAATCTCGATCTCTGATCGACGAGCGAGACCCGACACAGCACATTCACCCCCTTTGTTGTACGACGCTACAGAGATACTATCGGGTACCGAGGGTGACACCTCACTAAGTACTCCTGATGATATCTCTGTAGTATAGCTAGTCGGTCGTGGTTATCGAGGGTGATTCCTCTTTCACCATTCCCGATGATGCCTCTGTCGTGCAACCCCGCGAGTGTGGGACCCCCGAGGGTGATTCCTCTAAGCCCACCTTGACGGGTACATCGTTCGGAATCCAATGAGGGTGATACCTCGGATTCCCCCCGATGTTACAACCACACAGTTACTCGACCATGTTACTGGGATCATTGGTGTTTAGTTGTAAGACGGGTGGATTCCCGTGAGACTGTGTTGATGGCCTAATTAAAATGCTAATGGGTTTGGGTATTTGATCTGGGTTGGTCGGAGACCTTTTCGCACTAACCGGCTACGCGGGAAGAATTATGGGTACTCGGCGTCGCCGTATCACCCGAAGCTTTTCAGATGCCAGCAATGTAGCGGCGCGCGCCCGAGTGGTCCCAAGATGCATCGCGCTTGTGATTAAGGGATGCTAGGACTGACGTCGGCCGCCCACGCCACGTGCAGGAGCGTGAAGGGGAACTAGGCCCACGAACCCTTTGTGCTTAGGAGTTAGACCGGCGGGCTGGCCTCTCTGATTAGTCTTAGGTGGGGCTGCGACGTGTCGATATTCCGAGGCCGGGCACGACCCGGAAAAGTATGTCCGGCCAGAGTGTTATCGAGCGTGACGGGACATGTGGTGCACCCCTGCAGGGATGAAAATTAACTATTCGGATAGCCGTGTCCACGGTTACAGGACGACTTGGATTTGTGCCCCGATCTTTTACAGCTACAATTGTTACTTAATTGGAATTAGTTTGCCTCGGGATTGCTTCCTCACAGGGAGTCGAGGGAGGATCTTTAGGCGTGACCTCACGTTAATATTGTTGTAACAATATGACTATTTATGTTTTACCCCCCCTGTTCTACTCTCGTCTATTGCTGCAAGACCCTGAAGATGCTAGTCTTCGATAGGACTAGGCCTTCTCTCTCTATTCTCGCATTGCTGCAGTCAGTCCACATATAACCCCCTTCTTTGATACTGATGCATAATTAGAATAGTTCTGATGTAAGACTTGCGAGTACTTTGGATGAGTACTCACCGCTGCTTTGCTCCCCCCTTGTTCCCTTGATCCGTTTGCTGCGACCAGATGATGGAGCCCAGGAGATGGAGGTCCCCGCCGCCGACGACTGCTACCCCGACGGTGCCTACTACTACGTGGAGGCCGCTGATGATCAGGAGTAGTTAGGAGGTTCCCAGGCAGGAGGCCTCGCCTCGTTCGATCGTTGTATCTTTTGTGCTAGCCTTCTCTAAGGCACCCCATGTTTTATGTCTGTACTCAGATATTTGTTGCTTCCGCTGACTCGTGTGTTTATCGAGCTTTCGTATTCTAGCCCTCGAGGCCCCTGGCTTGTAATATGAAC
Organism: Hordeum vulgare subsp. vulgare; assembly: GCF_904849725.1. Classification (NCBI taxonomy): domain Eukaryota; kingdom Viridiplantae; phylum Streptophyta; class Magnoliopsida; order Poales; family Poaceae; genus Hordeum; species Hordeum vulgare. Next base: position 241,437,394 of record NC_058522.1, read on the forward strand.
CTGATGTTATTTTCATTTGTGTCTAGAGTTGTGTTGTGATATCTCCCCGTGAGTCCTTGGGTTTGATCGTACGCATTTGCGTGTATGATTAGCGTACGATTAAGCCGAGGGCGTCACAGTGCCCACCGCCGCCTCCCCCCTGATGGCGGAGTGGGGGCTTGTGGGCTCCCTGGAGCCCACCTGGCTTGGCCCGAAAGCCCCCTGGACTTCTTCCATTCGGGAAAAAATCATTCCGGGGTTTTTCTTCCGTTTGGACTCCGTTTCCAAATCAGACCTGAAAAGAGTCAAAAACACGGAAAAAACAGGAACTGGCACTTGGCACTGAATTAATAAGTTAGTCCCAAAAAGATATAAAAAGGTACATAAAACAACCAAAGAAGGCAAGATAACAGCGTGAGACCATCAAAAATTATAGAGACGTTTGAGACGTATCAATATGGCCAAAGACATGATATGATATATTGGATGTATGATATGATCATGTTGTAATAGTCAAATATCGACTTGCATGTCGATGCTACGGCAACCGCCAGGATCCATAGGGTTGTCTTTAATTATTTTTGCGCTTGACGTTGCTTTACTTTATCGCTAGTAGTAGCTTTAGTAGTAACAACATAGTTAGCACGACAACCACGATGGCAACACAATGATGGAGATCATGATGATGGAGATGATGGTCTGGCGCCGGTGACGATGGAGATCATGTCGTTGCTTTGATGATGGAGATCAAGAAGCACAGGTTCATGGCCATATCATGTCACTTTTGAGTTGCATGTGATGTTAATCCTTTTATGCACCTTATTTTGCTTAGGACGACGGTAGCATTATAAGGTGATCCGTCACTAAAATTTCAAAATAAAATTGTGTTCTCCCTAACTGTGCACCTTTGTGACAGTTCATCATTTTGAGACACCACGTGATGATCGGGTGTGATAGACTCAAAGTTCACATACAATGGGTGCAAAACAGTTGCACACGCGTAACACTCGAGTTAAACTTGACGAGCCTAGCATGTACAGACATGGCCTCGGAACACAAGAGACCGAATGGTCGAGCATGAATCATATAATTGATATGATCAACATGGAGATGTTCACCATTGAAACTAATCTCAACTCACATGATGATCGGACTTCAATTAGTGGATTTGGATCATGCACCACTCGAATGACAAGAGGGATGCCTATTAGAGTGGGAGTTTATTAGTAATATTATTAGCTAAACTCAATTGTCTTGAACATAGTCTAAGTAATCTTTGCAAAGTTTTATGTTGTAGATCAATGGCTCACGTAGTAGCAACCCTGAATTCTAATGCGTTCCTAGAGAAAGCTAAGCTGAAAGATGATGGAAGCAACTTTGTTGACTGGGCCCGTAATATGAGGCTCATCCTTCACGCTACCCAAAAGTCATATGTCCTTGATGAACCTCTAGGTGCTGAACCACCCCAACCTGCATTGCCAGAAGTTATGAACGTCAAGCATACGCGCAAGGATGACCACTCATTAGTTCAATGTGCAATTTTGTATGGCTTAGAACCAGGACTTCAAAGACATTTTGAACGCCATGGAGCATATGAAATATTCCAGGAGTTGAAGTTTATCTTTGAGAAGAATGCCTGGATCGAGAGGTACGAGACCTCTGATAAGTTCTGTGCTTGCAAAATGGAGGACAACGGGTCTGTCAGTGAAGATGTGCTTAGAATGTCTGGGTACTCTAACCGTCTGGCCGAGTTGGGAATTGCTCTCCCACCGAAGGCTATCACTGACAGAGTTCTTCAGTCACTGTCGCCAAGCTACAAAGACATTGTGTTGAACTATAACATGCAAGGGATGAATAAATCACTCGTCGAGCTGTTTGCAATGCTGAAAGTCGCAGAGTCGGAAATCCAGAAGGAGCATCAAGTTTTGATGGTCAATATGACCACTAGTTTCAAGAAAAATGGCAAGGGGAAGAAGGGTAACTCCAAGAAGAGTTGCAAAGTTGTTGCCCCTCTGATGAAATAACCAAAGTCTGGACCCAAGCCGGAAACTGGGTGCTACCATTGCAATGGGACTGGTCAATGGAAGCGGAACTGCCCCAAGTTTTTGGCCGATAAGAAGGCGGTCAACGCCAAACAAGGTATATTTGATATACATGTTATTGATGTGTACCTCACCAGCTCTCGTAGTAGTGCCTGGGTATTTGATACCGGTTCTGTTTCTCACATTTGCAACTCGAAACAGGAACCAGGAATAAATGATAGCTGGCGAAGGATGAAGTGATGATGCCCGTGGGAAATGGTTCCAAGGTTGATGCAATCACCGTCGGAACGATCTCACTTCAATTATCATCGGGATTAGTGATGAACCTGAATAAATGTTATTTAGCGCTTGCGTTAAGCATGAACATTATATCTGGATCTTGTTTATTGCGAGATGGTTACTCATTTAAATCAGATAATAGCGGTTGTTCTATTTATATGAGTAATATCTGTTATGGTCATGCACACATTGTGAGGGGTTTATTCATGTTGAATCTCGATAGTGATGATACACATATACATAACATTGAGACCAAAAGATGTAGAGTTGATCCCTGCAGTAGCTTGTCAAAAAAAATGTAGAGTTTATAATGATAGCACCACTTTCTTGTGGCACTACCGCTTAGGTCATATTGGTGTAAAATGCATGAATAAACTACATGCTGATGGACTTTTGGAGTCACTTGATTTTGAATGACTTGACACATGCGAACCATACCTCATGGGCGAGATGACTAAGACTCCGTTCTCGGGAACAATGGAGCATGCAAGTGACTTGTTGGAGATCATAAATACTCATGTATGCGGACCGATGAGCATAGAGGCGCATGGTGGATATCATTATTTTCTCACCTTCACTAACGATTTGAGTAGATCTGGTTATATTTACTTGATGAAGCACAAGTGTGAATCGTTTGAGAAGTTCAAGCAATTTCAGAGTGAAGTTGAAAATCATCGTAACAAGAAGATCAAATTCCTACGATCTGATCGAGGAGGTGAGCCTCTGAGTTACGAGTTTGATGCTCACTTAAGACAATGTGGAATTGTTTCATAGTTGACACCGCCTCGAACACCACATCGTAATGGTGTGTCCAAACGTCATAATCGTACTCTATTAGATATGGTGCGTTCTATGATGTTTCTTACTAATTTGTCATTATCGTTTTCGGGCTATGCATTGGACACAACTATATTCACTTCAAAAAGGACACCATCAAAATCCGTTGAGACAACACCATATGATTTGTGGTATGGCACGAAGCCAAAGTTGTCGTTTCTTTAAGTTTAGGGATGTGATGCTTATGTCAAAAAGCTTCAGCCTAAAAAGCTGGACCCCAAAGCGGAAAAGTGTGTCTTCATAAGTTACCCAAAAGAGACAATTGGGTACACCTTCTATATCAGATCCGAGGGCAAAGTTTTTGTCGCTAAGAGTGCAGCTTTTCTTGAGAAAGAGTTTCTCTCGAAAGAATTGAGTGGGAGGAAGATAGAACTTCATGAGGTTGTAGAACCTTTGCTTCAACAAGATAGTGGCGCATGATAGAAATAAGTTTTTGCCGAAGCTACACCAGTTGAAGAGGAAGGTAATGATGGTGATCATGAAACTTCAGATCAAGTTGCTATCGAACCTCATAGGTTGGCAAGGGCATGTACTGCTCCTGAGTGGTATGGTAATCCTGTCTTATCAATCATGTTCTCAAACAACAATGATCCTGCGAATTATGGAGAAGCAATGGTGGCCCAGATTCCAACACATGGTTAGTAGCCATGAAATCCGAGATAGGATCTATGTATGAAAACAAAGTATGGTGTTTGGAAGTATTACCTGAAGGCCGAAACGCCATTCATAACAAATGGATCTTGAATAAGAAGACGGACGCGAACAGTAATGTGACTGTTTATAAAGCTCGACTTATGGCAACGGTTTTTTTTCAAGTTCAAGGAGTTGATTACGATGAGACATTCTCACGTGTAGCGATGCTTAAGTCTGTTCGAATGATGTTAGCAATAGCTGCATTTTTCGATTATGAAATCTGGTAGATGGATCTCAAAACGGTGTTCCTTAACGGGTTTCTTAAGGAAGAGTTGTATATGATGCAACCCGAAGGTTTTGTGGATCCATGGAATGCTAACAAAGTATGCACGCTCCATCGATCCATTTATGGACTGGTGCAAGCATCTCGGAGTTGGAATCAGCGTTTTGATGAGGTGATCAAAGCGTTCGGGTTTGTACAAGTTCTTGGAGAAGCTTGTATTTACAAGAAAGTGAGTGGGAGCTCTATAGTGTTTCTAATATTGTATGTGGATGACATATTGCTGATTGGAAACAATATAGAATTTTTGGGGAGCACGAAGGATTACTTGAATAAAAGTTGTTCAATGAAGGACCTAGGAGAAGATGCTTACATATTGGGCATTAAGACCTATAGAGATAGATCGAAGCGCCTGATAGGACTTTCATAAAGCACATACCTTGATAAGATTCTTAAGAATTTCAGAATCGAACAATCCAAGAAGGGGTTCTTGCCTGTGGTACAAGGTATAAAGTTGAGTAAGACTCAATACCCAGTAACTGCAGAAGATACAGAAACGATGAGTGTCGTCCCGTATGCTTCAGCCATAGGGTCTATCATGTAGGCAATGATGTGCACTAGACCGGATGTCAGCCTTGACATAAGTATGGTAGGTAGATTTCAAAGTGGTCCAAGAGTGGAGCACTGGTTAGAGGTTAAGAATATTCTGAAGTACCTGAAAAGTACTAAAGAAATGTTTCTAATTTATGGAGGTGACGAAGAACTCATCATAAAGGGTTATGTCGATGCAAGCTCCGACATTAATCCGGATGACTCTAAGTCACAAACCGGATATGTATTTATTCTTAATGCGGGTGCGGTAAGCTGGTGCAGTTCCAAGTAAAGCGTCGTAGCTGATTCTACATGCAAAGCGAAGTACATAGCTGCCTCAGAGGCGGCTAAGGAGGGTGTCTGTACGAAGCAGGTCATGTCAGCTCTTGGAGTAATGCCATGTGCACTGGACCCAATCAACCTATTCTGTGGCAACACTGGTGCCATTGCTCTAGCCAAGCAACCGAGGTTTCACAAGAGGACCAGACACATAAAGTGACACTTCAACGCCATCCATGATTACATCAAGGAGGAGGACATAAATATTTGCAAAGTGCACACGGATCTGAATGTTGCAGATCCACTCACTAAGCCTCTTCCACGAGCGAAGTATGATCAACACCAGAACTGTATGGGTGTTAGATTCATTACATTGTAAATCACATAGAGATGTGAAGCTAGATTATTGACTCTAGTGCAAGTGGGAGACTGTTGGAAATATGCCCTAGAGGCAATAATAGAATAGTTATTATTATATTTCCTATTTCAAGATGATCATTTGTTATCCATGCTATAATTGTATTGAATGGAAACACAAATGCATGTGTGGATATATAGACAAAACAATGTCCCTAGTGAGCCTCTAGTCGACTAGCTCGTTGATCAAAGATGGCTAATGTTTCCTAGCCATAGACAAAGTGTTGTCCATTGATAACGAGATCACATGATTAGGGGAATGATGTGATGGACAAGACCCAAACTATAAACGTAGCATGTGATCGTGTTATTTTGTGGCTATTGTTTTCTGCATGTTAAGTATACATTCCTATGACCATGAGATCATGTAACTCACTGACACCAGAGGAATGCCGTGTATGTATCAAACATCGCAATGTTACACGGTGACTATAAAGGTGCTCTACAGGTATCTCCGAAGGTGTCCGTTGAGTTGGCATGGATCAAGACTAGGATTTGTCACTCCGTATGACGGAGAGGTATCTTGGGACCCACTCGGTAATACAATATCACAAATAAGCCTTACAAGCAATGTGACTAAAGACTTAGCCACGTGATCTTGTATTATAGAACGAGTAAAGAGACTTACCGGTAACGAGATTGAAATAGGTATGAGGATACCGACGATCGTATCTCGGGCAAGTAACATACCAAAGGAAAAAGGAAGGATATACGAGATTAAATGAATCCAAGACATAGAGGTTCAACCGATAAGATCTTTGTAGAATATGTAGGTTCCAATATGGGCATCCGGGTCCCGCTATTGGATATTGACCGGAGAGTGTCTCGGTCATGTCTACATAGTTTTCGAACCCGCAGGGTCTGCACACTTAAGGTTCGGTGATGTTTCGATATAGCTGAATTATTGATGTTGGTGACCGAAGGTTGTTCTGAGTCCGGGATGAGATCCCGAAGATCACAAAGGTTTTTGGAATGATCCAGAGACGAAGATTGATATATAGGAAGTATCCATTTGGCTTCCGGAAGGTTTTCAGGAATTACCAGTAAAGTACTGTGAATGAGGAATGGGTTCTGGAGTTCTACTAGGAGGGGCCACTAACCCGGGAGAAGACCAAAAGGGGCCCCAGGTGGCGCACCAGCCCCTAGAAGGCTGGTAGCTAGCCCAAGAGGTCCTAGGTCGGCTGAAGTAGGAGAAAAAGGCAGGGAGAGGATGCCAATCCGATTTGGGGAAGGAGGACTACTCCTTCCAAGTGGAGTTCGAGGAGGACTCCTCCCTCCTCTTGTATATAGTGGAGGGGAGAGAGGCTTTTGGCACTCCATCCAAAGTGCAACCCTCCTCCCCTCCACAACTTCGACACCCCGTAGCTAGATACATCCGGCACGGCGAAGCCCTGTTGGAGTAAACTCCACCACCATCACTGTCACGTCGTCACGCTACCGGAGAATTCAGCTACATCTTTGCCCCTCTTGCTGGATCAAGAAGGCGGAGATCTTCAGCAAGCTGTATGTGTGCTGCACGCGGAGGTGCCGTCAGTTCGGTACTAGATCGGGATGGAATTCGTGATCGGATCGCGAAGACGTTCGACTACATCAATCGTGTTTCTTAGCGCTTCCCGCATAGAGATCTACAAGGGTATGTGGATCCGATCTCCCCTCTCGTAGATGATCATCACCATGATAGGTCTCCGTGTGCATAGGAATTTCTTTGTTTCTCATGCTACGTTCCACAACATCGTCCTGATCCAGAAAAACGCTGGCCCAGGCCATGTTAGAACTGATGGGCCACATATCATAACTCGTGGCAGTCATCGTTACTGCCGAAAATTAGGAGGAAATCAATGCAGAGCTGGAAAAACTGCGTGAAGAGATGGCCAAGATTCAGCGAGAGATTGACACTGAAAATATCCGAATGGCGGATCAGCAGGTTTGAATCAGCGAGGAGGTTGAACGTTTGAAAGCTGAGGCGTGGAGGCTCGAGTGATGGCGAGGCGCTTCCGATGCGGTGCACCAGAGGAGGCATCAGAGTCAATTTCCGGCCAATCTAAATCCTACTCGGTTGTTTGACAGCCCACACACGCGTGATGTGGAACATAACCCACCTCGACAAACTGATGTCCAAGCTGATCCGGCTCGGCAGCCTCCGGCACAGCAGCCGGTTCAGCCTCCACCGATCCAGCCACCGGTTCACCGTTTCCGAACTCCACAGGGCCACTTATCCAACCCCGTAGACAACATGCTCGCTGCTACATGCAACTTGGAGTCTCTCCACATTCATGGAAATACCCTGATCGAGGTGGAAGCTAGGAACGCCATCGAAATGTTGAAGACGGTCGTGGTTCAGCACGCGCAATTTTCTTACATTTGCGATCGGTTATACTCCACACCGCACACCAGCCGCACCAAGAGGCGCCATGAGGATCCTCCGGCGGTTTCCAGCAGCGCTCGCCGACAGCAGCCTCAAGCCAACCCGCCCGGACCACCAATGTCGAATACCCAGGCGCTTGTGAACGAGGCCCAAGCCACCCGTCAGGCGGAAGCAGAGGCGACAACGGCGGTGGCGGCTCAGGTGGTTCCGAGTTATGCATAGCCAGCACCTGCGTATAGTGAGTTAGGTGGTTCCGAGTTATGCACAGCCAGCACCGGCGGTCCCTTGTTTGTCCTTCGCTCTTCGTAACGAGCGTATGCCTAAAGATTTCAAAGGTCCTCACAAGGTGCCCAATTACACGCCCGACCTTGAGCGAGGTGCGTGGATTGAGAGTTGTTAGCTTGCTATGGACATGCTTGGCGCTAGTGAAGTAGTGTGTGCCAAGTATCTCACGATGATGTTGGAAGGGACAACTTGAACATGGTTGAAAAACCTACCGCCAATTCCATAAACAGTTGGGCGGAATTGAAAAGAATATTTATTAAAAACTTCTAAGGAACTTGCAAGCGCCCGATGACGATTATGGATCTACAGCATTGTGTTCAGCGTAACTCGGGTCACCATTGGACACGCCGGGTTCCGGAGATCATCCACTAATCGGATGGCATCACGGCGGCTCAAGCCGTGCCGATCTTGGAGAAAAACTGTCATTTTCGACCACTCGTCTTGAAGCTTGGTTATTTGAAGTGAAAGGTGCACGATACGGGTGAGTTGATGGATACTCTCACTAGGTATGCTGAATCAGACGACTCGAAAGACGCCGGCTCAGAAGATGACAAAGCAAGTGAAGTTAAGAAAGGGGATGGAACCAAGGGTCATTCTCAAGCTCATCGACGCAATGGTAATCAGGGAGGTCAAGGAAAAAGAAGGCAGCAAAAGGCCAGGTCATATTTTTTTGCCAATACCAGCGCTGGGCCTAGGAATCTGCATCAGAATACTGGTCAATATCAGGGCTACAGTGGGAGAAAACCACGTAATTATGAGGAGATGCTTAAGGGACTTTGTCCTAAGCACAATACCCCGGATGCCCCGTCTACTCACTCTTGGGAAAATTGTTATGTCATGCAGGAATTTAGTCTCCAAGCATCCACGGATAACCAAGGGGGTAACGACGGTGGACACCCAGGTTAGTTTGGTCCTAGCGGGTCGCAAGGGGGTCCGTCCGGCGGGTTCCCTAACTCCGGCCCTCATGGGTAGGGCGGGTCAAGCAATGGCGATGGACAAAATTCTAGTCCTGGTAATCGGCAGTACAACAACCAAGGCGGCTTCCAGCAGCATAATAACCAGGGCGGTTTTCAGCAGGAGAATAACCAGGTCAGATTTCAGAGCGGCCCCAACAATTGAACAGTGGTCAGTACCATGTTTTCACCACCAACACCTGCAGGCGGGATAAGAAAGTCAAGCAGAGAGTGATCAACATGGCTGAGCCGGCGGTTCCCACGTAACCCAATTGGTCAGAACAGCCCATCACATGGAGTAGAGATGATCACACGCATCGGGTCGATAATCCCAGCGACCTAGCATTGGTGGTGGCACCACAGGTTGGGGGATATACCCTCTCCAAGGTCCTCATGGATGTTGGAAGCAGCATCCATATCTTATACTACGACACTTTTCGGTGGATGAATTTTTCTGAGGGCGACTTGATACCTTCGACCATGGTCTTTCACAGCATTGTCCCATGCAAGTCAGCATATCCAGTTGGGTGGATCAAATTAAACATAGCTTTTGGTGACAAATCCAATTATAGGAGCGAGGCTCTGATGTTTGAGGTGGTCAAGATCGAGAGTCCCTACTGTGCCTTGTTCGGACGGCCGGCTTACGCCCGATTTATGGCCCGACCCGTACCCCAAGCTCAAGATGTCGGGTCTTAAAGGGACCATCAAAGTCAATGGAGATCGAAAGATAGCATAGAAGTGCGAGGAAGGAGACGGTGCCTATGCTGAGTCGGCATGCGCGGCTGAAGAATTAAAGTTTCACAAGGCTAATGTGGACCCGACCGACATGAGTCCCCTCAAAAACCCACGGTTGATTCTGAGACGCCCCTCAAGTTCAAGCCAACAGATGATACCAAGCAAGTCGATTTCACCCCAGGAGACTCTTCTAAGAAGTTCACTATTGGGACTGGCCTAGATCCTAAATAGGAAAGCGCGCTCATCAAATTCATCCGTGAGAATCAGGACATCTTTGCATGGAAACCCTCTGACATGCCAGGAGTACTGAAAGAATTCGCTGAGCATCACCTCAATGTGGATCCAAAGATGAAACCAGTTCGACAATACCTCCGATGATTTAACGAGGAGAGACACAAGGCACTTGGGGAAGAAGTCGCCCGACTCTTGGCCTCCAGTTTCATTATCGAAGTCTTTCACCTGGAATGGTTGGCTAACCCAGTTTTAGTTCTCAAGAAGAACGACACTTTTCATATGTGTATTGATTACACCGATCTCAACAAAGCTTGTCCGAAGGATCCTTTCGCTCTCCCCCGTATCGATCAAATCATTGACTCTACGGCGGGTTGCGAGTGTTTGTGCTTTCTGGATGCGTACTCTGGTTACCACTATGTTTCTATGCCCTTTGGACTTAAGAGTGCGGGGCAACTTATATACGCTGTATTCAGAACTGCTTGCATAGTCAGACCGGGCACAATGTTCATGCCTATGTTGATGATATCGTGGTGAAATCTCACAAGAAGGAGACGCTCTTGGAAGATCTCAAGGATACATTTGATAATCTTCGCGTGTAAAAGATGAAGGTTAATCCGGTCAAGTGTGCTTTTGGTGTTCCTGTGGGCAAGTTATTGGGTTTCTTGGTGTCTGAGCGAGGTATTGAGGGTAACCCAGACAAAATCAAGGCGATAACTTTTCTTGGCAAGCCGGCTAATATCAGTCAGGTTCAACGCATGGCGGGTCGCATTGCGGCATTGAGCCATTTCATAAGTCACCTTGGTGAGAAGGCCATCCCATTTACCAGCTGCTCAAGAATACAAATAACTTTGTTTGGACAAATGCGGCTACTGAGGCCTTTGAATCCCTCAAGAAACAACTTGCTGAGCCGCATGTGTTAGCCGCCCCGACTAATAAAGAGCCTATTCTCCTCTATATTACTTCTAATTCAAAGGCGATGAGTGTAGCAGTGGTGGTCGAGCGCAAGGAAGAAGGCAAGGAGTATCTGGTTCAGTGACCGGTTTATTTTGTCAGCGCGGTGTTAAAATTGTCTAAACAACGGTACACGCATTGGCAGAAGTTGGTCTTTGGGATTTTCATGGCAAGGGGGAAGTTGAAGCACTACTTTTAGGAGCACCCAATCACGGTGGTCAGTTCAGCGCCAATTGGGGACATTATACAGGACCGCGAGGCTACTGGGCAGATTGCTAAGTGGGCGATTGCGCTTGGCCCCCATCACGTGAAGTATATGCCCCGCATAGCCATCAAGTCTATGGATTTGGTGGATTTCATCAACGATTGGACCGAGTTGCAGATCCCAGAAGATAGGTTGGATAACACATACTAGACTATTCACTTTGATGGTTCCAAGCAATTGGAGGGCTCAGGAGGTGGCGTGGTGTTATCCTCTCTACGAGGTGACAAGTTTTGCCATGTCTTATGGCTCATGTTCCCTTGCACTAACAACGCAACTGAGTACGAGGCTCTTTTACACGGGCTCAGAATAGCTAAAGAGATGAATCTTAGCTGGGTCAGATGCTTGGGCAACTCAGATTTGGTAGCTCAACAAGTCTGTGGAACTTGGGACTCTAAAATCCGCTGATGGCGGCTTATAGGCGTGCAGTAACCGAGGTGGCGAGTTATCTTCACGGCTACCAGGTTGATCATATTTATTGTCGACACAATGTGGTGACTGATGCTTTGTCACGACTGGGATCCCAAAGCAAGCATGTCCCCCCCCCCCCCAATGTATTCTTGGATGTCCTACACAACCCTTCTGTGAAGTTGCCTTCTTAAGAGGACATAGCAGTTCCTCAGCCAGAGTCACAGTTGGTGGCGGCTCTCCGGGCAATTCCTGACTGGACGCTTCATTATATGGCTTATCTAGCCCGAGGCGAGTTGCTGGTGGATGAGATCATCGCTCGACAGATAATACGGCGGTGCAAGTCTAGGATCATCCATAAGGGCGAGTTACACAAAGGAAGCACTTGCGGGATTTTTCAGCGATGTGTTTCCCCTGAAGAAGGACGAGAAATTCTCAATGAAATACATGCTGGTGACTATGGGCATCACGCTGGGTCATGATCTTTGGTGTCAAAGGCTTTTCGACATGGTTTTTATTGGTTGACGGTTCATGCACACGCGAAGGATATAGTGCGCAAGTGTGATGGATGTCAGAAATTTGGCTGTCAAGTTCATGTGCCGGCTCAACAACTGCGCATGACCCCGATCACATGGCCTTTTGCGGTTTGGGGGCTTGATATGGTGGGCCCATTCAAAATGTCTTCTGATAAAAAGACTCATCTATTGGTAGCGGTTGACAAATTTACCAAGTGGGTTGAGGCAGAGTCGGTCAGCAATTGTGAAGTAGAAACAGTCGTCAAGTTCCTCAAAATGCTGATTTTTCGTTTTGGTTATCTTCACAGTATTATTACTGATAACGGTACCAATCTATCCAAAGGCCCGAGGAAGCAGTTTTGGCAGCTGGAACATATCTGGCTTGATGTATCCGTGGTAGCACATCCGCAGTCCAATGGTCAGGCTGAGCGAGCTAATCACGAGATTCTGCATGGGATCAAGCCCCGACTTATGTTTCTTTGCAGTGTACTCTGGTTTGTTGGTCGAGGAGCTCCCTGTGGTGCTTTGGAGTATCAGAACTACGCCAAACAGATCCACTAGTTACACGCCCTTTTCTCGTTTATGGGGTCGAGGCGGTTTTACCCAGCGATATAAGGGATGATTCTCCTCGAGTCGCCGCTCATGTGGAGGCATACAATGAGCAGGCACGCCAGGATTCTTTGGACGCCTTGGAGGAAGAGCGTGATTTGGCTGCAGCACGGTCAACTATATATCAACAAGACTTACACCGCCATCACAGCCGAAGAGTTAAGAGCCGGATTTTCCACGAGGGTGACTTAGTGCTTCGATTGATTCAAGATCACACACGCATGCATAAGCTATCACCCCCATTGGAAGGTCCTTTTTTCGCCAGTAAAAGTCTTCATAATGGCTCCTATTATGTGATACACCTTCGTCCAGGTAAGCCAATTTCGGAGGAAGAGACGACCCTGCCATGGAACATTGCCCACCTTAGGCCTTGTTAAACTTAGAGCCCTTGTATCCTTATCCATGTACATATTTCAGTATTACGTACTATTTTTATCAATACAATAAAGCTCGCACCCACAAAATTTGTGGCTTCTGCCGTTACAGCCAACATAATGTGCATGAGTCTTTATTGTTTCATAAGCCGCACAAGAGGATGAGCTACCACCAAGGAGGTCATTCAGACATGGACGCTATTAGTATCAAAGAGGATGAGCCTCCATGTTGCGATCATTTAAACATGGATACTGATAAGCCAAAGAGGACCACTTGCCATGATGCATGGTTCAAACATAGGTGCCAATTTATGTTCTGGAGAATCAAGCCGGCTTACCTGGGGGCTATTAGTTCCCATGTTGTTTCATAGTAATAGCATTGTCTTCTGCAATCCTATGCTTGTATTTTTCCTGATCATAAGTCACTTGGGGGCTTCTAATTCATTGAGTTCAGCTTTCTTACCCTTTTGGCTTGGGAAAAATTACCGCTTTATAATGGTTATACTCGACTATATGCCTATGCGACTCCCCTTATTGGTCTCATGTACTCTTGGCGAGTCAATCCATTGTGGACCCTGACTTGTCAATGTTAAAACATTGAGGCGTCGGGTGGGAGCCGACATATGTAAAATAGACAAACCATGGGTTCATGGAACCTGCTTCATTGAAGCGTGACTTGAGCCTGATTCACTAGTCTAAATTATAAAGGTTATTGCACAAACCTATCTTAGGGTATGACTAGAGCCTTGCAAGCCCGTTTACCTCTCGTGACCCACTAAGCCGACTTATTTATACTAATTTGATGCCCTATGTGGTGTTATGCTTTCCATGGAAGGATTCAGTATTTTGGTCGGTTCATGCAAAGCATTGTGGCTATGAAGTCATTTTCTTAAGAAAAAAATCCAACAGCAAGACAGTAAATTTCAGAAAGGCGGCTTATATTAAAAAAGCGATGCCAAAAGCTTCAGCATGCATGAAAGCATAACACGGAACATAAGTTTTGACCCTGTGCCTATTACAAGACTACACATAGCCCAAAGGAGTTGCGTCCAAGTTTTCACGCAATTACATATTTCCTCTGGTCACAAAGCTGTGTCGGGTCAACTTCGAGAAAGTCCGGGTGGTTAAGTCGCCTCCATGTCAGCCTGTGGTGGGTCTTCTGGGTCCTGGATTTGAAGATTACCCATGTCCCAATTGCAATGGGTTAAAGCATGGAATTCAACTTCTTCGTGCAAGATTGGGGACAGGTCAACTTCAGGGGCAAAGAGAGGCTTACGGTGTTGAGGAGTTAAGTTGGTCGGTTCATAACTGGGAGGTCGAACTCGTAAATTGTCATCATTGTAAGCCGGCTGATAAGACTTTAGGTTAACTTCTGCTTCTAGATGACTCGCCGGCACACGAGACACCCTTACACAATTGGTATAATCCTCTTGAGTAAAAGACGATCCGTCTTCTTTGGTTTCAGCGAAACCTCTAGTGATTTCTTCTGGTTTGAGCTCAGCTGCGTACGCCAAGGCTCGGCTCAATGCAGCTATAGCACCTTTTCGGGCACCCAACCTATTGAGTTCCTCGATTTGCTTGGGGATTGTTGAGAGCTGCCTTAGCACGTGAGGGATGAACTTTGCAGGCTCTTTTTTGCCCATTACAGCCTTGATTGTCATCAAGCTTCCAGCATACATCTGCTTTGTAAGAGTACACAAAGCTTTCAATTTCACAATGCAATCATCCTGAAGATTACTACTCCGGAGACCTGCAAAACAAGTTTTCAAGCGTATGAATCACCTCGCGGGTCTTTATTCTATGACAGATTTGATCATCACACGTTATCATAAGAAGTACATCATATAGTACTTACCAAAGACAACAATCGTCATCTATGAGATATGGCGTTTTAAGCCAGTCAACTCTTCAGTGATTGGTTTTAACCTTTTCTCGACGACTTCAACACGCTTAATCAAAGTGGCTTTTTCAGTCTCCGAAGTGTCTTTGAAAGCCTTGAAGTCAGCTTTGATTCTCTCTATTTCTTCACAAGCACCCCGGAGTTTTTCATCAGCTATGGCTCGGGCATCCTATTGTTTCCCAAGGATTTTTCTCATCCTATCTAATTCGGAGTTGGCCAGAGTTAGAGTCTCCTGCATTACAACATATCCAGATGAGTATCAAATTCATTTTATGAGCCAATATCTAGGTGCATAATAATGCTTGGGGGCTGTCAGAAGGACTATCATAAGTCTCAAGCAGATTGCAAGCAATATACTTGACACTTGGGGGCTAATGTATATCGATTTTTAGTCTATATTAAGACCCGACTCATCTCCAAGAAGATGACCCAGCCCTTGGGGGCTACAGGTCAACTTTCAACTATTCTATATTAAAACCTGACTCATCTTCAGGAAGATGACTCGACCCTTGGGGGCTACAGGTTGAACTTCGACAATTTTATATAAAGACCCGACTCATCTTCAGGAAGATAACTCGGCCCTTGGGGGCTACATAAGAGGGAATAGAGTATGCGATAAGTATGGATATACCTCATAGTGTTTCCTCATCATGCCTACTAGGCTGGTCTCCATTTCTCGGCTTATGGAGAGGCAATTCAGATAACCAAAGTGCAACTCTTCAAAGGAAAGCTTTTCAATATTGGGAAGATCAACTTTGTTTTTCCCTTTGTTAAGTGTTTCATCCTTGGCAGTATGCTTGGCCAACGTAGTGAAGATGGGAACATTAAAACTCTTCCCAGTAACAACAACTTCTTTAGAAGGAGAAGATTTTTTGGTTGTCTTGGGAGGACTTGGCGGATTGGGATCAATTTGTTGGTTCGCCTCCATGACCACGTCACCGGTATTCACCGGCTCATCACGAGAAGGTAGATCATCACATGCGTCTTAGAGAGCCGTGGGGGATTCAACACGAGTTTCAGAAGGATTAGCCGACTCAGGAGGATTAAGCGCATGTGTTTCAATTTCATTTGCACATGGATTCGTTGATGATCCGCCTACCTTCCTCTTTTTGGTTTAAGCCCTGCATAATTAACGTAATACATCAAGGTATATATGAAGATTAAAGGAGCCAAAGTAATATTACGTATAGAACATAATAGACTTACCCTAGATTGATGATAAGGGGTGGCACTTTTGAGGCAGTTGAGTCGCCTGATGATGGGGGCGACTCCTGATAATTTGAATGAAAGGGTGAAGAAGATGGGGGGAAAGCTAGCTTCTGAAAAGAAAAAAGTTGGAATGAGAAGCACCTCGTTTGTACGCTTTCCAGAGGCCGGCTTATTGTGTATCCCAGATACAAGTTCACCCGAAGCACTTCGGATATGTCGCCTTGGAGTACAAAGATTCTTCTTCAAAAGAAAATCAGGATCCAAATAAGCCTCTCGGTGAGATAAAGTAACTTTCCTAATGACCCGCCTTGGTGGCCTTGGAAATGAGTTTTCTGAGCCGGAGGAGATACAAATTACCTTGACAGCTTCATCTTGACTATCTTCTTTATCATTCTGGCAATAAGGAGGCATTAGCAAGTTCAGTTAAAAGGCGGCTTACCAAAATAAAGGTTTTACGTGAGAATGGTTGTCTACAGGCTCAAAATCTCCCATAACTGATTATTCTGCTATAGTGTTTTCTTCTTTGGCTTCTTCGGGGCGGCTTTGGATTTAATGGCAGGAACTTTGGCTTGATGTCGTTTCCAAAATGACGAGTTAGCCTACGATGGTGTTAGCAAAGGATAAGAAAGTTAAATCAGTGATAATCCTTGCAAAATAAAATGAGGTGTGAAAAGGATTTTGAGTGTAGAAAGGTTTCAGCCCAGTTTTGGTACAAGCATCTTTGTTTTCACCCAGCACTTTCTTCACAATCTTGTTGATGTCATCAGTATCAAGCAGGGTGTTGTTCAAATGCAGAGGGTTGTTCAAGCCGCCCTCATACTAGCACATTAATGAGTTGTGGTGACTCAAGGGCAAGATACGCCAGTCTGCCCAGCACCGGTCAGATCAACACCGGTTAAGCCATTAGCCATTAGAGGTCTAACTTAGGATATACATTGGCGAGTTGAGTACGCTCTCCATCAGTAATCGGGCCGGGTAGCTTGAAGTTCATTGGGATACGCTCAGCTCTACAAACCCGTAGATGATTCTCATTAGCACGTGATGTATCCTTGCAGTAGAACCACATCTTACCCTAGCCCTTAGGATGGTTGGGTAACATGGCAGCTCGAAATCCACATTCCCTTCGCCTTTGGATATTGACCGCGCCAAGTTCCAAGCAGGGTCCATCAGCAAATTCAGTATGACGATTAAGATAAAAGAATTCCCAGAATAGAAGAACACAAGGTTATATCCCCAGGTAAACTTCAAAAAATACTTGGAACTGGCATAAATTGGTTATGGCATTAGGGCCCAAGTCTTGAGGATGGAGGTTATAAAAGTGCAAGATGTCTCTGAAGAATTTTGACCCAGGAGGAGCAAAACCCCGTTCAAAATGGTCCGCGAAAATCACAACTTCTCCTTCAGCGGGTGCAGGTCTTTCTTCCCCATAGGTGCTTCGCCAACTAATGTTCTCTTCGGATGGCAACATTCCAACAGTTACATATTCATTGAGTACTTCGTTTGTGACCAGAGAGGGCACCCAGTTGCATGTGGACGATTTGATCATGTTGGTGTTTTCAGAAAGATAAGAGTTGCAGAAGTGTATTTGGCGAGTTATCTAAGAGAAAAAAAGGAAAGAAGCAAAAAATTCGGATTGAAATAGTTTAGATGACTACATATAACAAAATTATTCTTAAAGTCGCCCAGATATGAATTGCCACGAGGAGCAACAAAGATGTCACTAGAAGGGGGCGGTTTGCAGTTATGTTCAAGTCGCCCTAATGAAAAGGCAGCTTACAAAGGATTTACGATCCTAACACGGAAGCTGGTATAAGGGTAAAGGCGTCTTACAAAGGGGTCGAGATTTCAGATTTTCCTAAGTGTGGGACAAACAAGTTTCTACCAAATTGCATAAAGGTATGGATCTACCGAAGTTCCAAAAAGGGGGGAATCCAATAACCCTAGCTGAGAGCAACATATGAAAGCAATGGCAGGTCATTATTTAACAGATCTTACAAAGCGTCTAGGACCAGATCAGTACATCTACCGCAACCTAACGATGGGAAAACATTCATTGAAGAATCAAGCAGGTCTGCAATGGCAACAAACACGGGATGAACTCCGACGAACCGTACTGAGCTACAGAGGATTAATTGGCAGATCTAGGAAGAGGAACGGACTTACCTCACGGTGTTGATGGTGGCGGAAGAGATGTGCGATGTGGAAGTGAAGTCGCGTGGTGTGGTATCTCTGGATTAGATCGCTCGATGATGGAAGTCACACGGCAACAGCGCGATGAAGGTCCGAGCTGGGGGGAGACGAAGAAGAAGCAGGGAAGCGATGTAAAAAATGAAGAGGGACCCCCTTGCGAGTATTTAAAGGCTCGTGGCTGGAATAGAAACGGTAGATGCGGGAATCAAGGAGGCTCAATAAATTTCAGAGCTAGGGCGCCTCGATTTTTGGGCTAACTAGATAAGTGAAAAGAGCCATTACAAAGAGCCGTTACAAAGGGCATCTGTGATGACATCATTGAGTTCCCTAATTTTGGGGCCGGGTGACGTTATTGGTGAATGGAGTAAGGACTTATAACTATTTTTGGAAGCCGGCATTTCTACCTCGGAAGACAAAGCATGGGTTGTTCACGAGCCGCCAAGATTAAACAGAAGACTATTGACATGAATAAATTCTAGTCAATTCGGGGCCTAATGTTGGGGATATTATCCCGCCATATAACCCTCCCTATAAGGTCGGGTCAAGTTGGTGGTGGCTCAAAGTTCATACTCAAGATGGTCCCTGACATACAAGGCAGTAGGCGCAAGGTGGTTTATTAAAGAGTGTCGGCAGCGGCCTAGGAGAGAGTCTTGGCCCACGAGAGAGGAGGTCTCTAGGAGTTTCCTTTCTTGAAAGAGCAAGGCGAGTTAGAAACATAACATGTCAACAATCAATTGAGAGATAGGTTAGGCGAAACTGCACCCTTGTAATTGACTTCATCATCAATACAAACAAAGCAGGACATAGGCCTTTACCTCCATCGGAGGGGCCGAACCTGGGTAAACTCGTCTCTCATTCCCGATCAAACCTTTTGAGTCGCCACATGGTTGTGATGGCTTCACCACTAAGTCCTTTCACGAGGACATCTGTCGTGATAAAACCACAACACTAGGGGAACAATGACATGATGTAGACAAAGAGAAATCAATTAATGTGCATTAACCCCATTGCTTTATCCTTAGTGGTAGCAATACAAATACGTGTCTTGTCCCCTACTATGTCACTGGGATATGGAGCATCGCCATATTGAACCCACTACAATGCACGCCTGTCGATGTCAAAACCGGGAGATCTAGGATAGGGGCGACGAACTCAGGATCTTGGATCGATGTGTAATAGGAGACGGGGGAGATGATATTTACCCAAGTTTGGGCCCTCTTGATGGAGGTAATACCCTATGTCCTGCTCTTGTTTATATTGATGAGGGAGTGTCGAATACAGAGATGATCTACCTCAAGATCGTATGTTGTGGTTTAAAACCCTAGGAGTAATGATCTTAATCTACCTTAAGGACTAAAGCTTTCTAGTTTATATAGATACCAGGGGTATTAGGGTTACACAATGTCAGTTCCACCAAGGAATAAATATGCTTCTATATCATCTTGACCTGGAGTGTAAACCCAGGCTTTAAAAGAATCCGTTTTGGATACAACATCGTCTTGTAATTCGGCCTCTGATGATAATCATAGGGCAGCCCACGAGTCCGACCCGTGAAGATAGGTCATCAGCCCAAGGACCCCTTAATCTCAGACTCCCTCAGTATCCCCCGAACTGGCATCCAACGTCGTGGTCTTGATTCCCAGCAGATCCTTGCATCCAAGGTCTTTGGCTCGCAGGGCGAGTTCCTCCCCTCACTTATACTCGACCGATAATAGTCCGGCTACAGATGACTTCCCTTTTTTCTAATACTATATGTGACTTAGCCTCGAATGCCAACCATTCAAGTGTGAGTAGCACTCCTGTCTGACAACTTTTTAGCAAACAGTCAATGCTGATCATGACCACTGACCAGTTACAAAAAACTCAATCCACGGTTCGAGGCAATTTTTCCATTGCCACGTTCCATCAATACAGAGACCCTGCCCCACTTTTTAGGGGATATGGTTTATGATTTGAGTTATCCTAACACCATGATTTATCGGGAAGTGGCCAGGTTCACGGCGCATCAGAGGAGCTCTTCGTATTATAGTGGATTATAAAAACAAAACTGCCACCATAGACCACACACGCCTCTCAGATCTCACATCGCCATCCTTCCCCAAATCCTCTGAGCTCCAAACTTCCAAGCTCTATCCTCATCCCAGTCTCCTCAAACCACTTCCCCAGTTCGGTCATGGATGGCTTGTGTTCTAACGGCAAGTGGGAGGCCTCCTACGTTACCAACAAGGACATTTTGGTGATGAAGCACGCCAGCTACTTGTCAGTAAACATCATGCATTGCGCCCAGAGAAGGGCTAGGTCATCCCGATGCAAAGAGAAGGCTAATCGGTAGTGTTCATCTCCCTTTCCTCGAGAGCTTCAGCTTTCGCCTCCACCCATTCGTTCCAGGTTTGATGTTTTATTACGGATTGGATTTCCATGACCTCCAGCCCAAACTCTATTATGCATATTTTGGCCTTTATCACTATCTGCGAGGCCTTTCTCTGGGTCCAACCCCACTTCCGCTTTTGGTTGAAAGTTTTCAAAGTCACCCGAAGTTAAAGAGCGTCGAGCAGGCGCACTGCGGGGGAGTGATGGTTAGCAAGACCCCTTTATTCAATGGTCGAACAGTTCTTTCATAGATACCATCAAGTTCTCGCAGTAGGAGTGGTTCTACATCACCGAACTGCGTGATGTGGAATAGGCAGCACCCCTCGGATTCAGATCCGGACCCCCACCATATTGGTGTCATGGACAAAGAAGGGGCTCGATTGGGGGGAAGTTGCAGAGGTGGAGGCGCTACAAAGGTGCGTCTCCATCCTGGTGAAGAAGAAGATTGAGCTGACCAATGTAGTTCTGGTCATGCTACACCGCCGCCTCCTTCCCTGTCAACGTTGGGGTCTGCCCATGTGGTCTTGCAGTCTGGATACCCCGTTCATTGTGCATCATTTCTACAACACCACCCATGAAAAACTATGGAAGGTGTTGCTCAACCTGCAAAAAACCTGGCCAACCGAGGAGGAAGATATTTTCATCGACACCACAAACCCTCCTGGAGAGGTAAACTTTCATTATTTGTGTTTGTATTTTCCCCTTAGATAAGGCACTTACCCCTCTTTCCTCCGTATTTGCAGATCTGGCTGGAGAAATCCAAGCAGATCAACTGTCCAGCATCGCTGCTCGAGGGCCCAGGACGACCTTACTAACAACCATGCTGGTCGAAAAGCCGTATGCAGTACCAAAGAAGAAGGAAGAGAAGAAGTAAGAGAAGAAGGAGGCCCGAGGAGGCCTCCGTTCAAAGGGACCTCCTAACTCCAGATCTAAAGATACACACATACCATATACTCTAGAGGGAGATCAGGAAGAGGACGGGGAGGAGAGTGGCTCCTCCCACATGAAGAAGAGGGTGGCGTCCGAAGATGTCGAGGGGGATCCAGCTCCCACTATCCCAAAAAGACTATGCATGGCCAGAGTGGACATGTTTGATGCTTGCCAGAACTCTACCAAGGAGTCCGAGAACTTTGAAAAGGTTCCTCGAAGTACACTCAGGGTCAAGCCCCCTACGCAAAGGTATGAATCTAAAGACCATAATATATTTTTGAATTGAAGTTTTATTATTGACTATATATATGATTTTAGTATCGTAGCCTGCCACGTGATATCCCCACAGATCAGGCTTAAGAGGGGGACTCCTTGCCAGCAGATCTGGCGGAGAGTGGGACCGCCTCGCATAACACATCTCCCCCGGTCGTTGAGGAGATCAGGGAGGTGGTATCCCAAAAGATCCCCTGGAGCTGGATACTAGGGACGACGGTGATGATGTTATGGCCGAGGCTAACACCTAGGTCGTCAAAGACCAGGAGGGTGAATCCCTCCTGGCAAGCAAATAGGGGAGAGCCCGGAAAACCCGATCTCTCTCTGAAGATAGTTCTAGAGACCTCCAACCCTCCGTAATCATCTACACCAGCTTCTCCGAGAGGAGAAACTGTAATGCCGTACTCAGAGAAGCCCGTAATAGAGTGGGACCAAACGAGGTGGCCGACCATGATTTAGGAGAGTTTGAATGACTCCTCCATTGTTGAAGAACACCGCATTCTTCTGAGTGTGGCTCTACACAATATCTTTTTGACTAAGTATTGAAGAGAGCTTTCGAGGTGTGTTGAAGGTCTTCAAGGTAATTTACGCAATATCTTTTTTACTAAGTAATTTAAATTTATGGGTATATACGCAGTCCCAATATTCAGTAGACCCCGAGTCTTGTGTGAGTTCGAGAAACTCATGTCGGGGTCAAAGTGGTGCAGAAAACACACATATAACATTTAAAATGACCCATAGCCCCCAAAACTCTAGTAGGATGATAGAAAACCTCGCACATGATTCAAAAATTAGATAAATTGGGAGTATGACACGCATGAATTACTTATGTAGGCTTCGTCTTCAGCAACATCCCCCAACTTCGTGGAGTTGGCAAAAATGAACCGAAAGTTTAAGAGCTCTAAGGAGGAGCTCGACCTTCTGAAAAAGCGGCTCAACAACGCACAAGGTAAATCTGATGTGGAGTTATATCATTAGTTTCTGCATTAAGGCGAGGTATTTTTACTTGTATCGTGAAGTTCCGAGTGTTTTTATGACAACTATAGTCGTTGTCGCGGTGGTCTAGAACCTTAAGGGTCGATCTAAACAAGGCAAGGCAAGAGGCTGCCGAACAAAAGGCGCCAGCCGAACGATTAGCTTCCGAACTATTGATGGCAAGCTCTACAGGAAACAAGCACGAGGCTAGAGTTGTTGAGGTGCAGCAATAGCTCAAGGACTCTTTCACTAAATGTGAGGTCTTTAAGCAGAAAAATAAAGAGCAAGCTTCCGAGTTGTCCTCTTTGACCGCAACGCTCTAGGAGACGCAGATGGAGGCGCAAGGCCACCAGAAGGAGATCCACCAAATCAAACGAATTATGGCTGGCAATAGATACTTACTGCAATGTGTCTTTGTGGGAAAAGGTTCGTATTTCTCACCCGAGTATGGCGTTCTCCACGAGAGTTTGTGGACCTCCTGAAGAGTGCGGCAGATGCATCAAGGCACTATGCGTTCTAGGAAGGGGATGCCGAGGTGAGGATTTTCTGGATGCAATTATAAGCCCATGAGCAACCTATCCTTGTGTCCAATCGGCTAAAACAGCTGATGGAGTACCATCACTTGGCAGAGCCAGCCATGAAGGACCCCTGCATTAGGTTATGGGATACACAGTCGTTGTCGAGCAGCTACTACAACCTGGTGCAGAAGCTCATCGCTGCCACGCCCTATATTGATGCCCTAAAGCGCTTCGTTTGGATTGAGGGAGCTCACATGGCGTTCAGGAAGAGCATGATGCATTAGCGGAAATTGAAGGCCACCAAAATGGCCATCGGACCTCCACCGCCGATAAAGGAACATATGAGCCCTGAGCTATACTTTCCCATCGTTATTGGGGGTGCTCGGATGATAGAAACCTAGTGCTCAAAGGATGTAATTCTGGGGTGAAAAAATTATCATGTATTGAAAGTTAATCTTTTCTGCAATATGGTGCTTTTCTTTGCATTGTATACCTTGCTTTGTTTAATTTTGACTCATTTGTGGCCATTTGAAATGGAAAGTTTCCAGTCATCGGCTTCACCCCCTGGCAGATGCTATTAGCCATGTTTTCTACTTCCACACTAATACCCTTAGCCAACGTCTTGGTGATTGAAGGCGGTAGTTGATGTCTACTATGCTACCTTCTCCTTGTAGACGTTGTTGGGCCTCCAAGTGCAGAGGGTTGTAGGACAGTAGCAATTTTCCCTCAAGTGGGTGACCTAAGGTTTATCAATCCGCGGGAGGCGTAGGATGAAGATGATCTCTCTCAAGCAACCCTGCAACCAAATAACAAAGAGTCTCTTGTGTCCCCAACACACCCAATACAATGGTAAATTCTATAGGTGCACTAGTTCAGCGAAGAGATGGTGATACAAGTGCAATATGTATGGTAGATATAGGTTTTTGTAATCTGAAATTACAAAAACAGCAAGGTAACAAATGCTAAAAGTGAGCACGAACGGTATTGCAATGCGTGGAAACAAGGCCTAGGGTTCATACTTTCACTAGTGAAGTTCTCTCAACAATGATAACATAATTCGATCATATAAATAGCCCTCAACATGCAACAAAGAGTCACTCCAAAGTCACTAATAGCGGAGAACAAACGAAGAGATTATTGTCGGGTACGAAACCACCACAAAGTTATTCTTTCAGATCGATCTATTCAAGAGTTCATACTAGAATAACACCTTAAGATACATATCAACCAAGACCCTAATGTCACCTTGATATTCCATTGTCACCTCAAGTATCCGCAGGTATGATTATACAATATGATATGCATCACACAATCTCAGAATCATCTATTCAACCAACACATAGAACTTCAAAGAGTGCCCCAAAGTTTCTACCAGAGAGTCAAAACGTGTGCCAACCCCTGTGCATAGGTTCCCAATGTCACGAACCCGCAAGTTGATCACCAAAACATACATTAAGTACTTACATGAATCCAACGTGTGCCAACCCATATGCATAGGTTCCCAATGTCACAAACCCGCAACTTGATCACAGCAGATAGACACGTGCAAGACATACATCAAGTGTGCTCAAAGACTCAATCCGATAAGATAACTCCAAAGGGGAAAGTCAATTCATTACAAGAGGGAGAGGGGGAAGAACATCATAAGATCCAAATATAGTAGCAAAGCCCATGGTACATCGAGATCAAGACATCTCAAGAACACGAGAGAGAGAGATCAAACACATATCTACTGGTGCATACCCTCAGCCCCGAGGGAGAACTACTCCATCCTCCTCATGGAGATCGCCAGGATGATGAAGATGGCCACGAGAGATGGATTCCCCCTCGGGCAGGGTGCCGGAACGGGCTCCAGATTGGTTTTTGGTGGCTACAGAGGCTTGCGGCGGCGAAACTCCCGATCTAGGTTTCTTTCTGGGGGATTCTGAATTTATAGGAATTTATGGCGGTGGAATTGCGTCAGTTGGGCCCACGAGGAGGTCACAAGACTGGTCGCCACCACCTAGGGGGTGGTGGCGGTGTCAGGGCTTGTGACTCCCTCGTGGCTCTTCTGGCATTCTTCCAAAGCTTCGGGGGTCTCTTTTGGTCCAAAAAATCATCATAAAGTTTCATTCCATTTGGACTCCGTCTGAAAATGGGCCAAAAACACGAAAAAAACAGAAACTGGCACTTGGCACTGAGTTAACAGGTTAGTCCCAAAAAAGATATAAAATAGCATATTCATGCATATAAAACATCCAAAGTTGACAAGATAATAGCATGGAACCATAAAAAATTATAGATACGTTGGAGACGTAACAAGCATCCCCAAGCTTAACTCCTGCTCGTCCTCGAGTAGGGAAGTGATAAAGAATGAATTTTTGATGTTGCATCCTACCTAGCATAGTTGTCCTTTGTAACTTCTCTCACGTGACATGAATGTTCAGATCCGTTAGATTCAAAACAATAGTTTGCTATTGACGTGGAAACAATAATAATTCAAGCAAACTAGCAAGGTAATCATGAACTTCCAAATAATAAGGCCAAAAGGAAGTTATCCCCACAAAAGCATATAGTCCGGCTATGCTCTATCATCATTGCACAACAATTTTAAATCATGCACAACCTCGGTATTGGCCAAGTAATTGTTTCACACCTTTACTTTCTCAAACTTTTTTGACTCTCACGCAATACATGAGCGTGCACCATGGTTTTAGCACTATAAGTGGTGTGGAGTGGTGGAAATTGTGAGACAAAAAAGGAGAAGATGGTCACATTGACTAGCCATATCAATGAGCTATGGAGATGCTTATCAATAGATATCAATGTGAATGAGTAGGTATTACCATGCAAGAGATGCACTAGAGCTATGAGTATGTGAAAGCTCTTATGGAAAACTAGTGGGTGTGTATCCAACTTGCTTGCTCACGAAGACCTAAGGCAATTTTGAGGAAGCCCATCATAGGAATATACAAACCAAGTTATTTTATGAAAATTTCCCACTAGCTATATGGTGGTGACAAAACGAGAGACTCTCAATCATGAAGATCATGGTGCCTAATATGCACAAGTGTGGAAAGGTGGTAGCATTGTCGCTTCTCTCTTTTTCTCTCATTTTTTTGGTGGGCTCTTTGGCCTCTTTTTTTTGGTGGGCATCTTTGGCCTCTTTTATTTCCTCACATGGGACAATGCTCCATAAATGATGATCATCACACTTTCAACTCAAAACATAGAGCAACGATGACTCTATATGGAATTCCTTTGGTAGTGTACCATGACAATGATCTAGCATGGCGTAGACATTAATAGAAACATCATGCTAGCTATCTTACAATCATGCAATGGCAATGTAGACGTGGTGGCACATGTCATGGTGGTAGTTGCATGGCAATATATCTCGGAATGACTTTGAAAAAGCCATAGTAGGTAGGTATGGTGGCTGTTTTGAGGGAGGCTAATGGTGGGTTTTGTGCACCGGCCAAAGTTGCACGACACTAAGAAGATAGTGATGGTGGAAGGTGAAAGTGCATCTAAACCATGGACTCAACATTAGTCATGAAGAACTCATATACTTGTTGCAAAAGTTTTATTAGTAATCGGAACAAAGCATTCAACGCATACTCCTAGGGGAAGGGTTGGTAGGTATAAACCATCGCGCGATCCCGACCACCACGCAAAGGATGACAATCAAAAGACTAATCATGCTCAGACTTCATCACATAGCGGTTCACCATACGTGCATGCTACGGGAATCACTAACTTCAACACAAGTATTTCTAGATCCACAACACCTTACTAGCATTACATCAATATTACCAAAACCACAACTCAAAACTAATTGAGATGAATCAAACTTCTCTAACTATTCAATGCACATGAAGGTGGAAGTTTTCGTATCCCTTTGGATAACTACCCCTTTAGAGACTACTTTCAAAGCATAGATCAACTACCAAGCCACGCACCACTGCGCTCTAAAATATATAAGTGAAGCACACAGAGCAAAAGTATCTATCTCAAAAGATATAAGTGAAGCACATGTGAGCTGAATTGTCTACCAAAGGATATAAGTGAAGCTCGACAAAATCACGGTGAGTGCATGTCTCTCTCTCTAGGTGTGCAGCAAGGATGATTGTGACACAACAAAAATAAAAGACTCCTACGATACAAGACGCCCCAAGCAAAAACACATAACATGTGGTGAATAAAAATATAGCCCCAAGTAACGTTACCGATGGATTGAAGATGAGAGAGGGGATGCCTTCCCGGGGCATCCCCAAGCTTAGGATTTTACGGCATCCTTGAATATCTTGGGGTGCCTTGTGCATCCCCAAGCTTGAGATCTTGCCACTCTTTATCTCTTTGTCCATAAGAACTTCACCCAAAACTTGAAAACTTCACAACACGAAACTTAAACAGAAACTCGTGATAGCATTAGTATAAGAAAGCAAATCACCACTTCCTTAGGTACTGTAGCAAAATTAAATTATACTTATGTTGGTGTTGCGTTGTTGTATTTTCACTTTTCCATGGCTATTACCCTCCGTTACTATCCATGGTTTCATAAAAATAAGCAACCAACTCAACAAAAACAGAATCTGTTAACAGCAGACCAGTCTGTATCAATCTATATACTTCGTATACTTCTGGTACTTTAAAAAATCTGAACAATTATGAATGTCTGAAGAAATTGAATAGAAATCAGCAGCAAAAAGAATCAACTCAAAACCTCTTACAGAATAAAAATGAAAATTATTTTCGTGAGCAGAAAGTTTTTGTCTTTTTCCAGCATGATCAAACAATCATCACCAAGACTAATCATAACAGTTTTGCTTGGCAGAAACACAAAAAGAAACACAAAAGACACAATCATAACAGAATTATGAAGGCGTGGAGCAAACAAAACAGGGAGGAAAAAGCAAAGAAAAATTTATTCATTGGGTTGCCTCCCAACAAGCGCTATCGTTTAACGCCCTTAGCTAGGCATTGATTTCAATGATGCTCACATAAAAGGTAAGGACTGAAACACAACGAGAGCATCATGGAGCAAATGGCTAGCACATTTAAGTCTAACCCACTTCCTATGCATAGGGATTTTGTGATGAAACAATTTATTGGAGCAAGAATCAACTAGCATAGGAAGGCAAAACAAGCATAGCTTCAAAAATTTCAACATATGGAGAGGAAGCTTGATACTATTGCAATAAGTAGAAGCATATGATCCTCTCTCATAGTATTTTTCAGTAGCATCATGAATGAATTAAACAATATAACCAGCAACTAAAGCTTTCTTTTCATGATCTACAAGCATAGAAATTTTACTACCCTCCACATAAGGAAATATATTCTCAAGAATAGTAGTGGGAGT
The DNA here is from genome assembly GCF_904849725.1 of Hordeum vulgare subsp. vulgare. Lineage (NCBI taxonomy): Eukaryota > Viridiplantae > Streptophyta > Magnoliopsida > Poales > Poaceae > Hordeum > Hordeum vulgare. Next base: position 241,466,131 of record NC_058522.1, read on the forward strand.
ATCGTAAAAGACTTGAGCACTACAAATTGTGTCCACAATGAAAAAGCAAGGTTTAGCAAAGGGGTTTTCGAAAGTATGACAAGCTTTATCATCCTTCTTCTTCAAAGCATAAGTATCCTCACAATATTCATCATAGATAGGGGGCATGCTTTCATCAAAATGATTTTGATCATTCAAAGTGGAAGAACTAAAAAGATCATCTTTATCAAATATAGCATCCCCAAGCTTGTGGCTTTGCATATCATTAGCATCATGGGTATTCAAAGAATTCGTGCTAAGGACATTGCAATCATGCTCATCATTCACATATTCTATGCCAAGCATTCTATGTAATTCTTCTTTCAACACTTGAGGAGAATGTTCCTTCCCATCATGCTCACGAAAGACATTGAAAAGATGGAGCATATGAGGCATCCTCAATTCCATTTATTTGTAGTTTTCTAGGGAAAGAACAAAAAACAAAAAGATTTGATTGCAAGATCTAAAGATATATCTTCAAGCGCTAACCTCCCCGGCAATAGCGCCAGAAAAGAGCTTGATGTCTACTACGCTACCTTCTCCTTGTAGACGTTTTTGGGCCTCCAAGTGCAGAGGGTTGTAGGACAGTAGCAATTTTCCCTCAAGTGGGTGACCTAAGGTTTATCAATCCGCGGGAGGCGTAGGATGAAGATGGTCTCTCTCAAGCAACCCTGCAACCAAATAACAAAGAGTCTCTTGTGTCCCCAACACACCCAATACAATGGTAAATTGTATAGGTGCACTAGTTCGGCGAAGCGATGGTGATACAAGTGCAATATGTATGGTAGATATAGGTTTTTGTAATCTTAAATTACATAAACAGCAAGGTAACAAATGGTAAAAGTGAGCACGAACGGTATTGCAATGCGTGGAAACAAGGCCTAGGGTTCATACTTTCACTAGTGAAGTTCTCTCAACAATGATAACATAATTGGATCATATAACTAGCCCTCAACATGAAACAAAGAGTCACTCCAAAGTCACTAATAGCGGAGAACAAACGAAGAGATTATTGTCGGGTATGAAACCACCACAGAGTTATTCTTTCTGATCGATCTATTCAAGAGTTCGTACTAGAATAACACCTTAGATACATATCAACCAAGACCCTAATGTCACCTAGCTACTCCATTGTCGCCTCAAGTATCCGCGGGTATGATTATACGATATGCATCACACAATCTTAGAATCATCTATTCAACCAACACATAGAACTTCAAAGAGTGCCCCAAAGTTTCTACCAGAGAGTCAAAACGTGTGCCAACCCTTGTGCATAGGTTCCCAATGTCACGAACCCGCAAGTTGATCACCAAAACATACATCAAGTACTCAGATGAATCCAACGTGTGCCAACCCATATGCATAGGTTCCCAATGTCACAAAACCGCAAGTTGATCACAGCAGATAGACACGTGCAAGACATACATCAAGTGTTCTCAAAGACTCAATCCGATAAGATAACTCCAAAGGGGAAAATCAATTCGTTACAAGAGGGAGAGGGGGAAGAACATCATAAGATCCAAATATAGTAGCAAAGCCCATGGTACATCAAGATCAAGACATCTCAAGAACACGAGAGAGAGAGAGATCAAACACATAGCTGTTGGTACATACCCTCAGCCCCGAGGGAGAACTACTCCCTCCTCCTCATGGAGATCGCCGGGATGATGAAGATGGCCACCGGAGATGGATTCCCCCTCTGGTAGGGTGCCAGAACGGGCTCCAGATTGGTTTTTGGTCGCTACAGAGGCTTGCGGCGGCGGAACTCCCAATCTAGGTTTCTTTCTGGGGGTTTCTAAATTTATAGGAATTTATGGCGGTGGAATTGCGTCAGTTGGGCCCACGAGGAGGTCACAAGCCTCGTCGCCACCACCTAGGGGGGTGGTGGCGGCGTCAGGGCTTGTGACTCCCTCGTGGCTCTTCTGGCCTTCTTCCAAAGCTTCGGGGGTCTCTTTTGGTCCAAAAAGAATCATCATAAAGTTTCATTCCATTTGGACTCCGTCTGAAAATGGGCCAAAAACACGGAAAAAACAGAAACTGGCACTTGGCACTGAGTTAATAGGTTGGTCCCAAAAAAGATATAAAATAGCATATTCATGCATATAAAACATCCAAAGTTGACAAGATAATAGCATGGAACCATCAAAAATTATAGATACGTTGGAGACGTATCAGTAGTGCAGAACGAAACAAGGCGGTCAAACTATGTGGCTTTAATACTTTCACTTAACCGTAGGAGCTTGACTGCGGGGACTAGTTACTAGTCCCCTGTATTTTGTGATGTTTGGATATACCGAGGTAAAAACCATTATCACTTGGTTTGTGTAACTTCAAACCCTCCGTGTAACACGGTGAACCTCCATCGATTCTTAGTTTAACACTTGCCATCGGATCACAGACCGGTTCACGCTTATTATGATAGTCAATTTTCGGCTTTGTCCATTGAGGTACTTAACGAGGCAAGCTATAAGTACAATCATAGTGGTTCTTTCTTTATCCCTTTAATCGAACATGTGGAACGTAAAAGTGTACGCATAGGAGCCGTGCAACCCACCTATTGACCCAAGACATAATTCAGAAGCAGTGCATATAACACAATATCCAAGACTCCGAGCACACAAGATAAAAAATGGTGTCGGTGTGATGCGTAGGGTGAGATTTATAGTCGAGCCCCCGGTCTATTAGCCGATCAGATCTAAAATATGTATAGAATTGACTTGTATTGGTATTGAAAAGCAAAAAGAGGGAAAAGGAAAAAAACGTCTTATACAATGCAAATGACTACCATGGGACCATAAAATTTGGTCTTTATTTCCCGATGAACTCATGGAATTTAGCCATAAAATCGAGTCTACCCAAGAAAATGTTATTGATACTATAAAAATAAATTTACAGAGGAAAGGTTAACACAGGGTCCTTTGTGGATGGCTTGATGTCCTTTAATGTGCCTTGCTGCATGTGTGCACTTTTGCTCTTCGAGAAGTGCTCCTTTATGGGAGGTAGTAGTCGGCGAGCAAACCTTTATAAGAGAAGGTCTTGAGAAATCGCTAAAATACGTTAGCTTAATTCCTAGGAGGTCCTTGACGATACCTGATATTGTCCGAAGACATGTTTGACCATAGCTCAGTCAAGCCAGATACATGGTCCCTATGTATTCGGTCCCCACAACTGCCCATGGTATTTTGACCATGAAACAGTGCCACCGGGGCACGTACTTTACGACTAGCAAGGCCCTATTGTGGGGAGCGTATCCCTATTTATTTGGAGCATGGGATGAATCCGGGAACTTTTGTGGGGCTCGATATCGCTTATTCACCCCTTTTTCCTTGACGGTGAATAGGGGCTTTGGAGTTGTATTGCTTGTCTGGACTTTGGCTGCCAAAGCCGTTGTATGTTCCTTGGTTCAGAGAGATCGCTCAGTGTTACCATTGACAATGATTACACCCTTTGGTCCCGGCATCTTAAGGTTTAGGTATGCATAATGGGAATGGCATTACAGCGATTCAACGTTGTATGACCGAGGAGTACATGATAGCCGCTGCAAAAAGGGACAATGTCGAAGATCAAGTCTTTGTTGCACAAGTTATCGGGCGAGCTGAACACTACTTGTAAATTTATGGTGCCCGAGCAGCAGGCCACAACGCCACTATAAAGGTGGCATTACTAGGTTTGATCCTTAATGGATCAATACTCATTTTCCTCACTCTATCTGCGTAAATCAGATTGAGGCTACTACTGCATCCATGATGACCCTTGTGAGGTGGTACCCATCGATAATGGGGTCCGGTACCAAGGCCGCGGAACCCCCGTGTCGGATCCTAGTCGGATGGTGAGTGCGATCAAAGGTGATCGAGCATGCTGACCATTGGTTATAATTCGGGGCCATGGGTTCTGTTGGGGATATAACCCACGGGTTAGGACGCCCAGGGGATAACTCGCCTCGCCCATAACTTGGGCAGGAGGCCCTAGATTCGAAAGCCCAAGGGGCGGCTCACTAAGATGCCTTCTCGAAGCCCATCACATGGAGGCCGGCTCACAAAGGGAAACGTGGAGATTCTCCCTTCACCCAAGTTAGTAGGAAGTTGAATAAGACACGAGTTGCAATACGACCCGAATTCTATTGTAACGTCAGGACCTTAGTATGTATATATAAAGAGGAGCCCGTGAGGTGGAAGGGACAAGTAAGAAAGACTCGAGACCTAGGTTAGCGACTCTGCACCCTTGTAATCAAGTTGATCATCAATAAACACCAAAGCAGGACGTCAACTTTTAACTCCATTAGAGGGGACGAACCTGGGTAAACTCGTGTCTCTTGATTCCGACTAACCCCATTCAAGTCGCCACCTAGTCACGATGGTGTCGCACCTAAGTCCTTCCAATAGGACAACTCCCGCGAAAAAACCATGATAGTTGGTGCCCACCATGGGGGCTGACGCACGGTGTAGTTGAGTTCTTGAAGGGAGCTCTTCCAGGATCGAAGAATACGTGATCGGCGGTAAGCTCTACATCGATGACTCAGACTGGGGTCCCGAGGACGGCTTAATGAAATACGGGTATCAGTTCCCCTTCACCAAGATCCATGTGTTCATCGGCAAAATCGGCGCATCAAGACTCGGGTCAGACATCTGCACCGACTTCGTTGATCCGGTTCAGCACAAGCAACCCAGTCGTGTTCAAACCAACCGGAAGCATGTCATCGTTGGTTTTACTTAGGGGGTTCAACTTGCGGATAACTCCATGACCAACGGGTATACCCTCGTCAACTCTGTCGATGGCGAGTCAACGACTGGCGACACCGAGTCGATCTGCCCACTTTTTGATGGCCGGCATGGGGGTTGCACACATGATTTGGAGTTTCTCGAGCCGCCACTCTAGGTTGTCGTCTACATGGAAGGCTGCTGCGGCACAAAATTCCACCGTCACCGGAGCAACCAACAGTGCTGGTGGATCAACGTCGGCTTCAGGAGCCGCCGAGGCAGGCAAGACGTCGTCTCAAGCTCTGGCGGACTTGATGGTGGAGATGACAAATCTTCTGGCAGCACCGGTTACATCAGAAAACCAGGAAGGGCGTAACATGGAGCTGATTAAACTTTGAGCTGAGATGATCAGGATCCAGGGGGAGATTTACGCTGAGAGTGTTCACATGGCAAAGCTACAGGACCACATCCATGTTGAGACTGAGCGTTTAAACGTAGAATCATGGCAACCGGGATTCCACCAAAATGTGTTGGAAGATTTTCACCGGAGGAGACATGAGAATCGTCGGCCTCTTAACCTTCAGCCGACCCGATTGTTCGATACTCCACATCACACACCAGGGACCGGGCAATGATACGTCCATTTTTGCATCATGTTTTTCTACTGTTATTTGTAGTGCTTTTATGCATTATACCACTTTATGGACTAATTCTAATGTCTTTTCTCTCATAATATACAAGGTTTACACCAAGACGGAGAATGTCGGCAGATGGTATTCTAGAGCTGAAAAAGCTATGTCAAAGATACCTATTTCTGCGCACCTCCAAACGGGCTGAAACTTCAAGAGGAGTTTTTATGGAATAAATAAGAAATATTGCAGGAAAGAAGCACCAGAGGGGGGATGCCAGGTGGCTACTAGGCATCGGGGCACGCTAGCCCCCCTAGCGCGTGCTGGTCGGTAGTGGGCTATCCAGCCCACTTCTGGCGACCATCTTCTGGTATATATTATCTCTTGACCTAAAAAAATCAATATATGACTTGCGAGGTGAAGCGCCGCCGTCTCGAGGCGGAACCTGGGTAGGAGCACTTCTGCCCTCCGGCGAAGCGATTCCACCGGAGGAACATCCCTCCCGGAGGGGGAAATCCAGGCCATCATCATCACCAACAACCCTCTCATCTTGGGGAGGCCAATATTCATCAACATCTTCAACAACACCATCTCCTCTCAAAACCCCAGTTCATCTCTTGTGCTAAATCTTGTACCGGAACCTCAGATTGGTACGTGGGGGGTGACTAGTAGTGTTGATTGCATCTTGTAGTTTATGCTTTATGGTTTATTTGGTGTAAGATCATATGTTAAGATCCAATAATCTATTTAATACCTATTTGATCATGAGCATATTTATCACTTGTGAGTAGTTACTTTTGTTCTTCAGTCCAGGGGAGAAGTCATGTTGCAAGTAGTCATGTGAAGTTGATATCCGTTCGATATTCTGATGATATGAATGTTGTGATTCCTTTAGTGGTGTTATGTGAACGCCGACTACATAATACTTCACCATCTTTGGGCCTAAGGGAATTCATTGTGTATTAGTTATTACATGGTGGGTTGCGAGTGTGATAGAAGCTTAAACCCTAATTTGCGTTATATTCCGTAAGGGGCTGATTTGGATCCCTATGTTTAATGCTATAGTTAGAATTTATTCTTAATACTTTTATGTGGTTGCGGATGCTTGTGGGAGGGTTAATCATAAGTGGGAGGCTTGTTCAAGTAATAACAACACCCAAGCTTTGGTCCACCCACATATCAAATTATCAAAGTACCGAACGCGAATTAACCCAACATCACGAAAGTGACTAGATGAAATTCCCTTGCGCCCTCAAGAACACTTTGCCTATTATAAGGAACTGTTACGGCCTGTCCTATGCCACAAAAGGATTGGTCTACCTTGCTGCACTTATTGTTACTATTGCTACTTGTTACTTGTTACAGTTATCTTGCTATCAAAGAACTTTTTACCGCTATTTCATGCTTGCAAAAATTACCTTGCTGAAAACCGCTTATCATTTCCTTCTGCTCCTTGTTGGGTTCGACACTCTTACTTATCAAAAGGACTAAGAATGATCCCCTATAATTGTGGGTCATCAAGACTCTTTTCTAGCACCATTTCTGGGGAGTGAAGCACCATTGGCAAGCAGAATTTGGTAAGGGAAAATTTATATTACGTGCTGAAATTTAGTGTCACTTCTCACTTTGGAAAGTAATCCTTTGAAGGATTTGTTCGGGGTATCTTCACCTTTACCGGAAACATCAAGAGTTGTCCCTCAGCCTACTGAACCTACTAAAAAAAATTGTTATGAAATTCCTTCAGGTATGATAAAGAAACTGCTAGTTAATCCTTATGCAGGAGATGGAACAAAGCATCCTGATATGCACCTAATCTATGTGGATGAAGTTTGTGGATTATTTAAGTTTGCAGGTTTATCTAGAGATGACGTCAAGAAGAAGGTTTTCCTTTATCTTTGGGGGTAAAGCATTGACATGGTATAGGCTATGTGATGACACATGATCTGGGAACTGGAACCGATTACAATTGTTGTTTCACCAAAAAAATATCTTATGTATCTTGTTCATCGTGATCGGAATTTTATCTATAATTTTTGGCATCATGAAGTAGAAAGTATCTCTCTAGCTTGGGGGAGGCTGAAGTTAATGTCATAATCATGCCCCAATCATGATCTCCCGAGCGAAATTATTATTCAGAATTTTTATGCTCGCTTTCTCGTAACGATTATACCATGCTCAATACTTCTTGTTGTGGTTCTTTTATGAAGAAGACTATTGAATTCAGGTGGGATCTTTTGGAAAGAATTAAACGCAACTCTAAAGATTGGGAACTCAACAAAGGTAAGGAGTCACGTATAAAACTTGAGTTTGATTGTGTTAAATCTTTTATGAATACCGATGCTTTTAGTGATTTTAGCACTAAATATGGACTTGACTCTGAGATAGCAGTGTTATTTTGTGAAACTTTGCTACTCATGTTGATCTCCCTAAAGATAAATGGTTTAAATATCATCCACCTATTAAATAAAAAGTTGAAGAACCAATTAAAGTTGAGAATGAAACTATCATTTACAAGATTGACCCAGTTGTGACTACTACTTGTATTGAGAAACCACCTTTCCCTGCTAGGATAAAGGAACATGCTAAAGCTTCAACCATGGTTAACAAAACTTATGTTATAACAACCAAACCCTCTGAGCAAATCAAGGTAGGACCTAGTATTGCTATGGTTAAAGATCTCTTGGTCGATAATATTGATGGGCATGTTATTTATTTATGTGATGAAGCTACTAGAACTGCCAAATCTGACACAAGAGATAAAAAAAATAGACCCATTGTTGGCATGCATGTCGTCTCAGTTAAAATAGGAGATCATTGCGATCATGGTTTATCCGATATGGTTGCTAGTGTTAGTGCTATTCCTTTTACCTTATATCAAGAAATTATGCATGAGATAGCACCCGCTGAAATAGAAGACATAGATGCTACTATTTAACTTGATAATAGAGACACCATCATGCCACTTGGGATTGTTAGAGATGTTCAAGTGTTGTGTGGAAAAGTAAAATACCCTACTGATTTTTTAGTACTTTGCTCACCACAAGATGATTTTTATCCCATAATATTTTGTAGACCCTTCTTGAACACTATCTATGCTCAAATAGATTGCAAAAAGTAAAATGTCAGTGATAACTTTGGTGGTATGCCTCATGAGTTTCATTTCTCCAAGTTTAGTAAGAAATCCCATTATAAAGAAAGTCCTAGTAAAGATGAAGTACTTGGTCTTGCTTCTATTGTCATTGCTCCTACTGATCCATTAGGACAATATTTGCTAGACCATGAAAATGATATGCATATGCGTGAAAGAGATGAAATAAATAAAATGTTCTTTGAGAAAAAGCCTATCCTTAAACACGACGTGCCCGTTGAAACACTAGGAGGTCCTCCACTTCCCAAGGGTGATCCTGTGTTTGCATTAAAGCAATTACCTCACACTTTGAAATATGCTAATGTTGATGAAAATAAGATATATCCTATTATTATCAGTGCTAACCTTATAGAGCATGAATAAGAAAGAGTGTTAAAAACTTTATGGAAGCACCAACCTGCTATTTGGTATACTCTTGATGATCTTAAGGGCATTAGTCCCACTCTATGTCAGCGCAAGATTAATATGGAACCAGATGCTAAACCCATTGTTGATCACCAATGAAGACTAAATCCCAAAATGAAAGAGATGGTAAGAAATGAAATATTAAAGCTTCTGGATGTAGGTATAATTTATCCAATAGATGATAGTAGATGGGTAAGTCTCATTCATTGTGTTCCTAAGAAAGCATGTATTATTGTTGTTCCTAATGATAAAAATGAACTCATTCACAAAGAATTGTGACTGGCTATAGAATGGTAATTTATTTTAGAAAATTAAACAAAGCTAATAGAAAAGATAATTATCCTTTACCTTCCATAGAACAAATGCTAGAAAGATTATCAAAGCACACACATTTTTTGCTTTCTAGATGGTTATTCTGGTTTTTCTCAAATACGTGTGTCACAACCTGATCAAGAGAAAACCACCGTTACTTTTTATTTTGGAACCTATGCTTATAGACATATGCCTTTTTGGATTATGCATTGCACCTACTACCTTTAAAAGATGCATGACTGCTATATTCTCTGATTTTTGTGAGAAGATTGTTGAGATTTTCATGGATGACTTTTCCGTTTATGGAACTTCTTTTGATGATTGCTTAAGCAACCTTGATCGCATTTTTTAGAGATGTGAGAAAACTAACCTTGTCTTGAATTGGGATATGTGCCACTTTATGGTAAATGGATGTATTGTCCTGGGTCATAAAATTTTCGAACGAGGTATTGAGGTGGATAAGGTTAAAGTTGATGCAATTGAGAAGAAACCATGTCCTAAAGATATTAAAGGTATCCATAGTTTCCTCGGTCATGCTGGTTTCTATAGGAGGTTTATTAAAGACTTCTCTAAACTTTATAGACCTCTTACCAATTTATTACAAAAGGATGTTCCATTCATTTTTGCTCATGATTATGTAGAATCCTTTGAAACACTTCGGAAAGCTCTTGCACCTATTGTTCAACCACCTTATTGGAACTTGCCTTTTGAAATTATGTGTGATGCTAGTGATTTTGCTATTGGTGTTGTTCTAGGACAAAGAGTTGATAAGAAATTAAATGTTATCCATTATGCATTTATGCTAGTAAAACTCCACACGGTGCAGAGAGAAATTATGCTACCACTTAAACTTAGCAGTTGTATTTTCTTGTGATAAATTTTGATCTTACATTGTTGATTCTAAAGTAATTGTTCACACTGATCATGCTTCTATTAAATATCTTATGGAAAATAAACATGGTAAGCCTAGACTTATTAGGTGGGTTCTTTTGCTACAAGAATTTGATTTGCATATCATTGAAGGAAAGGAGCTGAGAACCCCATAGCTGATAACTTGTCTAGGTTAGAAAATGTTCTTGATGACCCACTATTTTGATGATAGCTTCCCAAATGAACAACTAGCTGGAGTTCAATGTTTCCCATAACACACTGTGGTTTGCTGATTATGCTAATTACATTGTTGCTAAATACATACCACCTAGTTTCACCTATCAGCAAAAGAAAAAATCCTTCTTTGATTTAAGAAATTACTTTTGGGAGGCCCACATATTTATAAAGAGGGAGTAGATGGTATTGTTAGATTGTATACCTCAGGATGAATACGAACAAATCCTTCGAAAGTGTCACTCCGAGGCTTATGGAGGACACCATGCGGGAGATAGAAGTGCACACAAGGTATTACAATCTGGATTTTATTGGCCTACTCTTTTCAAATATGCTCGTAAGTTTGTCCTCTCTTGTGATGAATGTCAAAGAATTTGCAACATTAGTAGACGTCAAGAAATGCCAATGAATTATTCACTTTTTATCGAAGCATTTGATGTTTGGGGATTTGATTATATGGGACCTTTTCCTTCCTCTAATGGGTATACACATATTTTGGTTGATATTGAGTATGTTACTAAGTGGGTAGAAATTATTCCAACCAGTAGTGTTTATCATAAAACCTCTATTAAAATGCTGAAGGAAGTTACTTACCCACATTTTAGGGTCCCTAGATAACTTAATTACTGATGGTAGTCCACATTTTATCCATGGCGCTTTTCGTAACTTGCTTGCTCGATATGATGTTAACCATAGAATTGCATCTCTCTATCATCCTCAATCTAGTTGTCAAGTAGAATTAACCAATAGAGAAATAAAATTAATAGTGCGAAAGACCGTCAATATGTCCCGAAAGAATTGGTCTATGAAATTAGATGATGCATTGTGGTCCTACAGAACAGCTTATAAAAATCCTATGGGTATGTCTCCTTATAAAATGGTTTATGGAAAATCATGTCACTTAACTCCTGAGTTAGAACATAAAGCTTATTTTGCAATTAAAGAACTCAACCAGGGTTTCAAACTCGCTCGTGAAAAGAGGTTATTTGATATTAGATCATTAGATGAATGGAGAACCAAGCTTATGAAAATGCCAAACTATTCAAAGGAAAAGTTAAAAAATGGCATGCCAAAAGAATCCAAAAGCGAGAATTCAAAGTTGGTGAATATGTTCTATTGTACAATTTCCGTCTTAGATTTTTTTTTGCAGGAAAACTTCTTTACAAATGGGAAGGACCATAAACCTCGAAATAGTTTACTAGTCTAGAACTCTTAAGATCAATAATCCTCAAGGCACTGACCCGAAGGTAATGGACATAGAATAAATCACAATATTTCAGGTACACCTATTAATGTTGAAACAAATATTATTCAAACCATGGCACCGGAGAAACACATAAAAGAGACCTTCAAGAACACTCCAAAACCCTTAAAAGGAAGAGGTATGTGATACGGTAAGTAAACGGACTCCGAAAAATCTGCAAAAATATATTTTGTTAGTTTTGGAATATTAGAAAAAATAGGAAATTGATAAACACACGGGAAGGAAAACCACGTGCCCACTACGCACGAGGGCGGGCTAGCCCCCCTGGCGCAGCCTGGTGGGTAGTGGGTTCCTCGGGCACCTTCCTGGCTCCCTTTTTTTGTACGACAAGTATTTCCCAGTATATAAATTATTTATTTATATCCAGATAACTGAACCCAATACCACGGAGAAATATTGTGCTCTTGTTTCGTGTTGTTTTTCTAACAGATTAGATCACCATGGCCTCATCAAGGTCCTCCAAGGATAAGTTCTTCAAGAGGGTCATCAACCCCTACTTGCCGGAGGTGATGAAGCACCCTCAAACCATTGAGATGCTTGAGGGGGTGTTCCATACCCGGGATGTTCAAGGGCCCAAGAAGACAGGAACCGTGGATGCCACGCCCGAGGTGGTGGAGCACGAGATCTTCAGGTGCCAAGGCATGGTGGAACATAGACTCAGCACCAATCACCTAATGATCACGGAATTAACCCATGATCAAAAGGTGGATGGAAGGTCCTTGAAGGATATCGTGTTCACCCTCAACGAGCAAATCAATTTATTGCAATGCCAAATCTTCGATATTCAAAACCAAATCTTTGTGTATGAAGCAAGGTTTAAAGGTATGAGTTTATCTGTGAGTTGTAGGACTCTGGAGACTCGTACCTCCTCTTATGATGGTGAGCCATAGCCTTGGAAACCAGAGGGCAAGTCTCCTTCTACTTTATCGTCTACACCAGCACCACCTTCATCTTCATCACCAAAGAAGGAGACTTAAGTACACAGGTATGGGCACTCCCCTTGGCTTGTGCCAAGCTTGGGGGAGGTGCCCCGGTATCATATCACCATCACCCTTGTTATCTTTATCCATCTTAGTTCGATCTTTAGTTATTTTGTGATTTAGTCAAATAAAAGCTTAGTTCTATCCATCTTTTAGTGGTAGTTTCATTATCTATCTATCTATGTAATCGAGGGAGAGTTATATAATAAAGTTTAGTTTGAGATTTTGCTTCCTTACTTTCTTGCTGCAATCAAAATAAAGGAAAATAATGAAAAAGACCATATGCTAGTCTTATAGTAAGTCGTGACATCACATAAGGAAAAGTATAAGTGGTAAAATTTGTTGAAGGTTGACAAACATAGCATTGGTCGGTGATGCAACACATGAAAGTGTTAATAAGGGAAGAGAAGATTTACATGCAAAAACACTATCCTTGAAATCTTTTATGCTTGTGAGCCCCCATTAATTATAATATGCCAAAACTATTGACATTGGACAAGGAAGACAACAAAATGATTTATGTTTGTTCACATTCACATAGAAGTTATATTGTTATAGATCCTATAACATGTGGTGCTTTCCCAATATCTTTACTAGCCAAAACTCCGCACTAAGTAGAGATACTACTTGTGCATCCAAAACCTTAAACCCAAATCCATGTTTTAAGACTCCACTATACCTACCTATGGATTGAGTAAGATCCTTCAAGTAAGTTGTCATCAGCGCACAAGGTAATAAAAATTGCTTCTAAATGTGTTTGATCATTTAGTGTAAGAGAAATTAAGTGTTGTACGAACTTCTGATGGCAATAATAAAAGCGACAAACCACATAATAAAGGTTGTCATCACAAGGGGCAATATAACGTAATGTTCCTTTGCACTAAGGTATTTGACATACAACCAAAAAGCGCATGACAAGTGTGCTTCCCTTTGCGAAGGGCCTATCTTTTACCATTTATGTATTTACTTTGATGCAAGAGTCAAAGTATTCTTCTCTACTCCTTTTCAATTTCTCTTGGGCAAGCATCATGTGGTGCAGAAAGATCTAGGAATATATATATATATATATATATATATTTGAATGTGGGTGGTCATGAGTTATTATTGTTGACATCACCCATGACGTGAATGTGCTCGGGGGCAACACTTTAAGCCCCTATCTTTCTATGTATCCGGTTGAAATCTTTTGCGCATATGTACGCGGTGACCATTAGCAATCATAGAAGACTAAATGATGGTTGAGTATGTAGACTTGCTTAAAAGCTCCGATATGTAACCCTTCATGAAAATGTGATGAATTGTGTTGCCAAGTTGACTGAAAACAGAGTTTGTTGTCTTTAATAGAGTTTATGCTTCATATTTCGATGTTCTGATGAATTGTTACTTGTTTATTTGAAGTTTTATGATGAAAGTTATATGATGAAAATGTTGTGATGAAGTATTTTATAAATTTTATTTGATGTTATAATAATGAGAATGATGCTACTATGTCCGTATTTTGTTTTTATCGACCTCTCTCTCAAAGCATGTGGCCATGATTTTCGTTATCGGCTTCCGCTTGAGGACAAGCGAGGACTAAGCTTGGGGTTGTTGATACGTCCATTTTGCATCATATTTTGCTAGTGTTATTTATAGCGTTTTCTATGCATTATACCACTTTATGTTGTAATTCTAATGCCTTTTCTCTCATAATATGCAAGGTTTATACCAAGATGGAGAATGTCGGCAGATGGAATTATCGACTTGAAAAATCTACATCAGAGATACCTAATCTGTACACCTCCAAACGGGCTGAAACTTCACGGGATTTTTTGGAATAAATAAGAAATACTAGAGGAAAGAAGCACTAGAGGGGGTCCGCCAGGTGGCCACTAGGCACAAGGGCGTGCTAGCCCCCCTGGCATGGCCTGGTGGATAGTGGGCCGCCCAGCCCACTTCTCGCGGCCATCTTTTTGTATATATTCACTCTTTACCTAAAAAATCAGGAGACGACTTTCGGGATGTAGCGCTGCCGTCTCGACGCAGAACCTGGGAGGAGCACTTTTGCCCTCTAGCGGAGTGATTTTGCCGGAGGAACTTCCCTCCCAAAGGGGGAAACCGAGGTCATCGTCATCACCAACAACCCTATCATCTTGGGGAGGCGATCTTCATAAACACCTTCAACGACACCATCTCCTCTCAAAACCCTAGTTCATATGTTGTGCTCAATCTTGTAACGGAACCTCAGATTGGTACCTGGGGGTGACTAGTAGTGTTTATTACATCTTGTAGTCGATGCTTTATGGTTTACTTGGTGGAACATCATATGTCCAGATCTAATAAGCTATTTAATATCTCTCTGATCATGAACATGCTTATCACTAATGAGTAGTTACTTTTGTTCTTGAGGCCACAGGAGAAGTCATGTTGCAAGTAGTCATGTGAAGTTGATATTTGTTCGATTTTTTGATGATATGAATGTTTTGATTCCCTTAGTGGTGTTATGTGAACGTCGACTACATAACACTTCACCATCTTTAGGCCTAAGGGAATGCATTGTGGAGTAGTTATTATATGGTGAGTTGCGAGAGTGACAGAAACTTAAACCCCAGTTTATGCGCTATTCCGTAAGGGGCTGATTTGGATCCCTATTTTGAATGCTACGGTTAGAATTTATTCTTAGTACTTTTCTTGTAGATGCGGATGCTTGCAGGAGAGTTAATCATAAGTGGGAGGTTTGTTCAACTAAGACCAGCACCCAAGCACTGGTCCACCCACATATGAAACTATCAAAGAACCGAACGCGAATTAACCCGCCAAGACTAAAGTGACTAGATGAAATTCCCGTGTGCCCTCTAGAACGCTTTGCCTATTATAAGAAATTATTCCGGCCTATCATTTCCCACAAAAGGATTGGGGTACCTTGCTGCACTTATTGTTACTATTTCTACTCATTACTTATTACATTTATCTTGCTATCAAACAACTTGTTACCGCTATTTTAGTGCTTGCAGAAATTACCTTGCTGAAAACCGCTTGTCATTTCCTTCTCCTCCTTGTTGGGTTCGAGAGTCTTAGTTATCTAAAGGACTACGATTGACCCACTATACTTGTGGGTCATCAGGCAACCTCAAGCGGAACAGCCCTATCAGCCGGCTTAGCAACCTCAGACGGCTCAGACATCGCGGGATCAGCCATCAACAAACTGCTTTGACACACACTAGTAGGGTACTTTTCCAACCTTGTGAATAATATGCTCATAGCGACTCGCCACCTTGAGGATCTTATGATTATTGGAAGCACCCCGATTGAGGTCGAAGCTAGGAACGTGATTGATATGTTGAAAACAATAATCACCTAAGAGGCACAATACTCTTACAATCGAGCTAGGGTTCATTCTACACCCTACGCAAGTCATAGTAAGAGTCGCCACGATTCACAAGTGATGTATATGTGACGCCCTCGGTTTAATCGTATGCTAATCATACACGCAAATGCGTACGATCAAACTCAAGGACTCACGGGAAGATATCACAACACAACTCTAGACACAAATAAAATAATACAAGATTCATATTACAAGCCAGTGGCCTCGAGGGCTAGAATACAGAAGCTCGATAAACACACGAGTCAACAGAAGCAACAATATCTGAGTAGAGACATTAAACATGGGATGTCTTAGAGAAGGCTAGCACAAAAGATACAGCGATCGAACGAGGCGAGGCCTCCTGCCTGGGAACCTCCTAACTACTCCTGGTCTTCAGCGGCCTCCACGTAGAAGTCACCATCGGGGTGGTAGGCGTCGGCAGGAAACTCTATCTCGTGGGCTCCAACATTTGGTCGCAGCAACGGATCAAGGGGACAAAGGGGGAGCAAAGCAACGGTGAGTACTCATCCAAAGTACTCGCAAGTCTTACATCAGAACTATGCTAAGTATGCAACAGTATCAAAGGAAACAGTTTTTATGTAGACTGACTGCAGCAATGAGAGAAAGAGAGAGAAGGCCTAGTCCTATTGAAGACTAGCATCTTCAGGTCTTGCAGCAATAGACGAGAGTAGAACAGGGGAATACAAATAATAGTCATATTTTTGCAGCAATAATTAATATGAGGTCATGCCCAGAGATCCTCCCTCGACTCCCTGTGAGGAAGCAATCCCAGGGCAACAATTCCAGTTAAGTAACATTGTAGTTGTATAAGATCAGGGCACACCTCCAAGTCATCCTATAACCATGGACACAGCTATCCGAATAGTTAATTTTCATCCCTGCAGGGGTGCACCAAGTTTCCCGTCACGCTCGATAACACTCTGGCAGGACACACTTTTCTAGGTCATGGCTGGACTCGGAATATTGACACGTCGCAGCCCCACCTAAGCTCAACAGAGAGGCCAGCCCGCCGGTTAACCCCTAAGCACAAAGGGTTCATGGGCCCACTTGCGTTCTCCGCTCCTGCACGATGCGTGGGCGGCCGATGTCAGTCCTAGCACCCCTTAATACAAGAGTGATGCATCTCGGGACCACTCGGGCGCGCGCCGCTCCATCGCTGACGTCTGAAGAGCTTCGGTTGATACTGCGACGTCGAGTACCCATAATTCTTCCCGCGTAGCTGGTTAGTGCGAAAAGGTCTCCGACCAACCCAGATCAAATACCCAAATCCATTATCATTTTAATTATGTCAATGACACATCCACGCGGGAATCCACCCGCCTAACAACTAATCATCAACGATCCCAGTAACATGGTCAAGTAATTGTGTGGTTGTAACATTAGGGGGATCCGAGGCATCACCCTCGTTGGATTCCGAATGATGTAACCGTCAAGGTGGACTTAGAGGAATCACCCTCGAGGGTCCCACACTTGAGGGGTTGCACGGCACATGCATCGTCGGGAATGGTGAAAGAGGAATCACCCTCGATAACCATGACCGACTAGCTGTACTACAGAGATATCATCAGGAGTACTTCGCGAGGTGTCACCCTCGGTACCCGATAGTATCTCAATAGCGTTGCACAACCAAGGGGGGTATAAGTGTTGTGTCGGGTCTGGCTCGTCGATCAGGGATCAAGACTTGAAAACAAAGCGGGGCAACTGGACTACGGGGTCAGGGGGATGACTGCTCCACCTATACTAAATAGTTTAAAGTGCGGTATTGAAAGTAGCAGTTCATCAAAATTAGGCTATGCATCAGATATAGGAGCTAACTACAACAGTAGCAAAATTCTAATGCAAGCATGAGGAAGAAAGAATAGGCGATATAGGGATTATCAAGGGGGTTTGCCTGCCTTGTTTCTCTACGGCAAAAGGCCGGTCGTCGGGAGGGTAGATGTACCCGGCAGCAACGTCAGTCTCGGGGTCTACCGGTAAGAAGAGGGGGGAGAAACAATAAATAACAGCAACAGGTGTAACACTAAGCATGACATGGCAATATGCAGGCTTGGCATGATCTAATGCAATAACATCCGTCATAGACGGGTCGGAAGAATATCTGATGATATTTTCCGGGTTTGTGGCTACTACCGGTCACACTCAAAACGATGGAAAAGTTCCATGTTTTCTATGCTAGGGACGCGTGACAAACGAATGGACCGCGTATCCGGGTTCGTCTCGTTCTGCTGATCAACTTTCATGTTGAAAATATTTTGATCTGACTTACGGGTTATTTTATATTAATTTTTAAAGTTTTATTAATATTTAGGAATTAAAAACAGATTTAATTAATTCAATTAAATGCAATTATGACATCATCATCATGCCATGCTGACATCAGCAGTTGACTGGTCAACTGACCAGTGGGTATAATTTATTTTTACATATGTGTGTGTTGTGTTGTGGTGTATACATAATTTATTTTTACTTATACACACATATACATATATGTGGTCGATGGCGCGCGGCGGAGGGGCCCGGGCGGCGGAGGGGGCCCCTGGTGGCGGCGGTCGGCGGTTGGGCGACGCTGGGAGAGGTGATGGCGGGGCCGGAACCGGGGCCGGCCGGTGGTGGCTGGAAGGGACCGACGCGACAAGGGGAGGTAGTGCGACGCGGTGGGGGGAGCGCCGGTGTTCTAGGCGATGGGAAGGGGCGAGCCATGAGAGGGAGGGAGCAAGGTGATGGGATCGAGCAAGGGGGCTCAGGCGCGGTGGCGCGCGAGGGCGAGGAGGGAGGTGCGGGGAGGCTCGGTCGGCTGGGGAGGGAGTCAGGGCGACGGGATCTGGGGCGCTTGCGTGAGGAGTAGGGGGAGCGACGGGAGAGGGATCGAGGAGAACATCCCCTCGTGGGATTTTTCCCTGGAGGCGCAGGTGGGAGTGGGGGTTGAGGCGCCCGGTTAGGGTTCCACAGGGGCCTTTATACCCCGTGGGTGGAGTGGGCCGGTTTTGGGCCAATTGGCCTAGCTTGCCCAGGGAGGCTTTTTCATTATTATTATTATTATTTCTTTTTAAATAGTTTCTATTTTAAATATATATGAGTTTTAAATGATCTTAAAAATGCCCGATTCAATTCTATAAATAATTAAGGAATATTTGTAACTCATCCGACATTTTTATTTTAACATTCGAAAACTTTTCTTGTTTTGATTTTATTTTAAATTTGAATTTGGATCGGTTTGAAACTACGAGAGACTACCAATAGTAATCCCGGTGACGTGACAACATTAGCATAGGTATACTATAGCTTAATTTACCGGAGCGTCACAGTATAGTAGTGATCGCACGCAACAGCCTTGGAATTCCCCAAATTGGCATGTGGTTTCGAGTGCCCAAGCAATAGTGGACGTGGCTTGAGCCTTACGAGAAGCAGAAGCAGCAGCAGCTCCGGCGGCAGAAGTACCACCCTCCATGACCCATCCCGACTCTTCGACGGCGGGTCTAAACAGCAGGACGATTGGAGTTCCATGCTTATCATCAACTTTACACAGCGAGCGTATGCCCATCGATTTCAAAGACCCTCGCAAAGTTCCTAATTACTGACCGATCTCAAGCTGGTGGCGTGGGTTGAAAGTTATGAGCTTGCTATGGACATGCTTGATGTTAGCGAAGTTTTATGCACTAAGTACTTGACCATGATGTTGGAAGCACCAGCTCGTACGTGGTTGAAAAACCTGCCCCCAATTCCATTAACTCTTGTTCGGTATTGAAGGAACGCTTCATCAAGAATTTCCAAGGTACTTGAAGAGGCCAATGACGATTGTCGACTTACAACACTGGGTGCAATGTACAGATGAGTTGGCCCACCACTAGACTTGTCGGGTCATGAAAATCACCCACTCGTCTCCCAGTATCAAAGCTGCCCTAGCTGTTTTGATTTTGGAAAAAAATTGCCACTTCCAACCACTTGTCTAGAAGCTTGAACGCCTCAAGTGGAAGGTTCAGGATATGGGAGACCTCATGGATGTCCTTACCAGGTAAGCTGAGTCTGATAGCACCAAAGATCCCGGCTCAGATGAGGATAAATCTAGCAAAGGGAAGAAGCATGAGAACGGAAAAGGTCATCAGCAACACAATTCTTGGCATCATGGAAAATGCAAGCATCCGTGCGGCGGGTCAGTTTTTGTTGCTAATATCAACGTTGGTTTTAAAAACCAACGATGAAACAACAACTCTTCTAGGGTTTATACCAAGAAGCCGCGCAATTATGAAGAAGCGATCAAGGCCCCTTGTCCTATGCATAGTTTTCCCAATAAGCCGTCCACTCACTCGGGGGGAAATTGCCACTTTATGCAGGCGTTCCAGAATCAATTTTTCCACGCAACAGTGGTGGTAATACAGGTCATCCCGACGGATTTAATGCTGGCTCATCTAGGAGCTTTGCAGGTCCAAGCTCTCATGAACCGAGCGACTTAGGTGTAGGTTATCGACACTCTGGCGATAACAACGACGGTCAACAACGCTCGGGACAGGGAACAACAACATGATAATCAAGCCGGATTTCACTGTAATTCCAAGTAACTAAGTAGCGGAGAATATCATGTTTTCACCACTAGTACTTGCAGGCGGGAGAGTAAGGTAAAAAAGAGGGCCACCAATATGGTCGAGTCGGCAACCCCCGGGTATTTGGATTGATCTGAGTACCCAATCACATGGAGCAGAGAGGATTATCCAGCTCAAATTGATAATCGAGGTGGCCTGGATATAGTGGTGGCACCTCAAGTGGGAGGTGTTCTCAACAAAGTTCTCATGGATACAAGGAGCAGTTCTCATGGATACAAGGAGTAGTATCCACATCTTATACCATGACACCTTCCGACGCATGAGCCTTTCTGAGGAAAAGTTGCACCCATCTTCTATAGTCTTTCATGGAATTGTTCCTTGAAAATATGCATATCCAATTGGCCAAATCAAACTAGATCTTGTGTTCGGATTGGAGTTCAATTATAGATGTGAATCTCTGATGTTTGAGGTGGTCAAAATTAAGAGCACATATCATGCTCTTTCTGGACGGCCGATTTATGCTCAGTTCCTGGGTTGGCCTTGTTATATCTATCTCAAGCTTAAGTTGCAGGAAAACATGGTACAATCACAGTCGATGGGAGTCGAAAACTACCCCACGAGTGCGAGGAAGGAGATGCAACTTATGCGGAGCTAGCTTGTGTTGGGGATCGTAGTAATTTCAAAAAACATCCTACGGCATACAAGGATCTATCTATGGACAAACCAGCAACGAGAGAGGTTATAGAGCATCTTCATACCTTTGAAGCTCGCTAAGCGGAAGCGTTGCTATGAACGCGGTTGATGGAGTCGTACTTGCAACGATTCAAGTCGCGGTGGATTCCGATCTATGTGCCGAACTACGGTACCTCCGCGTTCAACACACCTGCAGCCCGGTGACGTCTCCCGCACCATGATCCAGCAAGGACGAGGGAGAGGTTGAGGGAGAGTGCGCCGGCAGCACAACGGCGTGGTGGCGGTGGAGCTACGTGGTTCTCCGGCACAGCTTCGCTAAGTTGTGCACATGACGAGGAGAGAGAGGGGTAGGGCTACGCCGAGAGAGATTGCATGTCTCGAATCAGCCCCAATACCTTGGGTATTTATAGGAGGGAGGGAGAGAGGGTGCGTACCCCTAGGGTTCCCTCCCCAGGGGTGGCGGCAGCCCTAGATGGCTAGGAGGGCGGCGACCAAGGCACTGAGAGGAGGGGTGGCGCACCCAGATGGGCGTTGGGCACCCTTTTGTGCTAGGGTTTGCCCCCTTCCTACCTTGGTGCGCCTTGGTCCTAGGTGGGAGGCGCACCAGCCCACTATGGGCTGGTTCACTTCCACCTTTTGGCCCATGCTAGCCTTTGGGGCTAGTGGCCCCTCCCGGTGGATCCCCGCAACCCTTCCGGTGGACCCGACACGTTACCGGTGACGCCCGAAACATTTCAGGTGTCCAAAATCTCACTTCCTATATATAAATCTTTACCTCCGGACCATTCCGGAGCTCCTCGTGACGTCCGGGACTCCGAACAACCTTCGGTAACCACGTACACTATTTACCTATAACCCTGGCATCATCGAACATTAAGTGTGTAGACCCTACGGGTTCGGGAGACAAGCACACATGACCGAGACATCTCTCCGGCCAATAACCAACAATGGGGTCTGGATATCCATGTTGGTTACCACATATTCCATGATGATCTTATCGGATGAACCACGATGTCAAGGATCCAATCAATCCCGTATACAATTCCCTTTGTCTATCGGTATGATACTTGCCCGACATTCGATCGTAGGTATCCCTATACCTTGTTCAATTTTGTTACCGGCAAGTCTCTTTACTCGTTTCATAACACATCATCCCGTGGCTAACCTGTCACGCCCAAGATGCGACCCTATCCTCAATTTGGCACGAGGGCCTCGTCAGGGATAGAAGTGCATCTCGTCGTGTCGCAAGAATGGATATCGTTACAAGTACATGTACTGAAAAGAAGAGATATATAGACTTGGCTTACACTCGCCACAAGCTACATCAGAGTCACATCAATACATTACATAATCATCAAGGGTAAGAGCAGGGTCCGACTACGGACGAAAACAAACGAGAAAATGAAACGACATCCATCCTTGCTATCCCAGGCTGCCGGCCTGGAACCCATCCTAGATCGATGATGAAGAAGAAGAAGAAGCAACTCCAAATGAACAATCAACGCGCTCGCGTCAAGTACCCTTTACCTGTACCTGCAACTGGTGTTGTAGTAATCTGTGAGCCACAGGGGACTCAGCAATCTCATTTCCAAAGGTATCAAGACTAGCAAAGCTTAATGGGTGAGGTATGGTTAAGTGGGGAGGTTGCAGCAGCGGATAAGAACATATATATGGTGGCTAACTTACGAGTACAAGAAATAAGAGGGGGAAGATCTACGCATAGCGGACGTGAACTACAGATGATCAAATGAATGATCCTGAACACCTACCTACGTCAGACATAACCCCACCGTGTCCTCGATCGGAGAAGGAACTCACGAAAGAGACAGTCACGGTTACGCACACAGTTGGCATATTTTAATTAATTAACTTCAAGTTATCTAGAACCAGTGTTAAACAAAGTTTCCACGCTGCCACATAACCGCGGGCACGGCTTTCCGAAAGATTTAACCCTGCAGGGGTGCTCCAACTAGTCCATCACAAATTACCACAAGCCGCACAGAAATCCTCAATCACGAAGCTCGCGATCTCGTCGGATTCCCTAGTGGAAAACCTCAACTCTGAGGTTACCCAAAGCATCACCGGAATCCCGATGCACAAGATATTCCGTCAAAGGTAAAACTAATCCAGCAAGGCCGCCCGACATGTCGACGAAGCCGATAGGAGCCGCGTATCTCGTTCTCAGGACACGACGGATGGAAAAGCCTACAGGTACCAAACCTCGAGTTGCCCCGTGGTGGCCCCGCAGTCTGTCCATTTTGGACCAACACTCATGAGGAGCACTGGCCCGAGGGTTCATTAAATTCTCCTCGGGTTAATTACTCCCTATGCAGTTCATTAGTCATTAGGCAAATGTAGTACCAAAGTTGGGCCCTGCCAGACCAGCTTTAATCTAAAACGAATTATCAAGGGGGTCCCCATAAAAACCCCGATCGTGTTAGGAGCGCTCATTTATGGAACATAACACCGGTAGCCGAAACTAAGGGGTCAAAGGTGGAACAAAACACCAGGCTAGAAAGGTCGAGCCTTCCACCTTTACCAAGTATATAGGTGCATTAAATTAAATAGCATTAATATGGTGATATGACAAGGAACCCATGTTATCACATGGAAGCAACTACACCTGCAACTAGCAACGCTATCAACAGGGTTAAGCAAGCAGTAACACAACCAATCAGTGGTTTGCTAGGTCGAACAGATTGAAGGTTATCATGGCATGGTTGAGAGGCTGATATTGAACATGTGGTAGGCAACGAGACATAATCGATAGAAGCGATAAACTAGCATGGCAATGATAGTAATGGTATCTGGGGAAATGGTCATCTTGCCTGAGATCCCGCTTGGAAGAAGAATGACTCTGTGTAGCAGACGAACCGACGTAGTCGAACGGGTCCTCACAATCCGACACGCTTGCGGAACTCTATCGAGATGGAGCAAACCGGAAACAAACATCAACACAGATATTCACCACACGATGCACAACATGATGCACAACCTACTATGATGCGTGATAAGTTCAATGATGCAAGGGATGGCATGGCAATTCATCTCACACAAACTCTACACATTAAGTGAAGCTCGATATGCAAAGAGTTGCATATCGACGAAACTCCACGATTAATTATTGGATTCACTCCCGATTATTTACTCGGCAATATTAAATTGTTGTTAACATGGCAAGGGGTGAAGCGGGTGATTCTATCTGGCATCCTAGTCGGTTAACACGCGGGACTTAGAACGGAGCTACGTACAAGAGACATGCAACACAAGATATATGCCATGAATGCGTCATGCATGCGAGCTCATTACATCACGGCAAGAAGGGAAAGAAACAGGTGTCGCCATGGCGAGCGAAAGGGAACCATGGCGACAAGTCGGAAATGATGCCACGGCAACGTTCCTATCCCGACAACTCGTCGAGATCTCGTGCCAACGTACTGGGAACGCGTGCGGGAACGGTAAATAAAGATGGGGTGATCCTGATACTAGGTTTCCATGTGTCGGGCACAACATAAGAGGACAGCGTGCAACGGGCAACATACGGTGCAACAAACGATACAACTCATACAACACTACACACGGTCGCGACAACGTCTCAACGTTATACCTTTGAAGCGTGCATATCGGAGGGGTTCGGGTCGAAGCGGACGTCGTGGAAGTCATGGAAGTAGTCGTACACGCGTCGGTAGTTGAAGTAGTGGTACACGGTCTTCAGCGACGGTTACGGTCTTCACCTCAATAGTCAAACACGGGTCTTCGGCGACGTTGAGGAAGTCGAACTCGTTTCCGGGGTCGTCGAGGATGTCGGTGTACTCGTGAACTTGGCGATCCCATGCGGCGGGGACGTTCTAAGCGGCGACGGCAAGCGGCAGCACAAGCATCAAAATGCAAGCCTCACGCAAGGCAACAGCAAGCGGCGACGGCATGCAGCTATCGCACCTAGCATCGGCTAGCAGCAACAGCAACTAGCAGGTATTAGCAAGCAAGCTAGCTAAGTGGCATGCATCTAGCAAATCGGCAAGCAGCATGCATCTACAGCAACATGCCACAGGGCGGCAGCGGCAAGGCATCAATAGCTATTGGCGAGGCATCAGCTATGGCACAGCTCGGCACACACCACAACAAGAGCAAGGCGCCAGCAAGCAGCAGGCAAGCCAGCACAGCAACTAGCCACAGCAGCATCTAGCAGCAACACATCAACAGCGGCAACACATGCAGGCTCGGCAACAGCAACAACAAAGCGCAGCAGCAGCAGCACAAGCTCGACAGGGGAACGACGGGGATGGAGGCAGGCTGCTCCGGAGGACGGCCGCGCAAAGAGGACGCGCACCGACGGGGCGAGGCCGGCGGCGGCGCGCAGGCATGGGGTGAGGTCGGGCACGCAGGGCGGCGACCACGGCGCGCAACGATGGCAGCAGGAGCGCGGGGAGACGGCGCAGGCGAGGGAGACGAGGAGGGGCGAGGCTCTGCTGCAGGGGCAACGGCGGCCACGCGAGCTCGGGGCCGGGAACAGCGGCAGGGGAGGCGTGGACGCTCGGGGAACGGCGGCTAGAGGGAGCCACGAGGAGGGGGCGAGGGAGGCGAGGCCAGGGCGCGGACGGCGAGCAGCTGCGGCAGCGCGGGTGCAGCAGCTCCTAGCGGCGGCATGGCGGCGAGCGAGGGCGGCTGCAGCACTGGGACGAGGAAGGACGAGGCAAGGGGATCGGGAATGGGGAGGTGACGGCGCACTGGGAAGAACAGGGGGACGAGCAGCGCTAGGGCTATGGGAGGCTTGGGCCTGGGACTGGCAACTCCCTCTTTGCTAGCTCTTGGCCTTTCCCTTTTAAAAAACAGAAAACTCCAACAAAAATGAAAAAGGTTTTTTTAACCAAATAGAAAAATGCTTTTGGCTCCTTTTTAAAAAAAAATATACCCCAACTATAAAATAGCTTGGGCATTTTTAAAACAAATAAAATGAAACTTTTTTTAAGAATAAAATAATACCCTTTCTTTTTTAAATAATAAACAAACCCCCTTTTTTTAAAAATAAAAGAGTCCCTTGTTATAAAAATAACAAAAGGAAACTAATAATAAAGCAAACCCAAGGTGTTGCCCCCACATTTAATAAAAGGGTTTTTGAAAGAAGACGCATTTTTTAAAAGGGTTAAAATGGAAACTTTTACACAACCCCAAAACAAAATCAAAGAGAAGAGAGGAGGGGAGTGGTTCGCGGTGCAACAGGGTTTAGCGGTGGCTCTCACGCACCCTCTCTCAACACTCCAACAAAACAACGCCATTCACAAGGCACTAACACCCAACAACACGGAGCAACAAGCAACACCGACAAAACACAGTTGACATGATGCCATGCATGATGCCATGATGCAAACTACATGATGGTGCAGCAAATAAAACTAACACACGACAGAAACGGAATATAAGGGGGAATCTTCTGGAACGTCGGCATCGGGCTGTCACATAACCGCTTAGTCACACTGAGCTCAATATGATGATGGATTACCGAGTGGGCCCACAGATATCTCTTCGTCACACGGAGTGACAAATCCTGGTCTCAATTCGTACAACTCAACAGACACTTTCGGAGATACCCGTAGTGCACCTTTATAATCACCCAGTTATGTTGTGATGTTTGGTACCCGCAAAGCACTCCTACGGTATCCGGGAGTTGCACAATCTCACGGTCTAAGGAAATGATACTTGACATTAGAAAAGCTTTAGCAGACGAACAACACGATCTAGTGCTATAATTAATATTGGGTTTTGTCCATCACATCATTCCCCAATGATGTCATCCCGTTATCAATGACATCCAATGTCCATGGTCTAGAAACCATGATCATCTATTGATCAACGAGCTAGCCAACTAGAGGATCACTAGGGACACCTTGTGATCTATATATTCACACATGTATTACGGTTTCTGGTTAATACAATTATAGCATGAATAATAGACAATTATCATGAACTGGAAAAATAATAATAACTACTTTATTATTGCCTCTAGGGCATATTTCCAACAACTTGTGTTGTGGAGGAGTTAAAGTACTACAAAGCCAATGTTTTCCCGGGCGAGATGACTTCTCTTAAGAACACCACCACAGAATCTGAACCTGCCCTGAAGTTCAAGTCGACTGAGGATACCAAGCAGGTGGACTTCACTCTTGGTGATCCTTCCTAGCAGTTCACTATTGGGACAGGACTGGATCCCAAATAGGAAATCACGCTCATCGAGTTCATCTATGAGAATCGAGACATCTTTGCATGGAAACCTTCTAAGATGCGTGGTGTACTGAGAGAACTCGCTGAGAACCACCTTAATATTGATGAAACATGTTCGCCAATTCCTATGTCATTTTAATGAGGAGAGGCGGAAAGTTATTCATGAAGAAGTAGCCCGACTCCTGGCTGTCGGGTTCATCATTGAAGTTTTCCACCCAAAGTGGTTGGCAAATCCAATGCTTGTTTTGAAAAAGAATGACACTTGGCCTATGTGTGTTGATTACATAGATCTCAAAAAAGCCTTCCCCAAGGATCTGTTTGCTTTTCCTTACATTGATCAGATCATTGACTCCACAACTGGGTGCGAACGCTTGTGTTTTCTGGATGCTTATTCTGGTTATCATCGGGTTAGATGACGGTTGAGGATCAAGAGAAGATGGCTTTCATCACCCCTTTGGCGCTTTCTGCTATGTTTCTATGCCTTTTGGACTTAAAAGTGTGGGGCTACTTATTAGCATTGTGTTCACAACTGTTTACACAACCTAATTGGACGCGGCGTTAATGCTTATGTCGCTGATATTATGGTTAATTCCCAAAAGAAAGAGACTCTGCTGGATGACCTCAAGGAATCATTCGACAACCATCGTATATACAAGATGAAGCTTAACCCGGACAAATGCATCTTTGGAGTGCTTGCATGCAACTTGCTGGGATTCTTGGTTTCAAAGCATGGCATCGAGGCTAACGTGGAGAAAATCAAAGCAGTGACTTCTCTATCTAAACCGGCAAACATCAACAACGTCCCACACATGGTGGGTCGTATAGCAGCCTTGAGCCGATTTGTAAGCCGCCTTGGCAAAAAGGCGATTCCTCTCTATCAGTTGCCCAAAAATATTGATAATTTTGTCTGGACAAATGCCACTAACGACTCATTCGAGGCACTAAAGAAACAGTTCATTGAGCCGCCAGTTTTAGAAGCCCCCATTGACAAAGAGTCTATGCTCCTATACACCATCGCACATAATGAAGAAATGAGTGTTGCAGTTGTCGCTGAGTGCAAGGAGGCAGGGAAAGAATATGCGGTACAAAGGCATGTCTATTATGTCAGCGAAGTTTCGACTTTGTCAAAACAACAATATCCACATTGGTAGAAACTGGTTTTTTGTGTCTTCATGGCTAGCCGTAAGCTCAAACATTATTTCCAGTAACATCCAATCACAGTGGTTAGTTCAGCTCCTGTGAGAGATATCATCCAAAACAGAGAGGCCACATGTCAGATTGCTAAGTGGGCAATCGAGCTTGGACCACATTAGGTAAAATATGTGCCTCATAGATCCATTAAGTCTCAAGCTCTGGTGGAATTCATCAATGATTGGACCAAACTATAAGTCCCCGAAGAAAAGCCACATAACACATACTAGACAATGCACTTTGATGAGTCAAGACAGCTAGAAGGCTCTGTTGGAAATATGCCCTAGAGGCAATAATAAAATAGTTATCATTATATTTCCTGTTCCAAGATAATCGTTCACTATCCATGCTATAATTGTATTGAATGAAAACATAAATGCATGTGTGGATATATAGACAAAACTATGTCCTTAGTAAGCCTCTAGTTGACTAGCCAGTTGATCAAGGATGGTTAAGGTTTTCTGACCATATAGAAGTGTTGTCACCTGATGACTGGATCACATCATTGGGAGAATAATGTTATGGACAAGACCCAAACTATAAACGTAGCATGTGATCGTGTCATTTTGTTGCTATTGTTTTCTGCATGTCAAGTATTCATTCCTATGACCATGAGATCATGTAACTCACTGACACCGGAGGAATACCTTGTGTGTATCAAAAGTCGCAACATTACTAGGTGACTATAAAGGTGCTCTACAGCTATCTCCGAAGGTGTCCATTGAATTAGCATGGATCAAGACTCGGATTTGTCACTCCGTGTGACGGAGAGGTATCTCGGGGCCCACTCGGTAATACAACATCACATATAAGCCTTGCAAGCAATCTGACTAAAGTGTTAGTCATGGGATCTTGTATTACGGAACGAGTAAATAGACTTGCCGTTAACGAGATTGAAATAGGTATAGGGATACCGACGATCAAATCTCGGGCAAGTAACATACCGAAGGACAAAGGGAATGGTATAGAGGATTATATGAATACTTGGCACAAAGGTTCAACCGATAAGATCTTCGTAGAATATGTAGGATCCAATATGGACATCCAGGTCCCGCTATTGGATATTGGCTCGGGAGTGTCTTGGGTCATGTGTGCATAGTTCTCGAACCCACACGGTATGCACACTTAAGGTTCGGTGACGTTTCGGTATAGTTGAGTTATAGGTGCTGGTGATTGAAGTTTTGTTTGGAGTCCCAGATGAGATCACGGACATCATGAGGGTTTCCGGAATGGTCTGGAAATGAAGATTGATATATAGGATTGTTGCATTTGTCTTCCAGAAAGATTTCGGGCATTGCCAGTAGTGTACCGGGAGTGACGAATGGGTTCCGAGGTTCTACCGGGAGGGGCCACCCACCTGGGAGAGAACCTAATAGGCCCATGGGTGGTATGCCAGCCCTTAGTGGGCTGGTGAAGCCAGCCCAATAGGGCTATTTCGGCCAAGGATAAAAAACAATGCAAAAGGGGAAAAGGGAGGAGGTGGGAAGGAAGGAAGGGACTCCTCCCTACAAACCGAATTGGAGGAGGATCCCTCCTCCTCCCACTTAGGCCGACGCCCTAGAGGCTCCCTTGAGCCTCAAGGCTAGACCCTCTCCTCCTCCTATAAATACTAGAGGTTTTAGGGACTTTGAGACACAACTTTGCCACGTGCAACCCTAAACCTCTACTTCATAGTTTTTCCTCTAGATCGGATTTCGGCGGAGCTCGGGCGGAGCCCTGCATGAATAGATCATCACCATCAACAGCGTGTTCTCACGCTGCCGGAGAACTCATCTATTTCCCCGTCTCTCTTGCTGGATCAAGAAGGCGGAGATTGTCATCGAGATGTACGTGTGCTGAACGCGGAGGTGACGTCCGTTCGATGCTAGATCGGGACGGATCGTGGGACTACGGTGATTTGAATCATGAAGCTATTCCACTACATCAATCGTGTTTCTTAACGCTTCTCGCTTAGTTACCTACAAGGGTATGTGGATCCGATCTCCCTCTCATAGATGAACATCACCATGATAGGTCTTCGTGTGCGTAGGAATTTTTTTGTTTCCCATGCAACGTTCCCCAACAGTGGCATCATGAGCTAGGTTCACGCGTAGATGTAATCTAAAGTAGAACATAAAAGTTTTTGTGGGTGTTGATGCCCGATTTGCTGCCCTCCTTAATCTTTTCTCGATTAAGCGGTATTGCTGGATTGGAGCGACCCGGACCAACCTTACTCATACGCTTACGAGAAACCGGTTTCATTGACCAACATGCAACTTGTTGCATAAAGATGACTGGCGGGTGTCTCTTTCTTCAACTTTAGTTGAATCGGATATGACCGAGGCGGTCCTTGGAGAAAGGTTAAATAGCAACTTGCATATCACAATTGTGGCTTTGCGTAAGTAAGATGCGATCATACTAGATACCCATAGCAGCCACGTAAAACATGCAAGAACAAATTAGAGGACGTCTAACTTGTTTTTGCGGGGTATGCATGTGATGTGATATGGCCAATGACATTATGTGATATATTTGATGTATGAGATGATCATGTTGTAATAGTTAAATATCGACTTGCACGTCGGTGCTACGGCAACCGGTAGGAGCCATAGGGTTGTCTTTAAACTAATGTTTGTCCTTGCAGGTGCGTTTACTA
This sequence comes from Hordeum vulgare subsp. vulgare, assembly GCF_904849725.1. Classification (NCBI taxonomy): domain Eukaryota; kingdom Viridiplantae; phylum Streptophyta; class Magnoliopsida; order Poales; family Poaceae; genus Hordeum; species Hordeum vulgare. The sequence goes on from NC_058522.1 coordinate 241,497,331, forward strand.
TATTGCTAGGTTGTAGCTTTAGTAGTAATAGCATGGATAGCACGACAACCTCGATGGCGGCACGTTGATGGGCATCATGGCGTGTTGCTGGTGACGATGAAGATCATGCTGGTGCTTTGGTGATGGAGATCAAGAAGCACAAGATCATGCCAATATCATCTCACTTATAAATTGCATGTGATGTTAATCGTTTTATGCACCTTATCTTGCTTAGAACAACGGTAGCATTATAAGGTGATCCCTCACTTAAATTTCAAGATAAAATTGTGTTCTCCCCGACTGTGGACCATTGCGACAGTCTTTCGTTTCGAGACACCACGTGATGATCGGGTGTGATAGACTCAACGTTCACATACAACGGGTGCAAAACAGTTGCACATGCGGAACACTCGGGTCAAATTTGACGATCCTAGCATGTACAGACATGGCCTCGGAACACAAGAGACCGAAAGGTCGAGCATGAATCGTATGGTTGATATGATTAACATAGAAATGTTTACCACTGAAACTACACTCAACTCACGTGATGATCGGACTTGAGTTAGTGAATTTGGATCATGCCACACTCAAATAACTAGAGGGGTGTCTATTTGAGTGGGAGTTTATTAGTAATATGATTATCTGAACTCTAATTGTCTTGAACATAGTCTAAGTAAACTTTGCAATATTTTATGTTGTAGATCAATGGCTCGCGCAGTAGCAACCCTGAATTTCAATATGTTCCTAGAGAAGGCTAAGCTGAAAGATGATGGTAGCAACTTTGTAGACTGGGCTCGTAATCTGAGGATTATCCTACAAGCTGGGCAAAAGAATTATGTCCTTGATGCAGCACTAGGAGATGAACCACCCGCTACGGCTGGTCAAGATGTTTTGAACGCTTGGCAAGCGCGTAAGGAGGACTACTCAGTAGTTCAATGTGCAGTCTTGTATGGCTTAGAACCGGGACTTCAATGACGCTTTGAACGTCATGGGGCATATGAGATGTTCCAGGAGTTAAAGTTTATCTTGAGAAGAATGCCCGAATCGATATGTATGAGACCTCCGATAAATTTTATGCTTGCAAAATGGAGGAGGATTCGTTTGTCACTGAACATGTGCTCAAAATGTGTGGGTACTCAAACCGTCTAGCTGAGGTGGGGATTGAACTCCCGCAAGAGGCCATCACTGACAGAATTCTTCAATCACTGCCACCAAGATACAAGAGCTTTGTGTTGAACTATAACATGCAAGGGATGAATAAGTCACCCGGCCAGTTATTTGCGATGCTGAAAGTCACGGAGTCGGAAATCCGGAAAGAACATCAAGTGTTGATGGTCAATAAGACCACTGGTTTCAAGAAAAGCGGCAAAGGCAAGAAAGGTAACTCCAAGAAGAGCGGCAAAATTGTTGCCCCTCCGACAAAGGAACCCAAGGCTGGACCTAAGCCAGAAACTGAGTGCTATTATTGCAAGGGGATGGGTCACTGGAAGTGCAACTGCCCCAAGTATTTGGCTGATAAGAAGGCGGCCAACGCCAAACAAGGTATATGTGATATACATGTTATTGATGTGTACTTAACCAACTCTCGTAGTAGTGCCTGGGTATTTGATACTGATTCTGTTGCTCACATTTGCAACTCGAAGAAGGAACTGTGAAATAAACGAAGGCTGGTGAAGGATGAAGTGACGATGCGCGTGGGAAATGGTTCCAAGGTTGATGCAATCATCGTGGGCACAGTCTCACTTCAGTTACAATCGGGATTAGTTATGAACTTAAATAATTGTTATTTAGTGCCTGCGTTAAGCATGAACATTATATCTGGATCTTATTTATTGCAAGACGGTTACTCATTTAAGTCGGAGAATAATAGTTGTTCTATTTATATGAGTAATATTTGTTATGGTCATGCACCCAATGTGAGGGGTTTGTTCATATTGAATCTTGATTGTGATGACACACATATCCATAACAATGAGGCCAAAAGATGTAGAGTTAAGCATGATAGGGCCACCTTTTTGTGGCACTGTCGCTTAGGTCATATTGGTGTAAAACGCATGAAGAAACTCCATCTGATGGGCTTTTGGAGTCACTTGACACGTGTGAACCATGCCTCATGGGCATGATGACTAAGACTCCGTTCTCTGGAACAATGGAGCATGCAAGTAACTTGTTGGAAATCATACATACTGATGTGTGCGGACCAATGAGTGTGGAGGCGTGCGGCGGATATCCTTATTTTCTCACCTTCACTGATGATTTGAGTAGGTATGGATATATCTACATGATGAAGCACAAGTCTGAAACATTTGAAAAGGTCAAACAATTTCAGAGTGAAGTTGAAAATCATTGTAGCAAGAAGATCAAGTTCCTACGATCTTATCGAGGGGGTGAATATCTAAGTTACGAGTTTGGTGCTCACTTAAGACAATGTGGAATCATTTCACAGTTGACACCGCCTGGAACACCACAGCGTAATGGGGTGTCTGAACGTCGTAATCGTACTTTATTAGATATGGTGCGATCTATGATGTCTCTTACCGATTTACCATTATCGTTTTGGGGCTATGCATTAGAGACAGCTGCATCACTTTAAATAGGGCACCATCAAAATCCATTGAGACGATACCATATGAGCTATGGTATGGCAAGAAGCCAAAGTTGTCGTTTCTTAAAGTTTGGGGATGCGATGCTTATGTCAAAAAAGCTTTAGCCTAAAAAGCTGGAACCCAAAGCGGAAAAGTGGGTCTTCATAGGTTACCCAAATGAGACAGTTGAGTACACCTTCTATCTCAGGTCCGAGGGCAAAGTGTTTGTTGCTAAGAACGGAGCTTTTCTAGAGAAAGAGTTTCTCTCGAAAGAATTGAATGGGAGGAAGATAGAACTTGATGAGGTTTTGGAACCTATGCTCCCACAAGATGGTGGCGCACGGCAGAGGGAAATCTCTGTCGAGGTAACACCAGTTGAGGAGGAAGCTAATGATGATGATCATGAAGCTTCGGATCAAGTTACTATCGGACCTCGTAGGTCGACAAGATCACGTACTGCTCCTGAATGGTACGGGAATCCTCTCTTATCTATCATGTTGTTAGACAACAATGAGCCTGCGAATTATGGAGAAGCAATGGTGGGCCCAGATTCCAACAAATGGTTAGAGGCCATGAAATCGGAGATAGGATCTATGTATGAAAACAAAGTGTGGACTTTGGAAGTATTACCTAAAGGTCGCAAGGTTATTCAGAACAAATGGATCTTTAAGAAGAAGACGGACGCGGACGGTAATGTGACCGTTTCTAAAGCTCGACTTGTGGCAATGGGTTTTTCACAAGTTCAAGGAGTTGACTACGATGAGACATTCTCACTGGTAGCGATGCTTAAATCTGTCTGAATCATGTTAGCAATAGATGCATTTTTCGATTATGAAATCTGGCAGATGGATGTCAAAACGGCGTTCCTTAATGGGTTTCTTAAGGAAGAGTTGTATATGATGCAACCCGAAGGTTTTGTCGATCCAAAGAATGCTGACAAAGTATGCAAGCTCCAACGATGCATTTATGGACTGGTGCAAGCATCTCGGAGTTGGAATAAGCGCTTTGATGAGGTGATCAAGGCGTTTGGTTTTATACAAGTTGTAGGAGAATCTTGTCTATAAAAGAAAGTGAGTGGGAGTTGTGTAGCGTTTCTAATATTATATGTGGATGACATATTGCTGATTGGAAACAATGTGGAGTTTTTGGAGAACATAAAGGATTACTTGAACAAAAGTTTTTCAATGAAAGACCTAGGAGAAGCTGCTTACATATTAGGTATTAAGATCTATAGAGATAGATCAAGATGCCTGATAGGACTTTCACAAAGCACATACCTTGAGAAAGTTTGGAAGAAATTCAAAATGAACAATACAAGAAAGGGTTCTTGCATGTGTTACAAGGTATAAAGTTGAGTAAGACTCAATGGCCAGTAAATGCAGAAGATATAGAAAAGATGAGTATCGTCCCCTATGCTTCAGCCGTTGGGTCTATCATGTATGCAATGATGTGCACAAGACTAGATGTTAGCCTGACCATAAGTATGGCAGGCAGGTTTCAAAGTGATCCAGGAGTGGAACATTGGGCGGCGGTCAAGAATATTCTAAAGTACCTGAAAATGACTAAGGAAATGTTTCTCGTTTATGGAGGTGACGAAGAGCTCGTCGTAAAGGGTTACGTCGATGCAAACTTTGACACTGATCCGGATGACTCTAAGTCTCAAACCGGATACATATTTATTCTCAATGGGGGTGCGGTAAGCTGGTGTAGTTCCACGCAAAGCGTCATAGCTGATTCTAATTGTGAAGAGAAGTACATGGCTGCCTCGGAGGCGGCTAAGGAGGGTATCTGGATGAAGCAGTTCATGACAGATCTTGGAGTTGTGCCGAGCGCACTAAATCCAATAACTATGTTGTGTGACAACATTGGTGCCATTACTTTAGCCAAGGAACCAACGTTTCACAAGAAGACCAGACACATAAAACAACGCTTCAACCTCATCCGCAACTACGTCGAAGGAGAGGACGTAAATATTTGCAAAATGCACATGGGTTTGAATGTTGCAGATCCGCTGACTAAACCTCTTCCACGAGCGAACCATGATCAACACCAGAACTGTATGGGTGTTAGATTCATTCCAATGTAAATCACATAGCGATGTGAGACTGGATTATTGACTCTAGTGCAAGTGAGAGACTGTTGGAAATATGCCCTAGAGGCAATAATAAAATAGTTATTATTATATTTCCTCTTTCAAGATAATCGTTTATTATCCATGCTATAATTGTATTGAATGAAAATATAAATGCATGTGTGGATATATAGACAAAACTATGTCCCTAGTAAGCCTCTAGTTGACTAGCTAGTTGATCAAGGATGGTTAAGGTTTTCTGACCATATACAAGTGTTGTCACTTGATGACTGGATCACATCATTGGGAGAATGATGTGATGGACAAGACCCAAACTATAAACATAGCATGTGATCGTGTCATTTTGTTGCTATTGTTTTCTGCGTGTCAAGTATTCATTCCTATGACCATGAGATCATGTAACTCACTCACACCTGAGGAATAGGTTGTGTGTATCAAACGTCACAACGTTACTGGGTGACTATAAAGGTTCCCTACAGCTATCTTCGAAGGTGTCCGTTGAGTTAGCATGGATCAAGACTGGGATTTTTCACTCTGTGTGACGAAGAGGTATCTCGGGGCCCACTCGGTAATACAACATCACCTATAAGCCTTGCAAGCAATGTGACTAAAGTGTTAGTCATGGGATCTTGTATTACGGAACGAGTAAAGAGACTTGTCGGCAACAAGATTGAAATAGGTATAGGGATACCGACGATCAAATCTCGGGCAAGTAACATACCGAAGGACAAAGGGAATGTTATACGGGATTATATGAACCCTTGGCACAGAGGTTCAACCGATAAGATCTTCGTAGAATATGTAGGATTCAATATGGACATCCATGTCCCTCTATTGGATATTGACCGGGGAGTGTCTCAGGTCATGTTTGCATAGTTCTCGAACCCGCAGGGTCTGCTCACTTAAGGTTGAGTGACGTTCCGATATAGTTGAGTTATAGTGTTGGTGACCGAAGTTTTGTTCAGAGTCTCGGATGAGATCACGGACGTCAAGAGGGTTTCGGGAATGATCCGGAAACGAAGATTGATATATAGGATTGTTGCATTAGGCTTCCGGAAAGATTTTGGGCATTGCCGACAGTGTACCGGGAGTGACGAATGGGTTCCGGCGTTTTACCGGGAGGGGCTACCCACCCGGGAGAGAACCTAATAGGCCCAAGGGTAGTATACCAGAACTTAGTAGGCTGGTGTATTCAGCCTAATAGAGCTATTTCGGCCAAGGAGAAAAACAATGCAAAAGGAAAAAAAGGAGGAGGTGGGAAGGAAGGAAGGGACTCCTCCCTCCAAACCGAATTGGAGGAGGATCCCTCCTCCTCCCACTTCGGCCGACGCCCTAGAGGCTCCCTTGAGCCTTAAGGCTAGCCCCTCCCCTCCTCCTATATATACTAGAGGTTTTAGGGGTTTTGAGACACAACTTTATCACGTGCAACCCTAAACCTCTACTTCGTACTTTTTCCCCTAGATCGGATTTCTGCGGAGCTCGAGCGGAGCCCTGCATGAATAGATCATCACCATCACCGACGCGTTGTCATGCTGCCGGAGAACTCATCTACTTCCCCGTCTCTCTTGCCGGAACCCATTCGTCACTCCCGGTACACTGCCCGCAATGGCCGAAAACCTTCCGGAATCCAAACACCAACTTCCTATATATCAATCTTCGTTTCCGGACAATTCTGGAACTCCCCGTGACGTCCAGGATCTCATCTAGGACTCCAAACAAAACTTAGGTCACCAACACATATAACTCAACTATACCGAAACGTCACTGAACCTTAAGTGTGCAGACCCTGCGGGTTCTAGAACTATGCAGACATGACCTGAGACACTCTCTGGTCAATAACCAACAGTGGGACCTGGATGTCTATATTGGTTCCTACATATTCTACGAAGATCTCTATCGGTTGAACCTCTATGTCAAGGATTCACATAATCCCGTATACCATTCCCTTTGTCCTTCGGTATATTACTTGCCCAAGATTTGATCGTCGGTATCTCTATACCTAGTTCAATCTCGTTACTGGCAAGTCTCTTTACTTGTTCCGTAATACAAGATCCCATAACTAACTCCTTAGTCACATTGCTTGCAAGGCTGGTTGTGATGTTGTATTACCGAGTGGGCCCCGAGATACCTCTCCGTCACACGGAGTGACAAATCCCAGTCTTACTCCATGCCAACCCAACAAACACCTTTGGAGATACCTGTAGAGCACCTTTATAGTCACCCAGTTACGTTGCGACATTTGATAACCCACAAGGTATTCCTCCGGTGTCCGGGAGTTGCATGATCTCATGGTCATAGAAACAGATACATTGACATGCAGAAAACAGTAACAATAAACTGACACGATCATATGCTACGTTTATTATTTGGATCTTGTCCATCACATCATTCTCCCAATGATGTGATCCCGTTATCAAGTGACAACACTTGTCCATGGTCAGGAAACCTTGACCATCTTTGATCAAAAAACTTGTTAACTAGAGGCTCACTAGGGACAGTGTGTTATCTATGTATCCACACATGTATTTGAGTTTCCAATCAATACAATTCTAGCATGGATAATAAACGATTATTATGAACAAGGAAATATAATCATAAGTAATTTATTATTGCCTCTAGGGCATATTTCCAACAGTCTCCCACTTGCATTAGAGTCAATAATCTAGTTCACATCACTATGTGATTGTAATGAATCTAACACCCATACAGTTGTGGGGTTCGATCATGTCTTGCTTGTGAAAGAGGTTTTAGACAACGATTCTGAACCTTTTAGATCCGTGTGTGCTTTACAAATCTTTATGTTATCCTATAGATGCTGCTACTACGTGCTATTTGGAAATATTCCAAATGACTGCTCTACTATATGAATCCGGTTTACTACTGAGTTATTCGGATTAGTGTCAAAGCTTGCATTGATGTAACCCTTTACGACGAACTCTTTAATCACCTCCATAATCAAGAAAAAATTCCTTAGTCCATTAGATACTAAGGATAACTTTGACCGTTGTCGAGTGATTCAATCCTGGATCACTCTTTGTACCCCTTGACAGACTCATGGGAAGGCACACATCAGGTGCGGTACGCAGCATGGCATACTTTAGAGTCTACTGCTAAGGCATAGGGGACGACCTTCGTCCTTTCTCTTTATTCTGCGTTGTCGGGCTTTGAGTCTTACTGAAATTCACACCTTACAACACAGCCAAGAACTCCTTCTTTGCTGATTTATTTTGAACTCCTTCAAAAACCTGTCAAGGCATGCATTTCATTGAAAGTTCTATTTAGCGTTTTGATCTATCTCTATAGATCTTGATGCTCAATGTTCAAGTAGCTCTATCCAGGTCTTCCTTTGAAAAAACTCCTTTCAAACAACCCTTTATGCTTTACAGAAATTCTACATTACTTCCGATCAACAGTATGTCAACCACATATATCTATCAGAAATTCTATAGTGCTCCCACTCACTTCTTTGGAAATACAAGTTTCTCATAAACCTTTTATAAACCCAAAAGCTTTGATCATCTCATCAAAGCGTCTATTCCAACTCCAACATGCTTGCACCAGTCCATAGAAGGATCGTTGTACCTTGCATACTTGTTAGCATCCTTAGAGCAACTCTAGCAAACCCCGCATCCCGCCCCGATCCGTAAAATAAACGCCAAAATGCGGGTCGGTGCGGAAAAACCAGCCCGATCAGACCCCGCATCCCGCCCTGGCCCGCAAAAAAATTTAGGGGGCGCGGCAGAATCCCGACCCCAACCTAGGAAAACGCGGGTTTCCCCCTTGCGGCTGCGGTGCCCTGCATATAAGCGGAAGCGGTTGGTGGGGGGACATTTCATCCCGCGCTTTCTCCCACCAACCACCTCTCCTCTCCCCCCTCGCACCGCGGCAGGCCGCCGCCCAAGATTCCGGCGACACGAGCCGGCAGGAGCATGCCGGAAGGCCGCCACGCGCTCGAGGCCTCCCCTCCATTCCCCCGTGCGTCGGCGGGCCGCCGGATTTGCAGATTTGCCACACTTCATCGCGGGCCGTCGGATTTGGCTTTTTCCGGCCGCTGGTTGCTGCCCCAGGATGGAGTGGTCGGTGAGCCTCTCCCGCAGCCCAGGCAAGGGCGCATCACCGCATGCAGGCACAGGTTTGTCCGCCTGCCGCCGCCGAAGGTTTGCGGGCATGGACTCGTCCGGCCATCCACCGGGCTCGGCGCTCGCACAGCGTCTTTGTGGCCTGCCGATGCCGCTCATAGAGTGCGACGACTGCCCACGCCAAGTGTTGCGGCTCGCTTCGGGCACGCCGAAGCACCCCGGATGGGTGTTCTACAAATGCGAAAATGACGGGGTACGTGCACTTGCGGTAGCTCGTTCCATAGCTCATTCTTTAGTTCAATTGCGGTAGCTCACGTCGAGCTTGCTCATTCTTTTGTGTAGGACGATGGATGCTCATTTTGGTTTTGGGAAGGCCAATACGTTGATTTGTTGATAGAAAGAAACTTAATAGATGTTAGTGCACTCCTTAGTACAATCGAAGGCAAAGATGTGACTACATGTGCAACTAGAGGGGAAGAAACATCTACTTCTTTGGAACCAAAGATGAAGAATGAAGAAAGCAAGATCAAGAATCCGCAGATCAACAATGAGTGCATGGAGAAGACATTGCTCCAACTAGTGGGAGCAGTTATGGAAGTTGGAAATCTTCTGAAATGCATACTTGTGGTTCTTATTTTCTTTGGTTTTGCGCGAACTGCAAATGTGTTTTGCGGGCCGGCCGGATGCGGGGTCTGCTAGAGTTGCTCTTAGGATCAACAAAACCTTCTGGTTGTATCACATACAACCTTTCCTCAAGGAAACCGTCGAGGAAATAATGTTTTGACATCCTATGTGCAATATTTCATAAATAATGCAGCAACTGCTAACATAATCCCAACAGACTTTTAGCATCGCTACGAGTGAGAAAGTCTCATCATAGTCAACTCTTTGAACTTGTCGAACATCTTTGCGACAAGTTGAGCTTTTCTTAACGGTGACTTTCACCATCATCGTCTATCTTCCTTTTAAAGATCCATATGTACTTAATAGTCTTACGACCATCAAGTAGTTCTTCCAAAGTCTACACTTTGTTTTATACACGGGTCCTCTCTCAGATTTCATGGCCTCCATACATTTGTCAGAATCCGGGCCCACCATCGCTTCTCCATAGCTCGTAGGTCATTGTTGTTCAACAACATGACCTCCAAGACAGGATTACCGTACTACTCTGTAGCAGTACGCAACCTTGTCGACCTACGCGGTTTGTAGTAACTTGATCCAAAGGTCAATGATCACTATCATCAGTTTCCACTTCAATTGGCGTAGGCGCCATAGGAACAACTTCCTGCGCCCTTCTACACACTGGTTGAAGTGACGGTTCAATAACCTCATCAAGTTCCACCACCCTCCCACTCAATTCTTTCGAGAGAAACCTTTCCTCAAGAAAGGAACCGTTTCTAGAAACAAACACTTTGCTTCAGGATCTGAGATATGAGATGTACCCAACTTTTTTGGATATCCTATGAAGATGCATTTATCCGCTTTGGTTTCGAGCTTATCAAACTGAAACTTTTTCACATAAGCGTCGTAGCCCCAAACTTTCAAGAAACGACAGCTTAGGCTTCTCCAAACCATAGTTCATACGGTGTCATCTAAACAGAAATACGTGGTGCCCTATTTAAAGTGAACGCGGTTGTCTCTAATGCATAACCCATAAACCACAGTGGTAATTCGATAAGAGACATCATAGTATGCACCATATCAAATAGGGCGTGACTATGACGTTCGGACACACCATCGCACTATGGTGTTCTAGGTCGCATGACTTCTGAAACAACTTCCACATTGTCTTAACTGTGTACCAAAACTCGCAGCTCAGATATTCATCTCTATGCTCATATCGTAGACAGTTTATCCTCTTGTCACGATGATCTTCACTCTGAAATAGCTTTGAACTTTGCAATATTTCAGACTTGTGATTCATCAAGTAAATACTCTTGTATCTACTCAAATCGTTAGTGAAGTAAGAACATAACAATATCCACTGCATGCCTCAGCACTTATTGGACTGTACACATCAAAAATCTATTACTTCCAACAAGTTACTTTCTTGTTCCATGTGGTACGATTTGCATGTCTCAAGTGATTCAAAATCAAGTGAATCCAAACGATCCATCTGCATGGAGTTTCTTCATGCGTTTTATACCAATAGGTATGGTTTGCATGTCTCAAACATTTCAAAAATGAGTGAGTACAAAGATCCATCAGCATGGAGCTTCTTCATGCATTTTACACCGACATGACTCAGGCGGCAGTGCGACAAGTAAGTGGTACTATCATTACTACTTTGTATCTTTTGGCATCAATATTATAAACATGTGTAGCACTACGATCGAGATTCAATAAACCATTGAAGGTAATTATTCAAGCAAATAGAATAACCAATATTCTCTTTAAATGAATAATCTTATTGCAATAAACATGATCCAATCATGTTCATGCTCAACACAAACACCAAATAACAATTATTTAGGTTTAACACCAATCCCGATGGTAGAGGGAGCGTGCGATGTTTGATGACATCAACATTAGAATTACTTCCAACACACACCGTTACCTCACCCTTGCTAGTATCCTTTTAATCGGTAGCCATAACTTCGAGTTACTAACACTTAGCAACTGAACCGGTATCTAATACCCTCGTGCTACTAGGAATTCTAGTAAGGTACATATCAATATCAGGTATATCCAATATACTTTTAGTCGACTTTGCCAACCTTCTCATCTACCAAGTATCTAGTGTAGTACCGCCTCGGTGACTGTTCCCCTCATAACAGAAGCACTTAGTCTTGGGTTTGGGTTCAACCTTGGGTTTCTTCATTAGAGAAGCATCTGGTTTGCCGTTTCATGAAGTATCCCTTCTAGCCCTTGCCCTTCTTGAAACTAGTGGTTTCACTAACCATCAACAATTGATGCTCCTACTTGATTTCTACTTTCGCAGTGTCAAACATTGCGAATCACTCATGGATCATCATATCTATCCTTGATATGTTATAGTTCATCACGAAGCACTAGCAGCTTGGTGGCAGTGACTTTGGAGAACCATCACTATCTCATCTGGAAGATTAACTCCCACTTGATTCAAGCGACTGTTGTACTCACACAATCTGAGCACATGCTCAACGATTGAGCTTTTTTCCTTTACTTTGTAGACAAAGAATCTTGTCAGAGGTCTCATACCTCTCAACAAGGGTATGAGCATGAAATCCCAATTTCATCTCTTAGAACATCTCTTATGTTCCGTGACGTACAAAAAAACGTCTTCGGCGCCTTGCTTCTAAGCCGTCAAGTATTACGCACTAAACTATCACGTAGTCATCAAAAACGTGTATGTCAAATGTTTCCAACATCCACAGACGACACTCGAGGTGTAGCACACCGAGTGGTGCATTAAGGACATAAGCCTTCTGTGCAGCAATGAGGACAATCCATAGTTTACGGACTCAGTCCGCAAAGTTGCTATTATCATCTTTCAACTAAAATTTCTCTAGGAACATATAAAAATAGTAGAGCTAAAGCGCAAGCTACAACATAATTCGCAAAGACCTCTTGAATATGTTCATGATAATTAGTTGAATTAATCATATTACTTAAGAACTCCCACTCATATAGACATCTGATACGCCCATTTTGCATCATGCTTTCATGTTGATATTTATTGCTTCTTGGGCTGTTATATTACTTGTGGTACCATATTTATGCCTTTTCTCTCTTATTTTGCAAGGTTTATTTGAAGAGGGAGAATTCAGGCAGCTGGAATTCTGGACTGGAAAAGGAGCAAATCCTAGTCCACTATTCTGCACATCTCCAAATGCCCTGAAAATTTATGTGGATTTTTTCGGGAATATATTAAAAATACTGGGCGAAAGAACTACGGGAGGGGGACACCAGGGCCCCACAAGCTTGCCCACCGCCACCACCACCCCTGGTGGCGCAGGGCAGGCTTGTGGGCTGCCTGAAGGCCCACTAGACCCCCTCTATTTATATATGAAGCGTCCTGGTATGGAAAAAATCAATAGGGAGCTTTTTCGTGGTTTCACCGCCGCCACGAGGTGGAACTTGAGCAGATCCAATCTAGAGCTCCGGCAAGACGATCCTGCTGGGGAAATTTCCCTCCCGGAGGGGGAAATCGTCGCCATCGTCATCACCAACACTCCTCTCGTCGGAGGGGAGGCATCTTCATCAACATCTTCATCAGCACCATCTCCTCTCCAATCCCTAGTTCCTCTCTTCTAACCAATCTTCGTCTCGCAACTCCGATTGGTACTTGTAAGGTTGCTAGTAGTGTTGATTACTCTTTGTAGTTGATGCTAGTTGGATTACTTGGTGGAAGAGTTTATGTTCAGATCCTTGATGCTATTCATTACACCTCTGGTCATGATTATGATTATGTCTTGGGAGTAGTTACTTTTGTTCCTAAGGACATGGGATAAGTCATGTCAATAATAGTCATGTGAATTTGATATTCGTTCGGTATTTTGATATGTTGTATGTTGTTTTTCCTCTAGTGGTGTTATGTGAACGTCTACTACATAACACTACACCATATTTGGGCCTAGAGGAAGGCATTGGGAAGTAGTAAGTAGATGATGGGTTGCTGGAGTGAAAGAAGCTTAAACCCCAGTCTATGCGTTGCTTCGTGAGGGGCTGGTTTGGATCCACTAGTTTAATGCTATGGTTAGACTTTGTCTTAATTCTTCTTTTGTAGTTGAGGATGCTTGCGGGAGAGGTTAATCATAAGTGGGATGCTTGTCCAAGTAAGGGCAGTACCCAAGCGCCAGTCCACCCACATATCAAACTATCAAAGTAACGAACGCGAATCATATGAACATGATGAAACTAGCATGACAGAAATTCCCGTGTGTCCTCGGGAGCGTTTTTCCTCCTATAAGACTTTGTTCAGGCTTGTCCCTTGTTACAAAAGGGATTGGGACACTTTCTGCACCGTTGCTACAACTTGTTACTAGTTACTCTTTGCTTGCTACGTTTCACCTCGCTACACAATCACTTGTTACCGCTACTTTCAGTGCTTGCAGTTATTACCTTGCTGAATTCCGTTTATCAGAGCCTTCTGCTCCTCGTTGGGTTCGACATTCTCACTTATAAAAAGGACTACGATTGATCCCCTATACTTGTGGGTCATCAAGACTCTATTCTGGCGCCGTTGTCGGGGAGTGAAGCGCCTTTGGTAAGTGGAAATTGGTAAGGAAACATTTATATACTGTGCTGAAATTTATTGTCACTTGTCACTATGGAAACTCTTCCTTTGAGGAGTTTGTTCGGGGTATCTTCACCACGAACGGAATCACGAGGACTTGCTCCTCAACCTGAGGTATCTACTGAAAATATCTTTTATGAAATTCCTTTGGATATGCTTGAGAAACTGTTGGCTAATCCTTTTACAGGAGATGGATCTTCACATCGAGACTTTCATCTAATCTATGTAGATGAAATTTGTGGTTTATTTAAGCTTGCAGGTTTGCCCGAGGATGAGGTAAAGAATAAAGTATTTCCTTTATATTTGAAGGATAAGGCGTTGACATGGTATAGGTTATGTGATGATGCTGGATCATGGGGCTACAATCGGTTGAAATTGGAGTTTCATCAAAAGTTCTATCCATTGCATTTAGTACATCGTGATCGGAACTTTATTTATAACTTTTGGCCTCGTGACAGGGAAGAATAGCTCAAGCTTGGGGAGGCTTAAATCAGTGCTATATTCATGCCCCAATCATGAGCTCTCGAGAGAAATCATCACTCAAAACTTTTATGCTCGGCTTTCTCATGAAGATCGTGCCATGCTTGACACTTCTTGTGCCGGTTCTTTTATGAAGAAGGATATTGATCACAAGTGGAATTTATTGGAGAGAATCAAGCGCAACTCTGAAGATTGGGAGCTGGAGGAAGGTAAGGACTCAGGTATGAATTTCCAGTTTGATTGCGTTAAATCTTTTGTTGAGACAAACACTTCTAGAGATTTTAGCGCTAAGTATGGACTTGACTCTGAGATAGTAGCTTCTCTATGTGAATCTTTTGTTGCTCATGTTGATCTTCCCAAAGAGAAGTGGTTTAAATATTTTTATTTTTTTGAGTGTAAGACAGTAGGATAAAATCCTACTGCATGTATATATAAAGCCAATAGTTACACATGTACATGATGGGGAGGGGGTGGAATGGGGATGGGGGGAGGGGGGTGGGGAGGGTGGGGTTACATATTATGTGGTATCAGCTAAGGTTGCCACAATGTTATCTATGTTTTGCACCTTGCTAGTAGGCACACGGTGTCTAAGATTGGAGAAGTCTAGTACAAACCGACGTCGCCAGGCCCCAAGAGATGGGTTTATTTGCTCAAAGCACTTGTTATTTCTTTCCTTCCATAGACTCCAGGCTGCCACCAGAAAAATATCCATGAACATGTCCCTGGGGTGTGATGTCCTCTGGTGCTGTAGTTTCTCTAGTCTATGTTGTTGTTCTGACCATTTGATGTTGAGCATATTCCAACAGCGTTGGCTAAAGCTGCATTCGAAGAAGAGATGTTCTACTGTTTCCTCCACGTGTCGATCACATAGCATGTAGTCAAGAGTAGCCCCTATGTTGTAATGTCTCCGTTTGAGCATATTCCTCGTGTTGAGCCTGTCCATCAGCAAAAACCATCCAAATACCTTCATCTTTGGGACACACTTTGTTTTCCACAGCCAGTGAAACGCTGGATGCACCGTAGTCTCTTTGAAATAGAAACGTCGATATGCTGCCGTTGCAAAGGTGCCAGCTCCCCAAGAACACACCCAGTCATCTCCACTAGGGTTTAGCTACACGTCTCTGATTTCTTGTTGCATCATTCTGAGTTCATCATGCGCTTGTTCTGACAGAGGCAGCGAGAAGGCTTCTTGAAGCGAGCTAGTCCCCAAGAAGTTCTGAACCGAGGCATCTTCAGTTCTAGCAAAGGAGAAAGCCCGAGGGAACTTTTCTGCATATACGGCATTGTTCCAGTTGTCTTTCCAAAAGAGCGTCGAGAGGCCATTGTTAACATTGACTCGCGTTATCCCTCCGAACACCGGCATAATTTTAGTCAGTTCTCGCCACCAGAAAGAGCCACAGCGATCTTGCGCATGGGGGATTGCTTCCCCATAGTGTGTGTTCCAGATCAATGCTACCCATGGGATTTCTTTTCTGTTGTAGAACTTGTGAAGCATCTTTAGAAGCATCGCGTCATTCTGTAGCTTGAGGTTCAGGACCCCTAGGCTGTCATTCTCTTTCGGGCGGCAAACTGCGTTCCACGCTACTAGTGCATTACTTTTGAATCCATCTTCAGTCTTTTTTCTCCATAGGCACCTCCTCCGGAGTTTATCAAATTGTTCTACAATCGTTGGGGGGATTCTGAGGGTCCCCATTGGGTACACAAGTAGCGACGTGACTAGTGAGTTCATCAAAGCCAATCTGCCCGCATGTGACATCAGCGCCATGGCAGCTGTGATTTTCCTCTCTGCTTTACACACTAGCGGTGTCATATCCAAGACAGTAGGTTTAGATGTACCCAGCGGGAGCCCTAGGTAGGTGAATGGCATTGTTGCCTGCGCACAATGAAAGATCGAGATGATGTTGTCACAGACCTCTTGTGTCACATTGATAGGAACTAGGGTTGATTTCTGATAGTTAATCCTGAGCCCTATCATCGTGGCGAAGTCATCTAGTATTCTCTTCATTCTCGCAGCCTGTACATCACACGCCTGCATGATGATGATGGTGTCGTTGGCGTATTGAATGACTGGAAAGTCAGCATCACCTCTTGGGTCGATAGGGTGGGATAACAAGCCCAGATTTAGTTGTTTGTTAATCTCTGTTTGGAGTATGTCCGCCGCCAGCACAAATATCAATGGTGAGAGAGGATCTCCCTGTCTTACTCCAAATCTGCAGGGGAATTGTTTACCAGGGACTCCATTCAGTAATACTGATGATTTTCCTGACGAGAATATGCATTGCATCCATTGGATCCACTTTGAATTAAACCCCATACGTTGCATGATGGTGATCATAGCCGAATGTTCAACCGTATCAAAAGCTTCAGCGAAGTCTAATTTAAGCAGGACTATCTCCTTTCGAGAGCTTTGACATTGGTGTATATACTCGAAAGCCCATGCCAAGCAGTCATGTATAGATCTACCACGGAGGAACTCGTACTGGTTTCGATGCACAATCTGTAGAATGATCTTCTGGAGTCGCTGCGCCAGTATCTTGGTGATCATCTTGAGGCAGCAGTTAAGCAGGGTAATGGGACGATAGTCATTCACTGGCTC
The DNA here is from genome assembly GCF_904849725.1 of Hordeum vulgare subsp. vulgare. Lineage (NCBI taxonomy): Eukaryota > Viridiplantae > Streptophyta > Magnoliopsida > Poales > Poaceae > Hordeum > Hordeum vulgare. The sequence continues at coordinate 241,514,360 of NC_058522.1, forward strand.
AGGAGAAGCCGTCTTGGGGATGAGCGTGATGTGCCCATAATTCAGAGGTTCCAAGTTGAGATTACCTCGGTGGAATTCGTCACAAAGATCATAGAAGTCTTTCTTGATGATGTGCCAACAAGTTTTAAGAAAGGCGCCATTAAAACCGTCCGGCCATGGAGATTTGTCAGTTGGCATCTCTTTCACTACAGCGTCGATTTCCTCTTTTGCAAAGGGGATCGTAAGAACTTCAAAGTCGATGTCTTGTCGCCGTAGTTGCGTTAAATCAAATCATATATCGGGAGCTCTCGCCGCGCCCATCCTTGTTCTATAGGTGTCAAACAGGAGAGCCTCCTTGCTGGCATGTGTCTCAACCACGATCCCTGCATCCGTTTTGAGTGTAGCCACAAAGTTGCGTCGATACCGTTCAGTTGCCACTGTTTGAAAAAACTTTGTGTTTTCATCTCCAAACTTGATCCATATGATGGAGCATCTCTTGCGCCAGTATTCTTTCTGGTATTTTAGCAATCTGAGAAGGTGATTTTTGAGGATGCATCGGAAGTTTCGTTCTGGCGTGGTGAGAGTACGTCGATCTTCGAGGGAGTCTAACTCCAGCAACGCCTTGTTGGTGTTGATGGTTGCTACCTTAAGGCAGGAGATACCGCTACTCCATCTTCGTAGTGCAAATCGAACAGCTTTAAGTTTCTGACAGATTATCGCCGCTGCATTGCTATGCCGACCATGTTTGACGGGTTTACCTTAAGTGGTTTAAATATCATCCTCCTGTAGAAAGCAACATAGCCAAAACCAATCTAGTTGAGGAGAAAATCATAGCTTTTAGTGATCCTGTTGTTCCTTGTGCTTACACTGAGAAACCACCATACCCTGCTAGGATGAAGGATTATTCTAAAGCTCCAACTGTGATACGTAGGGGTTACATTAGACCACTTGCACCCCCTGAGGAGATTAGAGTTGAACCTAGTGTTGCTATTATCAAAGATCTCTTAGCCGAAGACATAGATGGGCATGTTATCAAATTCTGTGAGGACTCCACTAGAATTGCTAAACCTCACGCGAAAGACAAGCATGGACCTGTAGTTGGCCTGCCCGATGTTTCTGTTAAGACAGGAGATCACTGTTACCATGGTTTATGTGATATGGGAGCTAGTGTTAGTGCAATACCCCGTTCTCTATATGATGAAATCAAAGATGAGATTGCACCTGCTGAGTTAGAACCCATTGATGTCACTATTACGTTAGCTAATAGAGACACTATCTGCCCTCTGGGAATTGTGAGAGACGTAGAAGTCATGTATGGTAAGACGAAGTATCCTACTGATTTCCTCGTCCTTGGTACTGCACAAGATAGCTTTTGTCCCATCATATTTGGTAGACCCTTTCTCAACAGTGTCAATGCTCACATTGATTACATTAAGCAGACTATCACAGTAAGTTTCGAGGGTGTGTCTCATGAATTTAACTTCTCCAAGTTTGGAAGACAAACCCATGAAAGAGAGTCGTCTCGTAGAGATGAAATCATTTCTCTTGCCTCTATTGCCGTACCTCCTACGGATCCTTTAGAGCAATATCTGCTTGAGCATGAAAATGATATGCATATGGAGGAGAGAGATGAGATAGATAGAATTGTCTTAGAACAATATCCTATTCTCAAGAATAATCTGCCTGTTGAACTGCTTGGAGATCCTCCCCCACCAAAGGGTGATCCTGTGTTCAAGCTTAAACAGTTGCCGGATACTCTTAAGTATGCCTATCTTGATGAGAAGGAGATATATCCTGTCATTATTAGTGCTCTCCTCTCACAGCGCGAAGAGAAGGAGTTACTAAAAACTATGAGGAAGCACCGCGCTGCTATTGGATATACTCTTGATGATCTTAAGGGTATTAGTCCTACTCTATGTCAGCACAAGATTAAAACCGATCCTGACTTTAAACCAGTTGCTGATCATCAAAGGAGATTAAATCCTAAGATGAAAGAGGTAGTTAGAAAAGAAATATTAAAGCTTCTGGAAGCAGGAATCATTTATCCTGTTGCTCATAGTGATTGGGTAAGTCCAGTACATTGTGTACCTAAGAAGGGAGGTATCACCGTCGTCCCTAATGATAAGGATGAACTAATCCCACAAAGGATTATTACCACCTATAGAATGGTGATAGACTTCCGGAAACTGAACAAGGCAACCAGGAAAGATCATTATCCTTTGACGGCAATCGACCAAATGCTAGAAAGGCTATCAAAGCACACACACTTCTGCTTTCTAGACGGTTATTCAGGTTTCTCGCAGATACCTGTTGCACAATCTGATCAAGAGAAAACCACCTTCACCTGCCCTTTCGGTACCTTTGCCTATAGACGTATGCCTTTTGGCTTATGTAATGCACCTGCCACCTTCCAAAGATGTATGATGGCTATATTCTCTGACTTTTGTGAAAAGATTGTCGATGTTTTCATGGATGACTTCTCCGTTTACGGGTCTTCCTTTGATGATTGCCTCAGCAACCTTGATCGAGTCTTACAGAGATGCGAAGAAACCAAGCTCGTCTTGAATTCGGAGAAGTGCCACTTTATGCTTAATGAAGGTATTGTCTTAGGACACAAAATCTCTGAAAGAGGCATTGAAGTTGATAAGGCTAAGGTTGATGCAATTGAGAAAATGTCGTGCCCCACAGATATCAGGGGTATACAAAGTTTCCTAGGTCATTCTGGTTTCTATAGAAGGTTTATTAAAGACTTCTCTAAGAATTCTAGGCCTCTTACCAACCTCTTGCAGAAGGATGTTCCTTTTGTTTTTGATGAGGATTGTGAGGAAGCTTTTGAAATACTTAAGAAGGCTTTGATAACCGCACCTATTGTTCAACCACCTGACTGGAACTTGCCCTTTGAAATCATGCGTGACGTTGGTGATTATGTTGTTGGTGTTGTTCTAGGACAAAGAGTTGACAAGAAGTTGAATGTCACTCACTACGCTAGTAAAAATCTAGACAGTGCCCAAAGAAACTATGCCACCACGAAGAAGGAATTTTTAGCAGTCGTGTTTGCATGTCAAAAGTTCAGATCTTACATAGTTGACTCCAAAGTCACTATTCACTCTGATCATGCTACTATTAAGTACCTCATGGAGAAGAAGGACGCTAAGCCTAGGCTGATCAGATGGGTTCTCCTGCTAGAGGAATTTTATTTGCACGTCGTTGACCGAAAAGGTGTTGATAACCCTGTAGCAGATAATTTGATTTGCACGTCGTTGACCGAAAATGTCCTTGATGACCCACTACCTATTGATGACAGCTTTCCTGATGAGCAATTAAATGTCATCCGCACTTCACTTAGTGCATCATGGTATGCCAATTATGCAAACTATATCGTAGCTAAATAAATACCACCCAGTTTCACCTATCAACAAAAGAAGAAATTCTTCTTTGATTTGAGACACTACTTTTGGGATGATCCTCACCTTTATAAGGAAGGAGTAGATGGTGTTATTAGACGTTGTGTGCCTGAACATGAACAGGGACAGCTCTTGTAGAAGTGTCATTCCGAAGCCTACGGAGGACACCATGCTGGAGATAGAACTGCCTATAAGGTACTGCAATCAGGTTTCTATTGGCCCACTCTCTTCAAGGATGCTCGTAAGTTTGTCTTGTCTTGTGACGAATGCCAAAGGATGGGGAACATCAGTAAGCGTCAAGAGATGCCTATGAACTATTCACTTGTCATTGAACCATTTGATGTCTGGGGCTTTTATTATATGGGACCGTTCCCGAGTTCCAATGGGTATACTCACATCTTAGTTGCTGTGGATTACGTTACTAAGTGGGTAGAAGCTATCCCCACTGAAAATGCTGATCACCAAAACTCTATTAAGATGCTTAAAGAAGTCATATTCCCAAGATTTGGAGTCCCTAGATACTTGATGACTGATGGCGGTTCACACTTCATTCATGGTGTTTTCCGCAAGATGCTAGCTAAGTATGATGTCAACCATAGAGTTGCATATCCTTATCATCCTTAGTCCAGTGGTCATGTTGAGTTGAGTAATAGGGAGATCAAGTTGATCCTACAAAAGACCGTCAATAGATCTCGAAAGAAGTGGTCAAGCAAACTTGACGATGCACTATGGGATTATAGGACTGCTTATAAGAATCCCATGGGCATGTTATCGTATAAAATGGTTTACGGTAAGGCGTGTCATTTACCTCTTGAGCTGGAACACAAAGCTTATTGGGCAATCAAAGAGCTCAACTTTGATTTCAAACTTGCCGGTGAGAAGCGGTTGTTTGATATCAGCTCGTTAGATGAATGGAGAGCCCACGCATATGAGAATGCCAGGTTGTTCAAGGAAAAGGTTAAGAGATGGCACGACAAACGAATACAGAAACGAGAGTTCAACGTAGGTGATTATGTCTTGTTATACCATTCTCATTTGAGATTCTTTGCAGGCAAACTTCTCTCTAAATGGGGAGGCTCCTATGTTGTCGAGGAAGTATATCATTCCGGTGCCATCAAAATCAATAACACGGAAGGAAATTTTCCTAGAGTGGTAAATGGGCAAAGAGTCAAGCATTACATCTCTGGTACTCCCATAAATGTTGAGACCAATATAATCAATGTCATAACCCAGAGGAGTACATAAGGGATGTTTATCAGCCTGTTTCAGACCTTCAAAACGAAGATGTATCTGTTTCGGCAAGAAATTGGACTTCGATACTTTTCCAATAGGAAATTTCCTCAGTTTTGGAATTTTTGGAAAATTAGAAAAATAAAAAGCAGTCCGGAGAGCGAACGAGGCAGCCACAAGGGCCCACTCCGCCACCACCCCCTGGTGGCGGTGGGCAAGCTTGTGGGCACCTCATGTGCTTCCCGGACTCCGTTTTCTTGCGGAGGAATCCTTCTGGCCCAGAAAAAATCAATATATAGTCTCCCGAAGGTTTTGATCTCCGTATCGCGCAGTTTTCCTCTGTTTTCGTTTCGAGCTTGTTCTGCCGTAGATCTAGGTCAAGATGTCTTCTCAAGATTCAGAGGGAGAGAGCTATGTGGCTAACTACCTTGCTAACCCCAAGGTCTATGGGGACTTGGAACCATATGGCTGGACCACTGATGACAAGAGGACTATGAGCCCAAAGGGAAGGAGCAAATGAGTTCCGATGAAGAGGAGACTCCTCAACCTCAACCTGCAAACACCCATGTGGAGTTCAAGAAGTCAAGCCTCCCTGACCATAGGAAGAAGCCTAAGACCTTGTTTATCCCTTCTCGTTTCTTGCAGGATAGTAAGCAGGAGCTTTGCCATAGAGTTTTGAAACTTGAGGAGGAAAATGACGATCTAAGGGAGTAGAACTTTTTGCTCAAGTGGAAATTAGACAAGCTCAAGACTGCTCCAACAACACCACCATCACCACCAAAGGAAGACAACTAAGCATTGGTATGGGCAATCCCCTTGGCTTCTGCCAAGCTTGGGGGAGTTGCCCTGGTATCGTATCACCTTTATATCTTTTGCTTTTACCTTTGCTTTAGTTCTTTCCTTTTCAGTTTTTATTTCTTCTTTTAGAGGAATAAGTCTTTAGTTTTTAGTTTGAGTCTTCTGCTTTTGTCTCTCCCCCAATGTATTCGAGCTTACGAGCTATATAATAAAGAGTGTCTTAGTCACGGGCTTTGCTTTGCGCCATGATCAAAGAGTATGAAAAGAACGATAGCATGAAAAATCATGAGACGATCTTATGGAAAGTGATAACTTCACTTATGACAAGTATGATGATTGAAACTTGTTGAGAATAAATCAACATAGACCTCGGTCATTGTTGCAATTAATAAGAAGTAATAAGGAAAGAGAGGTTCACATATAAATATATCATCTTAGACATTTTTTTACAATTGTGAGCACTCACCAAACTATTACATGCCTAGGAGTAGATGTTGGACAAGGAAGACAACATAATGAATTGTGTTTGCTTGGTTCCAAACAATGTTATATGATTAGAGATCCCTTAGCATGTGACGATTGCTTCCACCTCATATTAGCCAAAACTCCCGCACCAAGTAGAGATACTACTTGTGCATCCATAAACCTCCAACCAGTTTTGCCATGAGAGTCCACCATACCTACCTATGGATTGAATAAGATCCTTCAAGTAAGTTGTCATCGGTGCAAGCAATAAAAATTGCTCTCTAATATGTATGATCTATTAGTGTGTGGAAAATAAGCTTTGTATGAACCTGTGATGAGGAATACATAAAAGCGACAGACTGCATAATAAAGTTCTTTGTCACAGGGGGGCAATATAAAGTGACGTTCCTCCGCACTAAGAGGACAAGCATTCAAACCTCAAAAGCGCATGACAACCTCTGCTTCCCTCTGCGAAGGGCCTATCTTGTACCTTTACTTTTTACCCTTGTAAGAGTCATGGTGATCATCACCAATTCCCTTTTTGCCTTTGTCTTGGCTACCGTCACATGCTTGGGAAAGATCTATATTCATATATCAACTTGGCGTTGAGTACTCATGCTTTATTGTTGTTGACTTTACCCTTGAGGTAAACTGTTGGAGGCAAAACTATAAGCCACTATCTCCCTTTGTGTCTAGCTGAAACTTTGACACCATGAGTACCACGTGAGTTGTAACAATTGTGGAAAACAAAAGAGATGATTGAGTATGTGGGTTTGCCTTACAAGCTCTTATTTTACTCTTTTTGATGTTGTGATAAATTGTAATTGCTTCAATGACTATGGATTATTGTTGATTACTTCTCAGTAAGGTTTTTGCTTCATGCTTTGCTTTGTGAAGGAATTGTTACTTTCCCATAAGAATCTTTATGATATATTGTTGTTCTATGTGTGATCATGATGCCCTCATGTTCGTATTATGTTTTATCGACACCTTCGTCCCTCAACATGTGGACATATTTATGGAACTTGGTTTTCGCTTGAGGACAAGCGAGGTCTAAGCTTGGGGGAGTCGATACGTCCATTTTGCATCATGCTTTCATGTTGATATTTATTGCTTCTTGGGTTGTTATATTACTTGTGGTACCCTATTTATGCCTTTTCTCTCTTATTTTGCAAGGTTTATTTGAAGAGGGAGAGTTCAGGCAGTTGGAATTCTGGACTAGAAAAGGAGCAAATCCTAGTCCACTATTTTGCACATCTCCAAATGCCCTGAAAATTTACATGGATTTTTTCTGGAATATATTAAAAATATTGGGCGAAAGAACTACCGGAGGGGGGCCACCAGTGCCCCACAAGCTTGCCCACCGCCACCACCCCCCTGGTGGCGCAGGGCAGGCTTGTGGGCTGCCTGAAGGCCCACTAGGCCCCCTCTTTTGCTATATGAAGCGTCTTGGTCCGGAAAAATCAATAGGGAGCTTTTTTGTGGTTTCGCCGCTGCCACGAGGAGGAACTTGAGCAGATCCAATCTAGAGCTCCGGCAGGACGATCCTGCTGGGGAAATTTCCCTCCCGGAGGGGGAAATCGTCGCCATCGTCATCACCAACAGTCCTCTTGTCAGAGGGGAGGCATCTTCATCAACATCTTCATCAGCACCATCTCCTCTCCAATCCCTAGTTCATCTCTTGTAACCAATTTTCGTCTCGCAACTCCGATTGGTACTTGTAAGGTTGCTAGTAGTGTTGATTACTCTTTGTAGTTGATGCTAGTTGGATTACTTGGTGGAAGAGTTTATGTTCAGATCCTTGATGCTATTCATTACACCTCTGGTCATGATTATGATTATGTCTTGTGAGTAGTTACTTTTGTTCCTGAGGACATGGGATAAGTCATGTTAATAATAGTCATGTGAATTTGATATTCGTTCGGTATTTTGATATGATGTATGTTGTCTTTTGTCTAGTGGTGTTATGTGAACATCGACTACATAACACTTCACCATATTTGGTCCTAGAGGAAGGCATTGTGAAGTAGTAAGTAGATGATGGGTTGCTGGAGTGACAGAAGCTTAAACCCCAGTCTATGCGTTGCTTCGTGAGGGGCTGATTTGGATACACTAGTTTAATGTTATGGTTAGACTTTGTCTTAATTCTTCTTTTGTAGTTGCGGATGCTTGCGAGAGAGGTTAATCATAAGTGGGATGCTTGTCCAAGTAAGGGCAGTACCCAAGCGCCGGTCCAACCACATATCAAACTATAAAAGTAACGAACGCGAAACATATGAACATGATGAAACTAGCATGACAGAAATTCCCGTGTGTCCTCGGGAGCGTTTTTCCTCCTATAAGACTTTGTTCAGGCTTGTCCCTTGCTACAAAAGGGATTGGGCCACTTGTTGCACCGTTGCTACTACTTGTTACTTGTTACTCTTTGCTTGCTACGTTTCACCTCGCTACACAATCACTTGTTATCGCTACTTTCAGTGCTTGCAGTTATTACCTTGCTGAAATCCGTTTATCAGAGCCTTCTGCTCCTCATTGGGTTCGACACTCTTACTTATCGAAAGGACTACGATTGATCCCCTATATTTGTGGGTCATCAACATCCCTCTAATCATTCGAGTGGCGCATGGTCCAAATCCACTAACTCAAGTCCGATCATCACGTGATTTGAGCATAGTTTCAATGATGAACATCTCCATGTTGATCATATCAACTATATGATTCATGCTTGACCTTTCGGTCTCTTGTGTTCCGAGGCCATGTCTGTACATGCTAGGCTCGTCAAGTTTAACCCGAGTGTTCCGCGTGTGCAACTGTTTTGCATCCGTTGTATGTGAACGTTGAGTCTATCACACCCGATCATCACGTGGTGTCTCGAAATGACGAACTGCCGCAACGGTGCACAGTCGGGGAGAACACAATTTTATCTCGAAATTTTAGTGAGGGGACACCTTATAATGCTACCGTCGTTCTAAGCAAGATAAGGTGCATAAAAGGATTAACATCACATGCAATTCATAAGTGACATGATATGGACATGATCTTGTGCTTCTTGATCTCCATCACCAAAGCACCGGCATGATCTTCATCGTCACCGGCGTCACACCATGATCTCCATCATCGTGCCACCATCGAGGTTGTCGTGCTATATATGCTATCACTACTAAAGCTACTACCTAGAAGTATAGTAAATGTATCTGCAAGCACAAACGTTAGTTTAAAGACAACCCTATGGCTCCTGCCGGTTGCCGTAGCATCGACGTGCAAGTCGATATTTAACTATTACAACATGATAATCTCATACATCCAATATATGTCATCATGTCTTTGGCCATATCACATCACATGCATACCCTGCAAAAACAAGTTAGACGTCCTGTAATTTGTTGTTGCATGTTTTACGTGGCTGCTATGGGTATCTAGTATGGTCGCATCTTACTAACTAAAAACCACAATGGTGATGTGCAAATTGTTATTTAACCTCTCTCCAAGGACAGCCTCGGTCAAAACCAATTCAACTAAATTTGAAGAAACAGGCACCCGCCAGTCATCTTTATGCAACAAGTTGCATGTTAGTCGATGAAACCGGTCTCTCGTAAGCGTACGAGTAAGGTTGGTCCGGGCCTCTTCAATCCAACAATACCGCTGAATCGAGAAAAGACTAAGGAGGGCAGAAAATCGAAAATCAATGCCCACAAAAACTTTTGTGTTCTACTCGAGATTACATATACGCATGAACCAAGCTCATGATGCCACTATTGGGGAACGTTGCATGGGAAACAGAAAAATTCCTACGCACACGAAGACCTATCATGGTGATGTTGATCTACGAGAGGGAGATTGGATCCACATACCCTTGTAGATCGCTAAGCAGAAGCGTTAATAAACACGGTTGATGTAGTGGTACGTCTTCACGATCCGTCCCACGAACCGTCTCGCGATCCGTCCCGCAAACCGTCTCGTGATCCGTCCCACGATCCGTTCCGATCAAGTGCCGAACGGACGGCACCTCCGTGTCCCGCACACATACAGCTCGATGACGATCTCCACCTTCTTGTTCCAGCAAGAGAGGCGAGGAAGTAGATGAGTTCTCCGGCATCATGACGGCGCGCCGGTGATGGTAATGATCTATTCCTGTAGTGCTCCGCCCGAGCTCCATAGAAAACCGAGCTAGAGGAAGAACTACGATCTAGAGGAGAGGGCAGCATGTGGCAAAGTTGTGTCTCAAAAGCCCTAAACCTCTAGTACTTATAGGAGGAGGGGAGAGGCAGCATTGGTGCGCCAAGGAAGGCCTCCTTTGGTTGGCCGAAGTAGGGAAGGGAGGAGTCCTCCTCCAATCCCATTTTGGATTAGGACTCCTTCCTTATTTTCCCACCTCTTTTGGATTTTCCAGTTTTTCCTCATGGGCTTTCCTTGGATGACTTTGTGAGCCCATTATACCTTATTGCGCATCCAATAAACCCACGTGGACCCCTTGGGGCATGGTGGGCCAAACCAGTGGGCCCCCGGAACCCATTCGTCACTCCCGGTACACTGCCGGCAATGCCCGAAAACCTTCCGAAATCCAAACACCAACTTCCTATATATCAATCTTAGTTTCCGGACAATTAAGTGTGCACACCGTGCGGGTTCGAGAACTATGGAGACATGATCTGAGACACTCTCTGGTCAATAACCAACAGCGGGACCTGGATGTCCATATTGGTTACTAAATATTCTATGAAGATCTCTATCAGTTGAACCTCTATGTCAAGGATTCACATAATCCCGTATACCATTCCCTTTGTCCTTCGGTATGTTACTTGCCCGAGATTCGATCGCCGGTATCTCTATACCTAGTTCAATATCGTTACCGGCAAGTCTCTTTACTCATTCTGTAATACAAGATCTTGTAACTAACTCCTTAGTCACATTGCTTGCAAGGCTTGTTGTAATGTTGTATTACCGAGTGGGGCCCGAGGTACCTCTCTGTCAGACGGAGTGACAAATCCCAGTCTTGATCCATGCCAACCCAACAGACACCTTTGGAGATTCCTGTAGAGCACCTTTATAGTCATCAAGTTACGTTGCGACGTTTGATAACCCACAACGTATTCCTCCGGTGTCCGGGAGTTGCACGATCTCATGGTCATAGAAACCCATACATTGACATGCAGAAAGCAGTAACAATAAACTGACACGATCATATGCTACGTTTATAATTTGGGTCTTGTCCATCACATCATTCTCCCAATGATGTGATCCCGTTATCAAGTGACAACACATGTCCATGGTCAGGAAACCTTGACCATCAGTGATCAACGAACTAGTCAACTAGAGGCTCACTAGGGACAGTCTGTTGTCGATGTATCCACACATGTATTTGAGTTTCCAATCAATACAATTCTAGCATGGATAATAAACGATTATTATGAACAATGAAATATAATAATAACTAATTTATTATTGCCTCTAGGGCATATTTCCAACAATGTTTTCCCCGATGTACTTTGCAATCCTTGAGTTGAATTGCAATCAGAGGAGGATATTGCTATCCCATATCCTCGGACACACCTAGTGGAGGCTTTTCATGCAATTCCTTATTGGACCATATATTTGGCCTATTTTACACGAGGCGAGCTCCCTGATAAGGAAATCATCGCCCGACAAATTCTCAGACGCTGCAAGTCCATGACTATAGTCAATGGTGAGTTACATCGTCGAAGCGTTACTGGCATTTTGTATGTTCCGTTTCTCCTGATGAAGACCATGAAACCCTTAATGAAATCCACACTAGAGATTGTGGTCATCATGCTAGCTCAAGGTCATTGTTTGAAAAAGTTTATCATCATGGATTTTAATGCCTTACCGCTCATGCTGATGTAGAAGACATCGTGCGAAAGTGCGATGGTTGCGAGAAGTTTGCACGACAAGCTCATGTGCCGCCTCAAGAGTTATGGATGATTACAATAACTTGGTCGTTTTTAGTCTGGGGGCTTGATATGTTGGGTCCTTTTAAAATCTCATCAAATAAAAAACACATCTTTTGGTTGAAGTTGATAAATTCACCAAGTGGATTGAAGCAGAGCCGATCAGTAAGTGCGATGCTGAGACTGCGGTGCAATTCGTGAAAAAGCTAATTTATCATTACGGTTATCCACATAGCATCATCAAAGATAATAACACAAACTTGTCTAAAGGAGCGATGGAGGAGTTCTGCCAGCGAGAACATATCCGACTTGATCTTGCATCAGTAGCACATAGGCCAACCAAGAAATCTTAGGTGGGATCAAACCCCGGCTCTTGGCACCCTTAGATGAAACATCGGGTTGCTAGGTCGAAGAAATCCCCTTGGTACTTTGGAGCATATGACTACTGGTAATCGATCCACAAGCTACATGTTTTTTTTGGTTTATGGAGTAGAGGTTGTTTTACCAAGTGATATCAGACATGACTCCCCCAGACTTCCAGCTTATGTTGAAGCAGAGAATGAACAAGCTCACCAAGACGCCCTTGATGCATTGGACAAGGAAGATGATATTTCCGCTTCACGGTCAGCAATATATCAACAAGACCTACATTTCTATCACAACCTTTGAGTCCGTAGCCGAACTTTCCAGGAAGGTGACTTAGTGCTCCGTTTGATTCAAGACCAAATGGACATGCACAAACTTTCAACACCATGGGAAGGGCCTTTTGTCATGAGCAAAAACATCAGCAATGGGTCATATAATGTGATTGACACACGTGAGCATAAGTCACGTACCTCAGAGGAGGAAACAAACATGGCTTCGAACATTGCTCATCTTCGGCCTTACTACACTTAGAGCCATTGGCTCCACAACATTGTAGATACCTGTGTATACATCTTTATGTTCAATATAAGAAAGCCAACACCCTCGAAACTCGGGGTCTTTGTCATTTCGGTTACAAAATTGCCCGAGTCTTTATTCTTTGAAACAGGGGTCACTTGGGGGCTCCCGACTCAATGAGTTAGCCAGTTATAGTTTGCCTCTTAACCCGGCTACAATCCGAACACAACAAAAAATTATGGTTAAACCTGCCTGTCTTCAAGATGCTTCTCTGAACAAGGCGACCCTGTGTACACCCGATAAGTCAATCCTTTGGGACCCTGAACTTATCCAGGTTAAAACACGCTTGTGTCACGTGTCGGCATACACAAAGTAATGATACTCCATGCGCTATTGAGCCGCCTTGTTTGGAACTTGGTTAAACCTACATGTTCACATCATGCTGCTCCAACCTCGTGTACTCTAGGATAAGTCGCATTCGAACTTATCCAGGTTAAAACATCAATTGGATCCTGCAAGGGTCACCTTATAGAGAGCGATGATAAACCAGTGGTGATCATACTAGTTTCATTTAAGTAAGATTTGAGTCTAAAACATTGATATACATTGTCTGGCTTATAAGTCGGATCATAAATATATTTTATTTCAAATTCTTAATGCAAGAATTTCATCTTTTCACAAAGTCATATATTTGTTGGAAATATGCCCTGGAGGCAATGATAAAATAGTTATTATTATATTTCATGTTTCAAGATAATCGTTTACTATCCATGCTATAATTGTATTGAATGAAAACATAAATGCATGTGTGGATATATAGACAAAACTATGTCCCTAGTAAGCCTCTAGTTGACTAGCCAGTTGATCGAGGATGGTTAAGGTTTTCTGACCATATGCAAGTGGTGTCACTTGATGACTGGATCACATCATTGGGAGAATGATGTGATGGACAAGAACCAAACTATAAACGTAGCATGTGATCGTGTCATTTTGCTGCTATTGTTTTCTGCATATCAAGTATTCATTCCTATGACCATGAGATCATGTAACTCACTGACACCGGAGGAATACCTTGTGTGTATCAAAAGTCGCAACGTTACTGGGTGACTATAAAGGTGCTCTACAGGTATCTTAGAAGGTGTCCGTTGAGTTAGCATGGATCAAGACTAGGATTTCTCACTCCGTGTGACGGAGAGGTATCTCGGGACCCACTCGATAATACAACATCACATATAAGCCTTCCAAGCAATGTGACTCAAGTGTTAGTCACGGGATCTTGTATTATGGAATGAGTAAAGAGACTTGTCGGTAACGAGATTGAAATAGGTATAGGGATACCGACGATCATATCTCGGGCAAGTAACATACTGAAGGACAAAGGGAAAGATATACGGGATTATATGAATCCTTGGCACATAGGTTCAATCGATAAGATCAACGTAGAATATGTAGGATCCAATATGGACATCCAGGTCCCGTTGTTGGATATTGACCGGGGAGTGTCTCGGGTCATGTCTGCATAGTTCTCGAACCTGCAGGGTGTGCACACTTAAGGTTCGGTGATGTTTCGGTATAGTTGAGTTATAGGTGTTGGTGACCGAATGTTTATTCGGAGTCCCAGATGAGATCACGGACATCGCCAGGGTTTCCGGTATGGTCCAGAAATGAAGATTGATATATAGGATTTTTTATTTGGCCTCCGGAAAGATTTCGAGCATTGTCGACAGTGTACCGGGAGTGACGAATGTGTTCCGGGTTTTTACCGGGAGCGGCCCACCCACCCAGGAGTGAACTTAATAGCCCAAGGGTGGGGCACCAGCCCTTAGTGGGCTGGTGAGGCCAGCCCAAGTGGGCTATTTCAGCCAAGAGGAAAAATGAAGGAGAAATATAAAAAAAGGAAAGAAAGAAAAAAAAAATAGGAGGTGGGAAGGAAGGAAGGGACTCCTCCCTCCAAACCGACTTGGAGGAGGTTCCCTCCTCCCTTCGGTCGGCGCCCCAAGGGCAAGCCCCACCCCTTGTCTCCTCCTATATATACTTGAGGTTTAGGGCTTTTTTAGACACAACTTTAGCCACGTGCAACCCTAAAACTCTACTTCGTCGTTCTTCCTCTAGATCGATTTTCTGCGGAGCTCGGGCGGAGCCGTGCAGGAATAGATCATCACCATCACCGGCACACCGTCAAGCTGCCAGAGAACTCATCTACTTCCCCATCTCTCTTGCTGGATAAAGAAGGCGGAGATCGTCATCGAGTTGTACGTGTGCTGAACGCGGAGGTGTCGTCCGTTCGGTGCTAGATCGGAACGGATTGTGGGACGACGGTGATTTGAATCACGAAGTTGTTCCGCTACATCAACCACGTTTCCTAAAGCTTACCACTTAGCGATCTACAAGGGTATGTGGATCCGATCTCCCTCTCATAGATGAACATCACCATGATAGGTCTTCGTGTGCGTAGGAATTTTTTTGTTTCCCATGCAACGTTCCCCAACAGTGGCATCATGAGATACGTTCATGCGTAGATGTAATCTCGAGTAGAATACAAAAGTTTTGTGGGCATTGATGCTCGATTTTCTGCCCTCCTTAGTCTTTTCTCGTTTCGGCAGTATTGTTGGATTCAAGCAGCCCGTACCAACATTACTCGTATGCTTACGAGAGACCGGTTTCATCGACTAACATGCAACTTGTTGCATAAAGATGACTCGCGGGTGCCTGTTTCTTGAACTTTAGTTGAATTGGATTTGACCAAGGCGGTCCTTGGAGAGAGGTTAAATAGCAATTTGCACATCTCCATTGTGGTTTTGCGTAAGTAAGATGCGATCATACTAGATACCCATAGCAGCCACGTAAAACATGCAACAACAAATTAGAGGACGTCTAACTTGTTTTTGTAGGGTATGCATGTGATGTGATATGGCCAAAGACATAATGTGCTATATTGCATGTATGAGATGATTGATGACCCAATAGTATAGGGGATCAATCGTAGTCCTTTCAATAAGTAAGAGTGTGGAACCCAACGCGGAGCAGAAGGATCTGACAAGTGGTTTTCAGCAAGGTAAAATCTACACGCACTGAAATTGTCGGTAAGAAGTGATTGTGTGGTGAGATGATTCGTAGCAAGCAACAAGTAACAAAAGTAGCAACGGTGCAGAAAAGTGGCCCAATCTCTTTTGTAGCAAGGTACAAGCGTGGACAAAGTCTTACAGGAGAAAAACGCTCTCGAGGACACACGGGAATTTCTGTCATGCTAGTTTTCATCATGTTCATATGATTCGCGTTCGTTACTTTGATAGGTTGATATGTTGGTGGACCGGCACTTGGGTTCTGCCCTTGCTTGGACAAGCATCCCACTTATGATTAACCCCTCTCGCAAGCGTCCAAAACTACGAAAGAAGAATTAAGACAAAGTCTAACCATAGCATTAAACTAGTGGATCCAAATCAGCCCCTTACGAAGCAATGCATAAACTAGGGTTTAAGCTTCTCTCACTCTAGCAACCCATCATCTACTTACTACTTCACAATGCCTTCCTCTAGGCTCAAATAATGGTGAAGTGTTATGTAGTTGACGTTCACATAACACCACTAGAGTAAAAACAACATACAACATATCAAATTACCGAACGAATACCAAATTCACATGACTACTATTAGCATGACTTATCCCATGTCCTCAGGAACAAAATTAACTACTCACAAAGCATAATCATATTCATGACCAGAGAGGTAATGAGTACCATCAAGGATCTGAACATAAACTCTTCCACCATGTAATCCAACTAGCATCAACTACAAAGAGTAATTAACACTACTAGCAACCTTACAAGTACCAATCGGAGTCGCGAAACGGAGATTGGTTACAAGTGATGAACTAGGGTTTGGAGATGAGATGGTGCTGATGAAGATGTTGATGGTGACGAGTCCCCTCCGATGAGAGGAGTGTTGGTGATGACGATGGCGACGATTTCCCCCTCCGGAGGGAAGTTTCCCCGGCAGTATCGTCCTACCGGGGCTCTAGATTGGTTCTGCTCAAGTTCCGCCTCGTGGCGGCGGCGAATCCACGATAAACCTCTCCCCGATTCTTTTCAGACGAAACCCTTCATGTAGCAGAAGAGGGGGGCAAGTGGATCAGCAGGTTGCCCACAAGCCCTCATGGCGCGGCCTGGGGGGGTGGCCGCGCCGTGTAGGCTTGTGGCCAACCCCTGGCGCCCCTCTGGTGCTTCTTCGGCCCAGTATTTTTTATAAATCCGGAAAAAAATCCTCGTTGATTTTTACGGCGTTTAGAGTTGCACTGAATAGGTATCTCAAACTTGCTCCACTTTCAGGCCAGAATTCCAGCTGTCGGTATTCTCCCTCTTCATGTAAACCTTGCAAAATAAGGGAGAAAAGGCATAAGAATTGTACCGTGAAGTGAAATAACAGCCCAAGAAGCGATAAATATCAACATGAAAACATGATGCAAAATGGACGTATCAACTCCCCCAAGCTTAGACCTCGCTTGTCCTCAAGCGAAAGCCTAGCTCAATAAATATGTCCACATGTTTAGGGAGAGAGGTGTCGACAAAACAAGATACGAACATGCATGCATCATGATCATGAGCAGAACAGCAATACCAACATATGATCTCTCAAGCTAAAGTGATAATTCCTTCACAAAGTAAAGCATGGATCAAGAACCTTACCGAGAAGTAACAACCGATAGCCTTTAGTCATTGAAGCAAATACAATTTATCACAACATCAGAAAGAGTCAAATAAGAGCTTGTAAAGAAAATCCACACACTCAATCATTCTTTCGTTCTCTATAATTGCTACAACTCACGTGGTACTCATGAGATCAAAGTTTCAGTTGGACAGAGAGAAAGATAGGGGCTTACAGTTTTACCTCCCAACTGCTTACCTCAAGGGTAATGTCAACAATAATAATTCATCAATACTTACCTCCAAGTTGACATATGAATATAGATCTTTCCCAAGCATATGACGTTAGCACAAAGGCGAAATAAGGAATTGGTGAAGATCACCATGACTCTTTCAAGGGAAAAAAGTAAAGGTAGAAGATAGGCCCTTTGCAGAGGGAAGCAGAGGTTGTCATGCACTTTTGAGGTTTGGATGAGTGTCATCTTAGTGCGGAGGAACGTCACTTTATATTGCCTCCTGTGATAAAGAACTTTATTATGCAGTCTGTCGCTTTTATGCCTTCCTCATCACAGGTTCGTACAAAGCTTATTTTCTACACACTAATAGATCATACATATTAGAGAGCAATTTTTATTGCTTGCACCGATGACAACTTACTTGAGGGATCTTATTCAATCCATAGGTAGGTATGGTGTACACTCATGGCAAAACTGGGTTAATGTTTTATGGATGCACAAGTAGTATCTCTACTTAGTGCGGGAGTATTGGCTAATATGAGGTGGAAGCAATCGTCACATGCTAAGGGATCTCTAATCATATAACATTGTTCGGAACCAAGCAAACACAATTCATTATGTTGTCTTCCTTGTCCAACATCTACTTCTAGGCATGCAATAGTTTAGTGAGTGTTCACAATCATAGATGGTGTGAGAGATGATATATTTATATGTGAACCTCTCCTTCTTTATCACTTCCTATTAATTGCAACAATGACCAACGTCTACATTTGCCTACCCTCAACAAGTTTCAATCCTCATTCTTTTTATATGTGAACCCATCACTTCCGATAAGATCATTACATGATCTTTCATGCTTTTGTTCTATTCTCACTCTTTTGATCATGGCAAGAGGCAAAGCCCTTCCATTAAGACATTCTTTATTATATGGCTCACGAGCTCGAGTACATCGGGGGAGACACAAAGCAAAACTCAAGACTAAAACACTAAGACTTTTATTCTACTAGAGAAAGAGAAAACTGAAAAGGAAAACTAAAACAAAGGTAAAGGAAAAAGATGTGATGGTGATACAATACCGGGGCAACTCCCCCAAGCTTGGCACAAGCCAAGGGGATTGCCCATACCAATGCTCAGTTGTCTTCCTTTGGTGGTGGTGGAGGAGTTGTTGCAACATGAGTTTGATCCTTCGTCTTCCAAGGCATAGGTGCTCCATCATGGAAAGATGAACGAGTCTCCGGAATCCTCAAATCTGCAGCCAACCGTATTGATTTAAATCTAAACTCATACTCACAATTTTGGTTCTGCAAGTCATAGATCTGGGCCTAGAGTTGATCAATCCTATCATAGAGCCTGGAGAGGTGCTTCCCAATATCATTGGCATCAATCATGTGCCTGTTGGTGAACTCCGTGATCATCATATGGTTGGCGTTGAGTCCATGCTCCACCATCCCTTGGCACTTGAAGACTTGTTGCTCCATTGCTTCGAGCCTTGTCTCGATGCTTCCGGTCTTCTTAGGCCCCTCAACATCACGGATGTGCAACATCCCCTCACGCATCTCGATAGATTGAGGGTGCTGCAGCACTCCCGTGAGGTAGGGATTGATGACCTTCTCGAAGATCTTGTCCTTCGGAGCTTTTGGGGAAGTCATAGCGATCTAGATCTGCAACAGAAACAGGCTCGAAACGAAAAACAGAGGAAATCTGCATGACGCAGGGGTCAGACCAAACAGGAGTATATATAATGATTTTTCTAGACTAGAAGGAGTACCTTGCACGAAAACGGAGTCCGGGAGGCGCCCGAGGTGGCCACAAGCCCTCACGGCGCGGCTAGTGGGTGGGCCTGCACCGTGCAGGCTTGTCGCCTCCTCACGCACTTTCCGGACTACTTCCAATTTTTGTATTTTTTCAAATATTCCAAAATGGAGAAAAATTCCTACTGGAAAAGATTTGGACTATGTTTTCTTACCGAATCACATACCTCTTCGTTTTCGGAGTCTGAAATAGGCTGATAAATATCCCTTAGGTATTCTTCGGAGTTATGGTATTGATGATATTGCTTTCAACATTTATGGGAGTACCTGAGATATAATGCTTGATTCTCTGCCCATTTACCACTCTCGGACAATTACCTTCCGTGTTGTTGATCTTGATAGCACCGGAACGATATACTTCCTCAACAACATAGGGACCTTCCCATTTAGAGAGAAGCTTTCCTGCAAAGAATCTTAAACGAGAGTTATATAGCAATACATAATCACCTACATTGA
The DNA here is from genome assembly GCF_904849725.1 of Hordeum vulgare subsp. vulgare. Taxonomy (NCBI): domain Eukaryota; kingdom Viridiplantae; phylum Streptophyta; class Magnoliopsida; order Poales; family Poaceae; genus Hordeum; species Hordeum vulgare. Next base: position 241,534,166 of record NC_058522.1, read on the forward strand.
ACTCACGCTTTTGTATCCTCTTATCATGCCACCTCTTAACCTTCGCTTTGAACAGCTTGGCATTCTCATATGCCTGAGTTCTCCACTCATCAAGCGAGCTAATGTGAAATAACCTCTTCTCACCGGCAAGTTTGAAATCAAAGTTGATCTCTTTGATTGCCCAATAAGCTTTATGCTCTAGCTCAAGAGGTAAATGGCATGCTTTACGGAGACATGCCCATGGGATTCTTATAGGCACTTCTATAAGCCCACAGTGCATCTTCGAGCTTCTTAGACCAATTCTTTCTAGACCTGTTGACAGTCTTTTGCAGAATTAGTTTAATATCTCTATTACTTAACTCTACTTGACCACTGGACTGAGGGTGATAGGGAGACGCAATTCTATGGTTGACATCGTACTTAGAAAGCGTTTTACGGAAAGCACCATGAATGAAGTGTGAACCACCGTCGGTCATTAGATATCTAGGGACTCCAAATCTAGGGAAGATGACTTCTTTCAGCATCCTGATAGAGGTGTTGTGATCAGCACTACTAGTGGGGATAGCTTCTACCCACTTAGTGACGTAATCAACAACAACTAGGATATGAGTATACCCGTTGGATTTTGGAAAAGGTCCCATATAATCAAAGCCCCAGACATCAAATGGTTCAATGACAAGTGAATAGTTCATAGGCATTTCCTCACGTTTGCTAATATTACCTATTCTTTGACATTCGTCACAAGACAAGACAAACTTACGGGCATCCTTGAAGAGAGTGGGCCAATAGAAACCTGATTGCAATACCTTGTGTGCAGTTCTATCTCCCGCATGGTGTCCTCCGTAGGCCTCGGAGTGACATTTCTGTAGGATCTGTCCCTGTTCATGTTCGGGTACACAACGTCTAATAACACCATCTACTCCTTCCTTATAAAGGTGAGGATCATCCCAAAAGTAGTGTCTCAAGTCAAAGAAGAATTTCTTCTTTTGCCGGTACGTGAAACTAGGTGGTATATATTTGGCAACCATATAGTTTGCATAATCAGCATACCACGGTGCACTACGTGAAGCATTTACGGCATTCAATTTCTCATCGGGAAAGCTATCATCAATAGGTTGTGGGTCATCAAGAACATTCTTCAACCTAGAAAAGTTATCTGCTATTGGGTTATCAGCACCCTTTCTGTCGACAATGTGCAAATCAAATTCCTGTAGCAAGAGAACCCATCTGATAAGTCTAGGTTTAGAGTCTTTCTTCTCCATGAGATACTTAATAGCATCATGATCAGTGTGAATAGTGACTTTGGAATCAACTATGTAAGACCTGAACTTTTCACATGCAAACACGACTGCTAAAAACTCCTTCTACATAGTAGCATAGTTTCTCTGGGCACTGCCTAGAGTTCTACTAGCGTAGTGAATAACATTCAACTTATTGTCGACTCTTTGCCCTAGAGCAGCACCAACAGCATAATCACTAGTGTCACACATGATCTCAAAAGGTAAGTTCCAATCAGGTGGTTGAACAATAGGTGCAGTTATCAAAGCCCTCTTAAGTATTTTGAAGGCTTCCTCCCAATCATCGTCAAAAACAAAAGGAATATCCTTTTGTAAGAGATTGGTAAGAGGCCTAGAAATCTTAGAGAAGTCTTTGATGAACCTTCTATAGAAACCAGCATGGCCAAGGAAACTTCTTATACCTTTGATATCTGTGGGGTATGGCATTTTCTCGATTGCATCAACCTTAGCCTTATCGACCTCAATACCTCTTTCAGAAATTTTATGTCCTAAGACGATGCCTTCATTGACAATAAAGTGGCACTTCTCCCAATTCAAGACAAGATTGGTGTCTTTACATCTCTGCAAGACTCGATCAAGGTTGTTGAGGCAATCATCAAAGGAAGACCCATAAACGGAGAAGTCATCCATGAAAACCTCAACAATCTTTTCACAAAAGTCAGAGAATATAGCCATCATACATATTTGAAAGGTGGCAAGTGCATTACATAAGCCAAAAGGCATACGTCTATAAGCAAAGGTACCGAAAGGACAGGTGAAAGTGGTTTTATCCTGATCAGATTGTCCAACTGGTATTTGGGAGAAACCAAAATAACCATCTAGAAAGCAGAAGTGTGTGTGTTTGGACAGCCTTTCTAGCATTTGGTCGATAAAAGGCAGAGGGTAATGATCTTTCCTAGTGGCCTTATTCAATTTCCTAAAATCGATCACCATCCTATAGCCAGTAATAATCCTTTGTGGGATCAATTCATCCTTATCATTAGGGACAACGGTAATGCCTCCCTTCTTAAGGATGCAATGCACCGGACTCACCCAATCGCTATGAGCAACATGATAGATAATACCCGCTTCTAGGAGCTTTAGTATTTCTTTTCTTACTACTTCTTTCATCTTAGGATTCAATCTCCTTTGATGATCAACAACTGGTTTGAAATCAGGAACAGTTTTAATCTTGTGTTGGCATAGAGTGGGACTAATGCCCTTGAGATCATCAAGAGTATATCCAATAGCAGCACGGTGCTTCCTCAGAGTTTTTAGTAACTTGTTTTCTTCATGCTCCGAGAGGCTAGCACTAATAATGACATGATATATCTCTTTTTCATCAAGATAGGCATACTTAAGAGTATCAGGCAACTGTTTAAGCTCGAACACAGGATCACCCTTTGGTGGAGGTGGATCCCCAAGCAGTTCAACAGGCAAGTTATTCTTAAGGATAGGATATTGTTCTAAGACAACTCTATCTATTTCATCCCTTTCATCCATATGCATATCATTTTCATGCTCAAGCAAGTATTGCTCTAAGGGATCAGTAGGAGGCACGGCAATAGAAGCTAAGGCAATAGTTTCATCCCTACTAGGCGACTCTTTTTCATGAGGTTGTCTACCAAACTTGGAGAAATTGAACTCGTGTGACACTCCTTCAAAGCCAACAGTGACAGTTTGCTTCTCACAATCAATATGAGCATTGACAGTATTGAGGAAGGGTCTGCCAAATATGATGGGACAAAAGTTATCTTGTGCTGTAGAAAGAACAAGGAAATCAGCAGGATACTTCATTTTACCACACAAGACTTCAACATCCCTAACAATTCCCACAGGGCAGATAGTATCTCTATTGGCAAGCTGAATAGTGACATCAATAGGCTCTATCTCAACAGGTGCAATCTCGTCTTTGATTTCATCGTATAAGGATTGAGGTATTGCACTAACAATAGCACCCACGTCACATAAACCATGGTAACAATGATCTCCTATCTTAACATAAACCACAGGAATGCTAACATCAGGCCTATGTTTGTCTCTAGCGTGAGGTTTTGCAATTCTAGCAGCATCTTCATAGAAGTGAATATCATGTCCCTCAACATCGTCGGACAAAAGATATTTGATAATAGCAATGCTAGGTTCAACTCTAATTTGCTCAGGGGGTGTAGGTGTTCTAATGTAGCCTCTACGTATCACAGTTGAAGCTTTAGAATGATCCTTTATCTTAACAGGGGAAGGTGGTTTCTCAATGTAAGCACTCGGAACAACAGAATCATTATAGGCAATGACTTTCTCTTCAACTAGAGTGGGTTTAACTACATTGACTTCTAAAGGGGGATGATATTTAAAGCACTTCTCTTTGGGGAGATCAATATGAGCAGCAAGGGATTCACACAATGAAGTACTATCTCAGAGTCAAGTCCATACTTAGCGCTAAGGTCACAAAAATTATTTGCCTCAACAAAGGATTTAACGCAAACAAACGTGAAATTCATACCTGACTCCTTACCTTCTTCAAGCTCCCAATCTTCAGAGTTGCGTTTAGTTCTCTCCAATAAATTCCATTTGAAGTCAATATCTCTCTTCATAAAAGAACCGGTACAAGAAGTATCAAGCATGGTGCGATCATCATGAGAAAGCCGAGCATAGAAGTTCTGAATGATAATTTCTCTCGAGAGCTCATGATTGGGGCATGAATATAACATTGATTTAAGCCTCCCCCAAGCTTGAGCGATGCTTTCTCTGTCACTAGGCCAAAAATTATAAATATAATTCCGATCACAATGTACTAAATGCATAGGATAAAACTTTTGATGAAATTCCAATTTCAACCGATTGTAGTCCCATGATCCAGTATCATCACATAGCTTATACCATGTCAACGCCTTATCCTTCAAAGATAAAGGAAAGACCTTCTTCTTGACCTCATCCTCGGGAAAACCTGCAAGCTTAAATAAACCACAAACTTCATCTACATAGATTAGATGCAAGTGTGGATGTGATGTTCCATCTCTTGTAAAAGGATTAACCAGCAGTTTCTCAAGCATACGCGAAGGAAATTCAAAGCAAATATTTTCAGTACGTGCGGAAGGTTGAGGAGCAAATATTTTCAGTAGGTGCAGAAGGTTGAGGAGAAAATATTTTTTCTTCCGTTCGAGGTGAAGATACCCTGAACAAGCCCCTCAAAGGATTAGTATCCATAGTGACAAGTGACAACAAATTTCAGCACACTATATGAATGTTTCCTTACCAAGTTCCACTTACCAAAGGCGCTTCACTCCCCGGCAACGGCGCCAGAAAAGAGTCTTGATGACCCACAAGTATAGGGGATCAATTGTAGTCCTTTCAATAAGTAAGAGTGTGGAACCCAACGCGGAGCAGAAGGATCTGACGAGTGGTTTTCAGCAAGGTAAAATCTACACGCACTGAAATTGTCGGTAACAAGTGATTGTGTGGTCAGATGATTCGTAGCAAGCAACAAGTAACAAAAGTAGCAACGGTGCATCAAAGTGTCCCAATCCCTTTTGTAGCAAGGGACAAGCCTGGACAAAGTCTTACAGGAGGAAAAACGCTCCCGAGGACACACGGGAATTTCTGTCATGCTAGTTTTCATCATGTTCATATGATTCGCGTTCGTTACTTTGATAGTTTGATCTGTGGGTGGACTGGTGCTTGGGTACTTCCCTTACTTGGACAAGCATCCCACTTATGATGAAACCCTCTCGCAAGCATCCGCAACTACGAAAGAAGAATTAAGACAAAGTCTAACCATAGCATTAAACTAGTGGATCCAAATCAGCCCCTTACGAAGCAACGCATAAACTAGGGTTTAAGCTTCTGTCACTCTAGCAACCCATCATCTACTTACTACTTCCCAATGCCTTCCTGTAGGCCCAAATAATGGTGAAGTGTTATGTAGTTGACGTTCACATTACACCACTAGAGTAAAAACAACATACAACATATCAAATTACCGAACGAATACCAAATTCACATGACTACTATTAGCATGACTTATCCCATGTCCTCGGGAACAAAAGTAACTACTCACAAAGCATAATCATATTCATGACCAGAGAGGTAATGAGTAGCATCAAGGATCTGAACATAAACTCTTCCACCAAGTAATCCAACTAGCATCAACTACAAAGAGTAATCAACACTACTAGCAACCTTACAAGTACCAATCGGAGTCGCGAGACGGAGATTGGTTACAAGTGATGAACTGGGGTTTGGAGATGAAATGGTGCTGATGAAGATGTTGATGGTGACGAGTCCCCTCCGATGAGAGGAGTGTTGGTGATGACGATGGCGACGATTTCCCCCTCCGGGAGGGCAGTTTCCCCGGCAGGATCGTCTTGCGGAGCTCTGGATTGGTTCTTGTCAAGTTCCGCCTTGTGGAGGCAGCGAATCCATGAAGAAGCTCCTCCCCGATTCTTTTCCAGACGAAACCCTTCGTATAGCAGAAGAGGGGGCAAGTGGGCGAGCAGGTTGCCCACAAGCCCTCATGGCACGGCCTGGGGGATGGCTGCACCGTGCAGGCTTGTGGCCAACCCCTGGCACCCCTCTGACGCTTCTTCGGCCCAGTATTTTTTATAAATTTGGAAAAAAATCCTCGTTGATTTTTACGACGTTTGGAGCTGCGCAGAATAGGTATCTCAAACTTGCTCCACTTTCAGGCCAGAATTCCAGCTGCCGGTATTCTCCCTCTTCATGTAAACCTTGCAAAATAAGAGAGAAAAGGCATAAGAATTGTACCGTGAAGTGAAATAACAGCCAAAGAAGCGATAAATATCAACATGAAAACAGGATGCAAAATGGACGTATCAATGATCATGTTGTAATAGTTAAATATCTACTTGCACGTCAATGCTACGGCAACCGGCAGGAGCCATAGGGTTGTTTTTAAACTAACGTTTGTGTTTGTAGATGCGTTTACTATATTGTTAGGTTGTAGATTTAGTAGTAATAGCATAGATAGCAGGACAACCTCGATGGCGGCACGATGATGGAGATCATGGTGTGGTGCCGGTGACGATGAAGATCATGCCGGTGCTTTGGTGATGGAGATCAAGAAGCACAAGATCATGGCCATATCATGTCACTTATGAATTGCATGTGATGTTAATCCTTTTATGCACCTTATCTTGCTTAGAACGACGGTAGCATTATAAGGTGATCCCTCACTAAAATTTCAAGATAAAATTGTGTTCTCCCCGACTGTGCACCGTTGCGACAGTTCGTCGTTTCGAGACACCACGTGATGATCGGGTGTGATAGACTCAACATTCACATACAACGGGTGCAAAATAGTTGCACACGCGGAACACTCGGGTTAAACTTAACGAGCCTAGCATGTGCAGACATGGCCTCGGAACACAAGAGACCGAAAGGTCGAGCATGAATCGTATAATTGATATGAGTAACATAGAGATGTTTACCACAGAAACTACACTCAACTCACATGATGATCGGACTTGAGTTAGTGAATTTGGATCATGCAACACTCAAGTAACTAGAGGGATGTCTATTTGAGTGGGAGTTTATTAGTAAGTTGATTAGCTAAACTCTAATTGTCTTGAACATAGTCTAAGTCCACTTTGCAATATTTTATGTTGTAGATCAATGGCTCACGCAGTAGCAACCCTAAATTTCAATATGTTCCTAGAGAAAGCTAAGCTGAAAGATGATGGTAGCAACTTTGTAGACTCGGCTCGTAATCTAAGGCTCATCCTACAAGCTGGGAACAAGAATTATGTCCTTGATGCAGCGGTAGGAGATGAACCACCCGCTACGTCTGATCAAGATGTTTTGAACGCTTGGCAAGCACGTAAGGAGGTCTACTCAGTAGTTCAATGTGCAGTCTTGTATGGCTTAGAACCGGGACTTCAATGACGCTTTGAACGTCATGGAGAATATGAGATGTTCCAGGAGTTGAAGTTTATCTTTCAGAAGAATGCCCGGATCGAGAGGTATGAGACCTCCGATAAATTCTATGCTTGCAAAATGGAGGCGAATTCGTCTGTCAGTGAACATGTGCTCAAAATGTCTGGGTACTCAAACCGTCTAGCTGAGCTGGGAGTTGAACTTCCGCAAGAGGCTATCACTGACAGAATTCTTCAATCACTGCAACCTAGCTACAAGAGCTTCGTGTTGAACTATAACATGCAACGGATGAACAAGTCACCCGGTGAGTTATTCGCTATGCTGAAAGTCACAGAGTCAGAACTCTGGAAAGAACATCAATTGTTGATGGTCAATAAGACCACTGGTTTCAAGAGAAACGGCAAAGGCAAGTAGGGTAACTCCAAGAAGAGCGACAAAACTATTGCTAGTCCGACGAAGAAACCCAAGGCTGGACCTAAGCCGAAAACAGAGTGCTATTATTGCAAGGGGATGGGTCAGTGGAAGCGCAACTGCCCCAAGTATTTGGCTGATAAGAAGGCGTCCAATGTCAAACCAGGTATATGTGTTATACATGTTATTCATGTGTACCTAACCAACTCTCGTAGTAGTGCCCGGGTATTTGATACCGGTTCTGTTGGTCATATTTGCAACTCAAAGCAGGAACTGCGGAATAAACGAAGGCTGGCGAAGGATGAAGTGACGATGCGCGTGGGAAATGGTTCCAAGGTTGATGCAATCGCTGTCGGCACATTCTCACTTCAGTTACCATCGGGATTAGTTATGAACTTAAATAATTGTTATTTAGTGCCTGCGTTGAGCATGAACATTATATCTCGATCTTGTTTATTGTGAGACGGTTACTCAATTAAGTCAGAGAATAATAGTTGTTCTATTTTTATGAGTAATATCTTTTATGGTCATGCACCCAATGTGAGGGGTTTGTTCATATTGAATCTTGATTGTGATGACACACATATCCATAACATTGAGACCAAAATATGTAGAGTTAACAATGATAGCGCCACCTTTTTATGGCACTGCCGCTTAGGTCATATTGGTGTAAAGGGCATGAAGAAACTACATGTTGATGGACTTTTCGAGTCACTTGATTTTGAATCACTTGACAAGTGCGAACCATGCCTCATGGGCAAGATGGCTAAGACTCCGTTCTCCGGAACAATGAAGCGTGCAAGTGACTTGTTGGAGATCATACATACTGATTTTTGCGGTCCTATGAGTGTGGAGGCGCCTAGCGGATATCGTTATTTTCTCACCTTCACTGATGATTTCAGTAGGTATGGATATATCTACTTGATGAAGCACAAGTCTGAATCGTTTGAAAAGTTCAAGCAATTTCAGAGTGAAATTGGAAATCATCATAACAAGAAGATCAAGTTCCTATGATCGGATCGAGAGGGTGAATATCTGAGTTTCGAGTTTGGTGCTCACTTAGGACAATGTGGAATCGTTTCACAGTTAACATCGCCTGGAACACCACAGCGTAATGGCGTGTCCGAACATCATAATCGTACTTTGTTAGATATGGTGTCATCAATGATGTCTCTTACCGATTTGCCGTTATCATTTTGGGGTTATGCATTAGAGACAGTTGCATTCACTTTAAATAGGGCACCATCAAAATCCATTGAGACGACACAATATGAGCTATTGCATGGCAAGAGCCCAAAGTTGTCGTTTCTTAAAGTTTGGGGATGCGATGCTTATGTCAAAAAGCTTCAGCCTGAAAAGCTGGAACCCAAAGCGGAAAAGTGCGTCTTCATAGGTCACCAAATCTTCATAGATAGACAGTTGGGTACACCTTCTATCTCAGATCCGAGGGCAAAGTGTTTGTTGCTAAGAACGGAGCTTTTCTTGAGAAGGAGTTTCTCTCGAAATAATTGAGTGGGAGGAAGATAGAACTTGATGAGGTTGTGAAACCTCTGCTCCCTCTAGATGGTGGCGCAGGTCAGAGGGAAATCTCTGTCGAGGCAACACCGATTGAGGAGGCAGCTAATGATGATGATCATGAAGCTTCGGATGAAGTTACTGTCGGACCTCGCAGGTCGACAAGATCACGTACTGCTCCTGACTGGTACGGGAATCCTGTCTTATCTATCATGTTGTTAGACAACAATGAGCCTGCGAATTATGAAGAAGCAATGGTGGGCCCGGATTCCATAAAATGGTTAGAGGCCATGAAGTCCGATATAGGATCTATGTATGAAAACAAAGTGTGGACTTTGGAAGTATTACCTGAAGGTCGTAAGGCTATTCAGAACAAATGGATCTTTAAGAAGAAGACGGACGCGGGCGGTAATGTGACCGTTTATAAAGCTCGACTTGTGGCAAAGGGTTTTTCACAAGTTCAAGGAATTGACTACGATGAGACAGTCTCACTGGTAGTGATGCTTAAGTCCGTCCGAATCATGTTAGGAATAGCTGCATTTTCCGATTGTGAAATCCGGTAGATGGATGTCAAAACGGCGTTCATTAATGGGTTTCTTAAGGAAGAGTTGTATATGATGCAACCCGAAGGTTTTGTCGATCCAAAGAATGCTAACAAAGTATGCAAGCTCCAGCGACCCATTTATGGACTGGTGCAAGCATCTCGGAGTTGGAATAAGCGCTTTGATGAGGTGATCAAGGCGTTTGGGTTTATACAAGTTGTTGGAGAATCTTGTGTATACAAGAAAGTGAGTGGGAGCTCTGTAGCGTTTCTAATATTATATGTGGATGACATATTGCTGATTGGAAACAATGTGGAGTTTTTAGAGAGCGTAAAGGATTACTTGAACAAATGTTTTTTAATGAAAGACCTAGGAGAAGTTGCTTACATATTAGGCATTAAGATCTATAGGGATAGATCGAGGCACCTAATAGGACTTTCACAAAGCACATACCTTGATAAAGTTCTTGCTAGTGTTACAAGGTATAAAGTTGAGTAAGACTCTGTGTCCAGTAAATGCGGAAGATAGAGAAAAGATGAGTACCGTCCCCTATGCTTCAGCCATAGGGTCTATCATATATGCAATGTAGTGCACAAGACCGGGCGTCAGCCTGGCCATAAGTATGGCAGGCAGGTTTCAAATTGACCCAGGAGTGGAACACAAGGCGGCGGTATTCTGAAGTACCTAAAAAGGACTAAGGAAATGTTCCTCGTTTATGGAGGTGACGAAGAGCTCGTCATAAAGGTTTACGTCGATGCAAGCTTTGAGACTGATCCGGATGACTCTAAGTCTCAAACCGGATACGTATTTATTCTTAATGGGGGTGAGGTAAGATGGTGCAGTTCCAAGCAAAGCGTCATAGCATATTCTACATATGAAGTGGAGTACATGGCTGCCTTGAAGGCGACTAAGGAGGGTGTCTGGATGAAGTAGTTCATGACAGATCTTGGAGTTGTGCCAAGTGCACTAAATCCAATAACCCTGTTCTGTGACAACACTGGTGCCATTGCTCTAGCCAAGGAACCAAGGTTTCACAAGAAGACCAGACACATTAAACGACGCTTCAACCTCATCCGCGACTATGTCGAAGGAGAGGACGTAAATATTTGTAAAGTGCACACGGATCTGAATGTTGCAGATCCTCTGACTAAACCTCTTCCACGAGCGAAGCATGATCAACACCAGAACCGTATGGGTGTTAGATTCATTTCAATGTAAATCGCATAGCGATGTAAGACTATATTATTGACTCTGGCGCAAGTGAGAGACTGTTGGAAATATGCCCTAGAGGCAATGATAAAATAGTTATTATTATATTTCCTGTTTCAAGATAATCGTTTATTATCCATGCAATAATTGTATTGAATGAAAACATAAATGCATGTGTGGATATATAGACAAAACTATGTCCCTAGTAAGCCTCTAGTTGACTAGCCAGTTGATCAAGGATGATTAAGGTTTTCTGACCATATGCAAGTGTTGTCACTTGATGACTGGATCACATCCTTGGGAGAATGATGTGAAGGACAAGACCCAAACTAGAAATGTAGCATGTGATCGTGTCATTTTGTTGCTATTATTTTCTGCGTGTCAAGTATTCATTCCTATGACCATGAGATCATGTAACTCACTGACACAGGAGGAATACCTTGTGTGTATCAAACTTCGCAATGTTACTGGGTGACTATAAAGGTGCTCTACAGGTATCTCTGAAGGTGTTTGTTGAGTTAGCATGGATCAAGACTGGGATTTGTCACTCGGTGTGACAGAGAGGTATCTCGGGGCCCACTCGGTAATACAACATCACATATAAGCCTTGCAAGCAATGTGACTCAAGTGTTAGTCACGGGATCTTGTATTACGGAACGAGTAAAGAGACTTGCCTGTAACGAGATTGAAATAGGTAAAGGGATACCGACGATCAAATCTCGGGCAAGTAACATACCGAAGGACAAAGGGAAAGATATATGTGATTATATGAATCATTGGCACAGAGGTTCAACCAATAAGATCTTCGTAGAATATGTAGGATCCAATATGGACATCCAGGCCCCGATGTTGGATATTGACTGGGAGTGTCTCGGGTCATGTCTGCATATTTCTCCAACCCGCAGGGTCTGCACACTTAAGGTTCGGTGACGTTTCGATATAGTTGAGTTATAGGTGTTGGTGACCGAATGTTTGTTTGGAGTCCTGTATGAGATCACGGACATCACGAGGGTTTCCGATATGGTACGGAAACGAAGATTGATATATTGGATTGTTTCATTTGGCCTGCCCAAAGATTTTGGGCATTGCCGGCGGTGTACCGGGAGTGACGAATGGGTTCCCGGTTTTTACCGGGAGGGGCCCACCCACCCGGGAGTGAACTTAATAGCCGAAGGGTGGTGCACCAGCCCTTAGTGGGCAGGTGAGGCCAGCCTAAGTGGGCTATTTCGTCCAAGAGGAAAAAATCAAGGAGAAAGAAAAAAAAGGAAAGAAAGAAAAAAAGAGGAGGTGGGAAGGAAGGAAGGGACTCCTCCCTCCAAACCGACTTGGAGGATCCCTCCTCCCTTCGGCCGGCGCCCCAAGGGCAAGCCCCACCCCTTGGCTCCTCCTATATATACTTGAGGTTTAGGGCTTTTTGAGACACAACTTTAGAAACGTGCAACCCTAAACCTTTACTTCGTAGTTCTTCCTCTAGATCGGTTTTCTGCGGAGCTCGAGTGGAGCCCTGCAGGAATAGATCATCACCATCACCGACGCGCCGTCACGCTGCCGAAGAACTCATCTACTTCCCCGTCTCTCTTGCTGGATCAAGAAGGCGGAGATCGTCATCGAGCTTTACTTGTGCTGAACTCGGAGGTGTCGTCCGTTCGGTGCTAGATCGGGACGGATTGTGGGGCGACGGTGATTTGAATCACGAAGTTGTTCCACTACATCAACCGCATTTCTTAAAGCTTCCCGCTTAGAGATCTACAAGGGTATGTGGATCCGATCTCCCTCTCATAGATGAACATCACCATGATAGGTCTTCGTGTCCGTAGGAATTTTTTTGTTTCCCATGCAACGTTCCCCAACAATATTGAGTACCAAGCTATTACACTGTGTCACAAAGATGACCAATCCTTTTCTTGATAAAAGTATTGTCAGGTCATTCATAGACCGTTGGGTTATTATATTGTGTCACAAGATGACCACTTATTTTCGTGATCAAGACATCAGAAGAATCTTTATGATTATGGCAGATTATCCATACAAACAAAGGAGGGTGGCTTATCAAACAATCCAGAAGAAACGCAAAGATATATTGATAAATATCATCACACATGCAAAATTTAAGTTTTTTGTGCAAGATAGCACGACAGGATGGTCAAATTAACTACCCACTATTAGAGGATCATCATGGGAGACACAAAAAATATCAAGGTTTTTACATCAACACTACTTGAAATTATTCCTGGCCGACGGCTTGGGTAGCTTATACCTCAGATGGTTTGTCTTGTTGTTCTTCACCAGCTGCCTCAAGATCTGCAGAAGCCGGCCCGTCTTCATCAATCTTTTGGTCCTTTACCAACCACTCCAACGAGCACAAAGATTGAAAAGTTGGAAAGCCAGCAACAATACATGATAACACTGATCCAAACTACCAAATCTGAATCCTAACTAGTTAGCGAACCATGTGTTGTGTGTGAATGTCTTTATTACTCTATTTCATTTAAGCCCAAAGGATCTTAGAATAGCGACTTGTTGTCCCAATCCAATCTCCCATCTGCTTATTCCAATTTTTCCTATTCCTAGCGAATCAAATGAGTCTTCGGTTCCTCCATCAAGAGACGATAGTGAAAGGACGTGGAAGTCACCTAGAGGGGGGGTGAATAGGCGCTTTAAAATAATTAAGGTTTAGGCTTGAACAAATGCGGAATAAAACTAACATTTAATATGTCAAGCACAAAACCTACAAACAACTAGGCTCACCTATGTGCACCAACAACTTATGCTAAGCAAGATAAACAACTAAGTGATAGCAAGATATATTACAATAAACAATATGTCTATCACAAAGTAAAGTGCATAAGTAAAGGGTTCGGGTAAGAGATAACTGACGCACGGGGAGACGATGATGTATCCCGAAGTTCACACCCTTGCGGATGCTAATCTCCGTTAGAGCGGTGTGGAGGCACAATGCTCCCCAAGATGCCACTAAGGCCACCGTAATCTCCTCACGCCCTCACACAATACAAGATGTCGTGATTCCACTAAGGGACCCTTGAGGGCGGTCACCGAACCCGTACAAATGGCAAACCTTGGGGGAGGTCACTGAACCCGTACACGTGGCAACCCTTGGGGGAGGTTACTGGTACCCGTACAAATTGCTCGGGGCTATCTCCACAACCTAATTGGAGACCCCGACGCTTGCCCGAAGCTTCACACCACAATGATTGAGCTCTGAGACACCACCAAGCTTCTAGGATGCCAAAGCATCCACGAAGAACAATATATAGGGTACTGAGTACCAAAGGTAGTAAGCTTCTCAACTTCTCACTTCCACGTATCACCGTGGAGAACTCAAACCGATGCAACTAATGCAATGGGAAGAACACACGAAGTGGTCAAGTCCCTCACACTCAAATCCCTCCACAACAACAAAAGCTATGGAGAAATATGAGAGGAAGAACAAGGAGCTCACAAAGAACTCCAAGATCTAGATCCAAGGGGTTCCCCTCACATAGAGGAGAAAGTGATTGGTGGAGATGTGGATCTAGATCTCCTCTCTCTTTTCCCTCAAGAACAAGCAAGAATCATTGGAGGGATTGAGAGTTAGCAAGCTCTAAGAATGTCAACAATGGAGGTAGAACAAGAGCTCAACGGATAGATGAGACCAAGGGGGAAGAAGACCCCCTTTATATAGTGGGGGAAGGAATCAGACCGTTACCCCCACTTACAGCCCGAGCCCAGCGGTACTACCGCTGGCTGCAGTGGTACTACCGCTGACCCTCAGGGGGTACTACCGCTGGCTACAGCGGTACTACCGCTGGCTCTGCAGCGGTACTACCGCTGAGCCCATGGTAGCGCAAAGATACTACCGGGCCAACCACCGCCAAGAAAGTCTTCGAAAAATGTCCGACACAGTACAACCGCAAAGATGACGGTACTAAAAACTTGGAGCGGTACTACCGCTGGCCAGGGGCGGTACTACCGCTGGGACAGCGGTACTACCACCAGCTCTAGCGGTACCACCGCTAGGTCCAGCGGTACTACCGCTCGCCACTGAAACAGCCATAACTTTCGCATACGAGCTCCGAATCGAGCAAACCCAAGCTTGTTGGATTCAGGACGACAAGAGCTATCCAAACAGCTTGTTGGTAATCTTAAGACCATGCAGATATGAAAATGCCAATGATATAGAGATGTGAGTCCTCTATGAATGAAGAACCGGCAAAAACTCCAACATCAAAAACATCATAGTAGATGCATATGGACTCCGTTTTCGATGAACTCGAGCTTGTCACGAAGATGACCATAAGCTCTAAAACTCACAAAGAGAAACGCCAAACAAGAACCAAGAAGTATGATGCAAGGATGCAAATGGTTTGAGCTCTCAACGAACGATACGATCAATCTACTCACTTGAGAGCCCCCTTGATAGTACAACAATCTATCCTAAACAGAAAACCTATCAAGGGCAAACCTATACCTTGCACCTCGTCCTCTTGAGCTAGATGATGATGATCTTGGCTTCCTCAAGATGGACCACCTTTCTTGATTGCGTTGGCTTGATGAAGACTAGTTGATTGCTCCCCCATACTCACTATGGGTCAGCCACTCTTCAGCATATCTTCACAAGCCCATTGCCACCACAATGGACGGCAAGCTTCAAGCATGACAACTTCGTGCTGATCCACTTGAACTTGCACATCACAATCTTGATGACGATCACACTTGACGTCATACTTCATGGGTTGTATGAGATCTTTCCTTTGACCCAAGCCCATGGAAACACACCTAACCCCCACACAGAACTCTCACGAAGATCATGGGTTAGTACACAAACACGTAATGGACAATGCTTACCATACCATGGGATCACTTGATCCCTCTCGGTACATCTTGTACGCTTTGTGTGTTGATCATCTTGATTTACTCTTTGTCTGAGATCTTGATCAACCATGTGTCTCTATGACCATTCTTTGGATAATACCTTGAATACCATCTTGGTCATCATATAAACTCCTTGAACCCAACAGATGGACTTCAAGAAGTGTCTATGGACAAATCCTATAAATGTAACTTAAGGCAACCATTAGTCCATAGGAATTGTCATCAATTACCAAAACCACATATGGAGATATATGCTCTAACAAATAGTTATCGATAAAGCCAAAAAAACCTGTTGACATAGAATTCAATCGAAATAGAGACAACTAGGCAAAAAAAGACCGGAAACAACAAGAAACTTCTACTCCCTAGGTGGTTATTTGCTGCATAAGACAGCGGTGGAAGCTGAAGGAAAGAGTGGGCTTTGAATATAGGTGTGCTTTATAAGGATTGTGTTGCGCCTAGCCTACTTTTATGAACATACCTATGTCGAATCAACATCAGGCGCAAAGGGACGCTTACGACTAGGAGGAACAATTTCAAAAGGCTGGTCCTATGGTGCACTTATGCGACGTTTGTCCATTGAATAAAGATGATGGTACTTCTTCATATCCAACTCATTCGCAAGAAGAGTTGCAAGAGGGCACGCCTCCTTCGCGGACTTAGCAAAATCTTCCTTTGTAAATTGAGTGCCATCCGGTTTCAACTCCGGAAAACCATTGGGTGCAGCTTCAACGACAAACTCTGGGACATCACCTTTGGCACGAGGAAGCGCCAAGTTTTCTCCTCTACGAGTTGTCGATCTCTTATATTATTTGATCCATTGAGGAACCATTGACAATTGTTTGAGCATGTCTTTTATGTTCAACAGAGGGTCTTGCAAATCCTTGGCTGCCTTAATGGCAGAAAAGACCCTATGATAAGCTGCTCTATGTGAGTAAAGATAGCCTTTAACTAATAGGCGGTTGGACAAGATTGCCACCCCCCCTGTCCGGGCCCTGATGCCTTGTGGGCCCCCCGCTGACCCTCTCATGTCCCTATTCTCCTATATGGTATGTTTCGACCTAGAACAAATCATAAGTAAACTTTCACGACGAAGCACCTCCATCTCAAGGTGGAAACTTGGGCAGAGGTCCTCCCTCCGGGAGGTGGAAACTGAAGCCATCGTAATCACTAATGCTTCCTCCTTCATGGGAGGACCTATCTTTATCAACATCTTTACCAGCAGCATCTCATCTCCAACCCTAGTTCGTCTCTAGTATTCAATCTTTGTCTCAAAACCTCAGATTGTTACCTGTGGGTTACTAGTTGTGTTGATTACATCTTGTAGTTGATGTTTATTGGATTACTTGATGGAAGATATTATGTTTACATCCTTAATTATTATGATTATACCTCTGATCTTGAACATTTTGATGATGTGTGAGTAGTAATTATAGTTCCTGAGGACAAGGGGAAGTCTTGTTATAAGTAATCATATAAAGTTGGTATTCGTTCGATATTTTGATGATATGGATGTCACGTGAACATCGACTGCATGGCACTTCACCATGTTGTGGGCCTAAGGGAAGTCATTGTGGAGTAACAAATAGATGATGGGTTCCGAGAGTGACAGAAGCTTAAACCCGAGTTTATGTGTTTCTTCATAAGGGGCTGATTTGGATCCACATGATTCATGATATGGTTAGATTATTCTTCATTCTTGTTTCATAATTGTGGATGCTTGCGAGAGGGGGTAATCGTAAGGAGGTTATTAGTTCAAGTAAGAACAGTACCTCAGCACCGGTCCACCCACATATCAAATCATCAAAGTAGCAAACATGAATGAACTTAATATTATGAACATGACTAGACAGAATTTCACATGTGTCCTCGGGAGAGCTTGCTTTATATAAGAGAACTTCCAGGACTATCCTTTATTATAAAAAGTATTGGGCTACCTTGATGCACCTTTTGTACTGTTGTTACTTGTCACTTGTTACAAATTATCTTGCTACAAAACTATCTATCACTGTTACTTACAACAGTTGCACATAATTCTTTGTTGAAAACTACTTATCATTTCTTTCTGCTCCGCGTTGGGTCGACACTTTTACTAATTGAAAGGACTACAATTGACCCCTCATCAAGATTTTTTTCTGATGCCATTGACGGGGAATGACGCGCCTTTGGTAATTTGAAATTGGTAAGGAACCATTTTGGATATGCGCTGAAATTTACTATTGCTTATCACTATGAAAGGTCACCCTTTGAGTGGCTTGTTCGGGGCATCTTCACCTCGACTGGAAGTTGAGGAAATTGTTCCTCAACCTGTTGAACCTACCGAAAATATTTATTATGAGATTCCTTCGGTTATGGTAGAGAAACTGTTGGCTAATCCTTATAACGGTTCAACCCATCCTGATTACTATATGATATATGTCGATGAGATTTGTGGATTGTTTAAGCTTTCTGGTCTACCCGAATATAAAGTTAAGAAGAAATTTGTCCCTTTATATTTGGAGGGAAAATCACTAATGTGGTACATGCTATTGGATAATACTGGATCATGGGATTGGAATCGCTTGAAGCTAGAATTTGATCAAAAGTTTTATCCTATGCATCTAATTCAACATGATCAGAATTTTATTTATAATGGCTGGCATTGTCAAGTTCAAAGTGTCACTCAAGCTTGGGGAGGCTTAAATCTATGATGCACACTTGCCCCAACCATGAGCTCTCAAAGGAATTGATTATACATAATTTTAATGCTTGGCTTTCTCATGATGATCAAACCTTACTAGATGCTTATGCTGCCGGTTACAATATGAAGGAGACTATTGAATTCAGATGGGATCTTCTGGAAAAGATTAAATGCAACGCTGAAGATTGCAAACTTGATGAAGGTAAAGAATCATGTATAAAGCTTAATTTTGATTGTGTTAAATATTTTACGGAAACTTCTCCATTTCATGAATTTAGCAACAAATATGGCCTTGACTATGAGATAGTAGCTTCTTTCTATGAATCTTTTGCTACCTATGTTAACATGCCTAAGGAAAAGTGGTTGAAATATCATCCTCCAATTGTAAAATTATATGAGGAACCTGTTAGAATTAAGAAGGAAGAAATAATCATTAACCATGTTAATCCTATTGTCCCTACTGCTTACATTGAGAAACCTCCTTTCCCTGTTAGGATTAGAGAACATGCTAGGGATACAACAATGGTTAACAAGAAATATGTTAGAACACCTACACCTTCTAAACAAATAAATGTTGCGCCTAATGTAGCTCTAGTTAAAGATCTCCTAGTTGATAACATTGATGGGTAGGTTATTTACCTGTGTGATGAAGCTACTAGAATTGCTAAACCTGTTAGAAACAAACGAGATGAACTAGGTAGAAATAAACCAGTGGTAGGCACATGTGTCATCTCAGTTAAAATTGGAGATCATTGCTATCATGTCCTGTGTGATATTGGTGCTAGTATTTGTGCTATACCTTTTAAATTATATTAATAAATTATGCATGATACAGAACCCTCTAAAATTGATGATATTGATGTCACTATTACGCTTTCAAACTATGATACCGTTTTGCCACTTGGGATTGTTAGAGATGTTGAAGTCCTGTGCGGAAAAGTCAAGTATCCCATTGATTTGTTATTAATTGGTTCGGAACAAGATAACTTTTGTCCCATCATATTTGGTAGACCATTCTTGAATAAGGTTAATGCTGAAATTAATTGTGCTACTAAGAAGGTCAAAGTGAGCTTTGGTGATATTTCTCATGATTTTAACTTCTCTAAGTTCACAGAACAACCACATGAAAAAGAATTCCCTCGTAAAGATGAAATAATTGGTCTTGCTTCTATTGTTGTACCTCCTATCGATCCACTAGAACAATATTACTAGACCACGAGAATGATATGCATTTGGATGAAAGGAATGAAATAGATAAGACATTCCCTGACCAACAGCCTATACTTAAGCACACCTTAACAATTGAGATTCTTGGTGATCCTCCTCCACCCAAGGGAGATCCCGTATTTGAGCTTAAGGCTTTACAAGATACTTTGAAATATGCTTATCTTGACGACAAGAAGATATATCCTATTATTATTAGTGCTAACCTTTGAGAACATGAAGAAAAGATATTACTCAAAACTCTAAAGAAGCACGGGGATGCTACCGGATATACCCTTAATGGTCTTAAGGGCATAAGCCCCACTCTCCGTCAACACAAGATTAATATGGAACCTTATGCTAAACCACTTGTTGATCATCAATGTCGTCTCAACCATAAAATAAAAGAGGTGGTAAGAACTGAAATACTAAAACTTCTGGAGGCACGTATAATATATCCTATTGCTGATAGTAGATGGGTAAGTCATGTTCATTGTGTTCCGAACAAAGTTGGTACAACTATTGTTCCTAATGATAAAAATTAACTTATTCCACAAAGGATAGTAACCCGTTATAGGATGGTAATTGATTTTGGGAAATTGAATGAGGCTACTAGAAAAGATCATTGCCCCTTGCCTTTTATTGATCAAATGTTAGAAAGATTATGTAAGCACACACACTTTTGCTTTCTTGATGGATATTCTAGACTCTCAAATACGTGTGTCAAAACAGGACCAAGAGAAAACTACCTTTACTTTCCCCTTTGGAACTTATGATTATATGTGTTACCTTTTGGTCTATGCAATGGACTTGCTACCTTTCAAAGATGTATGACTGCTATATTCTCTGACTTTTGTGAAAAGATTGTTGAGATTTTCATGGATGATTTTTCTGTTTATGGGACTTCTTTTGATGATTGCTTGAGAATCCTTGATTGAGTTTTGAAGAGATGTGAAGAAAATAATCTCGTCTCGAATTGGGAGAAGTGGCACCTTTTGGTGAATGAAGGTATAGTGCTTGGGCATAAAATTTCTAAACATGGTATTGAGGTGGATAAGGCCAAATATGATGCAATAGAGAAAATGCCTTGCCCAAGAGATATAAAAGGTATAAGAAATTTCTTGGTCACGCTGGTTTCTATAGGCATTTTAGTAAAGATTTCTCAAATATTTCTAGGCCCTTAGCTAATCTTCTCCAAAAATATGTCCCTTTTGTTTTTTATGATGATTGTGTAGAAGCCTTTGAAATACTTAAGAAAGTCATATGTGCACCTATTGTCCAACCACCTGATTGGAACCTACCCTTTGAAATTATGATTAATGCTAGTGATTATGTTGTTGGTGATGTTCTAGGTCAAAGAGTAGAAAAGAAATTGAATGGCATTCACTATGCTAGTAAAACCCTAGAAACCGCTCGAAGGAATTATGCTACTTCTGAAAAGGAATTTTTTCGCAGTTGTGTTTGCATGTGATAAATTTAGGCCTTACATTGTTGATTCCAAAGTAACTATTCACACTAATCATGTTGCTAACAAATACCTTATGGAAAACAAAGATGTTGAACACAGACTTATTAGGTGGGTACTCTTACTTCAAGAGTTTGAGTTCCATATCGTTGATAAAAAGGGGCCTGACAACCCTGTAGCAGATAAATTGTCTAGGATGGAAAATGTTCTTGATGACCCACTACCTATTGATAATTTTTTTCCTGATGAGCAAATTGCTATTATAAACACTTCATGTAGTACTCCTTGGTATGCGGATTATGCCAATTACATTTTTGCTAAATTTATTCGCATAGCTTCACCTATCAATAAAAGAAAAGAAAAAGTATTCTTTGATTTAGACACTAATTTTGGGATGACCCACATATTTATAAACAAGGAGTCGATTGTGTTATTAAACGTTGTGTATGTGAGCATGAGTAGGAACAGATTCTAAGGAACTGTCATTCTGAAGCCAACGGAGGACACCATGCGGGTGATTGAACTGCACACAAGGTATTACAATCTGTTTCAATTGGCCTACACTTTTTAAAGATGCTCGCAAGTATGTCATTTCTTGTGATGAATGCCAAAGAGTTTGTAAGATTGATAAAGGACATGAAATGCGTATGAACTATTCACTTGCTATTGAACCAATTGATGTTTGGGGATTTGACTTTATAGGACCATTTCCTTCCTCTAATGGATATAATCATATTCTGTTTGCTGTTTATTATGTTACTAAGTGGGTAGAAGCTATTACAACTACTAGTGATGATCAGAAAACTTCTATTAAAATTCCTAAAGACATTATCTTTCCAAGGTTTCGTGTCCATAGATATTTAATGACTGATGGTGGTTCACATTTTATTCATGGTGCTTTCCATAAACTGCTAGCTAAATATGATGTTATCCAAAGAATCGTATCACCTTATCATCCTCAATCTAGTTGTCAATTTGAACTGAGCAATCGTGAAATAAAACTGATCTTGTAGAAGAGTGTCAATAGGTCCAGAAAGAATTGGTCTAAGAAATTCGATGATGCTTTGTGGGCTTATAGGACTGCTTATAAGAATCCCATGGGGATGTCCCCATATAAAATGGTCTATGTAAAAGCTTATCATTTACCTCTTGAGTTAGAAAATAAGGTTATTGGCCAATTAAAGAACATAATTATGATTTTAAACTTGCCGGTGAGAAGAGGTTATTTGATATTAGCTCACTTGATGAATGAAGGACACAAGCTTATGAAAATGCTAAGTTACTTAAGGAAAAGGTTAAAAGATGGCATGACAAGAGAATTCAAAAATGAGAATTCATTGTAGGAGACTTTGTGCTTTTGTACAATTCTTGTTTTAGATTTTTTGCAGGGAAACTCCTCTCCAACTGGGAAGGACCTTATGTTGTCGAGGAAGTTTATCGCTCTGGTGCTATAAAGATTAATAACTTCTAAGGTAAAAAACCCGAGAGTGGTGAATGGGAAAATAATCAAGCATTATATTTCATGTACACCCATTAATGAGGAAACTAATGTCATCCAAGTCATAACACCCGAGGAGCACATAAAGGAAGTCTCCCAGAACAATCTAGAAACCTGAAAAAGGGGTAGGTACATGGTACGGTAAGTAAACCGACTCCAAAAATTCTAAAATTAATAATTTTGTCTTGTTTTGGTATTTTAGATAAAATACAAAAAATGGAGTCCATGGGACCCACGAGGGAGGCATAAGCCAACAAGACACCCCCCCTCGCCGCACCTTGATGGCATGTGGGGCCCTCGTGCGCCTCCCGGAATATGAATTCTTCCCGGGCACATATTCTTACCTCGAAAAATTCATTATATATATTCCCGTGTGTTTTGACAAACGCATCGCGGCATTTTCCTTTGGTCTAGTTTCGAGTTGTTTTTCTGACAGATTTAGATCGCCATGACTTCATCGAGCCCTTCCAAAGACAAGTTCTCCGAGAAGGTCATCAACCTCTACCTGCCGGAGGTGATGAAGCACCCTCAAGCCATTAATATGCATGAGGGGTGCTTCACATCCGGGATCTTCAAGGTCCCAAGAAGGTGGGAAGCGAGAAGGCCAAGCTTGCAACGATGGAACAGGAGATCTTCAAGTCCCAAGGGATGGTGGACTGTGGTCTGGGTACTAACCAATCTATGATCACATATTTATCCGGGAAAACAAGATGGACATGAAGAACGTGTGGGAGATTCTCTCTAAGCTTCAATATCGGATCGATCACCTCCAAGATCAAATCTATGAACTCCAAGGCCAAAACTGTGAGTATGAATCTAGCTTTCAGAGGATGAGCTTCGTTGCTGGTTTCATGACTCCCAAGACAAAAAAAAATCTATGATGGGAGTCTATGCCGTGGAGTACTGAAGACACTCCCGCTACACTACCACCATCACCTAAAGAGGGCGCTTGAGTACATGGGTATGGGCACCACCCTTGGCTTGTACCAAGCTTTGGGGAGGTGCCCTGGTATCGTATCATCATCACTTCCATCATTGCTATCTATCTTAGTTCAATCCTTAGTTGTTTCGTGATGTAGAGAAATAAATTTCAGATTTTCTTTCCTTAATTTTTTTGCTTTGCGTTGCACATATCCTTGTAATCGAGTATGCGAGTTATGTAATAAGGATTGGTTGAGTTTTTGCGGTTTACCGGTAGGTACCCATTATCATAACATGGCAATAAAAAGAAAGATATAAATCATATGCTTATCTCACGAGAAGTAATTAGTTCACACAAGAAGGGTATAAGTGATGAAAGTTATTAATAGTAAATAAACATAGTATTAGTCATTATTGCAATCTAAGTGAGATTATGATAGAGGTGAGGAGATTCACGTGTAAATATACTATCATGGACATCTTTTATGACTTTGACCCTTCGTCAAATATTATATAGTGATCAAGTGTTGATGTAGGACATGGAAGACAACGTAATGATCATGGTAGTTTATATTCAGATAGAAGTTATATGGTCTTGAATCCTTTAGCATGTGATGTTTGCTTTATATCCTTTGCTAGCAAGAAAATTCTGCACTAAGTAGAGATACTACTTGTGCATCCATAACCTTGAAACCCAGTTTCTTGCCATGAGACTCCACAATACCTACCTATGGACTGAGTAAGACCCTTCAAGTAAGTTGTCATCAGTGCATCAAGCTATAAAAATTGCTCCTAAATATGTATTATCTTTTATTACAAGGGAAAATAAGCTTTGTACGATCTTGTGATGGCAATGAAATAAAAGCGACAGAGTGCATAATAAAGATTGCTATCATAAGGGGCAATATAAAGTGATATTCCTTTGCATTGATTTTACACATCCAACGAATTAAAAGTGCATGAAAACCTTTGGTTCCCTCTGCGAAGGGACTACCTTTTACTTTCAGGAGTCTAAATCTGTGCTTGAGTAAACCTATTTATTCTATAGTAGCAAGCACCATGTGTTGATGAAAGATTCAAATTTATATATCCAAGTGGACGTAGATGATCATGATTCCTTAGTGTTGACATTATCCTAAAGGTAAGTAAGTTGGGTGGCGAGCCATTCAAGCCCCCATCTTGCTATGTGTCCTATGGAAACATGAGCTCTCAAAATATGCCTTGAGCATGAGCAATAATGGAAGATTAAATGATAGTTGAGTATGTGAGCTTCCCAACAAGAAAGCTCTTACATAGACTCTTCTATGAATTATGATTGCCCCAATAACTGAGAATATCGTTTGTTGACTATCCTAAAGTTTATGCTTCATACTCCAATTGTTGTGAATGGATCGTCACTTGTTTATGAGAAGTTATATGATAAAATACTTGCGGATATTCTAATATTTATGATGCTCCCATGTTTGTACTTTTGTTCCACAAGTTAAACCTAAGAACACTAGTAACAAAGGCAAGAAAGTTTCTTCATCTAGTAACAACAATGCTAAAGCTAGATCAAATGATGTTGCTACTAGTAGCTCTCTTGATTTCACTAATGATTCTCTTAGACAAGTTACACTTGCGTAAGAAAATGATTTATTGAAAGGGATTATAGAGAGAGGTGTCTTCAAGAGTCTAGCCGGAACTAAGCAATTCGAGGGAATTGTGCGCAACCAAGGATGACATCGAAAGAAGCAAGGTGTTGGCTAGTTCAACATCAACGGAGATGTTCGGGAAGAAGGTCCATATCCCAATCCCAAGTTTGTTCCTCATGAGGAGTAGTATGATCCTACTCCTCCCAAGGGAACAAGCTCTCAAGATGGCCTTCTACCACAAGACCACAAGGGCAAGGGAAAGTTTCAAGAAGAGATTGACTCATTTGAGGAAGAACCCCAAGCCAAGGTTGAGTGGGTTCCCAAGATTACTTCTAGTACTACCACATCTAGTGCTACCACAACTCCAAGGATCCTCGTCAAGGTGATTTCGGTCCCCAAGAGGAAGAACTAGAAAGTTCTTGAGGGGTGACTCCGCCAATGAAATTCACTCTTATTCATTTTGGAAAGAACTATATGCAATCAACTCCAACCACATGCATTAGTTCAAGGAGTCACACATTCCCTCAAAGGTAAGCAAGGGGCAAGGTAATTAATGCATCTTTGGACATCACCTCCCGTGTATTTCACTCCATGTCCATAGATATATTTGCATTTGTTCCTTTTGCTTTGGGACTAACCCATGTAGGTGAGAAGAGTAAGAAACAACTAGGATTGCTCTCAACTCAAGATGATCTTCATCAACAATGAGCATCCACCACTGCTACACCTATTTGAAGTCTTCTACGACAAAACCCAAGGTTAGTTTACCCCTCTTAAGGGATGTCACATCTAGGGGGTAGCTTTACTCTAAGACTTGAGTATAAGTGTCTCCTAAATGATGTGCACACATTAATGCATTATGTAAAAGTGGTCATCCCACTTGTGCTTAATCGATGAGTATGACATATGATCAAGTATTATTACCTCGCTCCTAAAGTCCTAAGTCAATATACTCATATATAGATGACTTCGTCATCGCTAAAGTGCTTGATAGATGCTAGAATATTTATGAATATTCACCATGTTTTATTTGACATCTTATTGTGTGAGCATGTTGGTATGCATATTTTCCTCATTCGAGGATATCCAATTGTTGTTATTTGGCTTTCTATTTCTTGTTGCCAAATGGATATACAAGAATGCCTTAGTACCCTTCTCTAGCTATATGTGCTTTCTCGTCTCAAATTCTATTCATGCTACATCACAAAATTTGAGCAAGCACTTTATGGACACTCTGTGTGAGGAGTGATACTTCTCCAACGTATCTATAGTTTTTGATGGTTTCATGCTATTATCTTGTCAAACTTTGGATGTTTTGCATGTCTTTTATATATTTTTTGGGACTAACTTATTAACTCAGTGCCAAGTGCCAGTTCATGTTTTTTCCATGTTTTTGACCCCTTTCACAGGAGATTTTGAAATGGAGTCCAAACGGAAGAAAATCCCCGAAAAGATTTTTTCTGGAACGGAAGAAGATCGGGAAGCTTGGGAGCTAAGGCAGGGGAGCCTCAGGGGCCCCACAAGCCCCCACCCCGCAGCCAGGGGGGAGGCCGCGCCATCCAGGCTTGTGGGCCCCCTGGATGCCCTTTGCCCTAGGTCTTTCACCTATATATTCCCATAAATTCCAGAAAAAATCAGGAGATCATCGAAAGTACTTTTCCGCCGCCGCAAGCTTCTGTCTCCGCAAGATCCCATCTCGGCATGTTCTGTTGCCCTGTCGGAGGGGGGATTCGGACACGGAGGGCTTCTCCATCAACACCATGACCTCTCCGATGATGCGTGAGTAGTTCACCATAGACCTACGGGTCCATAGCTAGTAACTAGATGGCTTCTTCTCTCTCTTGGATCTTCAATACAAAGTTCTCCATGATCTTCATGGAGATCTATCCGATGTAATCTTCTTTTGCGGTGTGTTTGTCGAGATCCGATGAATGGTGGATTTATGATCAGATTATCTATGAATCTTATTTGAGTTTCTTCTGATCTCTCTTATGCATGATTTCATATCCTTGTAATTCTCTTCGAGTTGTGGGTTTTGTGTGGCCAACTAGATCTATGATTCTTGCAATGGGATAAGTGCTTGGTTTTGGGTTCATATTGTGCAGTGACCTCACCCAGTGACAGAGAGAGAGACATGCACTCATCGTGCTTCACTTATATCTTTAGAGCACGGCGGTGCGTGATTTGGTAGTTGGCTTATGCTATGAAAGTAGTTCCAAATGTGCTAGGTACCCAAAGAGGATGCAAAAACCTCCATCTTCATGTGCATTGATTAGAAAGAGATGTTTTGATTCCTCTCAATTAGTTTTGAGACATGGATTCGGTAATATTAAGAGTTATGTTAGTAGCGTGTTGTGAATCTAGAAATACTTGTGTTGAAGTTGGTGATTCCCGTAGCATGCACGTATATTAGGAAGTCGGAGCATAATTGATCTATTGATTGTCATCCTTGGTGTTGAGGTCGGGATCGCGCGATGGTTTATACCTACCAACCCTTCCCCTCGGAGTATGCATTTAGCACTTTGTTTCCATTACTAATAAAAACTTCCGCAATAAGTATGTGAGTTCTTCATGACTAATGTGAGCCCATGGTATAGATGCACTTTCACCTTCCATCATTGCTAACCTCTCTAGTGCCGCGCAATTCTCGCCGGTGCACAAACCCACCAAATTCCTTCCTCAAAACAGCCACCATAGCTACCTACTATGGCATTTTCACAGCCATTCCGAGATATATTGCCATGCAACTCCCACCGTTCCGTCTCATGACTTGTGCCGTCACTCTCATATTGCCATTGCATGATCGTAAGATAGCTAGCGAGATGTTTAAACGTCATACGCCATGCTAGATCGTTGCACATCCCGGTACATTGCAGGAGGCATTTCCTATGGAGTCATCATCATTGTGATCTTTGAGTTGTGAGTAAATAAAAGTGTGATGATCATCATTATTAGAGCATTGTCCCATGTGAGAAAATAAAAAAAGAGCCCAAAGAGCCCAAAAAAAGAGGCCTAAGAGCCCAAATGAAAAAAAGAGAAAAAGAGAGAAGGGACAATGCTACTATCTTTTTCCACACTTGTGCTTCAAGTTAGCACCATGTTCTTCATGATTGAGAGCTTCTTACTTTGTCACTACCATATGCTAGTGGGAATCTTCATTTTATAACTTGGCTTGTATATTCCAATGATGGGCTTCCTCAAAATTTCCCTAGGTCTTCGTGAGCAAGCAAGTTGGATGCACACCCACTAGTTTTCCTTTTGAGCTTTCACATACTTATAGCTCTAGTGCATCCTTTGTATGGAAATCCCTACTCATTCACATTGATATCTATTAATCGGCATCTCCATAGCCTATTGATACGTCGAGTCAGTGTGACCATCTCCTCCTTTTTGTCTCACAACCACCACCACACTCTATCCCACCTATAGTGCTATATCCATGGCTCGCGCTCATGTATTGCGTGATAGTTACAAAAAGTTTGAGAAAGTAAGAGTGCGAAAACAATTACTTGGCCAATTCCAGGGTTGTGCATGATTTACATTAGTTGTGTGAGGATGATGGAGCATAGCCACACTATATGATTTTGTAGGGATAACTTTCTTTGGCCTTGTTATTTTGAAAGTTCATAATTACTTTGCTAGTTTGCTTGAAGTATTACTGTTTTCATGTCAATATCAAACTATTGTTTTGAATCTTACAGATCTGAACATTCATGTCACGTGAAAGAAGTTGCAAAGGACAACTATGCTAGGTAGCATTCCACATCAAAAATTCTTTATTTATCACTTCCCTACTCGAGGACTAGCAGGAGTTAAGCTTGGGGATGCTTGATACGTCTCCAACGTATCTATAATTTTTGATGGTTTCATGCTATTATCTTGTCAAACTTTGGATGTGTTGCATGCCTTTTATATATTTTTTGGGACTAACTTATTAACTCAGTGCCAAGTGCCAGTTCCTGTTTTTTCCATGTTTTTGACCCCTTTCAGAGGAGATTTTGAAACGGAGTCCAAACGGAAGAAAATCCCCGAAAAGATTTTTTTCTCGAACAGAAGAAGATCGAGAAGCTTGGGAGCTGAGCCAGGGGAGCCTCAGGGGCCCCACAAGCCCCCAACCCACGGCCAGGGGGGAGGTCGCGCCATCCAGGCTTGTGGGCCCCCTAGACGCCCTTTGACCTAGGTCTTTCGCCTATATATTCCCGTAAATTCCAGAAAAAATCAGGAGATCATCGAAAGTACTTTTCCGCCGCCGCAAGCTTCTGTCTCCGCAAGATCCCATCTGGGGCACGTTCTGGTGCCCTGCCGAAGGGGGGATTCGGACATGGAGGGCTTCTCCATCAACACCATGACCTCTCCGATGATGCGTGAGTAGTTCACCATAGACCTACGGGTCCATAGCTAGTAACTAGATGGCTTCTTCTCTCTCTTGGATCTTCAATACAAAGTTCTCCATGATCTTCATGGAGATCTATCCGATGTAATCTTCTTTTGCGGTGTGTTTGTCGAGATCCGATGAATTGTGGATTTATGATCAGATTATCTATGAATCTTATTTGAGTTTCTTCTGATCTCTCTTATGCATGATTTCATATCCTTGTAATTCTCTCCGAGTTGTGGGTTTTGTCTGGCCAACTAGATATATGATTCTTGCAATGGGAGAAGTGCTTGGTTTTGGGTTCATACCGTGCGGTGACCTCACCGAGTGACAGAAGGGGTAGCGAGGCACGCATCGTGTTGTTGCCATCTAGGGTAAAAAGATGGGGTTTTTATCATTGGTTTGAGATTATCCCTCTAGATCATGTCATCTTGCTTAAAGCGTTACTCTGTTCGTCATGAACTCAATACACTAGATGCATGCTGGATAGCGGTCGATGTGTGGAGTAATAGTAGTAGATGCAGAAAGTATCGGTCTACTTGTCTCGGACATGATGCCTATATGTATGATCATTGCCTTAGATATCGTCATGACTTTGTGCGGTTCTATCAATTGCTCGGCAGTAATTTGTTCACGCACCGAAACACTTGCTATTTTGAGAGAAGCCTCTAGTGAACACTATGGCCCCCAGGGTCTACTCCACACCATATTTTCAGCCTTACACTTTTTACTTCGTTGCACTTTCCGCCTTCAGATCTCACTTTGCAAACAATCTTGAAGGGATTGACAACCCCTTTGAAGCGTTGGGTGCAAGCATGTTTGTGTTTGCGGAGGTACTCTGGACTTGACGAGACCCTCCTTCTGGATCGATACCTTGGTTCTCAAACTGAGAGAAATACTTACTGCTCCTGTGTTGTATCACCCTTTCCTCTTCAAGGGAAAAACCAACGCAAGCCCAGCCTCTGTCAACGTGTCAATTTCTGACGCTGTTGTTTGTGGGATAGCAGAAGAATTTCTGGCTCCGTTGCCGGGGAGGAAGATCAAGTCAAGAACTCATCCAACTAGGTGTCGCAAACTCATCTCTTGCATTTACTTTGTTTGCCAGTTGCCTCTCGTTTTCCTCTCCCCCACTTCACCAATTTGCCTTTTTTGTTCGCCTTTTCGTTCGCCCTTTTTCTCGTCTGCTCTTTGTTTGCTTGTGTGCTTGCTTGCTTGCTGAAGTCACCATGGACGAAAACACCAAACTTTGTGACTTCTCGAATACTAATAATAATGATTTTATTAGTACTCCGATTGCTCCCGCCACTAGTGTGGAGTCATACGAAATCAATGCCGCTTTGCTGAATCTTGTTATGAAAGAGCAATTCTCTGGCCTTCCTAGTGAAGATGTCGCATCCCATCTCAATACCTTCATTGAGCTTTGCGATATGCAAAAGAAAAAAGATGTGGATAATGACGTGATCAAATTGAAGCTTTTTCCTTTCTTGTTGTGAAATCGCGCAAAAACTTGGTTTTCTTCTTTGCCCAAAAATAGTATCGATTATTGGGATAAGTGCAAAGATGCTTATATATCCAAGTATTTTCCGCCGGCTAAGATCATCTCTCTCTGTAATGATATTATGAATTTCAAGCAACTTAATCATGGACATGTTGCACAAGCTTGGGAGAGAATGAAATTAATGATTAGAAATTGTCCCACTCATGGCTTGAGTCTTTGGATGATTATTCAAATCTTTTACGCTGGCTTGAATTTCGCTTCTATAAATATCTTGGACTCCGCCTCAGGTGGAACATTCATGGAAATCACGTTAGGGGAAGCCACAAAGCTCTTAGACAACATCATGACAAACTACTCTCAATGGCACACTGAAAGGTCACCTACTAGTAAGAAGGTACACGCTATAGAAGAAATTAACTCGTTGAGTGCTAAGATGGATGAGTTAATGAATTTGGTTGATAGTAGAAGTGATCCTTTGGATCCTAATGATATGCCTTTGTCTTCTTTGATTGAGAGTAGCAACGCTAGCTTGGACGTTAATTTTGTTGGTAGGAATAACTTTGGCAACAACAATGCCTTTAGAGGAAACTATGTTCCTAGGCCTTTTCCTAGTAACTCCTCTAATAACTTTGGCAACTCCTACAACAATACTCATGGAAATTACAATAGATTACCCTCTAATCTAGAGAGTAATATCAAGGAGTTCATCAACTCTCAAAAGATTTTCAATGCGTCCATAGAGGAAAAACTACTCAAAATTGACGATTCGGCTAAGAGCGTGGATAGAATTTCTTGTGATGTTGATTCTTTGAAAGTTAGATGTGCTCCTCCCAAAATCAACATGGATGAAACTTTGAAAGCTATGCGTGTTTCCATGATTGAGAGCCGAGAAAGAACCGCCCAAATTCGTGCTAGAAATGAATGGCCTAAAAAGGCGTGTTCTCGTGATGAGAATCACGAAGATCTTAAAGTGCTTGGTGTGACTCCCATTGAATCTTTGTTTTCTTGTGTCAAACCTAATGATTACGGGGCTGGATATGAATCCACTTTGGTTGAAAAGTGCCCCAATGAATCGGAGTCCATCTATCTTGATGCTAAAAGCATTAAAAGTGGAGTAGAAGACGTTAAAACTTTGAGTAGTAATGAAATTACTACCGTGGATTTCAAGGAATTCAATTATGATAGTTGCTCCTTGATTGAATGCATTTTTTGATGCAATCCATGTTGAACTCTCCACACGCTTATAGCCAAAACAAAGCCTTTACCGATCATATCGTCGAAGCTATGATAAAATCTCTTGAAGAGAAACTTGAATTGGAAGTCTCTATCCCTAGAAAGCTTCATGATGAGTGGGAACCTACTATCAAAATCAAAATCAAAAACTATGAGTGCAATGCTTTGTGTGATTTGGGTGCTAGTGTTTCTGCGATTCCAAAGTCTTTATGTGATGTTCTGGGTTTTAATGAGATTGAAGAGTGTTCTCTTAATTTGCATCTTGCTGATTCTACAGTCAAGAAACCCATGGGAAGGATCAATGATGTTCTTTTTATTGCAAATAGGAACTATGTACCCATGGATTTCATTGTGCTTGACATTGATTGCAATCCTACATGCCCCATTATTCTTGGTCGACCTTTCCTAAGGATTATCGGTGCTATCATCGATATGAAGGAAGGGAATATTAGATTTCAATTTCCTTTGAGGAAGGGCATGGAACACTTTCCTAGAAATAAAATAATATTGCCTTATGAATCCATGATGAGGGCCACTTATGGTTTGAGCACCAAAGACGATGATACGTGATTCTGTCGCTTCTATGCCTAGCTAAGGGCGTTAAACAATAGCGCTTGTTGGGAGGCAACCCAATGAATTTATCTTTTTCTTTCTGTTTCGTTGCGTCCACACTTTCATAATTCTATTGTGATTGTGTTTTTTGTGTTTCTTTTTTGTTTGAGCCAAGCAAAGCCTTTATGACTAGTCTTGGTAATGGTTGTTTGATCCTGCTGGAAAAAGACAGAAACTTTTCGCTCACGAGATGATTTTTACTTTTTATTCAGAAATAGTTTTTAAGTTGATTCTTTTTCTGATGATTGATATGCTTTTTGCCCAGGCCTTCGTAATTTTTCAGATTTTTTAAGGTACCAGAAGTATACAAAGTATACAGATTGCTACAGACTGGTTTGTTTTTGACAGATTCTATTTTTGTTGAGTTGGTTGCTTGTTTTGATGAAACTATGGTTAGTATCGGGGGTACTAGCCATGGAAAAGTGAAAATACAGTAGCCCATCATCAATATAGATAGAATTCAAGTTTGCTATAGTACCAAAACAAGTGGTAGTTTGTTTTCTTGTACTAATGTTATCACAAGTTTCTGTTTAAGTTTTGTGTTGTGAAGTTTTCAAGTTTTGGGTGATGTTCTCATGGACAAAGAGATAAGGAGTGGAAAGAGCTCTGACTCTGTGACAACAGACCTTCCCCTGCAACGGCACCAGAAGAATGCTGCTAGCACTCCCCAGCAACAAAACTAGAAGAATGTTGTTGATGGCCCACCAGCGCGTGGGTTCGCAGCAGTTTTTGATGGTAGAGTATTCGACCCAAATTTGTTGATACGCTAGTCAGGAGGTGAGAGAATACTCTTGAGTATTAGCAGCTGAATGAGTCAGATTCAACCACACCTGAAAGATTAGTATGTCCAAGCAAAGTGTTAGTAGCAAAGTAGTATGATAACAACGGTGTCAGAAACGGTCTGTTGACGGCAGACTGTTCCTAACGATTCTATCAATGGCACCAAAAGTTGCCCGTTGACGGAAATTGTCTGTTCCCGTCAACGACCAGCCAACCAAAATTGTAGCAGGTAGCAGTAGTGTAACGAGTAAAAGCAGTGGCAAGGAACAGCAGTAGTGACAGCAGTAGCAAGTAAGAGCAGTAGCAAGCGACAGTAGTAACAACAGTAGCAGCAGAGCAAGACAAGTAACAGCAGTAGCAGCAGAACAAGACAAGTAACAGCAGCAGTGGGACAAACTCGTAGGCAATGGGTCGGTGATTTGATTGGATGATATTCATCATGCAACAGTTATAACATGGAGAGATATGTGGCTAGCTCCCGTTCGTCAATGTGATGTAGGCATGCATTATGTGTGTCGTCATACGTGCTTAGGGAAAAGAACTTGCATGACATCTATTGTCCATCCCTCCCATGGCAGCAGGGTCCAAAAGGAAACAACGCGATATTAAGGTTCTCCTTTTAATAAAGAACCGGACCAACGCATTAGCACTTGGTGAACACATGAACTCCTCAAACTATGGTCATCACCGGGAGTGGTTCCGGTTATTGTCACTCCGGGGTTGCCGCATAATAACACATAGTAGGTAACTACAACTTGCAAGATCGGATCTAAAACACACATATATTGGTGACAACATAATAATTTCAGATCTGAAATCATGGCAATCGGGCCCTAGTGACAAGCATTAAGCATGGCAAAGTAGTAGCAACATCAATCTCAGAACATAGTGGATACTAGGGATCAATCCCCGTCAAAACTAACTCGAATACATGATAGATCTCATCCTACTCATCACCGCCCAGTGAGCCTACGAATAGATTACTCATGAACGATGAAGAGCTTCATGGAATTGGAGGAGGAAGAAGGTTGATGATGACGATGGTGACGATTTCCCCTCTCCGGAGCCCAAAACGGACTCCAGATGTGCCCTCCACATGAAGAACAAGATGTGGCGGCGCCTCCGTATCGCAAACGCGACGAAATCTTCTCTTTTTTATTTTTTCTAGGATGAAAGTGAATTTATAGAGCTGAGATTGGGGGCGGCAGAGCCACGTGGGCCCCACAAGCTTGCTAGCCGCCACCAAGGGGTGGCGGCTATAGGGCTTGTGGCCCAGTGACCCATCCCCTCCGGTGGATCTTTGCGCGGGTATTTTTCATATTTTCCAGAAATATTCTCCGTAAATTTTCAGGACGTTCTGAGAACTTTCATTTCTACACAAAAACAACACCAAGACAATTCTGCTGAAAATAGCGTTAGTCCAGGTTAGTTCCATTCAAATCATGCAAATTAGAGTACAAAACAAGGGCAAAAGAGTTTGGAAAAGTAGATACGATGGAGACGTATCAACTCCCCCAAGCTTAAAACCTTGCTTGTCCTCAAGCAACTCAGTTGACAAACTGAGAGAGAAAGAAAAACATTGACAAACTCTGTTTGATCTTGTTGTTGCAACGATGTCTAACTCATAACCAGAATTTCAGCAAGATCACAAGTTAACAAGATAAGCAAGTGACACAAAGGTCTCACGGTAAACTAATATCAATGGCATAATCAGCTAGCGAGCAAATAATAACGAGTTTCAAATACCAACACTTCAATCAAAACAAGCATGAAGCAATATAAATAGGTGGTATCTCGCTAGCTCTTTCTGAGACCGCAAAACATAAATGCAGAGCACTTTCAAAGATCAAGGGTTGACTAAACATTGTAATTCATAGCAACGAAGATCTAGTCATAGTCATTCTCAATATCAATCAAAAGCAAATCATAAAAATGACAGAGGTGCTCTCTAATTGGTGATTATAAAAGAGGAGGATGACTCAACAGGAAAAATAAATAGATAGGCCCTTCGCACAGGGAAGCTTTGATTTGCAGAGGTGCCAGAGCTCAAGCTTTGAAAACAGAGATAATAATTTTGGGTGGCATGCTTTCATTGTCAACGCAATGACCAAGAGTTCTCAATATCTTCCATGCTACTCATGCTATAGGAGGTTCCCAAACAGAAAAGTAAAGTTTTAACTCCCCCACCACCAATCAATCACACTCCACAGCTAGTCGAATCCTCAAGTACCGTCCATACTAACATCAATCCAGGGGGAGTCTTGTTTTACAGTTATGTTTTTGATTTAAGCGTGGAACTGGGCATTCCAATTACCGGCCCCTTTCTCGTGAATGATAGTGAATAAACACATGTCGAGGATAACACTCCTAGCATGGAAGATACCAATAGCCCCCTGTCACCACATGAGCGGTTCGGGCATGCAAAACAGATTATTTCTTGAAGGTTTAGAGAGTGGCACATGCAAATTTACTTGGAACGGCAGGTAGATACCGCAAATATGTAGGTATGGTGGACTCTCATGGAAAAACTTTTGGGTTCATGGACGTGGATGCACAAGCAGTATTCCGCTTAGTACAAGTGAAGGCTAGCAAAAGACTGGGAAGCGACCAACTAGAGAGCGACAACAGTCATCAAGATGCAATGAGTTTGACTAACATGGAATGCAAGCATTAACAGGATATAAATCACCATGAACACGAACATCATCTAGGCTATGTTGATTTTGTTTCAACTACATGCATGAACATGCGCCAAGTCAAGCCACTTGAATCATTAAAAGGAGAATACCATCCTATCATACTACATCATAGTCATCTCAAAATCTATGTTGGCATTCAAGACAAACCATTATAAGCTCTCAGCTAGTTAAGCATGGCATCAGAAACTATGATCTCTAAGTTGTCATTGCAAACATGGTTCTCTCACAACAAAGCTGAATCAGGCACGACAAGCTAGTCATATTTACAAAAACAAAATAGATAGAGTTCATACCAGCTT
Source organism: Hordeum vulgare subsp. vulgare (assembly GCF_904849725.1). NCBI lineage: Eukaryota > Viridiplantae > Streptophyta > Magnoliopsida > Poales > Poaceae > Hordeum > Hordeum vulgare. Next base: position 241,570,757 of record NC_058522.1, read on the forward strand.
TTCCACTCTCAGTCACTTCATCATATATCATCATTATTGCTTTTCATTTGCATGATCGAACGATGTGAACAATAAAAAGAGTGCTCATGCAATGGACTAAGCTGAATCTGCAGGCAAACACAAAGGAGAAGACAAAGTAATATGGCTCTTTGATAACTAAACATGTATGCATGCAAGAACCACTAAACATTGTAACCAATATCTTCTACCTTGACCCAAAGAAAAAGAAAACTATTTACATGGGAAAGCTCCCAACAAGCAAAAGAAGAAAGAAAAAATCTTTTTGGGTTTTCTCAAAAGGACACAAAACAAGAAAACGAAAATAAAATAACATGGATAATACAGTGGCAAAGTGTAAACACCGGCTAACAAAGTGAAAGCATAAGCATGAATGTAAGGTCGGTGAGAACACGTACTCCCCCAAGCTTAAGCTTTTGGCCTAGCTTGGTCTACTCCCATGGATGGCCCTGGCGAAACCCAAAATCATAATGGGTGTTATACGGGAGTGCTGCAGCCACTGCCTAAATATCTGCCTCACGTAGTCGAGAAGCCGTCGCCTCCCTCTCATACTCCTCTGCCTCTCCTATGGTTATGTAGTATCTTCGTTTTACCTGAAAGTCAAAGAAAGCAGGAGCAGGAAGGGTAATATGGAAAACACGCTGCCGGTTAAATATCAAGCGGTATAGGAGGGATCCATGATCCCTTTCAAGGAACTGGTAGCGTGTTAGAGCGACACGATCAAGGTAGGTTGTACAGAGAGGAGGGTCTTCGGAACGGATGGATACTCCAAGAAAATTTGCTAAGCGTGTAGCATAAATTCCACCAAAGAAATCCCCCTCAATGGCATTATTGTTCAGCCTCCTTGCTATTATAGCTCACATATTGAAGCTCTTGTCACCTGTTACTGTGCTCTTAAGGATACTAAGGTCGGAAGCGCATAGGTGACAATGTGCACCCTTGTCGTTAATGCACCTACCTGTGAAGAGGGCAAAGTAGTGCAAGGCAGGGAAATGAATGCTTCCTATGGTAGCTTGCGTGATATCTCTAGTTTCTCCAACGGTTATACTGGAGACAAAGTCTCTCACCGAAGACTTAGAAGGATCATTAATACTACCCCCATCGGGTATCTTGCAAATCCTATTGAAATCCTCCAAATCCATGGCGTAGGGTTTATCGTACAGATCAAACGGTATGGATGAGTCACGGCCAACTGAAAATTTAAATCTACGCACGAAAGAGGCAGTGAGCATAGCATACTGTTCACATTTATCTGAGAGGTATTCTTCTAACCCAGCATTGCGGACAAGTGTATCAAACGCATCCTTGAAACCTGCTTCGATCATGAACTCATCGGAAGGCCATTCACATGGTTGAACCGGTGCGTCCCATAGTTGATAAGGTTCAGGCTCCCGAAAAGAAAGATGGGGACCCTTCTTACTTGAGGAACCACCATGAAACTTCCTCCTGAACATAATTTCCTTTTGCAAGGAGTAATTTCTCCAAAATGGTTCGGAGAATGGTGCTTTGAGCAAGGAGATCAAAAATCACAGCCAGATGAGCAAGAACACGGGTTTGAGCTGCGAAACATTTTTTTCTCGAGGTGGAAGAAGAGGATGGGAGCTGGAATGAGTGGAGGGGGTCCCTGTGGGCCCCACAAGCTTACTAGCCGCCACCAGGGGGTGACGGCTACAGGGCTTGTGGCCCACTGGTCAGGCCCCTAGGCCAGCTCTCAGGCCCAGTATTTTTCAAATATTCCAGAAAAAAATCATACTAAATTTTCAGGACCATCGGAGAACTTTTATTTTCGGGGTATTTTTCTCCGGGACGCTAAAACAAAAAACAGGAAAAACTAAACTAAATCTATCATTTTTCTTCCAAGCAACAGAAAATGAAAGCTCAAAACAGAGGTAGGTGACTCTTTGATTCATCCATTTCATGGTCATCGAAAGAAATCCGTCAATGGGGTTGATCAAGTCCTCATGACAAAACCTTCTCGAATAGAAAGAGAAAACGGAGAATTTTCGAATAGCCAGTAAGTCACCTCAATGGGGATATGTATCTCCCCAACAAGCAAATCATACCTCATCTTGACACGAGGAATAGGGCATTCAAAGCTCCCAATAAGAATCGATGAAGTCTTTTCGATAGCATTGATGCAATGTACTTGATATCGTTTCTTCGGAAAGTGCACTTTGTGCTCATTACCGTTGACATGGAAAGTGACATTGCCCTTGTTGCAATCTATGACAGCCCCTGCAGTGTTTAAAAAGGGTCTTCCGAGGATGACAGCCATGGCATCGTCCTCGGGAATATCCAAGATAACAAAGTCTGTTAAGATAGTGGTGTTAACAACCACAACAGGCACATCCTCGCAAATGCCGATAGGGAAAGCAATTGATTTGTCAGCCATTTGCAGAGAAATTTCAGTGGGTGTCAACTTATCCAATTCAAGTCTACGATAAAGAGAGAGCGGCATAACACTAACGCCGGCTCCAAGGTCACATAAGGCAGTTCTTACGTAGTTTCCTTTAATGGAACAAGGTATAGTGGGCACTCCGGGATCACCAAGTTTCTTAGGAGTTCCACCTTTGAAAGTGTAGTTGGCAAGCATGGTGGATATCTCAAGATCTGGTATCTTCCGTTTATTAGCCACGATATCTTTCATGTACTTGGCATATGGAGACATTTTGAGCATATCAGTTAACCGCATCTGCAGAAAGATGGGTCTTATCATATCAGCGAAGCGATCAAAATCCTCATCATCCTTTTTCTTGGATGGCTTAGGAGGAAAGGGCATAGATCTCTGAACCCATGGCTCCCTTTCTTTACCATGCTTCCTAGCAGTGAAGTCATTCTTATCGTATCTCTTAGGTTGTGGGTTATCAGGATTAACCGTAGGTTCAATCTCCACATCCTCATCATTGCTAGGTTGAGCATTATTATGAACATCACTGTCCATATTGTCACCAGGTTCATGTTCATCACCAGATTGTGTTTCTGCATCAGACGCAGAAATATCATTGGGCTCTTCACGTGTGACAGTATTTTGTGAACTGACATGTAGGTTTCTATCATCCTTCTTCTCCTTAGGATGACTGGGTGTATCAGCACTAATTCCTTGAGAATCTTCATCAATTCTCTTAGGATGACCTTCAGGATACAAAGGTTCCTGAGTCATTTTGCCTCCTCTAGTAATGACTCTGACAGAGTTGTCATTTAATTCATTGAGCAAGTCATTCTGAGCTTTAAGTACTTGTTCTACCTGAGTAGTAATCATAGAGGCATGTTTACTCAGAAGCTTCAGATCATTGACATTTCTGTCTACACAAGCACTTAAATGGGTAAGCATACGAGTACTTTGTTCCAAATGTCTGCTAACATAATCATTGAAACTCTGTTGTTTGGCAACAAAGTTGTCAAATTCATCAAAGCATAGGCTTGCAGGTTTGTCAAAAGGAATATCACTCTCGTCAAACCTACGCACAGAATTCACTTCTACTACTTGTATCGGGTTATCGAGACCATGTATCTCTTCGATAAGTGGTAGATTTTTGACATCTTCAGATCTAATGCCTTTCTCTTGCATAGATTTCTTGGCTTCTTGCATATCTTTGGGACTAAGGAATAGAATACCTATTTTCTTCGAAGTTCGCTTAGGAGGTGGTTCGGGAATAGTCCAAGCATTATCGTTGATCAAGATATTATTCAGTAGGGTCTCAGCTTGTTCTACAGTTCGTTCCCTAAAAACACAACCGGCACAACTATCTAGGTGGTCTCTAGAGGCATCGGTAAGTCTGTTATAGAAGATATCAAGTATCTCGTTCTTCTTAAGAGGGTGATCAAGCAAAGCATTATGTAGCTGTACGAGCCTCCCCCAAGCTTGTGGGAGACTCTCTTCTTGGAGTTGAGCAAAGTTGTATATTTCCTGCAAGGCAGCTTGCTTCTTATGGGCAGGGAAATATTTCTCACAGAAGTAATAGACCATATCCTGGGGACTACTCACACATCCAGGAGCAAGAGAGGTGAACCAGGCTTTAGCGTCATCCTTTAGAGAGAAAGGAAACAGCTTAAGGATATAACAGTGGCAGATCTTCTCCTCACTAGTGAAAAGGGTGGCTATATCGTGTAGTTTGGTAAGATGGACTACGATCGTCTCAGACTCATAACCGTGGAAAGGATCAGATTCGACGACAGATTATCTCAGGGTCAACAGAGAATTCATAATCCTTATCGGTGATAAAGATAGGTGAAGTGGCAAACTTTGGGTCGTATTTCATCCTAGCTTTCAGAGATTTTTCCTTCCACTTGAGAAGTAATTTCTCAGCGTCATAGGCATCCTTACACGCAAGAAAATCTTCAGCTATCTCTCCCTCCATAACGTAACCCTCAGGTATATCAGGCAATTCATATCTAGGAGAGCTAGATCTAGCAGGAGCAAAAGCAGGTTCAATCTCAATAGTATCGGTAGTTTCAGAAGTATCACGAGCATTGGTAGTAACTCTAGCAATATGAGCATCAAGAAATACCCCTAGTAGAACATCAGGCAAAGTAGTATCTCTAGCAGTATCAGGCATAGCATCTCTAGAAGTATCAGGCATAGCATCTCTAGCAGTATCAGGCAAAGCATCTCTAGCAGTATCACGCAAAGCAGTATCAGGCATAGTATCTCTAGCAGTAGCATCATAACCATCATCAAGCACAGGCAACATATCAAGATTTCTAGCAGGAGGTGATGTCGCAAACTTACTGATAACTGAAGGTGAATCAAGTGCAGAGCTAGATGGCAGTTCCTTACCTCCCCTCGTTGTTGAGGGCAAGACTTTGGTTTTTGGATCCTTCAGATTCTTCATAGTGATCAGCAGATATAAATCCCAAGTGACTCAGAGAATATAGCAATACCTCCCCGACAACGACGCCAGAAAAATGCCGACTCTGTGAAAACAGACCTTCCCCTGCAACGGCACCAGAAGAATGCTGCTAGCACTCCCCGGCAACGAAACTAGAAGAATGTTGTTGATGGCCCACCAACGCATGGGTTCGCAGCAGTTTTCGAGGGTAGAGTATTCGACCCAAATTTATTGATACGCCAGTCAGGAGGTGAGATAATACTCTCGATTATTAGCAACTGAATGAGTCAGATTCAACCACACATGAAAGATTAGTATCTACAAGCAAAGTGTCATCAGCAAAGTAGTATGATAACAACGGTGTCAGAAACGATCTCTTGACGACAGACTATTCCTAACGATTGTATCTATGGCGCCAAAATTTGCCCGTTGACGGAAATTGTCTGTTCCCGTCAACGACCAGCGAACCAAAATTGTAGCAGGTAGCAGTAGTGTAACGAGTAATAGAAGTGGCAAGGAACAACAGTAGTGACAGCAGTAGCAAGTAGCAACAGTAGCAAGCGACGGTAGTAACAACAGTAGCAGCAGAGCAAGACAAGTAACAACAGTAGCAGCAGAGCAAGACAAGTAACAGCAGTAGCAGCAGAGCAAGACAAGTAACATCAGCAGTGGGACAAACTCGTAGGCAATGGGTCGGTGATTTGTTTGGATGATATTCATCATGCAACAGTTATAACACGGAGAGATATGTGGCTAGCTCCCATTGGTCAATGTGATGTAGGCATGCATTCCGTGTGTCGTCATACGTCCTTAGGGAAAATAACTTGCATGACATCTATTGTCCATCCCTCCCGTGGCAGCGGGGTCCAAAAGGAAACTATGGGATATTAAGGTTCTCCTTTTAATAAAGAACCGGACCAACGCATTAGCACTTGGTGAACACATGAACTCCTCAAACTATGGTCACCACCGGGAGTGGTTCCGGTTATTGTCACTCCGGGGTTGCCGCATAATAACACATAGTAGGTAACTACAACTTGCAAGATCGGATCTAAAACACACATATATTTGTTGACAACATAATTATTTCAGATCTGAAATCATGGCACTCGGGCCCTAGTGACAAGCATTAAGCATGGCAAAGTAGTAGCAACATCAATCTCAGAACATAGTGGATACTAGGGATCAATCCCCGTCAAAACTAACTCGATTACATGATAGATCTCATTCTACTCTTCACCGCCCAGCGAGCCTACGAATAGATTACTCACGAACGATGAAGAGCTTCATGGAATTGGAGAGGGAAGAAGGTTGATGATGACGATGGCGACGATTTCCCCTCTCCGGAGCCCAAAACGGAATCCAGATCTGCCCTCCAGATGAAGAACAGGATGTGGCGGTGCCTCCGTATCGGTAACGCAACGAAATCTTCTCTTTTTTATTTTTTCTAGGACGAAAGTGAATTTATAGAGCTAAGATTGGGGGCGGCAGAGCCACGTGGGCCCCACAAGCTTGCTAGCCGCCACCATGGGGTGGCGGCTACACGACTTCTGGCCCACTGGCCCATCCCCTCCGGTGGATCTTTGCGCAGGTATTTTTCATATTTTCTAGAAATATTCTCCGTAAATTTTCAAGACATTCTGAGAACTTTCATTTCTGCACAAAAACAACACCAAGGCAATTCTGCTGAAAACAGCGTCAGTCTAGGTTAGTTCCATTCAAATCATGCAAATTAGAGTCCAAAACAAGGGCAAAAGAGTTTGGAAAAGTAGATACGATGGAGACGTATCAAGCTCAAGCTTGGGGATTCCCAAGGCATCCCAAGCCAAATTCAAGGACACCAAAAAGCCTAAGCTTGGGGATGCCCCGGGAAGGCATCCCCTCTTTCGTCTTCAATCCATCGGTAACATTACTTGGAGCTATATTTTTATTCACCATATGATATGTGTTTTGCTTGGATCGTCTTGTATCTTAGGAGTCTTTTCTTTTTGTTGTGTCACAATCATCCTTGCTGCACACCTTTTTGAGAGAGAGAGAGAGACATGCACTCATCGTGATTTTGCTAGAATGCTCATAGTCCTTCGCTTATATCTTTTCAGCTAGATACTTTTGCTCTTGTGCTTCACTTATATCTTTAGAGCACGGCGTGCGTGATTTGGTAGTTGGCTTATGCTATGAAAGTAGTCCCAAATGTGCTAGGTACCCAAAGAGGATGCAAAAAACCTCCATCTTCATGTGCATTGAGTAGAAAGAGATGTTTTGATTCCTCTCAATTAGTTTCGAGACGTGTATTCGGTAATATTAAGAGTTATGTTAGTAGGGTGTTGTGAATCTAGAAATACTTGTTTTGAAGTTGGTGAGTCCCGTAGCATGCACGTATGGTGAACCGCTATGTTAGGAAGTCGGGTATTTTCAGTCGGAGCATAATTGATTTATTGATTGTCATCCTTTGTGTTGAGGTCGGGATCGCGTGATGGTTTACACCTACCAACCCTTCCCCTCGGAGTATGCATTTAGCACTTTGTTTTGATTACTAATAAAAACTTCCGCAATAAGTATGTGAGTTCTTCATGACTAATGTGAGCCCATGGTATAGATGCACTTTCACCTTCCACCATTGCTAGCCTCTCTAGTGCCGCGCAATTCTCGCCGGTGCACAAACCCACCAAATTCCTTCCTCAAAACAGCCACCATAGCTACCTACTATGTCATTTTCAAAGCCATTCCGAGATATATTGCCATGCAACTCCCACCATTCCATCTCATGACTTGTGTCGTCACTCTCATATTGCCATTGCATGACCGTAAGATAGCTAGCGAGATGTTTAAACGTCATACGCCATACTAGATCGTTGCACATCCCGGTACACTGCCGGAGGCATTTCCTATGGAGTCATCATCATTGTGATCTTTGAGCTGTGAGTAAATAAAAGTGTGATGATCATCATTATTAGAGCATTGTCCCATGTGAGGAAAAAAAAGAGGACAAAGAGCCCAAAAACAAAACAAAAACAAAAACAAAAAAAGGCCTAAGGGCCCAAATGATTGAGAAGGGACAATGCTACTATCTTTTTCCACACTTGTGCTTCATGTTAGCACCATGTTGTTCATGATTGAGAGCTTCTTGCTTTGTCACTACCATATGCTAGTGGGAATCTTCATTTTATAACTTGGCTTGTATATTCCAATGATGGGCTTCCTCAAAATTGCCCTAGGTCTTCGTGGGCAAGCAAGTTGGATGCACACCCACGAGTTTTCCTTTTGAGCTTTCACATACTTATAGCTCTAGTCCATCCTTTGTATGGAAATCCCTACTCATTCACATTGATATCTATTAATGGGCATCTCCATAGCCTATTGATACGCCGAGTCAGTGTGACCATCTCCTCCTTTTTGTCTCACAACCACCACCACACTCTATTCCACCTATAGTGCTATATCCATGGCTCGCGCTCATGTATTGCGTGATAGTTATAAAAAGTTTGAGAAAGTAAGAGTGCGAAAACAATTACTTGGCCAATTCCAGGGTTGTGCATGATTTACATTAGTTGTGTGAGGATGATGGAGCATAGCCAGACTATATGATTTTGTAGGGATAACTTTCTTTGGCCTTGTTATTTTGAAAGTTCATAATTACTTTGCTAGTTTGCTTGAAGTATTACTGTTTTCATGTCAATAGCAAACTATTGTTTTGAATCTTACAGATCTGAACATTCATGTCACGTGAAAGAAGTTGCAAAGGACAACTATGCTAGGTAGCATTCCACATCAAAAATTCATTCTTTATCACTTCCCTACTCGAGGACGAGCAGGAGTTAAGCTTGGGGATGCTTGATACGTCTCCAACGTATCTATAATTTTTTATGGTTTCATGTTATTATCTTGTCAAACTTTGGATGTTTTGCATGTTTTTTATTTATTTTCTGGGACTAACTTATTAACTCAGTGCCAAGTGCGAGTTCCTGTTTTTTCCATGTTTTTGACCCCTTTCAGAGGAGATTTCGAAATGGAGTCCAAACGGAAGAAAATCCCCGAAAAGATTTTTCTAGAACGGAAGAAGATCGGGAAGCTTGGGAGCTAAGGCAGGGGAGCCTCAGGGGGGGACACAAGCCCCCGACCCGCGGCCAGGGGGAGGCCGCGCCATTCAGGCTTGTGGGCCCCCTGGACGCCCTTTGCCCAAGGTCTTTCGCCTATATATTCCCATAAATTCTAGAAAAAACCAGGAGATCATCGAAAGTACTTTTCCGCCGTCGCAAGCTTGTGCCTACGCAAGATCCCATCTGGGGCACGTTCTGGTGCCCCGCCGGAGGGGGGATTCGGACACGGAGGGCTTCTCCATCAACACCATGACCTCTTCAATGATGCGTGAGTAGTTCACCATAGACCTACGGGTCCATAGCTAGTAACTAGATGGCTTCTTCTCTCTCTTGGATCTTCAATACAAAGTTCTCCATGATCTTCATGGAGATCTATCCGATGTAATCTTCTTTTGCGGTGTGTTTGTCGAGATCCGATGAATTGTGGATTGATGATCAGATTATCTATGAATCTTTTTTGAGTTTCTTCTGATTTCTCTTATGCATGATTTCATATCCTTGTAATTCTCTTCGAGTTGTGGGTTTTGTCTGGCCAACTAGATCTATGATTCTTGCAATGGGACAAGTGCTTGGTTTTGGGTTCATACCGTGCAGTGACCTCACCCAGTGACAGAAGGGGTAGCGAGGCACGCATCGTGTTGTTGCCATCAAGGGTAAAAAGATGGGGTTTTCATCATTGGTTTGAGATTATCCCTCTAGATCATGTCATCTTGCTTAAAGTGTTACTCTGTTCGTCATGAACTCAATACACTAGATGCATGCTGGATAGCGGTCGATGTGTGGAGTAATAGTAGTAGATGCAGAAACTATCGGTCTACTTGTCTCGGACGTGATGCCTATATGTATGATCATTGCCTTAGATATCGTCATGACTTTGTGCGGTTCTATCAATTGCTCGGCAGTAATTTGTTCACCCACCGTAACACTTGCTATTTTGAGAGAAGCCTCTAGTGAACACTATGGCCCCCAGGGTCTACTCCACACCATATTTTCTGCCTTACACTTTTTACTTTGTTGCACTTTCCGCCTTCATATCTCACTTTGCAAACAATCTTGAAAGGATTGACAACCCCTTTGAAGCGTTGGGCGCAAGCTTGTTTGTGTTTGCGCAGGTACTCTGGACTTGACCAGACCCTCCTTCTGGATCGATACCTTGGTTCTCAAACGGAGGGAAATACTTACTGCTCCTGTGTTGTATCACCCTTTCCTCTTCAAGGGAAAAACCAACGCAAGCCCAGCCTCTGTCAACGTGTCAATTTCTGGCGCTGTTGTTTGTGGGATAGCAGAAGAATTTCTGGCGCCGTTGTCGGGGAGGAAGATCAAGTCAAGAACTCATCCAAGTAGGTGTCGCAAACTCATATCTTGCATTTACTTTGTTTGTCAGTTGCCTCTTGTTTTCCTCTCCCCCACTTCACCAATTTGCCTTTTTCGTTCGCCTTTTCGTTCGCCCTTTTTCTCGCCTGCTCTTTGTTTGCTTGTGTGCTTGCTTGCTTGTTGAAGTCACCATGAACGAAAACACCAAACTTTGTGACTTCTCGAATACTAATAATAATGATTTTATTAGTAATCCGATTGCTCCCGCCACTAGTGCGAAGTCATACAAAATCAGTGTCGCTTTGCTGAATCTTGTTATGAAAGAGCAATTCTCTGGCCTTCCTAGTGAAGATGTCGCATCCCATCTCAATACCTTCATTGAGCTTTGCGATATGCAAAAGAAAAAAGATGTGGATAATGACGTGATTAAATTGAAGCTTTTTCCTTTCTCGTTGCGAGATCGTGCAAAAACTTGGTTTTCTTCTTTGCCCAAAAATAGTATCGATTCTTGGGATAAGTGCAAAGATGCTTATATATCCAAGTATTTTCCGCCGGTTAAGATCATCTCTCTCCGTAATGATATCATGAATTTCAAGCAACTTGATCATGAACATGTTGCACAAGCTTGGGAGAGAATGAAATTAGTGATTAGAAATTGTCCCGCTCATGGCTTGAGTCTTTGGATGATTATTCAAATCTTTTACGCTGGCTTGAATTTCGCTTCTAGAAATATCTTGGACTCCGCCTGAGGTGGAACGTTCATGGAAATCACGTTAGGGTAAGCCACAAAGCTCTTAGACGACATCATGACAAACTACTCTCATTGGCACACTGAAAGGTCACCTACTAGTAAGAAGGTACACGCTATAGAAGAAATTAACTCGTTGAGTGCTAAGATGGATGAGTTAATGAATTTTGTTGCTAGTAGAAGTTCTCCTTTGCATCCTAATGATATGCCTTTGTCTTCTTTGATTGAAAGTAGCAACGCTAGCTTGGACGTTAATTTTGTTGGTAGGAATAACTTTGGCAACAACAATGCCTTTAGAGGAAACTATGTTCCTAGGCCTTTTCCTAGTAACTCCTCTAATAACTTTGGCAACTCCTACAACAATACTCATGGAAATTACAATAGATTACCATCTGATCTAGAGAGTAATATCAAGGAGTTCATCAACTCTCAAAAGATTTTCAATGCGTCCATAGAGGAAAAACTACTCAAAATTGACGATTCGGCTAAGAGCGTGGATAGAATTTCTTGTGATGTTGATGCTTTGAAAGTTAGATGTGACCCTCCCAAAATCAACATGGATGAAACTTTGAAATCTATGCGTGTTTCCATGATTGAGAGCCAAGAAAGAACCGCCCAAATTCGTGTTATACATGAATGGCTTAAAAAGGCGTGTTCTCGTGATGAGAATCACGAAGATCTTAAAGTGCTTGGTGTGACTCCCATTTAATATTTGTTTTCTTGTGTCAAACCTAATGATTATGGGGCTGGATATGAATCCACTTTGGTTGAAAAGTGCCCAATGCTTCGGAGTCCATATATCTTGATGCTAAAAGCATTAAAAGTAGAGTAGAAGATATTAAAGCTTTGAGTAGTGATGAAATTACTACCATGGATTTCAAGGAATTCAATTATGATAGTTGCTCCTTGATTGAATGCATTTCTTCGATGCAATCCATGTTGAACTCTCCACACGCTTATAGCCAAAACAAAGCCTTTACCGATCATATCGTCGAAGCTATGATAAAATCTCTTGAAGAGAAACTTGAATTGGAAGTCTCTATCCCTAGAAAGCTTTATGATGAGTGGGAACCTACTATCAAAATCAAAATCAAAAACTATGAGTGCAATGCTTTGTGTGATTTGGGTGCTAGTGTTTCTGCGATTCCAAAGTCTTTATGTGATGGTCTGGGTTTTAATGAGATTGAAGAGTGTTCTCTTAATTTGCATCTTGCTGATTCTACGGTCAAGAAACCCATGGGAAGGATCAATGATGTTCTTTTTATTGCAAATAGGAACTACGTACCCGTGGATTTCATTGTGCTTGACATTGATTGCAATCCTACATGCCCCATTATTCTTGGTAGACCTTGACCTACGGGTCCATAGCTAGTAACTAGATGGCTTCTTCTCTCTCTTGGATCTTCAATACAAAGTTCTCCATGATCTTCATGGAGATCTATCCAATGGAATCTTCTTTTGCGTTGTGTTTGTCGAGATCCGATGAATTGTTGATTTATGATCAGATTATCTATGAATCTTATTTGAGTTTCTTCTGATCTCTCTTATGCATGATTTCATATCCTTGTAATTCTCTTCGAGTTGTGGGTTTTGTCTGGCCAACTAGATCTATGATTCTTGCAATGGTAGAAGTGCTTGGTTTTGGGTTCATACCGTGCGGTGACCTCACCCAGTGACAGAAGGGGTAGCGAGGCACGCATCGTGTTGTTGCCATCAAGGGTAAAAAGATGGGGTTTTCATCATTGGTTTGAGATTATCCCTCTACATCATGTCATCTTGCTTAAAGCGTTACTCTGTTCGTCATGAACTCAATACACTAGATGCATGCTGGATAGCGATCGATGTGTGGAGTAATAGTAGTAGATGCAGAAAGTATCGGTCTATTTGTCTCGGACGTGATGCCTATATGTATGATCATTGCTTTAGATATGTCATGACTTTGCGCGGTTCTATCAATTGCTCGGCAGTAATTTGTTCACCCACCGTAACACTTGCTATTTTGAGACAAGCCTCTAGTGAACACTATGGCCCCTAGGGTCTACTCCACACCATATTTCCAGCCTTACACTTCTTACTTCGTTGCAGTTTCCGCCTTCAGATCTCACTTTGCAAACAATCTTGAAGGGATTGACAACCTCTTTGAAGCGTTGGGTGCAAGCTTGTTTGTGTTTGCGCAAGTACTCTGGACTTGACGAGACCCTCCTTCTGGATCGATACCTTGGTTCTCAAACTGAGGGAAATACTTACTGCTCCTTTGCTGCATCATCCTTTCCTCTTCAAGGGAAAAAACAATGCAAGGTGAGCCTGTGTCAACGTGTCAATTTCGGGCACTCTTGTTTGTGGGATAGCAAGGAGCACTCAAAGATCTAAATCTCGACAAGGGCTAAATTCCAAAACCTCGCAAAGTAGATACCAGTGTGACTAAGGATGGCAATGGATCGGGTTCGGCCCGGAGCAATATCAAATCCATATCCAAATCCATGGGGATGTTCTTTGCCCATCCATGATGAAAACCACGGGCAAAAAATGGTGTCCATGTCCAAACCCGATGGACATCCATCGGTTATGGATATCCATCGGGTCCTATAAATAGACGTATACATAATACCTTAAAAATAATTAACATAGGACAACATTGGAAAGGCGCACAACATTAAATAACTTTCCAAAATCTCACAAAATGATATTGGAGAAGTGCACCACATGAAATAAGATCTCAGATTCTCATAGAATGACATTGCAGAACATGAGATCAGCAATTCAGCACAAGTACGCAATTACATCCTTAATTCCTCATGGAATGACATAGTAATAGCTAGGTTAACATTCCCAGCAATAGCCTCGACATCTACTTGTGTTCCATCATGACAAGCCATTGCACTATACAAGAAAAAAATCTTTAGTTTCAGTTAAAGTGAATTTGGTCATGTCTTACGTAGTTCAGCACTGTGATATCTTTTCTTCAACACATGTATGACGAAGTTTAGCACATGGCATGGACTAAGTTGAGAAGATTAACAGGCACATCTATAGATTAGGTCATGTGTATAAATGTGGAATCTGATTGAAATTGACTGCTACAAATATACTGTTCTCTTTTTCTCTGATTTGCAGTCAAATCTCACATTTTAGTAAGATTTGTAGTATAATTCTATTGAAAATAACCACTACAGATCACATAATGCATTTTTTATCTCTTGCCATGAACTACCAAACACAAATTGACCACTATAAATTTCTTATTCTCTACTCCAATTGCTAATGCAAAGTCACAAACAAGCACGTCATGCACAAGAACACTAGACGTACATGAGCAGGAACAAGAAACTCACCCTAACGGTTGGTTGTTTGGCCACGACAAGGTCCTACTCCCCGTGGTGGTGTGCGTCCGCCTTGCTGCACCTCCGTGCTGCCATACTTCTGGTCGTGCGCGCCACCGCACGCTGCATCGTCGTTCTCCACCTTGATGCATTCTTGGAAAAGCTAAGATGGAGGAGTGGAGGAGATCTATGGAGATGAAGTCGACCAGCCACGTGCCCGTGGAGTTGGTTGTTGCAGTGTGGCATAACATGGTGGACAGCGGCGCCACTATTTCTAGGTGTGCAGGAGTAAGAGTCGAGGAGACGAGAAGGTCCTTAATGATGATTAACGAGTGCTATACCGAGGAGATGAAAATGCAAAGGAGCGGTGGAGTAACTACTTGGTGGGGATTAGAGCAAGGACAATAATAGAGCTGGCTGCCGGCTGTAAGCTCATGTCATTTTACCTATAACCCATCTTATAGCTAACATATACAATAGTTGGTTAGAAAAGTGTACTACTTATTTATTATATGGCCCACCTTTCAGTCTCACATAGTGCCTAGGAGCACGTGCTAGAGCTGGCTCTTAACTAAGAGCTCGCTTACCTTCTCCCTCCTCCAACTAAGCAAAAATATACTACTTTATTTCTTATAGCAAGCTGACTCAGCTTTATTGTACTTGCTCTTAGGGGAAGGGGAGGTGGGCTGGTCGAGACGTGGAGTATTCCTTGGTGGGGTCGCGAGGATTAGGTAAATTTCTTTTGATTTTTATTATATATAATTTTTCATTATATATAAATATAAAAGTACAGGCTATATACTTACGGGTCGTGTTCGGGTATATCCACTGGCATAAAATTATATTCATGCCCTATCCATAATTAGTCGGGTCGGGTTTGGACGATCTCCATGGATATAAAATTGTATCCAAAACCTATCCATCCGGATCGGGTATCCGTGGATATCCATGTCCATGGATAAAATTTCCATCCCTAAGCGTGACCAACCTCAAAATCCCGGTCCCACCGAAGCCTAGGGTTGATCAGTTTTATCATATTGGTGTAACCGAGTTTGGCTTTTCGGCCTCACCGAGTTTCACTACCACTTGACAATTGTGGAACTCAGTGGCACTGAAAATCTCAGCTCAGTGTCACCGACAGTGAAGTGATATATATATTAGCGGACCCGACGGTTGGAAATTTATTCAAACGTTGACCTGTCGTACCCCTTTGCTGTCAGGCCCTGGTCCTCGGACATCTACTTGTTTTCTCCCATGTGCCTTCGCCAGGAGTCCTCGCCGCCGTCAGGATCTTCACCATCGTCGTCGCTGCAGCGGATCCACGCCGAGTTAGGGTATGGATTCGAATTCCCTTTGCGCTTAATCTGATTCTTGTGCAAAAGGTTATGCCATTACATGTCCACAATTGCTACAAGTTCAATCCAATAGAAAAATTCCTTATATTAGCGAGCAAAGAAGAATTTAGGTTTAACAGTCTGCGAGATTGAATCTCAATGTCACTGAGTTGCAAAAGTCGATAGTACCAATTTTGGATTTAGGGTTACTCAGAATGTTCTCGGTGGAATCGAATCCTCTGTTTTGGTGAAACCGAAAAGGGTGCCAAGACCATGTAAAAGAGAACATGTGTCTCGGTGTCTCCGAAAATTCTAACTCGGTGGAACCGAAATCCTATTTTGCTAAAAGTTAAAACTAAATTGTTCGGAGTTCAAAATTGACAAAACTTCTGCAATTTTGTGAGGCCTATCTTTTCTAGCTCTTCTATATCTTTTCACAAGGTGTGCTTCTCTGTCAGTCTGCTAGTCTGCTTGTCTGCTTGGTCTTGCAAAATGTGAGGTTCCCATGATAGTCAGAACAACTTCAGTGAGCCCCATGTTGAAACTAACTCAAGCAGTAGTCCTGAGAGGACCCCTTCTGATCCAGGTACCCCCAGCTCCCATGGCATGCCCAAGGAAGCTACCAGGTCTAGAAGGAAGCTCAATTATGATGAAGAAGATGCTGATTTCATCCCTGATGAATCTGCTCCCCAAAAGCAGAAGGAGAAGACCACAGTCACGAAGACCGTGAGGAAGGAGTATGCTAAACCTTCTGAAGCTAGGCTTACCAAGAAGCCAAATGTGAAGAGAGCCAAGAATAGGATTCTCCATGTTGTTGCTAAGCAAACCACCATGTATGAAGATCCAACAGAAACTGCTGATGATGATGAGGAGGAAGAGATTCCAGCTGAGGTCCCTCCTCCAGAGAAGACTAAGCTGATGGCTGATGCTATGCCAAAAAGCCTTATGCTCCCAAGAAGTCTTCTGGTCCTAAGAAGCCTGTAGCTCCCAAGAGGACTACAAAGGGTATTCCTGCAACTGATCAGAAGAGATCTTGTGGATATTCTCCATACACTCAAATGCTTATCAATGCCAAGATTGGCAAGCATGCATATCAACTTGATCTTCCCCACCTACCTCTTCAACCTGATTTTGAAGACAATGAAGTTGTGATGGATGACACCCATCCCAAATCAGCTACTGCTAGAGAAGCAATAGAGGCAGCAGCTGCACAGGTTGCTAGGAATGCCCCGGCTCAACCCCCACCGCTCAAAACTAGAGATGAGCAGATGTCCTTCTTGGTCAGCACCATCCAAGGGATGGAGAAGAAAGTTTCTGAGATCTTGCTGAACCAGAGTAGTCTAGAGAGGATCGTGGAGAGAAAATTCCATGACCTGAATGTTAAGGTGACAGAGTTGACCACCACTATTCAGCAACTTCAGCATGAAGTTGACTCAGTGGAGATTCTACGCTCCAGCGATGATGATGATGATCATGATGATGATTCACCTATTCGTACTAGCACTCAGTTCACGACCCAGACTAGGTCAGCAGTTGTGCCAGTACCGGATGCAAGCCCATCTTCGTCAGCTCAAGCTTCAGCTCCTCCTCCTGCACCTCCAGTGTCTACACCTCTAGCTCAAGCGATATCTGTAGAAGCCTTCATCAATGCTCTCTTGTCCACTCCATCTTCAGCTACCGGGGGAGATCGTGCCCAGAGAGACGCTTAGTTCTAGACCTTTGAACTTTTTTGTAACTTGTTGCCAAAGAGGGAGAAGTGTATAGATCAAATAGGGCTTAGAGAGGGAGAGCTTTGCATTTTATTTGCTCTCATTTGGTTTCTTCAAAACTTTTGGTCTTTCGGATGACTTTATACGTTTAGTGGTGTGTTTGATCATGCGTTATGGTAGTTTGATGCTACCACGTTATTACTTTTGAGTTATCTACATGTTGATCATTCACGTCTTGTTTGGTGCTATGTGCATTATCTTTTCATTTGTATCATTTATGCGCACCACCAAGTTGTATGTGACATGGAAGAATAATCCATGATCCAAATCGATTGTGAATTTGCACTAGAATGCAAATTCAAAATAATGTACAAATTTAGGGGGAGCTCTTGCTTTTCACATACTTCTCAAAGCGTTGATGCTAATCATTGAGTATATCTTTTGTCGAAACTTTGATCTATATGTTGTCATCAATTACCAAAAATGGGGAGATTGAAATCACAATTGCTCTCTAATGTGGTTTTGGTAATTAATCACAACATATGCATCATTGGACTAATGAGTTTATTCAAGTATATTTCAGAAAAGTTCAAAGATGCTCTGCCTATAGGATTGTGAGGAGATGCCCCTTGATGCAAGGAAGGAATAGGATTGGCTCAATCCTAAAGGAAGAAGACTCTTTATTTTATACTTTGTGGGAAATCACTTTGAGTCTATAGGAAAGCTAATACTATTAAAAGGGGATGAAGTATTATGATGAACTCGTTGCTCAAGTGCTTAGAGGTATGATACGTCCATTTTGCATCATGCTTTCATGTTGATATTTATCATTTTATGGATTGTTATTATACTTTGTGGTACCATACTTATGTCTTTTCTCTCTTATTTTGCAAGGTTTATTTGAAGAGGGAGAATACCGGCAGCTGGAATTCTGGACTGGAAAAGGAGCAAGCCTGAGTCATCTATTCTGCGCAACTCCAAATGCCCTGAAAATCAACGTGGAATTTTTTGGGAATATATAAAAAATACTGGGCGAAAGAAGTGTCGGAGGGGAGCTGCCAGGGGCCCACAAGCCTCGTAGTCGCAGCCTGCCCCACTGGTCGCGGCTACACGGCTTGTGGGCACCCTGGTGGCCCACTGGCCCCTCTTCTGCTATATGAAGGGTTTCGTCCGGAAAAAATCAAGGCGGAGCTTTTTCGAGGAGGCGCCTCCATCACGAGGCGGAACTTGAGTAGAACCTATCTAGAGCTCCGGCAGGACGATCCTGCCAGGGAACTTCCCTCCCGGAGAGGAAAATCGTCGCCATCGTCATCACCAACACTCCTCTCATCGGAGGGGACTCGTCTCCATCAACATCTTCATCAGCACCATCTCATCTCCAAACCCTAGTTCATCACTTGTAACCAATCTCCGTCTCGCGACTCCGATTGGTACTTGTAAGGTTGCTAGTAGTGTTGATTACTCTTTGTAGTTGATGATAGTTGGATTACTTGGTGGAAGAGTTTATGTTAAGATCCTTGATGCTACTCATTACCTCTATGGTCATGAATATGATTATGCTTTGTGAGTAGTTACTTTTGTTCCTGAGGACATGGGATAAGTCATGCTAATAGTAGTCATGTGAATTTGGTATTCGTTCGGTAATTTGATATGTTGTATGTTGTTTCTCCTCTAGTGGTGTTATGTGAACGTCGACTAGATAACACTTCACCATTATTTGGGCCTAGAGGAAGGCATTGGGGAGTAGTAAGTAGATGATGGGTTGCTAGAGTGACAGAAGCTTAAACCCCAGTCTATGTGTTGCTTCGTAAGGGGCTGATTTGGATCCACTAGTTTAATGCTGTGGTTAGACTTTGTCTTAATTCTTCTTTCGTAGTTGCACATGCTTGCGAGAGGGGTTAATCATAAGTGGGATTCTTGTCCAAGTCAGGGCAGTACCCAAGCGCCGGTCCACCCACATGTCAAACTATCAAAGTAACGAACGCGAATCATATGAACTTGATGAAAACTAGCATGAAAGAAATTCCCGTGTGTCCTCGGGAGCGTATTTCCTCCTATAAGACTTTGTTCAGGCTTGTCCCTTGCTACAAAAGGGATTGGGCCACTTTGCTGCACCGTTGCTGCTACTTGTTACTTGTTACTTTTCACCTGCTACGTTTCACCTCACTACACCATCACTTGTTACCGCTACTTTCAGTGCTTGTAGTTATTACCTTGCTGGAAACCGTTTATCAGAGCCTTCTGCTCCTCGTTGGGTTCGACACTCTTACTTATCGAAACTACTAAGATTGATCCCCTATACTTGTGGGTCATCAAGACTCTTTTCTAGCGCCATTGCCGGGGAGTGAAGCGCCTTTGGTAAGTGGAATTTGGTAAGGAAACATTTATATACTGTGCTGAAATTTATTGTTACTTGTCACTATGGAAACTGTTCCTTTGAGGAATTTGTCCGGGGTATCTTCACCACGAACGGAAGCACGAGGAGTTGTTCCTCAACCTAAGGTACCTACTGAAAATATCTTTTATGAAATTCCTTCGGGTATGCTTGAGAAAGTGCTGCTAATCCTTTTCCAGGAGATGGATCATCACATCCATACTTGCATCTAATCTATGTAGATGAAGTTTGTGGTTTATTTAAGCTTGCAGGTGATAACCCACAAGTATAGGGGATCAATTGTAGCCTTTCTCGATAAGTAAGAGTGTCGAACCCAACGAGGAGCTAAAGGTAGGACAAATATTCCCTCAAGTTCTATCGACCACCGATACAACTCTACGCACACTTTACGTTCGCTTTACCTAGAACAAGTATGAAACTAGAAGTACTTTGTAGGAGTGATAGGATAGGCTTGCAAGAAAGTAAAGAACACGTAAATAAAACTAGGGGCTGGTTAGATAAAGAAACAACTGCGAGTGTCTAACGAGTGTGGAAAATTGGTGGTAGGAGTTGCGGAATTGTCCCTAAGCAATTGACTACGCTACTAGATCGATAGCAAGTATTATGTGGGAGAGGCCTCTGCTAGCATGTCATCCCTTACTTGGAATTATATGCACTTATGATTGGAACTATTAGCAAGCGTCCGCAACTACTAACGTTCATTAAGGTAAAACCCAACCATAGCAATAAGATATATTGGTTCCCCTTCAATCCCATATGCATCAATTTCTATGCTAGGTTTGAAGCTTCTGTCACTCTAGCCTGCCAATACATAGTCCTATCAACATACAACTAACCCTATGGTGTGATACACGCGTGCGATCATATGATGGGCACCAAAGGACAGCAACATAACCACAAGCAAATTAAATCAATCATAGCAATCCATCAATCACCGATAGGACAACGATAATCTACTCAGACATCATAGGATAGCAACACATCATTGCATAATAATATGTAGCATAAAGCACCATGTTCAAGTAGAGGGTACAGCGGGTTGCGGGAGAGTGAACCGCTGAATATAGATGGGGGAAGATGATGGAGATGTTGGTGAAGATGACGGAGGTGTTGGTGTAGATCGCCGTGACACGATGATGTCCCGGGCGGCGTTCCGGCGCCGCCGGGAGAGAGGGGGAGAGAGCCCCCTCCTTCTTCTTCTTCCTTGACCTCCTCCCTAGATGGGAGAAGGGTTTCCCCTCTGGCGCATGGTCTCCATGGCGGCGAAGGGGCGAGAGCCCCTCCGAGATTGGATATCTCTCTCTGTGTCCTTCTGTTTCTGCGCTCTCAGATTCTGCGTTTCACCGTTTCCTAAATTCCTGGAGATTCGTAAATCCGATTGGGCTGAAATTTTAACACGATTTTCTTACAGATATTATCTTTCTTGCGGCGAAAGAAGGGCTCCAATCGCCTTAAGGAGTGGCCACAAGCCTGCCTGCCGCAGGCCCACCCCCTGGTCACAGCGACAGAGCTTGTGGGCACTCCGTGCATCGCCTCACGTTGATTCTTCTTCCCAAAAATCATAAATAATCCAAAAAAAATCCCCGTAAGTTTTTATTACGTTTGGACTTTGTTTGGTATGGATATTCTGCGAAACAAAAGACATGCAACAAACAGAAACTGGCACTGGGCACTGGATCAATATGTTAGTCCCAAAAATAGTATAAAAAGTTGCCAAAAGTATATGAAAGTTGTAGAATATTGGCATGAAACAATCAAAAATTATAGATACGACGAAGATGTATCAGCATCCCCAAGCTTAATTCCTGCTCGTCCTCGAGTAGGTAAATGATAAGAAAGATAATTTTTGATGTGGAATGCTACCTAGCATAATCTTGATCATATAATCTAATCATGGCATGAATACTAAAACACGAGTGATTCGAAGCAATAGTCTATCATTTGACATAAAGACAATAATATTTCAAGCATACTAACAAAGCAATCATGTCTTCTCAAAATATCATGGCCAAAGAAAGTTATCCCTACAAAATCATATAGTCTGACTATGCTCCATCTTCCCCACACAACGTATTTAAATCATGCACAACCTTGGTTTTAGCCAAGCAATTGTTTCATACTTTAGTGTTCTCAAACCTTTTCAACTTTCACGCAATACATGAGCGTGAGCCATGGACATAGCACTATAGGCGGAATAGAATATGGTGGTTGCGGAGAAGACAAAAAAAGGAGGAGATAGTCTCACATCAACTAGGCGTATCAACGGGCTATGGAGATGCCCATCAATAGATATCAATGCGAGTGAGTAGGGATTGCCACGCAACGGATGCACTAGAGCTTATAAGTGTATGAAAGCTCACAAAAGAAACTAGTGGGTGTGCACCCAACTTGCTTGCTCACGAATACCTAGGGAAATTTTGAGGAAGCCCATCATTGGAATATACAAGCCAAGTTATATAATGAAAATTTCCCACTAGTATATGGAAGTGACAACATAGGATACTCTCTGTAATGAAGATCATAGTGCTATTTGAAGCACAAGTGTGGAAAAAGGATAGTAGCAATTGTCCCTTCTCTCTTTTCTCTCATTTTTTTTTGTGGGCTCTTTGGCTTCTCTTTTTTTTGTGGGCATCTTTGGCCTCTTTTTTGTAAATGGGCTTCGCTGGCCTCTTTTATTTCCTCACATGGGACAATTATCTATTAATAATGATCATCACACTTACAACTCAATACTTAGAGCAATGACGACTCTATATGAAATGCCTTCGGTAGTGTACCGTGACAATGATCTAGCATAGCAATGAGATCAAAAAGCGGACAAGCCATGGAAACATCATGCTAGCTATCTTACGATCATGCAATGGCAATATGGAAGTGGTGGCACATGTCATGAGACGGAACCGTGGTAGTTGCATGGCAATATATCTCGGAATGGCTATGAAAATGACATAATAGGTAGGTATGGTGGCTGTTTTGAGGGAGGCTATATGGTGGGTGTAATGCACCGGCGAAAGTTGCGCGGTACTAGAGAGGCTAGCAATGGTGGAAGGGTGAGAGTGCGTATAATCCATGGACTCAACATTAGTCATAAAGAACTCACATACTTATTGCAAAAGTCTATTAGTCATCGAAACAAGGTACTACACGCATGCTCCTAGGGGAAAGGTTGGTAGGAGTTAACCATCGCGCGATCCCGACCTCCACACAAAGGATGACAATCAATAAATAAATCATGCTCCGACTTCATCACATAACGGTTCACCATACGTGCATGCTACGGGAATCACAAACCATAACACAAGTATTTCTAAAAATACACAATTACTCACTAGCATGACTCTAATATCACATATTCATGTCGCAAAACTGTTGCAAGGAATCAAACATATCATATTCAGTGATCTACAAGTTTTATGTAGGATTTTATGACTAACCATGTGAATGAACAAAACTGTTGCACGGAAGCATGATCTACAGCTCATGTTATTTCTACAAAAGATATGCCCCGCTCTAACAAATATAAGTGAAGCAAAAGAGCATTCTACAAATGGCGGTTTTCTATGTGTAGGGAACAGGAAATCCAAACTTCAAAAGATATAAGTGAAGCACAAGAAGCATTCTATAAAGCCAACCAAGGACTATCTCATACCATCATGGTGCATAAAAGAAAAAGGAAAAATAAACACAAAAGACGCTCCAAGCATTTGCACATATCATGTGACGAATTAAAATATAGCTCCGAGTAAAATTACCGATAGATTGTAGACGAAAGAGGGGATGCCTTCCGGGGCATCCCCAAGCTTAGACGCTTGAGTCTTCCTTGAATATTACCTTGGGGTGCCTCGGGCATCCCCAAGCTTAGGCTCTTGCCTCTCCTTATTCCTTCATCCATCGTGCTCTCACCCAAAACTTGAAAACTTCAATCACACAAAACTCAACAAAACTTCGTGAGATCCGTTAGTATAATAAAATAAATCACCACTTCAAGTACTGCTGTGAACTCATTCTAAATTCATATTAGCATTATATCTACTGTAATCCAACTTCACCATGGTTCATACCCCCCCCCCCCCCGATACTACCCATAGATTCATCAAAATAAGAGAACAATGCATAAAAAACAGAATCTGTCAAAACAGAACAGTCTGTAGCAATCTGTATATTCCGTATACTTCTGATATCTAAAAAAATCTGAAAAATTGCATATCAATCAGCATCAAAAAGAATCAACTCAAAAGCTCTTCCAGAATAAAAATGAAATTTAATTTCGTGAGCAGAAAGTTTCTGTCTTTTCTCAGCGTGATCAAACAACTATCACCCAAACTAATCATAAAGGCTTTGCTTGGCACATTATTTTTAAAAACACAAAGGAATTGTACAAGGGGATAATTATTTTTGTGAGAAACTTCCATGAAAAATTCTACATTGTTTCCATGAGCATGAACACAAGTGTTCAAGGCCGACCCTCACTTCCGCAATGCATCACCTTTCAGTCGCTTCTCTTTTTGAAAACGTTTAAAGTTCCCCTCTATATTTTTTGTTTTTAAACTAAATAAAAGCACTCAACAGAAATAGATGACTCTCTAAAACTTCCGGGTTGTCTCCCAGGCAGCGCTTTCTTTAAAGCCATTAAGCTAGGCATAAAGTGCTCAAGTAATGGATCCACCCGGATCCCAAGGTATATTGACGTCACATGTGCTTCCCCAGCAATAGTGCCAGAAAAGTGTTGATCCTACAATCTCTAGTGTTAGCTAGACGAATGCTTATGACAACGAACCTTCTCCTGTAACGGCGCCAGAAGAATGCTGATAGCACTCCCTGGTAATGAAACTGGAAGAATGTTGTTGATGGCCCACCAGCGCGTGGGTTCGCAGCAGTTTTCGAGGGTAGAGTATTCGACCCAAATTTGTTGGTTTGCACGTCGGGAGGTGAGAGTATACTCTCAAGTATTAGCAGCTGAATTTATCAGATTCAACCACACCTGAAAGATTAGTATCTGCAAGCACAGTAGTAACAGCAAAGTAACGAGTAACGACAGTGTAACGAGCAATAGCAGTGGCAAGGAACAGCAGTAGTGACAGCAGTAGCAAGTAGCAACAGTAGCAGGCGACAGTAGTAGAAACAGTAGTAGCAGCAGCAGCAGAACAAGACAAGTAACAGCAGTAGCAACAGTAGTAGCAACAACAGAGCAAGACAAGTAACAACAGTACCAACAGTAGTAGTAGCAGCAGCAGAGCAAGACAAGTAACAGCAGTAGGAGAAACTCGTAGACAATGGGTCGGTGATTTGTTTGGATGATATTCATCATGCAACAGCTATACCACAGAGAGATATGTGGCTAGCTCTCGTTCGTCAATGTGATCTAGGCATGCATTCCGTGTGTCGTCATACGTGCTTAGGGAAAAGAACTTGCATGACATCTATTGTCCATCCCTCCCGTGGCAACAGGGTCCAAAAGGAAACTACGGGATATTAAGGTTCTCCTTTTAATAAAGAACCGGACCAACGCATTAGCACTTGGTGAACACATGAACTCCTCAAACTATGGTCATCACCAGTAGTGGTTCCGATTATTGTCACTCCGGGGTTGTCGGATCATAACACATAGTAGGTAACTACAACTTGCAAGATCGGATCTAAAACACACATATATTGGTGACAACATAATAATTTCAGATCTGAAATCATGGCACTCGGGCCCTAGTGACAAGCATTAAGCATGGCAAAGTAGTAGCAACATCGAATCTCAGAACATAGTGGATACTAGGGATCAATCCCCATCAAAACTAACTTGATTACATGATAGATCTCATCCTACTCATCACCGCCGAGTGAGCCTATGAATAGATTACTCGCGTATGATGAAGAGCTTCATGGAATTGGAGAGGGAAGAAGGTTGATGATGACGATGGCGACGATTTCCCCTCTCCGGAGCCCAAGACGGACTCCAGATGTGCCCTCCAGATGAAGAACAGGTGGTGGCGGCGCCTCCGTATCGAAAACGCGACGAAAACTTCTCTTTTTATTTTTTCTGGGACGAAAGACAACTTATAGAACTGGAGTTGGGGCGGCAGGTGCCTGTGGGCCCCACAAGCCTGCCCACCGCCACCAGGGGGTGGTGGCGGAGCAGGGGCTTGTGGCCAACTGGCCCACCCCCTGAGGTGGAACTTGGCGCGGGTATTTTTGATATTTTCCAAAACTGCTCCGCATAAATTTTCAAGACGTTTGAAGAACTTTGATTTCTGCACAAAAATAACACCAAGGCAATTCTGCTGAAAACAGCGTCAGTCCAGGTTAGTTCCATTCAAATCATGCAAATTATAGTCAAAAACAAGGGCAAAAGAGTTTGGAAAAGTAGATACGTTGGAGACGTATCAACTCCCCCAAGCTTAAAACCTTGCTTGTCCTCAAGCAACTCAGTTGACAAACTGAGAGAGAAAGAAAGAACTTTGACAAACTGTGTTTGATCTTGTTGTTGCAACTATGCCTAACTCATAACCAGAATTTCAGCAAGGTCACAAGTTAACCACATAAGCAAATGACACAAAGGTCTCAGGGTGAACTAATATCAATGGCATAATCAGCTAACGAGCAAATAATAATGAGTTTCAAATACCAACACTTCAATCAAAGCAAGCATGAAGCAATATGAATAAGTGGTATCTCGCTAGCTCTTTGTGAGACCGCAAAACATAAATGCAGAGCACCTTCAAAGATCAAGGGCTGACTAAACATTGTAATTCATAGCAGCGAAGATCCAGTCATAGTCATACTCAATATCAATCAAAAGCAAAGCATAGAAATGATAGAGGTGCTCACTAATTGGTGCTTATATAAGAGGAGGATGACTCAACAGGAAAATAAATAGACAGGCCCTTCGCAAAGGGAAGCATTGATTTGCAGAGGTGCCAGAGCTCAAGCTTTGAAAACAGAGATAATAATTTTGGGTGGCATGCTTTCATTGTCAATGCAATGACCAAGAGTTCTCAATATCTTCCATGCTACTCATGCTATAGGCGGTTCCCAAACAGAAAAGTAAAGTTTTAACTACCCCACCACCAATCAATCACACTCCACGGCTAGCCGAATCCTCGGGTACCGTCCATACTAACATCAATCCGGGGGGGTCTTATTTTACAGTTATGTTTTCGATTTAAGCATGGAACTAGGCATCCCAAATACCGGCCCCTTTCTCGTGAAGGAGTGTGAATAAACACATGTCGAGGATAACACTCATAGCATGGAAGATACCAATAGCCCTCTGTCACCACATGAGCGGTTCGGGCATGCAAAACAGATTTATTTCTTGAAGGTTTAGAGAGTGGCACATGCAAATTTACTTGGAACGGCAGGTAGATACCGCAAATAGGTAGGTATGGTGGACTCTCATGGAAAAACTTTTGGGTTTATGGAAGTGGATGCACAAGTAGTATTCCCGCCTAGTACAAGTGAAGGCTAGCAGAAGACTGGGAAGCGACCAACTAGAGAGCGACAACAGTCATCAAGATGCAATGAGTTTAACTAACATTGAATGCAAGCATGAACAGGATATAAATCACCATGAACACGAACATCATAGAGGCTATGTTGATTTTGTTTCAACTACATGCATGAACATGTGCCAAGTCAAGCTACTTGAAACATTCAAAGGAGAATACCATCCTATCATACTACATCATAGTCATCTCAAAATCTATGTTGGCAATCAAGACAAACCATTATAAGCTCTCGGCTAAATAAGCATGGCATCAGAAACTATGATCTCTAAGTTGTCATTGCAAACATGGTTCTCTCACAACAAAGCTAAATCTGGGTCGACAAGCTAGTCATATTTACAAAAACAAAATAGATAGAGTTCATACCAGCTTTTCAGTCTCAGTCACTTCATCATATATCATCATTGTTGCCTTTCATTTGCACGATCGAACAATGAAAACGATAATAAGCGCATTGGACTAAGCTGAATCTGCAGGCAAACACAAAGGAGAAGACAAAATAATATGGCTCTTTGAAAGCTAAACAGGTAAGCATGTAAGAACCACTAAACATTGTAACCAATATCTTCTACCTTAACAGAAAGAAAAACAAAGCTATTTACACGGGAAAGCTCCCAACAAGCAAAAGAAGAAAGAAAAATCTTTTTGGGTTTTCTCAAAAGGACACAAAACAAGAAAACGAAAAGAAACTAGCATGGATAATACAGTGGCAAAGTGTAAACACCGGCTAACAAAGCGAAAGCATAAGCATGAATGTAAAGTCGGTGAGAACACGTACTTCCCCAAGCTTAGGCTTTTGGCCTAGCTTGGTCTACTCCCATGGTGGGTCCTGGCGATACCCAAAGTCATAATGGGTATTATACTGGAGTGTTGCAGCCACTGCCTGAATAGCTGCCTCACGAAGTCGAGCAACAGTCGCCTCCCTCTCATACTCCTCTGCCTCTCCTATGGTTATGTAGTATCTTCGTTTAACCTGAAAGTCAAAGAGAGCAGGAGCAGGAAGGGTAATATGGAAAACACGTTGCCGGTTAAATATCAAGCGGTATAGGAGAGATCCATGATCTCTCTCAAGGAACTAGTAGCGTGTTAGAGCGACACGATCGAGGTAGGCTGTACGGAGAGGAGGGTCTTCTGGACGGATGGATACCCCAAGAAAATTTGCTAAGCGTGTAGCATAAACTCCACCAAAGAAATCCCCCTCACTGGCATTTTTATTCAGCCTCCTTGCTATAATAGCTCCCATATTGAAGCTCCTGTCACCTGTTACTGCGCTCTTAAGGATACTAAGGTTGGAAGCGCATAGGTGACAATGTGCACCCTTGCCGTTAATGCACCTACCTATGAAGAGGGCAAGGTAGTGCAAAGCAGGGAAATGGATGCTTCCTATGGTGGCTTGCGTGATATCTCTGGTTTCTCCAACAGTTATACTCGAGACAAAGTCTCTCACCGAAGACTTAGGAGGATCAATAACACTACCTCCATCGGGTATCTTGCAAATCCTATTGAAATCATCCAGACCCACGGTATAGGATTTATCGTACAGATCAAACAGTATGGATGATTCATGCCCAGCTAAAAATTTGAATCTACGCATGAAAGAGGCAGTGAGCATAGCATAATGTTCACATTTATCTGAGAGGAATTCTTCTAACCCGGCATTGCGGACAAGTGCATCAAACTCATCCTTGAAGCCTGCTTCGATCATGAAATCATCGGAATGCCATTCACATGGTTGCACCGGTGCGTCCCTTAGTTGAAAAGGTTTGGGCTCCCGGAAGGAGAGACGAGGACCCTTCTTACTTGAGGAACCACCATCAAACTTCCTCCTGAACATAATTTCCTTATGCTGAAATTTTTGAAGTTCAAGAGAAAAGTGAATGAGGACCAACTATACCTTGTAGCAACTACTCCTACTAGTGCCTAGAGACCGTATCACGCGCTAAAACTACTTGGGACCAGCTAAAATCAACTTTTTTAGCTCAAGAAAAGGGTCACCAAGGTAGCAAGAATTCGCAAAGGATAAAGCACTAGAGCAAAAACTAATTGGACCAATGGAGGAGTCACTTACCAAGGAGTAATTTCCCCAAAACAGTTCGGAGAACGGTGCTTTGAGCAAGGAGATCGAAAATCACAGCCAAATGAGCAAGAACACGGGTTTGAGCTGCGAAACAATTTTTTCTCGAGGTGGAAGAAGAGGCTGAGAGCTGGAGTGAGTGGAGGGGGAGCCTGTAGGCCCCACAAGCTTGCACCCCGCCACCAGGGGGTAGCTGGCGGTGGGGGGCTTGTGGCCCACTGGTCAGGCCCCCTGACCAACTCTCAGGCCCAGAAATTTTCAAAAATTCCAGAAAAAATCATACTAAATTTTTAGGACCATCGGAGAACTTTTATTTTCGAGGTATTTTTCTCCAGGACGCTAGAACAGAAAACAGAAAAAGCTAAACTAATTCTATCATTTTTCTTCTAAGCAACAGAAAAGGAAAACTCAAAACAGGCAACAGAAAAGGAAAACTCAAAACAGAGGTATGTGACTCTCCTATTCATCCGTTTCATGGTCATCGAAAGAAATCCGTCAATGGGGTTGATCAAGTCCTTATGACAAAACCTTATCGAATCGTAAGAGAGAACGGAGAATTTTTTAATAGCCACTAAGTCACCTCAATGGGGATATGTATCTCCCCAACAAGCAAATCATACTTCATCTTGACACAAGGAATAGGGCATTCAAAGCTCCCAATGAGAATCGATGAAGTCTTTTCGATAGCATTGATGCAATGTACTGGATATCGTTTCTTCAGAAAGTGCACGGTGTGCTCATTACCGTTGACATGGAAAGATACATTGCCTTTGTTGCAATCTATAACAGCCCCTGCAGTGTTTAAAAAAGGTCTTCCGAGGATGATAGCCATGGCATCGTCCTCGAGAATATCCAAGATAACAAAGTCTGTTAAGATAGTGGTATTAGCAACCACAACAGGCACATCCTTGCAAATGCTGATAGGGAAAGCAGTTGATTTGTCAGCCATTTGCGGAGAAATTTCAGTGGGTGTCAACTTATCCAACTCAAGTCTATGATAAAGAGAGAGCGGCATAACACTAACACCGGCTCCAAGGTCACATCAGGCAGTTCTTACGTAGTTTCCTTTAATGGAGCAAGGTATAGTGGGCACTCTGGGATCACCAAGTTTCTTAGGAGTTCCACCTTTGAAAGTGTAATTGGCAAGCATGGTGGAGATCTCAAGATCTAGTATCTTCCGTTTATTAGTCATGATATCTTTGATGTACTTGGCATACGGAGACATCTTGAGCATATCAGTTAACCGCATCTGCAGAAAGACGGGTCTTATCATCTCAACGAAGCGTTCAAAATCCTCATCATCCTTTTTCTTGGATGGCTTAGGAGGAAAGGGCATAGGTCTCTGAACCCATGGTTCTCTTTCTTTACCATGCTTCCTAGCAGTAAAGTCATTCTTGTCGTATCTCTTAGGTTGTGGATTCTCAGGATTAACCATAGGTTCAATCTCCACGTCCTCATCATTGCTAGGTTGAGCATTATTATGAACATCATTGTCCACATTGTCACCAGGTTCATGTTCATCACCAGATTGTGTTTCTGCATCAGACGCAGAAATATCATTAGGTTCTTCAGGTGTGATAGTATTTGGTGAACTGGCGTGTAGGTTTTTATCATCCTTCTTCTTCTCTTGAGGATGACTAGGTGTATCAGCATTGATTCCTTGAGAATCTTGATCAATTCTCTTAGGATGACCTTTAGGATACAAAGGTTCCTGAGTCATTTTGCCTCCTCTAGTAATGACTCTCACAGAGTTGTCATTTAATTCATTGAGCAGGTCATTCAGAGCTTTAAGTACTTGTTCTACCTGAGTAGTAATCATAGAGGCATGTTTACTCAGGAGCTTCAGAGCATTGACATTTCTGTCTACACAAGCACTTAAATGGCTAAGCATACGAGTACTTTGTTCGAAATGTCTGCTAACATAATCATTGAAACTCCGTTGTTTGGCAACAAAGTTGTCAAATTCATCAAAGCATAGGCTAGCAGGTTTATCAAAAGGAATATCACTCTCATCAAACCTACGTAGAGAATTCACTTCCACTACCTGTATCGGGTTATCGAGACCATGGATCTCTTCGATAGGTGGTAGATTTTTGACATCTTCAGATCTAATGTGTGGGGACCCCGACTAGCAAGTCGAGTTCCCCGTGCCTAGTGACCCCAAGGATCAATGTTCACTGAACACAGATACTGAATAATCAAGTCTTGCATCCAAGTATCGAAATTATTACATCAAACGACCAGAAGGTCGGGTTCAAGAGCGAGGCCTAAAGCCAAAGTAAATAGATACATCGAGTAGCGGAAACTCGTAAGGGCTAAGCGGTGCCCATGCCATCAAGCCTACACCGACAGGCATTTTGACTTGGAAGCGTCCTAGATCGCAGGCTCGTCTCCGACGGCGTACTCGTCGCCAAACTCCGGTCCTTCCATGCCTGGTCAATAATATAACCAGTGGCAAGCCAATGAGTACTTTGAATGTACTCGCAAACAGCCCATGATATGAACATTGATAGAGAATAATAATAGTAACATGTATCTATGGTGGAATGCAATTTGGTGGAATGATCAGGTATATGCAACAAGTTAAAGAACTACTCTTGAAGAACAGGTTACAGATATCAACATATCTGCTAAGGGTTGAACCATCCGGGTTCACCCTATATGCCAAGTCATCGGACTTGTCATAACCTCAATGTATTAATGAGGGCTAAACCATCCGGGTTTACCCTATATGCCAAGTCACCGAACTTGGTCATTTTATTACTCTCATAACAACACCTTTTTAACACCACACACACTTGGTTTATGCGGAAACGCTGGACGTAGTTTAAGTAGCACCACCCAACTGTCCTTGACCGTGGATACGGCTATTCGAATAGTTTGACACTCTGCAAAGGTAGTACGCTGGACCCACGAGAAACGGGAAACTTCCGTGTCATCCACGACTCACAGTATATCACATATACCCGAGGTAAGTACCCGATCATCATCTTTCCCCTGACGGTACTAGACAAAGAGGTCCACTCGATTGGTACCCATCCCGCATGTTGTACGTCTTACGAGCACCGACTCTGGACAGTATCAACCATGCGGGGACCAATAGTGTGCCTGGAACTCATAATAATGGCATAGTCGTCCTACCTGGCACGACCCCATCACGAGAGTGACACCGATCACTCCCGCCACTAGTAATGTGGCTCTTTGCTAGTACCGACCAGAGTAATCAACAAAGCCCCATCCCATAAAGGGGTATCGTGGTCGTACTGGTAAGATTGGGACGGTCGACACATCATAAATCTAATCCCATTTCCGAAACCATACTCACACAAAAACACCGGTGCATCACTTCACCAAAAGTGATCACCAACTCATCATCACCCTCGGGCATTAGTGGCACCCGACGGGGTTTTCATAAACTCTTTATTTAACTCATCATCATGCTCATGATAAAATGCTCTATCTTTACTTGTCAACATGATATTAACATGACCCTCAAGGGGTAGGGTCAAGCTCAGTGCAATGATCTTATAACTCTACTAGTCAGCATGACAGTAGCATGATCCTAATATATGGTAGGGTCAAGCTCATCATGCTTGTGCTCTGAGGAGCCATATGAATAACATCATCAACATGCAAGGGCTTTGCAGAAGCCTCCGGTGCCATCACCACTATGATGAACCGGCATCGTGATCACATGCAACGGAAAAATACCAACTATACTAGCATGCAACAATGTTTGTGCTCAAGTCATGGTCAAAGGGCTGCATGCCTTGGTCAGCTAGGTATCCGGGGTCTTCGAGGTCTTCCGCTCCGGATCCTCCGTCACTCCGTAACTCTACCGTCGAGAAAGGAATAAATAAATAATAGCTCACACCAAAACAGATCACAAGGTGCTTTTAAAAGTGTTGCAAAGCTTGAATAAATTCACTTTATTATTTTGGAAAATGTTTCCTATGGTTTTTATTAGCTAAGCATATTTATTTAAAAGCAAACAGGAGCAAACAAATGCTTTAAATATCATTTTATTATACCAAAACAGATTCTATTTTTGATAAATGTCAAACTCTACAGAATCAATTACTACACATTTTTAGAAAAAAATTGGTGGAAAAATCATATTTTTCTACTGGCTAAATATTTTTATAAAAATCATTTAAGTTGCAGGTTAAAAATAAAAGAAAAGGCCAGGGGGGGAAACCCAGTCGGCCCAGCCAGCAGACCGGCCACCAGGCGCGCGCGGGCCAGGTTCAAACCTGACCTGCGGGCCTCTGGGGTCAGTGTCAGCGGCTGCGCGCGCTGGCTGCCCCATGACACCGACAGGTGGGCTCCACCTATCGGGTCCTTCTCCTACCTCCAGCCAGAGAGGTGGAGACGGACGCCGGTGAGGCTACCGTTGCCCTCAGGCCAATCTTGGAGCGGGAATGGTTCCCTCGTTCCTCCGCCTACCTGCTCGTGGTCGGGACGTCACCGGAGGTGGTCTGGGTCGCCGGCGACGAGGTGATCATGGCGGAAAGGTTTCGGGTTGGCGTCGAGCTAGTGGCTAGGGGCACGGATTCGCTCGGGGGAGTTGGGGGAAGTGATCCTGGCGTCAAGGGGAGTGCAATGGGAGGTCGGGCGGCGCAGGAGTCGGCGTGTAGCCGGAGATCGACCGGAGCTCCGAGGCGGAGGGGCCTCGGTCGATCTCGAGCACCGGGGCTCTCTGAGCTCGATTGGGCGGCTAGGGGGAGTCTAGTGGTTGTGCTGAAGCTGCCTGGGGGGTGCTGGGGTGCCGGGGGGACCTATTTATAGGCCAGCGGCGGTGAGCCGACTCGGGCGCGCCGGTGATTCACCGTGGCGCGCGTGCGAGGACAGTGAGGTGCTGGCCGCGAAACCACGGGTTCGGGATGTGGTTTAGGACCTCCTGGTGTATCGGCCGCAGAGGGAAAGCGAGTGGGGTCGAGCCGCAGCGATCGTGCATGCTCGGCCGCGTCGGGCGCGCGCGGGCACGCGTCGCCTGAGCTCTTGCGCGAGGAGAGGGGCCCCCTGATGGTAGCTTTGCACAGAGTGGGTGTCGGGGGAGCGTTTGGACATTACTGGGGGGGTTGGAACTGGTCGGGGCGACGTCCCCTTGCTGGAGGTTCTCTGTAGCGCGTCCAGATCGCGGTTTTGGCATGCCACAGCATGCTGGCGCGCTCTGGGGCCCTTTGGACATGTCCTCCATGTCCTGAGTGTTGCTGGGAGTGTGCCTAGCCGTTGTGTGCTAGTGGGAGCACGAGCTGGTCAAAGGAGGCAAGGAACCCAGTGTCGCCAGTACTGGCCTGCGGCTCAAATTGAAGATCTTGTCACTAGTGCTTGGAGTTGGGGAGGGGTTGGTTAACTGGGTGCTCACGGTGTTCTGGGGCTCTAACTCACCAAGTTTGGGGCCTTGACATTGGGTAAAACAGTGGCTAGGAGGGTTTTTACCTTCCTGTCACTAGGTGTTCGACAGTGATTTGGGGTGCTTCCACTCCACCACTGGAACTGAAACTTAACAGGTTTGGTCTTGGGGTAAAAACATTGGGTTTCACCAAATTTGAGCTCCATTGAACAAGTTTAGCTTTGTAAACTTGAAAATGCCTCAAAATGACCAATATTGTCCTTCACAAAGGAAGTGTGGCCAATCAGAGTCTCACAAATCCATCTTTGGTGTGGAGTCCTCATTTGGGGTGTCAAAAACCTCTGCAAAGTTTCAGCTCCATTGGAGAAACTTTGCAATGTAGAGTTGTTCCAACTCTTCTTTGGACAGAGAGGGTTTTGGGCTTATTAGGTGCACTTCCCCACCTTGGATCAAGGTGAGATTTTATGTGAGCACCTAATATGGCTTGGGAGGGCTCGTGTAATTTTATGGGAATTTATTGAGATAATTTCCTTTGGAAACATCTCAAAAAGCTAAAACAGACAGAAATGGTTTTCAGGGTTTTACTCAAATAATATTAATATATAATAGGGTTGAAAATCTTATATATGGAAAATATATGTCCTTCTGAGCTTCCATGAATTTACTCAGAATTTTCTAAGGTAGGAAAGCAATTTTCCTTGTGGGAATATCATTCCTAGCCTTAGTAACAGACATAAATATAAAATAGGAAACTAATATTTTAAATCACCAATTAATGTTTTTAATGAATGAAAATAATATTTGGATCAGATCACTAACTTTGGTTAGAAGTGCCACTTGGCTTCATGAGCTAGTAGTGTATCCCAACATGATGAAGGTGATCTTGATATAAAGGAAAAAGGGTTTTTGAAGAGAGCAAAATAATAAGTTATTCATGGGTTTGAGTCATCAAGCAAGCAAGCATTCACTCATACAAGGGCTGACATTGCACTCACAACATTATTTGAAAAAGTTTTAACAAGCTCTGATTTTTGCAACATAAAATAGTTGTGATGAAAAACAGGGTGTGACATAATGCCTTTCTCTTGCATAGATTTCTTTGCTTCTTGCATATCTTCGAGACTGAGGAATAGAATACCTCTTTTCTTAGGAGTTGGCTTAGGAGGTGGTTCGGGAATAGTCCAAGCATTATCGTTGATCAAGAGGTTATTCAGTAGGGTCTCAGCTTGTTCTACAGTTCATTCCCTAAAAACACAACCGGCACAACTATCTAGGTAGTCTCTAGAGGCATCGGTAAGTCCGTTATAGAGGATATCAAGTATCTCGTTCTTCTTAAGAGGGTGATCAGGCAAAGCATTATGTAGCTGGACGAGCCTCCCCCAAGCTTGTGGAAGACTCTCTTCTTGGAGTTGAGCAAAGTTGTATATTTCTTGCAAGGCAGCTTGCTTCTTATGGGCAGGGAAATATTTCTCATAGAAGTAATAGACCATCTCCTGGGGACTACGCACACATCCAGGAGCAAGAGAGGTGAACCAGGCTTTAGCATCATCCTTTAAAGAGAAAGGAAACAGCTTAAGGATATAGTAGTGGCGGATCTTCTCCTAATTAGTGAAAAGGTTGGCTATTTTGGAAAGTTTGGCAAGATGGGCTATGACCGTCTCAGACTCATAACCGTGAAAAGGATCAGATTTGACCAGAGAGATTATCTCTCGGTCGACAAAGAATTCATAATCCTTATCGGTGACAAAGATAGGCGAAGTAGCAAACTTCGGATCATTTTTCATCCTAACTTCCCGAGATTTTTCCTTCCACTTGAAAATTAATTTCCCAGCGTCATAGGCATCCTTACATGCAAGAAAATCCTCGGCTATCTCTCCCCCCATAACGTAACCCTCAGGTATATCAGGCAATTCATATATAGGAGAGCTAGATCTAGCAGGAGCCAAAGCAGGTTCTATCTCAATAGTATTGGCAGTTTCAGCAGCATCACGAGCATTGGCAGTAACTCTAGCAATATGAGCATGAAGGAACACTCCTAGTGGAACATCAGGTAAAGGAGTATCACTAGCAGTATCAAGCATAGCATCATCAGGCAAAATAGCATCTCTAGCATCATCACGCAAAGCAGTTTCAAGCATAGCATCTCTAGCAGTATCAAGCATAGCATCATCAGGCATAGTATCAAGCATGGCATCTCTAGCAGTAGTATCAAGCATATTATCATCAGGCATAGTATCAAGCATAGCATCTCTAGTAGTAGTATCACGAGCATCATCAAGCACAGGCGACAAATCAATATTTCTAGCAGGAGGTGAAGTCGCAAACTTACTCATAACTGAAGGTGAATCAAGTGCAGAGCTAGATGGCAATTCCTTACCTCCCCTCGTAGTTGAGGGCAAGACTTTGGTCCTTGGATCCTTCGGATTCTTCATAGTGATCAGCAGATATAAATCCCAAGTGACTCAGAGAATATAGCAATACCTCCCCGGCAACGGTGCCAGAAAAATGCTGACGTCAGCTGGGCTTCCCCAGCAATAGTGCCAGAAAAGTGTTGATCCTGCAATCTCTAGTGTTAGCTAGACGAATGCTTATGACAACGAACCTTCTCCTGTAACAGTGCCAGAAGAATGCTGATAGCACTCCCTGGTAATGAAACTGGAAGAATGTTGTTGATGGCCCACCAGCGCGTGGGTTCGCAGCAGTTTTCGAGGGTAGAGTATTCGACCCAAATTTGTTGGTTTGCACGTCGGGAGGTGAGAGTATACTCTCAAGTATTAGCAGCTGAATTTATCAGATTCAACCACACCTGAAAGATTAGTATCTGCAAGCACAGTAGTAACAGCAAAGTAACGAGTAACGACAGTGTAACGAGCAATAGCAGTGGCAAGGAACAGCAGTAGTGACAGCAGTAGCAAGTAGCAACAGTAGCAGGCGACAGTAGTAGAAACAGTAGTAGCAGCAGCAGCCGAACAAGACAAGTAACAGCAGTAGCAACAGTAGTAGCAACAACAGAGCAAGACAAGTAACAACAGTACCAACAGTAGTAGTAGCAGCAGCAGAGCAAGACAAGTAACAGTAGTAGGAGAAACTCGTAGACAATGGGTCGGTGATTTGTTTGGATGATATTCATCATGCAACAGCTATACCACAGAGAGATATGTGGCTAGCTCTCGTTCGTCAATGTGATGTAGGCATGCATTCCGTGTGTCGTCATACGTGCTTAGGGAAAAGAACTTGCATGACATCTATTGTCCATCCCTCCCGTGGCAGCGGGGTCCAAAAGGAAACTACGGGATATTAAGGTTCTCCTTTTAATAAAGAACCAAACCAACGCATTAGCACTTGATGAACACATGAACTCCTCAAACTATGTTCATCACCGGGAGTGGTTCCGGTTATTGTCACTCCGGGGTTGCCGGATCATAACACATAGTAGGTAACTACAACTTGCAAGATCGGATCTAAAACACACATATATTGGTGACAACGTAATAATTTCAGATCGGAAATCATGGCACTCGGGCCCTAGTGACAAGCATTAAGCATGGCAAAGTAGTAGAAATATCAAATCTCAAAACATAGTGGATACTAGGGATCAATCCCCATCAAAACTAACTCGATTACATGATAGATCTCATCCTACTCATCACCGCCCAGCGAGCCTACGAATAGATTACTCACGAACGACGAAGAGCTTCATGGAATTGGAGAGGGAAGAAGGTTGATGATGACGATGGCGACGATTTCCCCTCTCTGGAGCCCAAGACGGACTCCAGATGTGCCCTCCAGATGAAGAACAGGTGGTGGCGGAGCCTCCGTATTGAAAACGCGATGAAAACTTCTCTTTTTATTTTTTCTGGGATGAAAGACAACTTATAGAGCTGGAGTTGGGGGTGACAGGTGCCTGTGCGCCCCACAAGCCTGCCCACTGCCACCAGGGGGGTGGTGGCGGAGCAGGGGGTTGCGGCCCACTGGCCCACCCCCTGAGGTGGAACTTGGCGCAGGTATTTTTGATATTTTCCAAAATTGCTCCCCGTAAATTTTCAGGACGTTTGGAGAACTTTGATTTCTGCACAAAAATAACACCAAGGCAATTCTGCTGAAAACAGCGTCAGTCGAGGTTAGTTCCATTCAAATCATGCAAATTATAGTCCAAAACAAGGGCAAAATAGTTTTGAAAAGTAGATACGTTGGAGACGTATCATATATCAAAGCCAATTTTAATTAGCAATGATTTGAAATTTAGTAGTGAGCACAAGGTAACATATATCATGCAATGACGAAGTCCAACTCTCTTCCTATGCATTGGCATGTCATAAAAGAACAATTCATGCACATCAAGTAAAGGCCAATACATAGCATAAGCAGTTTCTTGCAATTTCATCGCATTGGAAACATAGAGAGGTGGAGATGTAGTTGCTCTCTCATAATAACTGCAAGTAGGAGCAGCAAGCACATGCATATTATATTCATCAAAATAATCATGTGTAACAT
Organism: Hordeum vulgare subsp. vulgare; assembly: GCF_904849725.1. Taxonomy (NCBI): domain Eukaryota; kingdom Viridiplantae; phylum Streptophyta; class Magnoliopsida; order Poales; family Poaceae; genus Hordeum; species Hordeum vulgare. Next base: position 241,609,941 of record NC_058522.1, read on the forward strand.
AAGGAACTATAGCTAGCTCATCTTTATAAGCATCATTCATATTGGCATCATGGCCACAAGCATAGCAAGCATCAAGTTCATCAAAAAGGGATATTTCAAACGAATCCAAGGGATCATAGCATTCATCCTTCGGTAAGAACGAAGGGAAATTAAACAATGTATGAGTTGAAGAGTTACTCTCATTAGAAGGTGGGCACGGGTAGCTAGTCCGCTCTTCCTCCTTTTGTTCTTCGCTCTCCTCGTCATCTTTTTCATCTAATGAGCTCACAGTTTCAGCATTTTCTTCTTCCATAGTTTCCTGCAAAATAATAGTATCTTCTTGGGCAACATAGGATTTCTCCTTAAATCGTTCAATATGGGCATTATATTCATAATTAGTATAACAATAATGAAGCATAGCCAAATTTTCAGATCGGTAAGGAGCATCATCATTATCATCACACCTTTTAAACACAACCTCAATTTCATAAGCACCCATAAAAGCAACAAACTCTTCTATTTGATCCACATCATAGTAATCATATATACCATTAGCATAAGAAGCCAAGGTTCTATGATCATTAAACTCACAAGAAAAGGGAAGGTGTGGAGCCTCCATCCTAGAGCAACAAGTAACACCATGTCTCTTGCATAGTTCCCAAGCATACCAATTCAACAAATGGATTTGATCCCATAAAAGTTTCCCTTTTTGAGTCAAGCGATAATCCCTAAAGTATTCACGTTGATCCAACGTGTATCCCATTATATAATTGAATGGGGCTTTCTCAGGACTATTAAAGAAGTGCATAATAGTTTCCACATAACGAGCCTCGAGGGTTCTAGGAGGTTCCCCATCTCCATGAGTAGCAAGTACACCTATTTTTTTGGGTATTTCGTGTTCCATATCCATAACTAAAGATAGAGAACAACTTAGAACAGCAAATAAATCTACTTAGTGATAAAGCAAACAAGCACACACGAGGATATTCACCCCACGCTATTGCTCCCCCGCAACGGCGCCAGAAAAAGGTCTTGATAACCCACAAGTATAGGGGATCAATTGTAGCCTTTCCCGATAAGTAAGAGTGTCGAACCCAACGAGGAGCTAAAGGTAGGACAAATATTCCCTCGAGTTCTATCGACCACCGATACAACTCTACGCACACTTTACGTTCGCTTTACCTAGAACAAGTATGAAACTAGAAGTACTTTGTAGAAGTGATAGGATAGGCTTGCAAGAAAGTAAAGAACACATAAATAAAACTAGGGACTGGTTAGATAAAGAAACAACTACGAGTGTCTAACAAGTGTGGAAAAGTGGTGGTAGGAGTTGCGGAATTCTCCCTAAGCAATTGACTACGTTACTAGATCGATAGCAAGTATTATGTGGGAGAGGCCTCTGCTAGCATGTCATCCCTTACTTGGAATTCTATGCACTTATGATTGGAACTATTAGCAAGCGTCCGCAACTACTAACGTTCATTAAGGTAAAACCCAACCATAGCAATAAGATATATTGGTGCCCCTTCAATCCCATATGCATCAATTTATATGCTAGGTTTGAAGCTTCTGTCACTCTAGCCTGCCAATACATAGTCCTATCAACATACAACTAACCCTATGGTGTGCTACACGCGTGCGATCATATGATGGGCACCAAATGACAGCAACATAACCACAAGCAAATTAAACCAATCATAGCAATTCATCAATCACCGATAGGACAACGATAATCTACTCAGACATCATAGGATAGCAACACATCATTGGATAATAATATGTAGCATAAAGCACCATGTTCAAGTAGAGGGTACAGCGGGTTGCGGGAGAGTGAACCGCTGAATATAGATGGGGGAAGATGATGGAGATGTTGGTGAAGATGACGGAGGTGTTGGTGTAGATCGCCGTGACACGATGATGTCCCGGGCGGCGTTCCGGCGCCGCCGGGAGAGAGGGGGAGAGAGCCCCCTCCTTCTTCTTCTTCCTTGACCTCCTCCCTAGATGGGAGAAGGGTTTCCCCTCTGGCGCATGGTCTCCATGGCGGCGAAGGGGCGAGAGCCCCTCCGAGATTGGATATCTCTCTCTGTGTCCTTCTGTTTCTGCGCTCTCAGATTCTGCGTTTCACCGTTTCCTAAATTCTTGGAGATTCGTAACTCTGATTGGGCTGAAATTATAACAAGATTTTCTTACAGATATTATCTTTCTTGCAGCGAAAGAAGGGCTCCAACCGCCTTAAGGAGTGGCCACAAGCCTGCCTGCCGCAGGCCCACCCCCTGGCCGCAGCGACAGGGCTTGTGGGCACTCCGTGCATCGCCTCACGTTGATTCTTCTTCCCAAAAATCATAAATATTCCAAAAAAAATCCCCGTAAGTTTTTATTACGTTTGGACTTTGTTTGGTATGGATATTCTGCGAAACAAAAAACATGCAACAAACAGGAACTGGCACTGGGCACTGGATCAATATGTTAGTCCCAAAAATAGTATAAGAAGTTGCCAAAAGTATATGAAAGTTGTAGAATATGTGCATGAAACAATAAAAAAATATAGATACGACGGAGAAGTATCAGCAGGTTTGCCCGAGGATGAGGTAAAGAAGAAAGTCTTTCCTTTTATCTTTGAAGGATAAGGCGTTGGCATGGTATAGGCTATGTGATGATACTGGATCATGGGACTACAATCGATTGAAATTGGAATTTCATCAAAAGTTTTATCCTATGCATTAGTACATCATGATCGGAATTATATTTATAACTTTTGGTCTCGTGACAGGGAAAGCATAGCACAAGCTTGGGGGAGGGTTAAATCAATGCTATATTCATGCCCCAATCATGAGCTCTCGAGAGAAATTATCACTCAAAACTTTTATGCTCACCTTTCCCATGAAGATCGTACCATGCTTGACACTTCTTGTACCGGTTCTTTTATGAGGAAGGATATTGACCACAAGTGGAATTTATTGGAAAGAATCAAACGTAACTCTGAAGATTGGGAGCTTGAAGAAGGTAAGGAGTCAGGTATGAATTTCCAGTTTGATTGCGTTAAATATTTTGTTGAAACAAATACTTCGAGAGATTTTAGCGCTAAGTATGGACTTGACTATGAGATAGTAGCTTCTCTTTGTGAATCTTTTGCTGCTCATATTGATCTTCCCAAAGAGAAGTGGTTTAAGTATCATCCTACTATATAAGTCAACATAGTTAAACCCAATCTAGTTGAAGAGAAAGTCATTGTCTATAATGATCCTATTGTTCCTTGTGCCTACACTGAGAAACCACCTTACCCTGCTAGGAAAAAGGATTATTCTAAAGCTCCAACTGTGATACGTAGGGGTTACATTAGACCACTTGCACCCCCTGAGGAAATTAGAGTTGAACCTAGTGTTGCTATTATCAAAGATCTCTTAGCCGAAGACATAGACGGGCATGTTATCAAATTCTGTGGGGACTCCGCTAGAATTGCTGAACCTCACGCAAAAGACAAATACAAACCTATAGTTGGCCTGCCCGTTGTTTCTGTCAAGATAGGAGATCACTGTTATCATGGTTTATGTGATATGGATGCTAGTGTTAGTGCAATACCCCGGTCCCTATATGATGAAATCAAAGATGAGATTGCACCTTCTGAGTTAGAACCCATTGATGTCACTATTACGCTAGCTAATAGAGACACTATGTGCCCTGTGGGAATTGTGAGAGATGTAGAAGTCTTGTGTGGTAAGACGAAGTATCCTACTCATTTCCTCGTCCTTGCTACTGCACAAGATAGCTTTTATCCCATCATATTTGGTAGACCCTTTCTCAACACTGTCAATGCTCATATTGATTGCGTTAAACAGACTGTCACTGTTAGTTTCGAGGGTGTGTCTCATGAATTTAACTTCTTCTAGTTTGGAAGACAACCCCATGAAAAAGAGTCATTTGGTAGGGATGAAATCATTGCTCTTGCCTCTATTGTCGTGGCTCCTACAGATCCTTTAGAGAAATATCTGCTTGAGCATGAAAATGATATGCATATGGATGAAAGAGATGAGATAGATAAAATTGTTTTAGAAGAATATCCTATTCTTAAGAATAATCTGCCTGTTGAACTGCTTGGGGATCCTCCCCCACCAAAGGGTGATCCCGTGTTCGAGCTAAAACAGTTACCAGATACACTTAAGTATGCCTATCTTGATGAGAAGGAGATATATCCTGTTATTATTAGTGCTCACCTCTCGAATCACGAAGAGAATAAGTTATTATAAACTTTGAGGAAGCACCGTGCTGCTATTGGATATACTCTTGATGATCTTAAGGGTATTAGTCCCACTCTATGTCAACACAAGATTAAAACCGATCCTGATTCTAAGCCAGTTGCTGATCATCAACGGAGGTTAAATCCTAGGATGAAAGAGGTTGTGAGAAAAGAAATATTAAAGCTTCTGGAAGCAGGAATCATTTATCCTGTTGCTCATAGTGATTGGGTAAGTCCGGTACATTGCGTACCTAAGAAGAGAGGTATCACCGTCGTTCCTAATGATAAGAATGAACTAATCCCACAAAGGATTATTACTGGCTATAGGATGGTGATAGACTTCCGGAAACTGAACAAGGCAACCAGGAAAGACCATTATCCTTTGTCGTTTATCGACCAAATGCTAGAAAGGCTATCTAAACACACACACTTCTGCTTTCTAGACGGTTATTCAGGTTTCTCGCAAATACCTGTTGCACAATCTGATCAGGAGAAAACCACTTTCACTTGCCCCTTCGGTACCTTTGCTTATAGACTTATGCCTTTTTGGCTTATGCAATGCACCTGCCACCTTTCAAAGATGTATGATGGCAATATCCTCTGACTTTTGTGAAAAGATTGTTGAGGTTTTCATGGATGATTTCTCCGTTTACGGTTCTTCCTTTGACGATTGCCTCAGCAACCTTGATCGATTCTTACAGAGATGCAAAGATACCAACCTCGTCTTGAATTGGGAGAAGTGCCACTTCATGGTTAATGAAGGCATCGTCTTAGGACACAAAATCTCTGAGAAAGGCATTGAAGTTGATAAGGCTAAGGTTGATGCAATTGAAAAAATGCCTTGCCCCATAGATATCAGAGGTATACGAAGTTTCCTAGGTCATGCTGGTTTCTATAGAAGGTTCATTAAAGACTTCTCTAAGATTTCTAGGCCTCTTACCAATCTCTTGCAGAAGGATGTTCCTTTTGTTTTTTATGAGGATTGTGAGGAAGCTTTCGAAATACTTAAGAAGGCCTTGATAACCGCACCTATTGTTCAACCACCTGATTGGAACTTGCCCTTTGAAATCATGTGTGATGCTAGTGATTATGTTGTTGGTGTTGTTCTAGGACAAAGAGTTGACAAGAAGTTGAATGTCATTCACTACGCTAGTAAAACTCTAGACAGTGCCCAAAGAAACTATGCCACTACGGACAAGGAATTTTTAGCAGTCGTGTTTGCATGTGAAAAGTTCAGATCTTATATAGTTGACTCCAAAGTCATTATTCACTCTGATCATGCTGCTATTAAGTACCTTATGGAGAAGAAGAATGCTAAGCCTAGGCTAATCAGATGGGTTCTCCTGCTACATGAATTTGATTTGCACGTTGTTGACCGAAAGGGTGCTGATAACCCTGTAGCAGATAACTTGTCCAGGCTAGAGAATATCCTTGATGACCCACGACCTATTGATGACAACTTTCCCGATGAGCAATTGAATGTCATCCGCACTTCACATAGTGCACCGTGGTATGCTGATTACGCAAACTATATCGTAGCCAAATACATACCACCCAGTTTCACCTACCAGCAAAAGAAGAAATTCTTCTTTGATTTGAGACACTACTTTTGGGATGATCCTCACCTTTATAAGGAAGGAGTAGATGGTGTTATTAGACGTTGTGTGCCTGAACATGAACATGAACAGATCCTACAGAAGTATCATTCCAAAGCCTACGGAGGGCACCATGCTGGAGATAGAATTGCTCATAAGGTATTGCAATCAGGTTTCTATTGGCCCACTCTCTTCAAGGATGCCCGTAAGTTTGTCTTGTCTTGTGACGAATGCCAAAGAATAGGGAACATCAGTAAACGTCAGGAAATGCCTATGAACTATTCACTTGTCATTGAACCATTTGATGTTTGGGGCTTTGATTATATGGGACCCTTCCCGAATTCCAATGGGTATACTCACATCTTAGTTGCTGTTGATTACGTCAGTAAGTGGGTAGAATCTATCCCCACTAGAAATGTTGATCACCACACCTCTATTAAGATGCTTAAAGAAGTCATTTTCCCAAGATTTGGAGTCCCTAGATATCTGATGACTGATGGCGGTTCACACTTCATTCATGGTGTTTTCCGCAATATGCTCGCTAAGTATGATGTCAACATAGAGTTGCATCTCCTTATCATCCTCAGTCTAGTGGTCAAGTGGAGTTGAGTAATAGGGAGATCAAATTGATCTTACAAAAGACTGTCAATAGATCTCGAAAGAATTGGTCTAGCAAACTTGACGATGCACTATGGGCTTATAGGACTGGAATCCCATGGGCATGTCGCCGTATAAAATGGTTTACGGTAAGGCCTGTCATTTACCTCTTGAGCTAGAACACAAAGCTTATTGGGCAATCAAAGAGCTCAACCTCGATTTCAAACTTGCCGGTTAGAAGCGGTTGTTTGATATCAGCTCATTAGATGAATGGAGGGCCCAGGCATATGAGAATGCCAAGTTGTTCAAGGAAAAGGTTAAGAGATGGCACGATAAAAGAATACAAAAACGTGAGTTCAATGTAGGTGATTATGTCCTGCTATACAATTCTCGCTTAAGATTCTTCGCAGGCAAGCTTCTCTCTAAATGGGAAGGTCCCTACGTTGTCGAGGAAGTATATCGTTCTGATGCCATCAAAATCAATAACACATAAGGTAATTTTCCTAGAGTGGTAAATGGGCAAAGAATCAAGCATTATATCTCTGGTACTCCCATAAATGTTGAGAGCAATATCATCAATATCATAACTCGAGAGGAGTACGTAAGGGATGTTTATCGGCCTGTTTCAGACTCTGAAAACGAAGAGGTATGTGTTTCGGTAAGTAATTGGACTCCAAAACTTTTCCAGTAGGAAATTTTCTTCGTTTTGGAATTTATGGAAAAATAGAAAAATAAAAAGCAGTCCGGAGAGCGCACGAGGCGGCCACAAGCTTGGTAGCCGCGGCCTCCCCCTGGTCGCGGCTACAGTGCTTGTGGGCACCTCGTGTGCCTCCCGGACTCCGTTTTCTTGCGAAGCACTCCTTCTCGTCCAAAAAAATCATTATATATACGCCCGAGGGTTTTGATCTCCGTATCGCGCAGTTTTCCTCTGTTTTTTGTTTCGAGCCTATTTTCTGCCGCAGATCTAGGTCAAGATGTCTTCTCAAGATTCACAGGGGGAGAGCTATGTGGCTGATTACCTTGCTAACCCCAAGGTCTATGGGGACTTGGAACCATATGGCTGGACCACTGATGAGTAAGAGGACTATGATCCCAAGGGGAAGGAACAAACGAGTTCCGATGAAGAGGAGGCTCCTCTACCTCAACCTGGACGCACTCATGTGGAGTTCAAGAAGTCGAGCCTCCCTGACTCAAGGAAGAAGCCTAAGAACTTGTTTATCCCTTCTCATTTCTTGCAGGAGAGTAAGCAGGAACTTTGTCAAAGGGTGTTGAAGCTTGAGGAGGAAAATGATTATCTGAGAGAGCGGAATTTCATGCTCAAGTGGAAATTAGACAAGCTCAAGACCTCTGCAACAACTCCTCCGCCACCACCAAAGGAAGACAACTGAGCATTGGTATGGGCAATCCCCTTGGATTTTTCCAAGCTTGAGGGAGTCGCCCTGGTATCGTATCACCTTTATATCTTTTTCTTTTACCTTTGTTTTAGTTCTTTCTTTTTCAGTTTTTACTTTCTTCTCTTAGTGGGATAAGTCTTTAGTGTTTAGTTTGAGTCTTTTGCCTTGTGTCTCCCCCGATGTATTCGAGCTTGCGAGCTATATAATAAAGAGTATCTTAGTTAAGGGCTTTGTTTTGTGCCGTGATCAAAAGTATGAAAAGAACGATAGCATGAAAGATCATGAGATGATCTTATGGAAAGTGATAGCTTCACATATAACAAGTATGATGATTGAAACTTGTTGAGAATAGACCAACATAGACCCCAGTCATTGTTGCAATTAATAAGAAGTAATAAGGAAAGAGAGGTTCACATATAAATATATCATCTTAGACACTTTCTATAATTGTGAGCACTCACCAAACTATTACATGCTTAGAAGTAGATGTTGGACAAGGAAGACAACATAATGAATTGTGTTTGCTTGGTTCCAAACAATGTTATATGTCTAGAGATCCCTTAGCATGTGACGATTGCTTCCACCTCATATTAGCCAAAACTTCCATACTAAGTAGAAATACTACTTGTGCATCCATGAACCTTCAACCCAGTTTTGCCATGAGAGTCCACCATACCTACCTATGGATTGCGTAAGATCCTTCAAGTAAGTTGTCATCGGTGCAAGCAATAAAAAGTTGTTATCTAAAGTATGTATGATTTATTAGTGTGTGGAAAATAAGCTTTGTACGAACCTGTGATGAGGAAGACATAAAAGCGACAGACTGCATAATAAAGTTCTTTATCACAGGGGCAATATAAAGTGATGTTCCTTTACACTAAGAGGTCGTATATCCAAACCTTAGAAGCGCATGACAACCTCTGCTTCCCTCTACGAAGGGACTATCTTGTACCTTTACTTTTGTCCTTGTGAAAGTCATGGTGATCAACACCAATTCCCTATTACGTCTTCATCTTGGTGAACGTCATATGCTAGGGAAAGATCTATATTCATATATCAACTTGGAGATGAGTACTTATGCTTTATTATTGTTGACTTTACCCTTGAGGTAAATGGTTGGGAGGCAAAATTATAAGCCCCTATCTTTCTCTGTGTCCAACTGAAACTTTGATACCATGAGTACCACGTGAATTGTAACAATTGTGGAAAACAAAAGAGACGATTGAGTATGTGGATTTGCTTTACAAGCTCTTATTTGCCTCTTTCTGATGTTATGATAAATTGCAATTTCTTCAATGACTATGGACTGTTGTTGGCTACTTCTCGGTAAGGTTTTTGATTCATACTTTGCTTTGTGAAGGAATTGTTACTTTCCCATAAGAATCTTTATGATGTATTGTTGTTCTATGTGTGATCATGATGCCCTCATGTTTGTATTATGTTTTATCGAAACCTTCATCCCTAAACATGTGGACATGTTTATGATCTTGGTTTTCGCTTGAGGACAAGCGAGGTTTAAGCTTGGGGGAGTTGATACGTCCATTTTGCATCATGCTTTCATGTTGATATTTATCGCTTTATGGACTGTTATTATACTTTGTGGTACCATACATATGCCTTTTCTCCCTTATTTTGGAAGGTTTATTTGAAGAGGGAGAATACCGACAGCTGGAATTCTGGACTGGAAAAGGAGCAAGTCTGAGTCCTCTATTCTGCGCAACTCCAAATGCCCTAAAAATCTACGTGGAATTTTTTGGGAATATATAAAAAATACTGGGCGAAAGAAGTGCCATAGGGGAGCTGCCACGGCCCCACAAGCCTGGTAGCCGCGGCCTGCCCCCCTGGCCGCGGCTACAGGGCTTGTGGGCACCCTGGTGGCCAACTAGCCCCCCTCTTCTGCTATATGAAGGGTTTCGTCCGGAAAAAAAAAATCAAGGCGGAGCTTTTTCGAGGAGGCGCCGCCACCACGAGGCGGAACTTGAGCAGAACCAATCTAGAGCTCCGGCAGGACGATCCTGCTGGGGAAACTTCCCTCCCGGAGGGGGAAATTGTCGCCATAATCATCACCAAAACTCCTCTCATCGGAGGGGACTCGTCTCCATCAACATCTTCATCAACACCATCTCATCTCCAAACCCTAGTTCATCACTTGTAACCAATCTCCGTCTCGCGACTCCGATTGGTACTTGTAAGGTTGCTAGTAGTGTTGATTACTCTTTGTAGTTGATGCTAGTTGGATTACTTGGTGGAAGAGTTTATGTTCAGATCCTTGATGCTACTCATTACCTCTCTGGTCATGAATATGATTTTGCTTTGTGAGTAGTTACTTTTGTTCCTGAGGACATGGGATAAGTCATGCTAATAGTAGTCATGTGAATTTGGTATTCGTTCGGTGATTTGATATGTTGTATGTTGTTTTTCCTCTAGTGGTGTTATGTGAGCGTCGACTACATAACACTTCACCATTATTTGGGCCTAGAGGAAGGCATTGGGGAGTAGTAAGTAGATGATGGGTTGCTAGAGTGACGGGAGCTTAAACCCCAGTCTATGTGTTGCTTCGTAAGGGGCTGATTTGGATCCACTAGTTTAATGCTATGGTTAGACTTTGTCTTAATTCTTCCTTCGTAGTTGCGGATGCTTACGAGAGGGGTTAATCATAAGTGGTATGCTTGTCCAAGTAAGAGCAGTACCTGTTGGGGAACGTCACATGGGAAACAAAAATTTTCCTACGCGCACGAAGACCTATCATGGTGATGTTCATCTACGAGAGGAGATGAGCGATCTACGTACCCTTGTAGATCGTACAGCAGAAGCGATTAGAGATCGCGGTTGATGTAGTGGAACGTCCTCACGTCCCTCGATCCGCCCCGCGAACAATCCCGCGATCAGTCCCACGATCTAGTACCGAACGGACGGCACCTCCGCGTTCAGCACACGTACAGCTCGACGATGATCTCGGCCTTCTTGATCCAGCAAGAGAGACGGAGAGGTAGAAGAGTTCTCCGGCAGCGTGACGGCGCTCCGGAGGTTGGTGATGATCTTGTCTCAGCAGGGCTCCGCCCGAGCTCCGCAGAAACGTGATCTAGAGGAAAAACTATGGAGGTATGTGGTCGGGCAGCCGTGAGAAAGTCGTCTCAAATCAGCCCTAAAACCTCCGTATATATAGGTGGGAGGGAGGGGAGGAGGCAGCCTCAAAACCCAAAGGTTTGGCCGAAATTGGAGGTGGAGGAGTCCTACTCCAATCCTACTTGGAGTAGGATTCCACCTTCCCACTTGGAAACTCTTTCCACCTTGTGTTTTTTCCTTCTCAAACCTTATGGGCCTTAGTGGGAACTTATTCCAGCCCACTAGGGGCTGGTTTATCTCTTCCCATAGCCCATGAGACCCCTTGGGGCGTGACACCCCTCCCGATGGTCCCCGGCACCCCTCCCGGCACTCCCGGTACACTACCGATGAGCCCGAAACTTTTCCGGTAATGCACGAAAACCTTCCGGTAACCAAATGAGGTCATCCTATATATCAATCTTCGTTTCCGGACCATTCCGGAAACCCTCGTGACGTCCGTGATCTCATCCGGGACTCCGAACAACATTCGGTAACCAACCATATAACTCAAATACGCATAAAACAACGTCGAACCTTAAGTGTGCAGACCCTGCGGGTTCGAGAACTATGTAGACATGACCCGAGAGACTCCTCGGTCAATATCCAATAGCGGGACCTGGATGCCCATATTGGATCCTACATATTCTACGAAGATCTTATCGTTTGAACCTCAGTGCCAAGGATTCGTATAATCCCGTATGTCATTCCCTTTGTCCTTCGGTATGTTACTTGCCCGAGATTCGATCGTTAGTATCCGCATACCTATTTCAATCTCGTTTATCGGCAAGTCTCTTTACTCGTTCCGTAATACAAAATCCCGCAACTTACATTAAGTTACATTGCTTGCAAGGCTTGTGTGTGATGTTGTATTACCGAGTGGGCCCCGAGATACCTCTCCGTCACACGGAGTGACAAATCCCAGTCTCGATCTATACTAACTCAACGAACACCTTCGGAGATACCTGTAGAGCATCTTTATAGTCACCCAGTTACGTTGCGACGTTTGATACACACAAAGCATTCCTCAGGTGTCCGTGAGTTATATGATCTCATGGTCATAGGAACAAATACTTGACACGCAGAAAACAGTAGCAACAAAATGACACGATCAACATGCTACGTCTATTAGTTTGGGTCTAGTCCATCACATGATTCTCCTAATGATGTGATCCCGTTATCAAGTGACAACACTTGCCTATGGCCAGGAAACCTTGACCATCTTTGATCAACGAGCTAGTCAACTAGAGGCTTACTAGGGACAGTGTTTTGTCTATGTATCCACACAAGTATTGTGTTTCCAATCAATACAATTATAGCATGGATAATAAACGATTATCATGAACTAAGAAATATAATAATAACTAATTTATTATTGCCTCTAGGGAATATTTCCAACAGTCTCCCACTTGCACTAGAGTCAATAATCTAGTTCACATCACCATGTGATTCCAACGAATCCAACACCCATATAGTTATGGGGTCTGATCACGTCTTGCTCGTGAGAGAGGTTTTAGTCAACGGTTCTGAAACTTTCAGATCCGTGCGTTCTTTACAAATCTTTATGTCATCTTATAGATGCTGCTACTACGTGCTATTCGGAAATACTCCAAATATCTACTCTACTATACGAATCCGTTTCACTACTCATAGTTATTCGGATTAGTGTCAAAGCTTGCATCGACGTAACCCTTTACGACGAACTCTTTAACCACCTCCATAATCGAGAAAAATTCCTTAGTCCATTAGTTACTAAGGATAAATTTCGACTGCTGCTAGTGATTCAATCATGGATCACTCTCTGTACCTCTCAACATACTTTGAGTCAAGGCACACTTCAGGTGCGGTATACAGTATGGCATACTTTAGATTCTACGGCTAAGGCATAGAAGACGACCTTCGTCTATTCTCTTTATTCTGCCGTGGTCGGGTTTTGAGTCTTACTCAAATTCACACCTCACAACGCAACCAAGAACTCCTTCTTTGCTGGTCTATTTTGAACTCTTTCAAAAACTTGTCAAGGCATGCATCTTGTTGAAACTTCTATTAAGCGCTTTCGATCTATCTCCATAGATCTTTGATGCTCAACGTTTAAGTAGCGTAATCCAGGTACTCCTTTGAAAACTTCTTTCAAACAACCTTGTATGCTTTACAGAAATTCTACATTACTTCTGATCCACAATATGTCAACCACATATACCTATCAGAAATTCTATAGTGCTCCCACTCACTTCTTTGGAAATACAAGTTTCTCATAAACCTTGTACAAACCCAAAATCTTTGATCATCTCATCAAAGTGTATATTCCAACTCCGAGATGCTTGCACCAGTCCATTGAAGGATCACTGGAGCTTGCATACTTGTTAGTATCTTTAGGATCGTCAAAACCTTCTGGTTGTATCACATACAATGTTTGCTCAAGGAAACCGTCGAGAAAACAATGTTTTGACATCCTACGTGCAATATTTCATAAATAATGCATCAACAACTAACATAATTCCAACAGACCTTTAGCATCGCTACGAGTGAGAAAGTCTCATCATAGTCAACTGTTTGATCTTGTCGAAAACATCTTTGCGACAAGTCGAGCTTTTCTTAATAGTGACTTATCACCATCATCGTCTGTCTTCTTTTAAGGATCCATCTTTACTCAATAGTCTTATGACCATCAAGTAGTTCTTTCAAAGTCTACACTTTGTTTTATACATGGATCCTCTCTCGGATTTCATGGCTTCCAGCCATTTGTCAGAATCTGGGCCCACCATCGCTTTCTCCATAACTCGTAGGTTCACTGTTGCTCAACAACATGACCTCCAAGACAGGGTTACCGTACCACTCTGTAGTAGTATGCGACCTTGTCAACCTACGAGGCTTGTAGTAACTTGATCCGATGCTTGATGATCACCATCATCTGCTTCCACTTCAATTGGTGTAGGCGCCACAGGAACAACTTCCTGCACCCTGCTACACACTGGTTGAAGTGATGGTTCAATAACCTCATCAAGTTCTACTACCCTCCCACTCAATTCTTTCGAGAGAAACCTTTCCTCGAGAAAGGATCCGTTTCTAGAAACAAACACTTTGCTTTCGGATCTGAGATAGGAGATGTACCCAACTGTTTTGGATATCCTATGAAGATGCATTTATCCGCTTTGGGTTCGAGCTTATCAGACTGATACTTTTTCACATAAGTGTCGAAGCTCCAAACTTTCAAGAAACGACAGTTTAGATTTCTCTAAACCTCAGTCTATACTGTGTCATCTCAACGGAAATACGCGGTGCCCTATTTAAAGTGAGTGCGGTTGTCTCTAATGCATAACCCATAAACGATAGTGGTAATTCGATAAGAGACATCATAGTATGCACCATACCAAATAGTGCGTGGCTATGACGTTCAGACACATCATCACACTATGATGTTCCAGGTGGCATGAACTGCGAAACAATTTCCACATTGTCTTAACTGCGTACCAAAACTCATAACTCAGATATTCATTTCCATGATCATATCGTAGACAGTTTATCCTCTTGTTACGACGAACTTCACTCTGAAACGGAATTGAACTTTTCAACATTTCAGACTTGTGATTCATTAAGTAAATACTCCTGTATCTACTCAAATCGTCAGTGAAGTAAGAACATAATGATATCCACTACGTGCCTCAGCACCCATTGGACTGCATACATCAAAATGTATCACTTTCAACAAGTTACTATCTTATTTCATCTCAATGAAAACAAGGCCTTGCTCATGTGGTATGATTTGCATGTCACTAGTGATTCGAAATCAGGTGAGTACAAAGATCCATCAGCATGGAGCCTCTTCATGCAATTTATACTAACATGACTTAAGCGGCAGTGCCACAAGTAAGTGGTACTATCATCATCAACTCGTATCTTTTGGCACCAATATCATGAACATGTGTAACACTACGATCGAGATTCAATAAACCATTGAAGGTGATTATTCAAGAAAATAGAGTAACCATTATTCTCTTTAAATGAATAATCGTATTGCAATAAACACGATCCAATCATGTTCATGTTTAACGCAAGCACGAAATAACAATTATTTAGGTTTAACACCAATCCCGATGATAGAGGGAGCGTGCGACGTTTGATCATATCAATCTTGGAAACACTTCCAACACGTATCGTCACCTCGCCTTTAGCTAGTCTCCGTTTATGCCGTAGCTTTCATTTCGCGTCACTAATCACTTAGCAACTGAACCGGTATCCAATACCCTCGTGCTACTAGGAGTACTAGTAAAGTACACATCAACATCATGTATATCAAATACACTTCTTTCGACTTTTGCCAGCCATCTTATCTACCAAGTATCTTGAGTTGCTCCGCCTCAGTGATTGTTCCCCTCATTACGGAAGCACTTAGTCTCGGGTTTGGGTTTAATATTGGGTCTCTTCATTAGTGCAGCAACTGTTTTGCCGTTTCACGAAGTATCCCTTCTAGCCCTTGCCTTTCTTGAAACTTAGTGGTTTTACAAACCATCAACTATTGACGCTCCTTCTTGATTTCTACTTTCGCAGTGTCAAACATCACGAATCGCTCAAGGATCATTGTATCTATCCTCAATATGTTATAGTTCATCACGAAGCTCTCACAGCTTGGTGGCAGTGTCTTTTGGAGAACCATCACCATCTCATCTGGAAGATTAACTCCCACTTGATTCAAGTGATTGTCGTACTCAAACAATCTGAGCACACGCTCATCGATTGAGCTTTTCTCTTTTACTTTGTGGACAAAGAATCTTGTTGGAGGTCTCGTACCTCTTAACAAGGGCACAAGCATGAAATCACAATTTCATCTCTTTAGAACATCACTTATGTTCCGTGACGTTTTACAACGTTTTCGGCGCCTTGCTTCTAAGCCATTAAGTATCTTGCACTGAACTATTGTGTAGTAATCAGAAACGTGTATGTCGGATGTTCACAGCATCCACAGACGACGCTCGAGGTGCAGCACACCGAGTGGTGCATTAAGGACATAAGCCTTCTGTGCAGCAACGAGGACAATCCTCGGTTTTACAGACTCAGTCTGCAAAGTTTGCTACTATCAACTTTCAACTAAATTTTCTCTAGGAACATATAAAAACAGTAGAGCTATAGCGCAAGCTACATCGTAATTCGCAAATACCATTAGACTATGTTCATGACAATTAGTTCAATTAATCATATTACTTAAGAACTCCCACTCAAAAAGTACATCTCTCTAGTCATTTGAGTGGTACATGATCCAAATCCACTATCTCAAGTCCGATCATCACGTGAGTCGAGAATAGTTTCAGTGGTAAGCATCTCTATGCTAATCATATCAACTATACAATTCATGCTCGACCTTTCGGTCTCATGTGTTCCGAGGCCATGTCTGCACATGCTAGGCTCGTCAAGCTTAACCCGAGTGTTCCGCGTGCGCAACTGTTTTGCACCCGTTGTATGTGAACGTTGAGTCTATCACACCCGATCATCACGTGGTGTCTCGAAACGAAGAACTGTAGCAACAGTGCACAGTCGGGGAGAACACAATTTCGTCTTGAAATTTTAGTGAGAGATCACCTCATAATGCTACCGTCGTTCTAAGCAAAATAAGGTGCATAAAAGGATTAACATCACATGCAATTCATAAGTGACATGATATGGCCATCATCACGTGCTTCTTGATCTCCATCACCAAAACACCGGCACGATCTTCTTGTCACCGGCGTCACACCATGATTTCCATCATCATGATCTCCATCAACGTGTCTCCATCGGGGTTGTCGTGCTACTCATGCTATTACTACTAAAGCTACGTCCTAGAAAAATAGTAAACGCATCTGCAAGCACAAACGTTAGTTATAAAGACAACCCTATGGCTCCTTCCGGTTGCCGTACCATCGACGTGCAAGTCGATATTTCTATTACAACATGATCATCTCATACATCCAATATATCACATCACATCGTTGGCCATATCACATCACAAGCATACCCTGCAAAAACAAGTTAGACGTCCTCTAATTTTGTTGTTGCAAGTTTTACGTGGTGACCGGGGGTATCTAGTAGGATCGCATCTTACTTACGCAAACACCACAACGGAGATATATGAGTTGCTATTTAACCTCATCCAAGGACCTCCTTGGTCAAATCCGATTCAACTAAAGTTGGAGAAACCGTCACTTGCCAGTCATCTTTGAGCAAAGGGGGTTACTCGTAACGATGAAACCAGTCTCTCGTAAGCGTACGAGTAATGTCGGTCCAAGCCGCTTCAATCCAACAATACCGCGGAATCAAGAAAAGACTAAGGAGGGCAGCAAAACGCACATCACCGCCCACAAAACCTTTTGTGTTCTACTCGAGAAGACATCTACGCATGAACCTAGCTCATGATGCCACTGTTGGGGAACGTCACATGGGAAACAAAAATTTTCCTACGCGCACGAAGACCTATCATGGTGATGTTCATCTACGAGAGGAGATGAGCGATCTACGTACCCTTGTAGATCGTACAGCAGAAGCGATTAGAGATCGCGGTTGATGTAGTGGAACGTCCTCACGTCCCTCGATCCGCCCCGCGAACAATCCCGCGATCAGTCCCACGATCTAGTACCGAACGGACGGCACCTCCGCGTTCAGCACACGTACAGCTCGACGATGACCTCGGCCTTCTTGATCCAGCAAGAGAGACGGAGAGGTAGAAGAGTTCTCCGGCAGCGTGACGGCGCTCCGGAGGTTGGTGATGATCTTGTCTCAGCAGGGCTCCGCCCGAGCTCCGCAGAAACGTGATCTAGAGGAAAAACTATGGAGGTATGTGGTCGGGCAGCCGTGAGAAAGTCGTCTCAAATCAGCCCTAAAACCTCCGTATATATAGGTGGGAGGGAGGGGAGGAGGCAGCCTCAAAACCCAAAGGTTTGGCCGAAATTGGAGGTGGAGGAGTCCTACTCCAATCCTACTTGGAGTAGGATTCCACCTTCCCACTTGGAAACTCTTTCCACCTTGTGTTTTTTCCTTCTCAAACCTTATGGGCCTTAGTGGGAACTTATTCCAGCCCACTAGGGGCTGGTTTATCTCTTCCCATAGCCCATGAGACCCCTTGGGGCGTGACACCCCTCCCGATGGTCCCCGGCACCCCTCCCGGCACTCCCGGTACACTACCGATGAGCCCGAAACTTTTCCGGTAATGCACGAAAACCTTCCGGTAACCAAATGAGGTCATCCTATATATCAATCTTCGTTTCCGGACCATTCCGGAAACCCTCGTGACGTCCGTGATCTCATCCGGGACTCCGAACAACATTCGGTAACCAACCATATAACTCAAATACGCATAAAACAACGTCGAACCTTAAGTGTGCAGACCCTGCGGGTTCGAGAACTATGTAGACATGACCCGAGAGACTCCTCGGTCAATATCCAATAGCGGGACCTGGATGCCCATATTGGATCCTACATATTCTACGAAGATCTTATCGTTTGAACCTCAGTGCCAAGGATTCGTATAATCCCGTATGTCATTCCCTTTGTCCTTCGGTATGTTACTTGCCCGAGATTCGATCGTTAGTATCCGCATACCTATTTCAATCTCGTTTATCGGCAAGTCTCTTTACTCGTTCCGTAATACAAAATCCCGCAACTTACATTAAGTTACATTGCTTGCAAGGCTTGTGTGTGATGTTGTATTACCGAGTGGGCCCCGAGATACCTCTCCGTCACACGGAGTGACAAATCCCAGTCTCGATCTATACTAACTCAACGAACACCTTCGGAGATACCTGTAGAGCATCTTTATAGTCACCCAGTTACGTTGCGACGTTTGATACACACAAAGCATTCCTCAGGTGTCCGTGAGTTATATGATCTCATGGTCATAGGAACAAATACTTGACACGCAGAAAACAGTAGCAACAAAATGACACGATCAACATGCTACGTCTATTAGTTTGGGTCTAGTCCATCACATGATTCTCCTAATGATGTGATCCCGTTATCAAGTGACAACACTTGCCTATGGCCAGGAAACCTTGACCATCTTTGATCAACGAGCTAGTCAACTAGAGGCTTACTAGGGACAGTGTTTTGTCTATGTATCCACACAAGTATTGTGTTTCCAATCAATACAATTATAGCATGGATAATAAACGATTATCATGAACTAAGAAATATAATAATAACTAATTTATTATTGCCTCTAGGGCATATTTCCAACAGTACCCAAGCGCCGGTCCACCCACATGTCAAACTATCAAAGTAACGAACGTGAATCATATGAACTTGATGAAAACTAGCATGACAGAAATTCCCGTGTGTCCTCGGGAGCGTTTTTCCTCCTATAAGACTCTGTTCAGGCTTGTCCCTTGCTACAAAAGGGATTGGGCCACTTTGCTGCACCGTTGCTACTACTTGTTACTTGTTACTTTTCACCTGCTACGTTTCACCTCACTACACCATCACTTGTTACCGCTACTTTCAGTGCTTGCAGTTATTACCTTGCTGAAAACCGTTTATCAGAGCCTTCTGCTCCTTGTGGGGTTCGACACTCTTACTTATCGAAAGGACTACGATTGATCCCCTATACTTGTGGATCATCAAGGTAGCCACCAAAAATACTCACCATTATCCCACAAAATATCTCTGTCCAAACCCAAACTAGCAAAATCGATGCCACTAACAATTTTCATTCGGCCCTACCTATTCTACACTTGATATAATCTATGCCAAACCCTACCATCTCGGTACAACCAACATTCCTATGGGTGCCACCGAGATTGTGTGACCAATTTTCTGTTGAGGAGATTTCACAAAACAGAATTTCCGAGTTTGAAATCGGTCTCACGGAGATCTGGAAACCACTCTAGGTCATTGTATCGGTACCACCTAGAGTCCTATATCGGTCTCACTGAGAATTCAAAAGTTGCCACATTTAGTGGAACTTGGTACTACCGAGATTCATTTCGGTGTCACTGAGTTGGGTAATAATGTTGTAACAGATGGATTTTGGGAGATGCCTATATATACCCCTCCACCTACCTCTCATTCGTAGAGGAAGCACTCAAAACACACTTACACTTGCCAGATCCATTTTTCCGAGAAAGAGCCACCTACTCATGTGTTGAGATCAAGAGATTCCATTCCAACCATTTGAACCTTGATTTCTAGCCTCCCCAAGTTGCTTTACACAAGATCAATCTCTCCTACCCCTGCCAAATATGAGAGAGAGTGATTGAGTGTTGAGGAGACTATCTTTTGAAGCACAAGAGCAAGGAGTTAATCGTTCTACCACATCTATTACCTTTTGGAGGGTGGTGCCTCCTAGATTGGTTAAGTGTCGCTTGGGAGCCTCCTACTTCATGTTGTGGAGTTGAACCAAGATGTTTGTAAGGGCAAGGAAATCGCCTACTTTGTGAAGATCTACCGTGAGTGAGGCTAGTCGTGTGTGGACGGAAGCCATGGTGGAATAGACAAGGACGCTTCTTCGTGGACCCCTTGTGGGTGGAGCCTTCCGTGGACTCTCGCAGTCGTTACCCTCCGTGGGTTGACGTCTCCACTAACATGGACGTACGATAGCGCCACCTATTGGAACCATGCCAAAAATAGTCATGTCAACCTTTCCATTTGATCTCCCTACCTTACCCTCTACTTTACACTTGCATATTTTACTTTCTACTATTATACTCTTAGACGTGCATGTGTAGGGTGTACTTCACTGGTCATAATTGCTAAAACTGTCTCACACATAAAATTAGGAAAAGGTTGAGTTTTTATCTTGTCAAGTAGTCTAATCACCCCCTATAAACATACTTTCGATCCTACACTCGTCTAGAGACGTCATCGCCATCCCTAAATCGTGAGCAAACGACCCCGATTAAAAGTTAATGGTGGATTTTTTCCTACAATTTTCTCAAATACTTCATAAACTGATCATCACGCAAATAAAGATGACAAGTCAATGTAAAGGATTAATGTATGTACACGTGAATAGTATCTAGGCTAGAAGTTTTCATTTATGAAAATTGGCACGCCAATAAGATGGTGTAAATAAAACTATTTCCTTAAAATGATCTCAAAATATGTCAAAGGCATGGACATAAGTTTTTGGTAGAAAACAATAGTGCTTCTGTTTTGGTGTTGTGAAATATAGCAAACTTGCGTTCCTACCTCACCTAAGTTTCTTCTTAATTGATCACTGGTACATGTCCAATGTATCTATAATTGTTGTTTGTTACATGTTGTTATTTTATCATTTTACAACACTTTTTAGGCATTTATCTACCAATTTACATTATTTTTGAGCACTAACCTATTGACCTAGTGCGAGTGCCAATTGCAGTCTTCTGCATGTTTTTCCACTTTTTAGGTTCTAGTACCAAACGAAGCCCAATGGACCTGAAACTTTTTGTGAATTTTTTCTGGACGAAAAGAACACTTTGGAGCATCGGAAGAAGGTCGGGAGGCACATGAGGCTCTCACAAGCCATCTAGCCACGACCTAGGGGCGCGACCTGGTAGCTTGTGGCCGCCTCGTGGCTCCCCTGACCCCGTTCTCTGGCCTATAAATTCCGATTTACCCTAAAAACATCAGAGGAGGTCCCCAAACACTTTTTACGTTGTCACAAGTCTCTGTTCTGATGGGAGGCCATCTAGAGCTCCGTTCCGGCACTCTGTCGGAGGGGGGATCAATCACGGAGGGCTTCTTCATCAACCTTGCTTACCTCATGGTGATATGTGAGTATTTCACCATAGACCTACTGGTCCATGACAGTACCTAGATGGCATCTCCCTCTTTGATCTTCAATACATTGATCATCACATCTTCGCTTTGCTCCATATGATGTAACTCTTTCGTACGATGCGTTTGTTGGGATCCGGTGAATTGTGTGTTTATGTTCAGATTATTCATGATAAATATTTGAGTCTTTACTAATATATAACAATATTCTTATGTGTATCATTATAATAGCTTCATAATTATCTTCGATCTATTGAAATAGTTTGGCCAACTAGATTGATGTTTCTTCGGTGAGAGAGGTGCGTTGTAGTAGGTTCAACCTCGCGAGTTTCTATATCCCGGTGATAGAAGGGGACAAGTGTCATCTTTGTGTTGCTGCTACTAAGGGTAACGATGGGTTTTATTCATATTGGTTGAGTTTACTTTGTCTACATCATGTCATCTTACTCCAAGCATTACTTCGTTTGTCATGAACTTAATACGTAGAGAGGCAAGCATAGAAGTGCCCTTGAGGTGAAGTAATAGTAATTGGTGTAGGTAGGAGTCGTCTATTTGTTTATGGACGTGGTGCCTATATTTACATAATCATTGCCGTGAAAATTTCATAACTATCCGCTCTTCTATCAATTGCCCAACCGTAATTTCTTTACCCATCGTATGCTCATTTTCATGAGAGATGCCACTGGGGAAAGGTATGCCCCCCGGGGCTATTCACAACATATTGCTAAAACCTTCAATATTTTGCTTCATTTATTTACTTTTATTTTATTTTGCATTTTATAATTATCTACAATTATCTACATACCTCATTCGCTTGCAAATAACGAGACCAAGGGGATTGACAACCCTCTTGCCCGTGTTGGGTGCAAGTTGTTTGTTCTTTTGTGTGCAGCGTGTGAATACGGTTGTGGATTGATATTCCTATTGGTTTGATAAACCTGGTTTCATAATTAAGGGAAATACTTACCCACTTTGTTGCGTGATTACCCGTTCCTCTTTATAGAAAACCCAACACACATCACGAGTATCAATCGCATGTCTAGAACATGAAAGAAATATTAAGGGTCTATTGTTTTGAAACCGCATAACAAATAATAAAAATGGTATTTAATTTCAAGACTACAATGTAGTAGTTCTACAGGAAAATTGGCAAGAATAAATCTGAGGAATGATGGGAAGAGCTTCATATTTGCCTTTTATTTGACACTTCATATTAGAAAATTTCGATACCTTTGTCACCATTGTCCAATTGTCATTAGGGTCATTGGTGTTGTTGGTCGATTCCTGCAGTTGCATACATACACGATGGAGGGAAATATCACAACTGTAGAAAGATGTGAGTCAGCATCACAAGTCAAAACTGAAATGTAGATGGTAAGAGCAGCTCCAGCCGTTCGCCCCCAAGGGCTTGAAATAGCGCTTATTGGGGGCCAACCGACGATATATTCGGCGTGGGGGGCCCGGGTTCCCAACCGACCCCCCAAGTTTGCCCCCGGTTGCCGAGTTCGGCCCAAATACGACGCAAAATCGACCCAAAATCGGCATACTTCAGCACAAATTCAACAAAAAACTATTTTTTATCACATAGTTCATAACAAAAATCAATACAAATCAAATAGTTCAATGAAGCAAGCTCATAATTCAAACACAAACTAAACACATCGAACTAGGGGTTGCCCTTGAGCCTTCATAGGTGCTCCACCAGATCGTGTTGCAGTTCTTGATGCACCTGTCGGTTTCGGATCGCCGTGTAGTGGAGCGTCGGTGAAGTAGCCGGCGTAGAGCAAGCAATAGCCCTCCATTCGATGCCTCTGCTTGATCTTGCGGTGGCCCGGTGCCGAGTCACCTTGTTGTGGCTTTGCATTCTTCGCGAACAGGCCGACCAGAGCGACGAGGATCATGAGGTGCTCTTCGTCATCGGTGTCGACCTCGGCTTCCTCCTCCATCAGAGTCGTGAACGCCTCCTCGTCATCGGAGTCCATCGCCGAACACCTCGTGGCCTACGCGTCATTTTTCCTTCATCGAGAACCTCCAAATTCCTCCGAGTGCGTTTCGTTCCGCCTAGGATCGTCGGGTCAAAAAATAGACCGAGTCGGCGGAATTCGGCGTCCTAAGGAGCGACTGAGTCGTTTTTTGGACACCGGTGATAGAAAAAATAGCATAGGAAGCCTCCTGGATGCACGAGTGGAGATACTATAAGAACATGAAAGACAATGTGCGTCAACGGTTGGAGATACTCTAAAAACATGAAGGACATCACTAGACAGCGGCGCCGCACCCGCGTCTTGCGGTGCGGCGACTTAGTTAATCATTTTTCAATGCAAAATTTAAGACCCTATTAATCACTCATCTAATGCAAAATTAGTGTGTCGTGGAGTATCTCTCTCATGCATGCATGCATGCAATGATATCATAAATGTATAATGAAAACTCCTACATGCATGCAAGAATGTCATCAAGATTTTCTTTGATGTTTGAAATTCAAAAAGTTTTATCTACAAAACCGTTAATTCAATCGATGATCCGCTTTCACCATTGACTTTCTCGCGACGAGTTCTTCGAAACTAGATCCCATGTTGACATGTTCGGTCAACTTTTTTTCCGTTCATACTTGCCACATTTTTTGACCCACTTGTCATATTATTAACCACTTAATTGCCTGAAAAAAATAACTTAATTGACACTTTTTGATGTTGTTTCATACAAAACCTTGTAGCCATTTTCATTATACATGATATAAAAGCATGTCATATAGCCATTTTCATTATACATGATACAAAAGCATGTCATAGGTTGTGTTTGCCAATTTAAATATGCTAACTTGTCATATTTACATACAACTTTAACAGAAAACTATTTTGTGTGTTTGTTAGTTTAGCTATGCCGAGTTGTCATATTTACAAATGATGACGACAAACAATTTTTTATGGTTACCGGTTTTAAATATGTTGAGTTGTCATATTTTTACGCGTAACCGTCTAAAAAAGTTGTTTGTGCTTGCCATTTTGATTATGTCGAGATGTCATATTTATACGTAATTTCTAAAAATTTGGCGATTAAGTTATTTTTTATCAGACAAGTAAGTACTTACTAATATGACAAGTAAGTGCAATAAATGTAGTAAGTACGAGAAAAAAAAAGTTGTTGAAACATATCAACATGAGATCTAGTTTTGAAGATTTCGTCGAAACAAAGTCAACAGCAAAAACGGATCATCGGTCGAATTAACGGTTTAAGAGATAAAAGATTTTTAAATCCAGTCATTTAAAACGAATTTGATGACATCATTGCATGCATGCATGCATGACGAAGAGAGCCGACACACGGGATGTCGATGGAATTTCCCAAACATGAAAGACAATGTGCATCAGCGTCACAAGACCAAACCAAAAGGTTGACTGCCAGGGAGTGAAGTCTATTTTAAACCTTAAACTCATATAGCTCGTCGGAATCGAACCCCGACCTCCGAATCCTTGAAATCGATACCTTAACTTTTCTGATCCCGATCAATATCAACCCTAGACCTGTTTGGTGCACGGGGAAAAAGATCCATCCCGGCCTGCTCGGGCTCACAGCCTACACTCGTCACTGACATAACTACCCTACATGTCATTTTCGTCTTCTATCCCAATCCCTTTCCATATCTCTCCTCAAATAATCCATGGTGGTCCGCTCCATACAGGAGACGATGTGGCCGACACCAGCATTGGTGATGAGACGTAGGAGGAATAACCGAAGCTCCCAGGTGAAGGCCCGCAATGGCGCGCATGGCCTGGAGGTGGCGAGTGCACACCGTATCAACTTTGTGGAATAACGTATACGCATCATTGGGGATATCCGGATATGAGACAGCGGCGTAGCCCGAGCTGCTGGGTCGCCGCGAGGTAACGACCTGTGATGGCGCGCATGGCGTGGGGGTGGCCAACGACCTGCGTCATGCATGGCGATGGCCAGCTAGAGGTGTGCCACGCGGCGCTTGCGTAAAATGGTTACATGGCCTGCTCGGCTTCGTGCTCCAGTTCCTCGGCAATTGACAAGTTTATCGTGCGGCGGGCCACGGTAATATGTTCAGGCACGTGTTAGAAGCACTTGGCTAGAAGTGCTCCTTGATTGTGATCTGTGAGCATTGAGCAACGAAAGCTATGATGCATAGCAACGGAAGCTAGTATGACGCATATGCTTGCTTTTGGGCGAACACGTACAATCTCAAGACGCGGAGTACTCTTCGGCAAACACTAGCTTATATGATGCATAGCTGACTCAATCGATGTTGTGATGCTTTTGGTTAGGCAGCGTGCTTTCACGTACAAGCTGGCTTAGTGGCTTTGAAGCAGCAAGCCGGGGGTGGAGAGCGAGCTCACACGTACAGTACTGATCAATCCGTGCTATGGATTTTGCCACACGTACACCGCACTGTCGGTTGCTGCAGGTGATCACAACGAGGCAAGCATCATTGCTCTGGCAGCTCGAAAAGACAGTAACAAAGAAGAAGATGGATATAACATGTAGGGTCGTTGAGTCAGTGAGAGAACCTAGAACCCGGTCGGGATTATCATTTTTCAGTGCCACAACACAGGGCTAGGATAGATTTAGGGTGGACATTGACCGGGATCTTAGAGTTCAAGTATCGATTTCAGGGATTTAAACGTAAGGGTTTGATTTCGACGAGCTCTACGACTTTAAGGTTTAAAATAGACTTCAGGCACCCACTGCCAGCACATCCGTTAACTGATGTTGGGCTTGGGCTTCTCTAATCAAACACATCCTGAAAGCCTCCTTGAGACGTGCGGGAACCACCGAACAAGAATCGCCCCCCTCCCCACTCCCCCAAACCTCAATCCCCTCCCAAAACACAGCGCGCGAAACCGAGCCGCCGCCCGCCGGTCGCCCCCGCCTGCGCGCGCCTCACCATTTTCCCTTCGTCGCGGCGGCATCTAAGGAGGAGAGATGGCGCCGCTCGTGCCGCCGTCACAACCATGGGTGGAGAAATAGTAAGCACCGCCGCCCCCTCCCCCCCTCAGATTTCCCCATTCCTCGCGCAGTTTACGAAGAAGCCCTCGTGGTTTTGCTCTAATTGCTCCTGTTCCTGACGTCGCAGCCGGCCGAGGCAGGTGAAGGACGTCGCGCACCAGGAGGAGGTGGTCCGGGTGCTCACCAACACCCTCGAGACCGCCGACGTACGTTTGCGCGTGCGCGCGCTCTCTAACCCTAGCTCTCCATTTGATTCGTGACGATGTTTTTGTTTCCTATAATCTGTTCATTGAGCCCCCTGGGAGTTGTCTTATTTGATGTTTGGTCCCTTGCAGTTGCCGCACATGCTGTTCTACGGTCCGCCTGGCACGGGGAAGACCACCACTGCGCTCGCCATTGCCTACCAGCTCTACGGGTACTCCCTTGCTGGCCATTTTTCTTTGGTTTTGTGTATTTGTCTCTGCTTGGTTCAGTATTAGCAATAATCATTAACTTGGAAGGTGCCATACTTGTCAATGATCAGCGATGGTGTAACAGTAGTCAATGCCATGGGAGCATTAGATGTGAATGGTGCATTGTGCAATGGTCTGAATCAATGGGTGTTGAGCTTTAATCAATTCTACTTCTGTATATAGTTTGTTGTAGAGTTCTATGGAGACCCATTTCATCAGAATGGTGTGTTAACTCTGTTCATTGTTGTGCGCAAACAGTGTGTAGTAACGGGATTGCATTTCTTTCTAGAAATTGGGGATTTTGATAAGAATGGGCCATCACGATGTTAGTTAGTTTTTGTTTGGCAGATGTTGGATTGTCTAATCAATACAATCTTAAGAATTGGGTGCATGTTTGAAAACAGAAATAATTGTTTCGAGGGTGTGGTTTACTAATTATGTGATGTGCTAATACTCACTGGGCCATATAACAAGTAGAATGCCTGCTTTATTATTGGACAGCAAGGATATCTTTGTGCCATAGGTATGACAATACTCGTTAGAATATGCAACGTGTTAATGCTTTATCATTGGGTTAATGAGTTGAATGATGCATATTCAATTCTAATTCAAGAAATGAGAACTTCGGTAGTTTAAGCTTTATGGATTCTTCCCTAAAGGTCTTGTCCTTTGATTGTGAAAATTTATTGGTTCCAGCATCTCTGGTAGTAAAAACTATATGAGATTACTTCCAGTATGATTGGAAACTCAGTTTGGTTTTCTGGTCCTCTTTGGATAACTCAGCCCAGAGCTCTACAAGGCAAGAGTTTTGGAACTTAATGCCAGTGATGAACGGGGAATTAATGTGGTGAGGACAAAGATCAAGGATTTTGCTGCTGTGGCTGTTGGTTCTGCACGGAAAGGGTAAGCTCAACACAATTAGGAAGCATCAGATTTTCTGTTTTTCATTTGATAGTTACATGGTTGATTGCTGTATATTTCTATTTTGCTATGGCCTTCAGTGGTTATCCCTGCCCACCATACAAGATTATTATACTAGACGAAGCAGATTCGATGACAGAAGATGCCCAGGTACATTACCATATGTATATCATCATTATTACAGTACTTTATAAAGTATGTGTAAGTCGATGTTACCATATTTTTTTTGCAGAATGCATTGAGGCGTACTATGGAGACTTACTCTAAAGTGACAAGATTCTTTTTCATATGCAATTATATCAGCAGGTAGTCATCAGTCTCTTCATAATATTTGTCCTGTGGTACATTATTTATTGAATTTATGAACCCATGATCATTGTTCAATACAGGATAATAGAGCCACTTGCATCAAGATGTGCAAAGTTTAGGTTCAAGCCTCTTTCAGAAGATGTGATGAGCAATCGCATTTTGCATATATGCAGTGAAGAAGGGCTCACTCTGGATGCTCATGTAACCTGACTGTTTTCACTTCAAAATATTTGTCCACATCAAACATATTCCCAGCTCAAGTGTTGCCACAAATCCTTTAATCAATTGTTGGCTTATCTTGACTTATTGAGTGTCTTCTGTATTTTCCATATTAGGCGCTATCCACATTAAGTACCATCTCTCAAGGAGATCTTCGTCGTGCTATAACTTATCTTCAGGTCTGATGGTTTTCTCAGTTAGCACTTTGCATTATGCTATGGTTTAAGGATGTCCATTTTCATGTTACTTTTTGTGGTTGCAGAGTGCAGCTCGCTTATTTGGATCTTCTATTTCTTCCAGCGACCTGATTAGTGTTTCAGGGGTATATCATCACTCACTTTCTTGCAAATGCCAACTTACATGTGAAATTGCAAATTTTGGTACTTCCTGCAACATATTCTTATACAAAAAACCTGCTTGCTTGTTAATGTTGTTCTCTTGAACTTTAATAAAGTGGATTTCAACCAGGATTTTATTTTGGTAAGGTTCTGCACATGGTGTGTTCTAACTGTTTAGTTGCAATCTCATGCCGTGATAAATTTTACTGTGAAAAGAGTTGGTCATTTGAACAAGAAACTGTTTTTCTCTATCTTCTCTTGGGAGGTCAAACTATTCCGTTCATCAACTTGACCTTCCTGTATCAGGCTATCCCTGAAGATACTGTCAAGTCATTGCTTGTAGCATGCAAATCTGGTGAATTTGATGTGGCAAACAAGGAAGTTAGCAATATTATTGCAGACGGATATCCAGTTTCCCAGCTGCTCTCGCAGGTCAGCTCTCTTTGCTTTGTATACATAGATGACATGATGTGTTAGCTATTGTTTTCATCTTACAATTACTACTGACTAAAGTGTCGACATTCAGTTTCTAGATGTGATCGTTAATGCGGATGATATTCCAGATGAGCACAAGGCAAGAATATGTAGAAAGCTTGGGGAAGCTGATAAGGTTTGTCTCATTCTTTATATGCTAGTTTCACGGGTTAGCCATCCAAAATTGTAGTACGAGAACAACCATGTTCTCATACTTGTTTTCGTGAGTTGCATATTGCCTTAGAGAAACCTAAAACATAATAAAAAAAAGCATTGGGGACATGAAACATAAAAAATAAATAAAGCATTTGGAACCTAAAACATAAAAAAAATAACTCATAGGGAAATTTGATGACAGAGGATTATAACGGAGGATAAGGTTAGTAATGTTCTGCTTCTTGGTTTCTGGGAAGCTTGACCTGAGAATTTCAGCAATATCGTTGAAGTTAGAATATGACTTTTTTGTGCAGTCGGAATAATTCCACAATTTATACTATGTGCTATGACATAATGAATCTCTCAAAAGACTTGGTCCTTCTGTTCCATTCTTCTCATAGTCCTTTCGTTTATCTTTTATGATTTGCAGTGCTTGGTCGATGGGGCAGATGAGTATTTACAGCTCTTAGATATGGCTAGTGAGACAATCCGTGCGCTGTTTAACATCCCGCAAGGGCTGGTCTTCTAAGAGAAGATGATGGAGATGAACGGTGATACTGCTTGTCTTCTAAGAGAAGATGATGGAGATGAACGGTGATATTGCTGCCGGCTGTCTGCAAACTCTGGCAAATATATCTTGCGTCTCCTTCCCGTCAAAGAGGCATAACCTCATTCTCATCATACTCTTGTGCTATTTTTAGGTTGGTTTGTGATGTTTTAAGTGTGATGAATTCACTCTGTTTCTCAACCAATTGAATTGTGCGTGAATAGTGTCAACGATCACAAGAATAGTTCTGACTTGTCATGCATTCATCATACTCCCTCCGTTACTAAATATAAGACCTTTTAGAGATTTCACTATAGACCAGATACGGAGCAAAATGAGTGAATCTACATTTTAAAATATGACTACATACATCCGTATGTAGTTTTTTTTTTCAAGAAAACGCAAGACTTTTGCGGTTCATTGTATTGAAAAGAAGGGGTTTAGTACAATCCTCCTAGGAGGCATATTTACAAGGTGAAAACATGCACACTAGTGGACATCCCATGTTTGTGGCAAGATGGCCTGGAGCCCCAAGGCGCCCGCTCTGCCCAGAGGCTTGCCTCTTCTTTAATCGTAGCCGCCAGGGAGGTAACCGACGGTGTTGCACCCTCAAACACGCATCCGTTGCGATGCTTTCAAATCATCCAAGGGACGAGCAAAGCAACGGAAGCCAATCCCTTGTGCATAGGCCTAGGGGTGTCGTGTCGTGCAGAGCACCACCAGTCGTGTAGAGTAGCATTGTTGTTGGGCAGCGGGCAAGAGAGGCGCAGCCATGAGAAGATCTTGTGCCACACTTCGCGGCTGAAGGGGCATTCCAGGAGAAGATGATGAATCGTCTCCGGAGCCTGATCGCAAAGAGGGCAGCGCTGTGGGTGCGGTAGGTTGCGCCTCGCGAGGCGGTCGGCCGTCCAGCACCGATCGAGGTTGGCAAGCCAGTGGAAGAAGCGCACCCGAGGCGGTGCCCAGCACTTCCAGGTAAGTTTCCAAGCTTGGCATCTCGCGGAGCCTTGAAAAGTGGCGAGGTATGCGGACTTGGCGGAGTACTCGCCGCTCGCGGTCCACTTCCAGCAAATGCTGTCTGGTGCGTCAGTGAGGACAGTTTCGGCGAGCATGTGCCAGAGGCGCAGGTATTCTCCAATCTCCGGGATGCCAATCATGCAGTGGATGTCCGCGGCCCATTGGTTCGCGTGAAGGCCGTCCGCAACAGTTCTAGACTTGCGACGCCGTTTGGGGATGAGATCAAAAAGGAGAGGCGCGATCTCTCGGATTCCACGTCCGTTGATCCATCGGTCCTCCCAGAACAGCGCGCGTTGGCCATTGCCGATAGCCATGGTGGTAGAGGCGAAGAAGAGCGCGCGCTCCTCGGGCACGAAGTGCAGGTCAAGGTCGCTCCAGGCCCTGCCAGCATGGACTCGGCTGAGCCACTGCCACCACATGCGAAGGGCGAGGCCAGTGCGCTCGAAGTCGTGGACGCCGAGGCCCCCAAACTGGATAGGCCGGCAGACGCGCCGCCAGTTGACATGACAATTGCCTCCGTGGGCCTCGGCGCGGCCAGCCCAGAGAAATCCTCTCTCAATCTTCTCCAAGAGTTTGATGGTCTTCTTTGGCGGCGCAAGCACAAGGAGCTGATGAATGGGGATCGCGCTCAAGACAGCCTTGGCGAAAGCAAGGCGGCCGACTTTGTTCATGAGCCAGGCCTTCCAGGAGGGCAGCTTCCCAGCGACCTTATCGACGACGGGTTGCAGTTGGGCAGCCGTGGGGCGACGCAGCGTGAGCGGGATGCCCAAGTAAGTAAGCGGGAAGTCGACGATGGGGCAGCCCAGGTGCGCGACAACATGAGCAGCGTCCTCGGTGTCGCAGCGGATGAGGGCCGCAACGCTCTTCTGGAAGTTCACGTGCAGGCCCGAGGCGCGTCCAAAGAGCTGCAGAATCTCCTTCACCGCCGCGATATTGTCCGGCGAGGGGTGGCACAGAAGAATTACGTCGTCGGCGTAGAGGGATATGGTGGGGATGGCGCGGCGCGGATGCAGCTGCTGCATGACTCGGAGCTCGACCGTGCGATGAAAGAGCCTGCCCAACGTATCCACAGCAAGGACGAAGAGCTGCGGGGAGACTGGATCACCTTGGCGCAGTCCACAGCGATGCCAAATCGCTGGTCCAGGGTTGCCGTTGAGGAGAACCTTGGTGCTCGCCGACGACAGGAGAAGGGCGATCCAACCAAGGAAGCGGTTGCCGGAGCCATGGCATCGCAGCACCTCGAATAGGAAGGCCCACGAGACGGAGTCGAAAGCCCGTGCCAAGTCAAGTTTCAGCAGCACACGAGGGGCACCCAGCTGATGCAATAGCCGTGCGGATTGACGCACTAGGATGAAGTTGTCGTGAAGACTTCGCCCGGGGATGAACGCGTTTTGGACGTTGCTGACGAGGTTGTTGAGCCTGGGGGCTAGGCGGATCGAAAGCAGCTTGGCCAGGACCTTGGCGACGATGTGAATTAGGCTTATGGGCCTATAATCACCGAGGCCAGTGGCCTCGGCGCGCTTGGGGAGGAGCGTGATCAGCGCCTGGTTAAGGCAGCTAAACCCTCGTCCACGCAGCGCGTAAATCTGGTCGAAGACGCATCGGAGGTCATGCTTGATGATCTGCCAGCAGGATCGGAGGAACTCCGCAGTGAAGCCGTCGGGGCCGGGCGCCTTGCGGGACGACATGCTTTTGATGGCTTGCCAAATCTCATCCTCGCTGAATGGCGCGTCAAGATCTTCCAGGTTTGAGGGCTCGATGAATTGTAACAGGTTAATGGTGCAGTCACGCTGCATGTCCATCCCAATCCGGCTGTCAAAGTGCTTGAAAGTGGCCGCGGCCATGCCGGTAGGATCGGTGATAGCGGCGCCTCGACAGAGATGCCATGTATCCGGTTCTTCTGCTTGCGGTATGCGCACTGGCGGTGGTAGAATGTAGTGTTCGCGTCGCCATCTCCGAGGGAGGCAATGCGAGCGCGCTGCTGGGCGATCGTCCGCTCGAGGGAAGCAAGGCCAAGGTAAGAGAGCTTGAGTTGACGACGTAGCCAGTCCTCCTGTGGTGATAGGGCACGTTGCTCTTGCGCAGCGTCGAAGCGGAGCAGCAGCTCACGCGATATCGCAAGCTGGTCTTGCACGTTGCCAACAGAACGCGCGCTCCAGCCGGTGAGCTTGCGCGCTGTGGCGTGCATGCGCCGCATGAACCGCTGGAACGGGTCGGCATCATCCACCGAATGCCACGAGGCCGCTACGATCTCCGGGAAATCGGCGAGACGAGTCCAGTACTCCTCGAAGTGGAATCGTCGACGCGTTGCTGGGAGTGGCGAGCAGTCGAGCAAGAGGGGGGAGTGACCCGAGACGATCGAGGCCAGGCAACGCAAGTGGCATTCGCCGTGCCGCTCCTCCCAGTCCGTGGAGCACAACACCCGATCAAGATGGACCAGGGTGGGCGGGTTCTGCTCGTTGGACCATGTAAAGCGTCGGCCGCTGAGATAAATCTCCTTGAGCGCGAGGTCGTTGAGAACGCGACGGAACCGCCCCATCATTCTCCGGTTGAGATTGCCGTTGTTCTTGTCTTCGTCACGATAGATCATATTGAGTGAAATCTTTAAAAGGTCTTATATTTAGGGACAGAGGGAGTACTTGCTTTCCTTTGGATAATATGATTCATAACATAATTAATACCCCCTCCGTGCAAAAACGTTTCAACTGCAAAAACGTCTTAATTTTTTTTTTGTACAGAGGTACTCCTTCTATACCTAAATAATTATAGTTGGAAAGAACTAGGTTGTTCAACTACAATTATTTAGATACAGAGTTTTTAAATATAGATTTTTTTTATACAGAGGTACTCCTTCTATACCTAAATAATTATAGTTGGAGAGAACTAGGCTGCTCAACTACAATTATTTAGATACAGAAAAAGTACCATTTCCTCCGTTTTTAAATATAGATTTTTTTAGATATTTCACTTCAAACTTCATACAGATGTATGTAGACATGTTATAGAGTGTGGATTTATTCATTTCGCCCGGTATATAGTCCGTAATGGAGTCTGTAATGGAATCTTTAGAAAGACTTATATTTATGACCAAAGGAGTGCGGACGTTTGGAGCTCGGCCTCCGGAGAGGCCGAAATTTTTGAATAATTCAAAATTCAAACTTTTTGGTTTCAAAAATATCTGAAAAAAATATGGAAGTAAAGAAGGATGTTATGCGTTTGTGTGCAAAAATTTAAGATGAAATACCTTGAAATACGATCTGCACAAAAAAGACAAATTCATGACCTGAAATGATGAATAGTGTCATGTGTAAAAAACTTCAGATTTGTCTTTTTTGCACAGCCCTCATTTCAATGTATTTTTTTCTGAAAAATTACACACATGTGTGTTACGCCTTCACTTATTCCTGTATTTTTTTTTCAGAATTTTTTGGAATGTAAAAATATGAATTTTCATGAAATTTGAGTTTCAAATTTAAAAGGTTTCATGGAGCTCGGGAGCCAAAAGCAATTTCTGTGACCAAAGGGACTACATGAGATGCTATTTATTGCCTTTCCCTTACTTACCCAGCCGGCTTGCTATTAGGGTCTTGTTTGGAAAACACATAAATATGAGAGTACCAGGCTGTGGCCGGATGCTTCTTTTAGGGGCTCTGGTTGGATGCTTGGTGAGAAGAGTTATTCCCTTCAGATTTCAAATATTTTAGTTTAAAAAGGCAAACTATTCTTCTATTGTAGGCGGCAACAATCGTTTATAAGAGCATTTACAACCGGACTCTTTATACTCGTCTTAAACGTCAGGTAAACCGGACTTCTTATACCCGTCTCAAACGCCAGGTAAGCCGTCAGGTCATACCCACAACAGGACCTTCAATACCTGTTTCAAACATTCAGACTGACCGGCATCCTTTATATTCATCTCAAATATGAGGACGATATGAGCCTTATATTCAACTCAAATATGAGACATAAGGGCTCACGAACGTGTCCGGTCAGTTTGTCATGTAGGACGTGGCCCCATTCCAGATCACCTTTTCTCTTTTCTTATTCATTATTTTTCTTCTTTCTTTTTCTTCACCAATCACATGTAAGTGACCGAACATATGAAAAAAAAAATATGACTATGCGGACGAAAAAGTAAGGGTTCAAAGGGGCGCGCCCGATCACTGACCGGTCATATTTGTCAAGTCTAGTTGTAGATGCTCTAACGAGTTGTCATAAGGGCATGAATTGCGAAAGTCTTCTTCTACTCGCGAGCTCAAATGCTCCCTCGTGAACAATAAAATCAAAAAAATAGTAATTTTTAAAATATTCTTTTTTTTGGTAAACTTTGACACATTTTTTACACGCATACCAAAATTCAACCCGAAATAACATTCATGGAAGTCGCAGCGAAAAAACAAAATCAACAATCCAAAAAGTATTCAAAGCTAGCATTTTTGGAGCATCGGTTTTTTTACCATGACTTTCACAAATATTATTTCGAACTGAAATTTTGCAAGCATACAAATTTTTTATCAAAGTTCATTAAAAAATCCATTTTTTTATTGTTTTACTTTTTTTTTGATTTTACTGTTTACGAGGGAGCATATGAGCTGGGGAGAATGTCCCATGAATTAAGGCTACACCATACTATTGCCTCATCCCTTCACCGGTGCACATGCCACTGAAACCATCATCCAAAACTAGATAGCTCCACCTAGGCCCCATGTTCTCTTCATTGCATCATCTTATCATTCCCCCTCTTAATTTTCCTTCTGATTTGGTTCGCATGTTATGTAAACTCTATAAACGTTTCAGAAGCTGGCTGGATCTTGCTCAGGATGTTCTCGTGTGGGAAGTTTCCACGTGCCTAGAGACCGTGAGCCAACAACAGATTAGATGCTCCCTTCCTCCCTCCCTCCCTACTTCTCTCTCTCTTGCACTCCTCTTAGGAGGTGTTTGTTTCATACATTTTTGCCCCACACCTGTTTGCACCGTAAAGAAAAAACGTTACCTGCGCTTGGAAAATCAACACCATAAACACGTCCCTCCGTAAACGGGTCCGGCCAAGTTATAGATCGATGCCGCCCACGCCCCACTGGTAATGGTTACGGTAGCGAGCCCACGACCCCCTTTTCCCCCGAGAGACCACTCCTCCCCGCACGAACTCCTCCTGCTCGTTCGCCGCTGCCTCCCGAATCTTCTTTGAGTCCGGCGCCGGTGCTTCTCATATCCCCTTTGAATCCTTGCGGAGATTGGAGCAGCCGGCAGTAGTACCTCCGCTATCCCCTTCGAATCCCAATGGAGATCGGAGCAGCCGGCGACGCTTGAGACTCCTCAGGGACGGCTGGTGGCACACAAGATCCAATCGTCGGCGGCAGTTGGTTTCGGAGATGGCCGGCGGCACTTGATTTCGGAGATGGCCGGCGGCGCTAGAGGTCCTTGGCGGAGCAAGATCATAGCAATGGTAATCAATTCCTTTACCTAGATCTGAACCAAACAAACTTGAAAAAAATCTCAATACACATCCTAAAACGTTGAGATCTGATTACGTTAACAGCACCGTTACCATTACTGTAGCCAAACATCTCCTTAATAGTATGGTTACTCACAATATATAAAGTAAAAAATTAAGTCAAACTCTTCCTTTTTCTTGTTCCAATTGAAAGGTATCCAAGCATCCACACTTCTTTCTATGAGTAATAAATGCATATGTGCAACACACGTCTAAATGAATCCCAACCATATGAGATGTGTGACATGGCAATAGCATATGTGAAGAACAACATATTGGTTGATAGTTTTAACACATATAATCTTCCACATAAAAATTAAAACAAGGTTCACACAAGCATGTGTTACCAACATACCATATGTAAGAGAGGGAGGGAGGGAGGGAGGGAGGGAGGGAGAGAGAGGGAGAGAGAGAGAGAGAGAGAGAGAGAGAGGGAGAGGGAGAGGGAGAGGGGGAGGGGGAGGGGGGGGGGGAGAGAGAGAGTGGAAGTGGAAGTTCTAGGTTAACTTATGGGGTTTCTTTGATATAGAGGCTTGCGGCGGCGGAGTGGAAGTTCTAGGTTAAGTTATGGGGTTTTGGGGATTTATAAGGTTTTTCAGCGTTTGAATCACGCGGAGCCACGGGGTGGTCCAAAGCTTGGGATTTTGTGTATCATTAATTCCTCTCATACCCTAGTTTCACCCACTTCTCAAAAATTCACCCACACAAAACTCAAAAAAAACTCGTAAGATAGGTCTAATACATAGAAGAATAAATCAACACTTCGTGTACTACCAAGAAAAGTTGCATAATAATTTTTAAACATTAGGTATTGTATACTATGATATCCACAATTTGTATCTACCAATATAAGCCATGAAAACTCTAGGATAAATAGATAACAAAACCGTGACAACAAATTTTCCAAACAGAACAGTTCATAGAAATTCATTTCAAAAGTGTACTTCTGTAACTCTAAACATTCTGAAAATTTAGGACATGATGAAGAAATGTATGACCATACTATGTAAAAAGTTCAGAAACTTTCCACTTTCGAGTAAAATCCCATAATTGAAATTCTACAGCGGAAGTTTCTGTTTTTATACAGCACACATCACACATACAATTCAAGCATTCTAAAGGCAATTCTTGGAGCTTTTTAATGAAAAACATGATTATAAATAACAACAAGAAAATACTAACAAAACAAAATGACGCTCCAAGCAAGACACGTATCATGTGACAAGTAAAAGTATAGCTCCAAGTAAGATATACCGTTAGTTTTGAAGAGTAAAGAGGGGATGCATTTCGGGGCATCCCCAAGCTTAGGGTCCTGATGCTTCTTATTCTTCTCATACTGTGTGGGGACCCCGACTTATAAGTCACGACCATCGAATGCACGTGTACAGTGATCCCAGAGATCAATGATCACTAAACACACAAAAGCTAAATAACAAGAGTTACATTCATACATACCATCTCATACAAATAGAGACCATTAAGGTCAAGTCTTACATAGATAGTGCCTCAAATCCGACACACCAAACATAACTAGCACCAGAAATCTTGATAGGAAGTGTGAACCCGAGCCATCTGCCTTAACCTACATGCATTTTGACTAGGAAACGTCCTAGTTCATGTGTTCGTCTTCAATCAACTCTTCTCAATATTCCTGCTCTTCCATGCGTGGGCAATTAAATGACCAGTGGCAAGCCAATGAGTACTTTGAATGTACTCACAAGCAACCCATGATGTGGAACAAGGCAATAACAATGCATGATATAACACAAGTAGGTAAGTTTGCGGAAAGCTAGTTTTGCGTGCAATGACATTATCAATCTTGTAAAAGCATACATCAACATGTCGCAGAAATCCATATGAACAAGTTATAGTTATCATCATAAGCAGGGGTTGAACGCCCCATGTTCACTTCCCGTACCAAGTCGTCTGACTTAGCTCAAGTATACTCTTTCTCATACCATCACCTTTATCACACACACACAATTAGTTCATACAAAAACAATTGGACGTAGTTTAAGCAGGATTACCCAACTGTCCTTGATCGTGGACATGAATATTCGAATATTTTTACACTATGCAGAGGTTGCGTGCTGTACCCACGAGACTCGGGGAGCTTCCGTGCCATCCACGACTTGCGGTATATTAGATACCGAGGTAAGCACCCGAACAATGCATTTCCCCTGGCAACACTAAACAAAGGGCCCACTCAATTGGTTCCTAGCCCTCATGATGTACATCATATGCGCCTCGCTCTAGATCGTACCATCCATGAAGGGACCAACGGTGTGCCCGGTACCTGTGAAAACAGCTCATGGTCGCCCTACCTGGCATGACCCCGTCTCGAGAGTGACCATGCCAGTCTCGCCACTAGTAATGCGGGCTCTCTGCTAGCATCAGCCAAAGTAATCAACAAAGCCCCGTACCATAAGGGATATCGTGGTCGCACATGTAAGGTTGGGATGGCCAACAATTCTTAAATCTAATCCCATTTTCAAGACCACACACACGAAGCCTTTCTCGGTACACCACCTCTTTGCAAGTGGTCACCAATCTCAACACCATTTCCTTCGGGCATTAGTGGCACCCGACATTTTTTTTGAAATCCTTTGAAATCATTCATTTCATCGTCACCATGCATAGTCTCATTCCATTTGCATAGCACCCACTAGCAACTTAACTACTTCTCGCCCGCCCAACCCTCATAGGTGGTAGGGTCATGCTCAAGTGCAAGTATCGAGGGGTTTCTCGCAGACAACCCACCAAGGTGGTCACCGACTTATTATGAATCGAATGCAACAGAATATAGTGCTATATGGCATGCAAAATAAATGGTTTCTTAGACATGGTCAAAGGGCTCCTTTCCTAGCTCAACAAAGTCTCCAGGATCTTCAAAGTCTTCTGGTCCAAATCCCTCGTCAGCAACGCAATCTATCATCGCAATATTAACGGGCAAAAATAAGAACACCACAAAAACAGGGAAAATAATTTGCTCAGAAAAATGTCACCTTATTTTTGTAAAATACTAGGGTGAGTGTAGGTATTGTAAAAATTGTTGGGTTTTATTTTTGAAGTGTAAATGTTGTTGAAAGGATCGATATGGTTGGCTAGAGGGGGGGGGGGGGTGAATAGACAACGACCACTTTTTAATTAATCTTAACAAGTTAAGCTAAACACTATACGGGTCCACAAATAATATGACAAAGAGGTGACCCCTATAGAAGCTACCAACAAGACCTATTAAGACAAGTAAGATATAGTCACAAGTAAAAGCAAATACAAAGTAAAGGTTAGAGATAACCACAAGTGGAACCGATGGAGACGAGGATGTGTTACCGAAGTTCCTTCCCTTTGACAGGAAGTACGTCTCCGTTGGAGCGGTGTGGAGGCACAATGCTCCCCAAAAAAGCCACTAAGGCCACCGTATTCTCCTCACGCCCTCGCACGATGCAAGGTACCGTGATTCCACTATAGGTGCCCTTGAAGGCGGCGACCGAACCTTTACAAACAAGGTTGGGGCAACTCCACACAAAGCTTGGAGGCTCCCAACAAGACCACGAAGCTTCACCACAATGGAATATGGCTTCGAGGTGACCTCAACCGTCTAGGATGCTCAAACACCCAAGAGTAACAAGATCCGCAAGGGATAGGTGGGGGAATCAACTTTTCTCTTGGTGGAAGTGTGGATCTAGGCCTTCTCAACCAATCCCTAAAGAATCAACAAGTTTGATTGGCTAGGGAGAGAGATCGGGCACTTTTAAGCTTGTGGAGCAACAATGGAGCTTAGAGAGGTAAGAGATAGGGTTCCTCAGCTAGAAGAACCCTTTATATAGTGGGGGGAAAATTCAGACCGTTTTCCCACTCTCTGCCCGAGATCCAGCGGTACTACCGCTGGGAAGGAGCGGTACTACCGCTGCCTGGCGGTACTACCGCTGGATGCAGCGGTACTACCGCTAGGGCTTCCAGCGGTACTACCGCTGGCACCAGCGGTACTACCGCTGGCCCCTTGGTTGTGCATAAGCACTACTACCGCCGGGAAAGTCTTCGCAAAAGGGTCCGTCCACGAACTACCGCTAGGTAGGTGGAACAAGGCACCTGGAGCGGTACTACCGCTGGCTGCAGCGGTACTACCGCTTGCAGTCCAGCGGTACTACCGCTGGGGACCATTTTGCAGAGATGCTCAAGATGAATTAGGCGAGGGCCGCTCCAAACAAGGAAGGGGAGAATTGTGAAGTGTGCGTGTGTAAAGATAGATTCCACCCAAACCTTTCCACTACGGATCCCCTCTTAATAGTACGGCTTTCCTATGACTCAAATAAAGAGAATCGTAGAGAGCGTCGTGTTTCCGTTCCAGAAGAGAGGAGACGAGTTGTCTTGTGCCGTTGACGAGTGTTACCTGAAACCTTGACACACACGATTAGTCCTGTACGGTACTGTCATCAATCACCAAAATTACTTAGGCATAAACTATGCCTCAACAGTTGTGAAAAACATTTTAACAGAAGGTTAAAATGTTTTAAACTAGGTTTTAAAATAAAACAGTGTATAAAAGTTCTTGTAAAAATTACACAAGTGGTATTACTAAATACTACACAATATTTACAATATTTGTGGTGGAAGAATAATTGGATTTGGATGAATATTGGTTTCTATGGAATTTTTGCAAAACAGAGCAAAAATAAAATGGGAAAATGGCCATGTGCCTCCTGGGCGAGAGGCTACTCACCAAACCAGCCCGGCTAGCGAAGCCAGCCCAGGCGAGGCATGGCGCACGCGCCATCAGGTTTGAACGTAACACGCGGGGCCAGGCGGCCAGCGACAAAGAGGGGGAGGCAGGAGCGAGGAGAGGTAGGGCAGAGGCTCACGACTAGGCCCCACTCGCAGGTTGTCGTCAACCTGTGTCGAAAGAGGTGGTGGCGCTCATCAGCGTCGATTCTAACGACAACAGGGTGAGCTAGCGGTGGGGATAGATTCAGGAAGGACCCGCCGTTCGGGTGGAGGTCGAAGGGAGCCTGGAGGTGCCGTGGCTCGTCGACGGCGAGCACCCGCGGCGGAGGAGCTTCGGGAGGTGGTCAGAGTCGGCGCTCCAGGCTGCGAAAAGCTCGGGGAAAAGAGGGAAATGCATCACCAACATGCACCGGTTCCAAAAATGCATAGAGAGAGAGAGAGAGAGAGGCCAGAGCGACGCCCTACCGTGAGATCGGCAGCGGCCCGAAGCGGCGGCGGCGTGCTCGATCCCAAGCACTCATGCTCGGGAAGGGGAAATAGTAGGAGTGGGGGGTCGATTGGGTGGAGGAGAGAGCGATCATAGGGAAGAGAGTGAGCCTGGGTGGCCTTAAATAGGTCGGACGTGGTCCACCGTACGCTGGTGCATCGGTGAGGCCGTGGCCGGGGCCAAAGGGCACGGGGGCTCGACGGGAGGTGCCTCGAGTGTTTCTTGGCGTGGTCTATGCCCAGGGGAGAGAAGGAAGAGAGAAGAAAGGCGCGCGCGTGCGAGGTTGCTGGTTGGCCGAACCGGGCGGCGCTCGGGCGCATGTGGCAACGGGCGCTTGAGGGAGAGAGAGGAGGGGCTGACAGGGAGGCGTGTCCCGGACGTTGATGCACATCGACTGGCGTGAGGAGAGGGCTCGAGGCGGTCGGGAACGGGCAGGAGAGTGAGGTCAAACCTCGGATGCTCTCTAGCGCGCTCCAGAGCGCGGCTTTGGCTGGCACCATTGCGTCACTTACGCGCTTTGGCACGGCCACCCATGTCCAAGAGCTGATGAGGGGAGTAAACAAAGGGGAAAGAGGCATGGGGCACTCTGGAGGTTATCACAGAGAAAGAAGAGTGGAGAGAGAGATGGAATCCTGCTGTCCAGAAGGGGAAATGGAGGTTTTACCCCATCAATAATTGATCTCTGGCCGTGGGAGACTTACTAGGGGTAAAATAACACCAGAAGAAGATGTGGTAAAATTTGAAGTGAAGGGGATGAGGAGAAGGGGTGAAAGCACCCACTTTACCAAACTACGAGAAGGTGTATGATGGTTGTTTGGGAAAGTTACCGTTACCAAGTTGCCGTGAAAGTTAACATGATTGAATTGTGGTAAAAACCAATAGTGTTCGCCAAGTTTGAGCTCATTTGAGAAAAGTTGGCAATGTAAACATGAAAATCCCCAAAAATAGACAAAATCAAATTCTTGTTAACTTTGGTGAACAAATCAACTCCCACAAATGCACAACCTGGTGTAGCATCATTATTTGGGGTCTAGATCACATGTGTAAAATTTGGGATCAATTGGATAAACTTGGCAATGTAAAGTTGCTCAAATTTGGTTCTGGACACGGAGGGTTTTGGGGTTCTTAGGTGAACCAAATCAACTTGGATTGAGATGAATTTTTTCAAACTTACCACATATATCATTTTTGACTTTCTGAAATTTTCCTGAAATTTATTGAGAATATTTCCTATGGAAATATTTTAAAAGCTTGAAATAGGCAGAAAGGGTTTTGAGGAGTTTTGTCCAATATTTTTAAATGACCCTCTGTTGAAACTCATATGTATGGAAAATATATGTCCACTGAGTTTCCCTAAATTTTCTCGATTATTTTTAAAGCAAGAAAATAATTTTTCCCACAAAAGATCATTTCTGGCCTCAGAAAAAGGTATCTAAATAAAATAGGAAAATAAATTTTAAAATAATTATTTTGTGGTTTTGAGAAGTTTTTTTGGTAATAGAATCCAAATAAAATCTTTGGGGTAAAACATCCCTCCTAAATTAAGGACTTGTAGTACAAATCCCAACTGAGGTTTTTTTGGACCTTAAAATAAATAAATGCCCTTTTGTTTAAATAAAATTTTATAATATAGTTTCTGGTCCTATACACATGGCATGGTCATTGGGTAAGGGTTTGGGGTCAAGGAGAGGAGTTTTAGAGGGAAGAATAATTTTGGTGATTTAAAACATAATCAATCACACAAGCATGGTGCAATCAAATCAATCATCACAAGCACTCAAAAACTTTTAATTAGTTCCAAATTTTGTAAAAACATAATGTGGAAAAATGGTACAAACACAAGGTGTGATAGTCCTACCCCCTTACAAGAATCTCGTCCCCGAGATTTCTAGGCTAAGCGGTAAAAAGATAAGGGAACTCAGATCTAAGGCAGTCTTCACGCTCCCGTGTTGCTTGTGCTTCGGTGTGGTTGCACCACTAGAACTTGAAGTACTTGATGGTGCGGCTTCGCGTGCAACACTCGACTTCTTCCAAGATGCGGATTGGTGTCTGACGATAAGTGAGGTCTGGCTGAAGGT
This sequence comes from Hordeum vulgare subsp. vulgare, assembly GCF_904849725.1. Taxonomy (NCBI): domain Eukaryota; kingdom Viridiplantae; phylum Streptophyta; class Magnoliopsida; order Poales; family Poaceae; genus Hordeum; species Hordeum vulgare. The sequence continues at coordinate 241,653,752 of NC_058522.1, forward strand.
CGATGGCGTGATGATCGACGTCCTTGTAGAGGTCCGGACGGTTGGGAACTTGGAGGCACTTCCAGAGTTGCGACACGTGGAAGACGTTGTGCACAGCCAAAAGCTCGGATGGTAGTTCTAGTCGGTAAGCAACTTCTCCTCACCTTGCGGTGATCTTGAAGGGGCCAATGTACCTTGGTGCAAGTTTCCCTTAACGTGGAAACACTTGGTTCCTTTGAGAGGCGTGACACGGAGGTATACATAGTCTTCGGTGTTGAGGTCCACGTCTCGACGATGTGAGTCGGTATAGCTCTTCTCCCTTGACTTGGTGGTCTCTAGACGTTCCTTGATGAGTTAAACTTGCTCTTCGGCTTCATGGAGAATATATGGTACAAAGATCAGTCCTGCTCCGGTCTCAGACCAGTTGAGGGGAGTGCAACACTTGCGTCCATACAACACCTCAAATGGTGCCATTTGTAGACTAGATTGGTAGCTGTTGTTGTAGGAGAACTCGACAAAGGGAAAACAATCCTCCCACTTGGCTCCATATGCCAAAACATAGGAACGAAGCATGTCCTCGAGTATCTGATTTACTCGTTCCGTCTGTCCGCCTGTCTGAGGCTGAAAAGTAGTGCTAAAGAAAGCTTGGTTCCCATGGCTCCTTGGAACTGCTTCCAAAATCTCGAGGTAAACTGTGTACCTCGAGCTGACACGATCTCTTAGGAACTCCATGGAGGCTCATCTTGATAACCCACAAGTATAGGGGATCGCAACCGTTTTCGAGGGTAGAGTATTGTCACGCCCAAGATGCGACCCTATCCTCAATTTGGCACGAGGGCCTCGTCAGGGATAGAAGCGCATCTCGTCGTGTCGCAAGAATGAATATCGTTACAAGTACATGTACTGAAAAGAAGAGATATATAAATAGAGTTGGCTTACACTCGCCACAAGATACATCAGAGTCACATAAGTACAATACATAATCATCATGAAGAAGAGCAGGGTCCGACTACGGACGAAAACAAACGGGAAAAGAAGAACGACGTCCATCCTTGCTATCCCAGGCTGCCGACCTGGAACCCATCCTAGATCGATGAAGAAGAAGAAGAAGAAGCAACTCCAAATGAACAATCAACGCGCTCGCGTCAAGTAACCTTTACCTGTACCTGCAACTGGTGTTGTAGTAATCTGTGAGCCACAGGGGACTCAACAATCTCATTTCCAAAGGTATCAAGACTAGCAAAGCTTAATGGGTGAGGTATGGTTAAGTGGTGAGGTTGCAGTAATGGCTAAGCACATATTTGGTGGCTAAACTTATGAGTACAAGAAATAAGGGGGGGGGGGGGAAGATCTACGCATAGCGGACGTGACTACTGATGATCAAATGAATGATCCGGAACACCTACCTACGTCACACATAACCCCACCATGTCCTCGATTGAAGAAGGAACTCACGAAAGAGACAGTCACGGTTACACACACGGTTGGCAAGTTTTAATTAAGTTTACTTCAAGTTATCTAGAACCAGTATTAAACAAAGTTTCCACGTTGCCACATAACCGCGGGCACGGCTTTCCGAAAGATTTAACCCTGCAGGGGTGCTCCAACTAGTCCATCACAAATTACCACAAGCCGCATAGAAATCCTCGATCACGACACTCGCGATCTCGTCGGATTCCTTAGTGGAAAACCTCAACTCTGAGATTACCCAAAGCATCACCGGAATCCCGATGCACAAGATATCTCGTCAAAGGTAAAACTAATCCAGCAAGGCCACCCGACATGTCGACGATCCTGATAGGAGCCGCGTATCTCGTTCTCAGGACACGACGGATGAGCCACGCGTACGGTGGCCTGATAGAAATCACCCAAGTTTCCCTGGGTTTTCCCCGCACAGTGCTCTGTTTTGGACCAGCACTGGCCCTCCCTGTATTATGTAGAATTACTCCTCGGGTAGCGCTAACTCCCTATGCATTTCAGTATTATCAAAATTATTATGTTGGGCAAATGTAGTACCAATGTTGGGCCTTGCCAGACCAGCTTTAATCTAAAACGAATTATCAAGGGGGTCCCCATAACAACCCCGATCGTGTTAGGAGCGCTCAATTATGGAACATAACACCGGTAGCCGAAACTAAGGGGGCAAAGGTGGAACAAAACACCAGGCTAGAAAGGCCGAGCCTTCCACCTTTTACCAAGTATATAGGTGCATTAAATTAAATAGCATTTAATATGGTGATATAACAAGGAACCCATGTTGTCACATGGAAGCAACTGCACCTGCAACTAGCAACGCTAACACAGGGTTAAGCAAACGGTAACATAGCCAATCAGTGGTTTGCTAGGTTGAACAGGTTGAAGGTTTTCATGGCATTGTTGAGAGGCTGATATTTAACATGTGGTAGACAACGAGACATAATCGATAGCATCGAAATAGCTAGCATGGCAATGGTAGTAATGGTATCTGGGGAAATGGTCATCTTGCCTGAGATCCCGCTTGGAAAAAGAATGACTCCGTGAAGCAGTCGAACCGACGTAGTCGAACGGGTCCTCACAATCCGACACGCTTGCGGAACTCTATCGAGACGAAGCAAACCGGAGACAAGAATCAACACACGATATTCACCACACGATGCACATCACATATGATGCATGAACGGTCTAATGCAAGGCAGGACAATCACAACAATCAAACACTAGACATTAAGTGAAGCTCGATATGCAACGAGTTGCATATCGATGAAACTCCACGTTGAATTATTTAGTTCACTCCCGTTCAGGTACACGGCTATATTAAATGTTGTTAAACATGGCACGAGGGTGAAGCACAAATTAATCTACCTAGCTATGCATTTTAAATGAGACCGGAAACGACATATAGCATCTCCGAAATGACCCCACGTGTTAAATCTTAATTCTGTCCAGATTTGTCCTAATCCCATTTTACGTTTGCTAAACGGCAAAACAAAGTGGTTCACGTGATTCTACTCGTCGTTCTGCTCCATTTACATATATGGCACATCTCGAACGGAGCTACGGACAAATAGTTACGACGTAAACCGTTTTCAACATGTCGACAAGCAAAACGAGGTAAACAACACACTAAACAGTTCTAAATATGCATGAGAGTTGGAAATTATTAACCTACACGAAATTCTAGTCAAGTTACATATCTAACTCGTCGAAATCCGACACACGGAATAGAATCTACGGGCGTTTGAAAATATACCTATATCCTCATATAGCAAAAAAAATTCCTAACGTATAAAAAAAGGACAAGGGAAAAATAATATGGGAAACAAGTGGGATTTGAACCCCAGATCTCCACAATGCCAATGCGCTGGGTTAACCAGCAGGCTCGAAGTGCCCTTGTGCTTTGGGCTTTCGGTTATTGAACATAACAACCAGGCTGATAAAAGATAAAGGACAAACGGTGAGAAAAAGTATATTGGAGCTGGTGAAGATGAGGTGTCTTGGGGCGGCGCTGCAACTCCGGTTGTGTTCATATGGCCCTCGGTGCTCCTGGAGAGGGAAGAACATAGGCGAGCAGCGTGAGAGAGAGACCCAAGGGAGAGATGGGAAAGATAGAGGAGGAGAAGCCAAGGGGAGGCCTGGTCCGGTGCTTGTGGTTGCTGGCTAGGTTTGCCTCAGGAGCTCGCTCCCTCTGATCCAGATCGGGAGCGTCAGCTGGGTCTCGGGGCTGCTGCTGCAATACCGAGAGAGAGGTGAGATGAGGGAGAGAGAGAACATGAGACGAGAGAGAGATGGGAGGAAGGAGAGGGAAGGGACCTGGCCTGGACGGGCGATAATGCTGCGGCTACCAACGACGAGGCCCTTGGGGGCGGGGCGACGAAGCAGATCGGAGGAGCGCTGGGCTCGCGATGCAACGCGGGAGGAGCTCCTCCTCCTCCTCCCCGAGCCGGAGGACCTGGCTGCGACGGGGCTGCTGTAGAGGGAAGGAAGGGAGGCGCACACGGGCTCATCAAGCGCTGCTGGCTTGGCTGCACATGAACGAGGGAGAGGTGGAGGCCTGCCTGGTTGACTCGGTTTTTGCATGTGGGAAACCCGAGGTGGGAGACAGCAGGCGGCGGCGGCTGTTGGAACAAGGCTCCTAGGAGTTGTGGGTAGAAGCTAGTCGCCAGAAGCGAAGCAGCGATCTTCCGGGCCGGAAAGGTTCTATTTTTCTGACGCGTAAGCTACCGCAAAATGAATGAAGGAAAAAGGCCTCAGGATTAGAAAGACTAAAGATTAGGGTTTGTCCCTAGTTAGGTAGGGACGTTGTACATATATAGCTAGTGGATTAGGCTTTAGGGGCATCTGGACCCTCCGATTTAGATCGGGTGGTCGAGATGATTAGGTTAGGGGGTCCAATGGACAAATCGAAGATGGTTTAGGGTAAAACGGGGTTGATCCGGACCCAACGGTCATGACCAACCGGTTCGGGTTTCGGGAGGTTTTCGGAATGGGCTGCGCGTAGGGTCGGTGCACTGTGCAGAGGCGCTAGGCGGAGATGAGAGGGAAAAACGGGCAACCCGGTGACAGAGTTTAAAGTACCAAAACGTCCGACAATTGACCGGCTATAGTGCCGCTATATAATAAACGGCACGGGTAATAAACGAGCTCCGATCACGATGAAATTTGACAGATGACATACCTACACTAAATTAAGACCGCACGCTAAGTTGCAGCTCAATCAGAGAAAGTTTTATACACGTTATAAAAACAAGGTCTTCACGATGCCGCGGGCGCGTGCGTGTGTGGTGTCTCGAAACGCTCAACAACGATAACAGAGAGAACTGGCAACTAATAACTGATGCAGGTTTTGAAAACTGGCGGCAACGGGATGCCGATGCAATGTGGATGATGCAATGCTGATGCGACAAAAGAAAACAAACACACGACGAAAATGGAATAGAAGGGGAATCTTCTGGAACGTCGTCATCGGGCTGTCACAAGTATTCAAGCCAAATTTGTTGGTTCGACACAAGGGGAACCAAAGAATATTCTCGAGTATTAGCAGTTGAGTTGTCAATTCAACCACACATGAAAGACTTACTATCTGCAGCAAAGTTTCAGTAGCAAAGTAGTGTGATAGTAACGGTAGCAGCGGTAACAGTAGCGATAGTGACAACAGTAGCGGTAAAGTAACTTAGCAAGGACCAGTAGGAAAAGCTCATAGGCATTGGATCGGTGATGGATAATTATGTCGGATGATATTCATCATGTAACAGTTATAACATAGGGTGATATGTAACTAGCTCTAGTTCGTCAATGTAATGTGGGCATGTATTCCGTATTTAGTCATGCGTGCTTATGGAAAAGAACTTGCATGACATCTATTGTCCATCCCTCCCATGGCAGCGGGGTCCTAATGGAAACTAAGGGATATTAGGGTCTCCTTTTAGTAGAGAACCGGAACAAAGCATTAGCACCTAGTGAATACATGAACTCCTCATACTATGGTCATCTCCGGGAGTGGTTCCGACTATTGTCATTCCGGGGTTGCCGGGTCATAACACATAGTAGGTGACTACAACTTGCAAGACAGGATCAAGAACACACATATATGGATGAAAACATAATAGGTTCATATCTGAAATCATGGCACTCGGGCCCTAGTGACAAGCATTAAGCATAGCAAAGTAGTAGCAACATCAATCTTAGAACATAGTGGATACTAGGGATCAAACCCCATCAAAACTAACTCGATTACATGATAGACCTCATCCAACCCATCACCGTCCAGCAAGCCTATGATGAGATTAGTCACGAACAATGAAGAGCATCATGGAATTGGCGATGAAGGATGGTTGGTGATGACGGCGGCGTCGATTTCCCCTCTCCGGAGCCTAGAACGGACTCCAGATCTGCTCTCCCGAGGAAGAACTGGTGGTGGCAGCGGCTCCGTATCGTGAAACGCGATGAACTCTTCTCTCCTCATTTTTTCTGGGCGACAAAGAATATATAGAGCTGGAGTTGGAGGCTGCGGAGCCACCTGGGCCTCACAAGCCTTCCAGGCGCGACCTAGGGGGATCGCGCCTCGTGGGATTGTGGGATCCTGGCTCAGTGTCTCCAGGTAATTCTTGCACCGGTATTTTTTATATATTCCACAAAAAATCCTCGTAAGTTTCCAGGTCATTCGGAGAACTTTTATTTCTGTGCAAAAACAACACCATGGCCATTCTGTCGAAAACAACGTCAGTCCAGGTTAGTTCCATTCAAATCATGCAAATTAGAGTCCAAAACAAGGGCAAACGAGTTTGGAAAAGTAGATACGATGGAGACGGATCAGCTCACGATACGCTCGATGTAGATACTGGCTAGCTTGTGCCATCGTAGGAGGTCTTGACAGGAATGAAGTGGGCCACCTTGGTGAGGTGATCGACAATGACTCAAATGGAATCGTGTCCTTTGTGAGCTTCCTTGATATCATCCATCAATGTAGGCTTCGCTTCGAGGTTGGCTAGAAAGTCTAGTGTGACTAGCTCTAACCGAAGCTTTCAAGCTCCTCATACAAGGTGGGTAACCTTTCCTTGACCAGAGCATTCAAGCAACAAGCCTTTCTGCTCAAGGCATCATCTACCACATTGGCCTTTCCGGGGTGGTAGTGGACACTGAGGTCGTAATCTTTGATCAACTCCAACCATCTTCGCTGCCTCATGTTCAATTCCTTTTGAGTGAAAATATACTTCAAACTCTTGTGGTCTATGTATATTTCACATTCCTTACCCAGAAGGTAATGTCGCCATGTTTGCAAGGCATGAACTACTCTTGTAAACTCCAGATCATGAGTGGTGTAGTTCTCTTCATAAGGGTGTAGCTGTCTGGAGAGATATGCTACCACTCCACCTTCTTGCATCAGGACACCTCCAAGCCCAGTCCTTGATGCGTCACAATATATCACAAATTCCTTGTGAATATCATGGGTGGCGAAAACCAGGTCCGTTGTCAATATCTTTTTGAGCTCCTCGAAACTTTCTTCACACTCCGGCGTCCATTTGAACTTCTTGTACTTCTTCAAGAGCTGCACCATTTGTCGGGCGGTGCTTGAGAATCCTTCAACGAACTTCTGGTAGTATCCCACGAGTCCGAGGAAGCTCGTGACTTCCTTCACATTGGTCGGAGGTTGCGACTTCATCGCGGCTTCAATCTTGGCAGGGTAAACCGATAATCCTCCTTCTATCATCACATGACCCAAGAATTCAACTTCATGCAGCCATAATTCGCAGTTGCTAAACTTGGCATAAAGCTGGTGCTCTCGAAGCTTGTCGAGGACCATCCTCAAGTGTTGTTCATGTTCTTCTTCAGACTGGGAGAAGACGAGTATGTCGGCGATGAAGACAACAACAAACTTGTCCGAATTCTCCATGAAGACTTTGTTCATGAGGTACATGAAGTAGTCTGTGGCATTGGTTAACCCAAATGACATGACCGTGCACACGTACAGGCCAAGCCTGGTTACAAATGCCATCTTTGGAATATCTTCGGGTCTAATCTTCAATTGGTAGTACACAGACTTGAGATCGATCTTGGAGAACATTTGTCACCATTCAACTAATCAAACATGTCTTCAATCTTGGGGAGTGGATACTTGTTTTTTATCGTGACTTCATTGAGAGAAGATAATCAATACAGAGCCTTATAGTTTCGTCCCTCTGGGACAAAAATAGAATAGGCGATCCCTAAGGAGAGGCACTAGGGCGAATAAATCCTTTCCTGAGCTGCTCAACTAGTTGCCTTTTTAACTCAGCCAATTCTTCGGATCCCATTCTATAGGGCTTCTTATAGACGGGTCTTGCTCCGGGCATTAGCTCAATTATGAACTCAAGGTCACGGTCAGGAGGTATTCCGGGCAGGTCACGAGGAAAGACTTCGGAGTATTCACATACCATTGACACTTGGTCGAACTCAATTCTTGAGCGGCAATTAACCTAAGGGGATTGAGCAGAGGCGGGGTTGGGAACATACTTGACTTCAACTCCCTGGATAGTGGTTATGGTAACACACCTCTTGGCACAGTCCAACAATCCTTGGTGCATGGTCAACCAATCCATGCCAAGGATCACATCCAAGCCTTGCGACTTCACACTGATAAGATCTGCTAGGAAGTCTACTCTGTTGATATTAATCCCAACTCCTTTACATCCTATCTTAGACCTCAATACTGCACCCGGGGTTTTGTACCATCACCACACTAACCAAAGATGTGGGCTCCATACCACTCTTTTGTGCAAAATTGTGAATAACGAAAGAATGTGAAGCGCCACAATCAAATAGAAATGTCGCACGGGGTTGAGTTGACAAGGACCGTACCCATTATAACATCTGAGTCTTCCTGGGCTTCCTCGGCAGTGACTTGGTTTACATGAGCTTTGTCGTAGTTGGTCTGGTTGTGGGGAGAAGGGTTCTTGGGTGGCGCTGCACGACCTTGTCCTTGATTTGGCGCATTGGGGCGTGGTGCATCGGGATTCTTGTTGGGGCACAACCTCGAGATGTTCCCAGGATGACCACATCCAAAATACGTGACCTGACCCGAGTTGCCGTTGTTGGGATTGTTGTATGCCGGCCTGGGGTTGGCATATTGTTGAGGCTGGTAGCTCGGACGAGGCGCAGGGGGCTTGACTTGCTGAGGCTGATAAGTCGGCTTCGCTGGGGCTGGCTACCAAGGGCGAGGCTTGTGGTTGCTGGAACTGCCCTTGTTGATCATCTTGCACTTGCGAGTGTCTTCCATGGCATGATGCTTGTCTTCAAGCAGGAGAGCCTTGTTCACCAGCTCGAAGAAAGTTCGGAAGTCATAGACAACGAGTTGATACTACAAGGCTTCTAGAGCCCTTCCATGAAGCGTTCTATCTTGGCCGCCTCAGTGCTGACATCTTCAGGTGCATACCTTGACAAAAGGTTGAACTTCTGCACGTATTCCTTGATAGAGCTACCTCCTTGCTTCAGCGTTCGAAATTCCTGTTTCTTGATAGCCATAATCCCAGAAGGGATGTGAGCGGTGCAGAACCCTTGCTTGAAATCAGCCCAGGTGATCACACGGTTACCTTGCATGACCTTGAACCCATCCCACCAAGCTCTGGAGGTACCTCCGAGGCACTAAGAGGTATAAAGAACCCTCTCACGATCCTCATTGAAGTTGAACAACGCAAGCAGGTCCTCAATGGTGCGAATCGAGTCATCAGCATCCAAAGGCTTAACAGTCTCAATGAAAGTTGGCGGCGAATTCCTCATGAACTCTGACAGAGTGGAGCGACCATTGCCGTTCCTACCTTGCTGCTGGTTGTTCACAAGGGTCTGGGCCATCTGCTGCATAGCGGCAGCTTTGGCTTAGCGCTCTTCCCGAAGAACTTGGAGAAACTGAGCTATGGTCATGTTCTTCGATGGAGGTGGTGGCGGGGGAATGTCTCCTCGTGACCTCCAGCTTGAGAAGACCCACCGGCCCCCGGCTGCTGGCTAGCATTGTCGGTGCTAGGGTTGCCAAAAGTGCCGATGCGAGTCGCAGTCACCATCCTGTTTGGAGCAGCCGAGTCAAACAACTTATATAGGCAAGATAAAGCAACAAGAGAAAATGCGTGCCTAAGGGGGTTGGTAAAGTGCAAGTGTGACAATAAAGGTTTGAAAAAGACCCAACACATATCATTAAGATAACATAGACGATGTAGTCGCTTACATGTTGCCTAAGGGAAAATCGCGACTTGCACCGAAACACAAACAGTAAAACAAACAACAAGCACAGATGGTTTCATATGAACCATTACACGGACTCGACTTCGCATGGCTTATCCTACCCTAGGGGTTCTCAAATTCAGGTGGTAGACTTCTTGGTATCGTACTCATGTTCCTCTGGGTCTTCTTCCCGGTCATCGTCTGTACGGGCATTGTCTCCCGTCGAGGGGGTCGGAGGATGAAGAGGTTCATCCCGAGGACACTTCGTCGGTGGAATCATGAAGGGCCCACGATGCTCCTTCGCACTCATGCAATGACGTCGCGTGGGTGCATCAGTGGCTGGGGGGGGGTACTCATCCTCGGTATGCGATAGCTGGTCATCCCTCAAGGGCTCCATCCATCTTGATCTTGTCTGGATTCGCCTTGGCCAGTTGGAGTAGCTCATGAGTGTGATGAAGTTCCTCGCGGAGCCTCACAGACTCCTTAATCAGGCTGTGAGCTAGACTATTGGCGGAGAGGCTAAAGTGGGTATGGAATCGGAGTGGTGTTCCATCCTCCGAGGATGGGGTCAACGTCCAACTCTTGCAATACCATCCTTCTGGAACGGAAAGTGGCAAGTAGCCGACTCATCATCTATCTTTGGAAGGATGTCTCAAAGGTGGACGAGTGCCTTCCATGCAGCTGTCTCAACTGCTAGTGCCAAGGTCCTCATCTGTGGTCCTTCAAAGGACCAACTCGTCAGGGAGTCGTTTGCCTTCACGACGACATCAACCTGGTACTCCTTTGTGGTGGCATTGACCCAGTGCTCGTGGTAGAGGAAAACGGGTGATCGGCGGAACTGGCACTTCTCCAGGTTGTCCTCAAGAGTAGGGGAAAGCCGGATGATAGGAGGTTTCCGGGTACGATGACCATCTACAAGATTTAAGGGGAGGGTGTTAGTAATGCTTTTGAAGTAGAGTGGAAGAGGTAAGAAGTGCAGAAACTCCTAAATATAGACACTAGGTATAATTTTGGGAAAGGGGTTTATCCTATCTCACATCTTTGCTAACTAAGGCTTCCTACAGTCAGGATGGCTCTGATACCATCTCTGTGGGGACCTCGACTTATAAGTCATGATCACCGAATGCACGTGTATAGTAATCCTAGAGATCAATGCTCACTAAACACACATAAGCTGAATAACAAGAGTCTTACATCCAAACATACCGTCTGATACAAATAGAGACCATTAAGGTCAAGTCTTACATAGGTAGGACCTCGAAGGCCGACACACCAAACATAACTAGCAGCGGAAATCTTGATCGGAAGCGTGAACCCAAGCCATCAGCCTTAACCTACAGGCAATCTGACTGGGAAGCGTCTAAGTTCGCGTGTTCGTCTTCAACGAACTTTCTCCATATTCCTGCTCTTCCATGCGTGTCCGATTAAATAACGAGTGGCTAGCCAATGAGTAATTTGAATGTACTCGCAAGCAACCCATGATGTGGAACAAGGCAATTACAATGCATGCTATAGCACTAAGTAGGTAAGTTTGTGGAAAGCTAGTTTTGCGTGCAATGACATGATCAATCTTGTAAAAGCATGCATCAACATGTCGTAGAAATCCATATGAACAAGTTATTGTTATCATCATAAGAAGGAGTTGAACGTCCCACGTTCATTTCCCATACCAAGTCGTCTGACTTAGCTCAAGTATCATCTTTCTCATACCATCACCTTTATCACACACACACACACACACACACACTTGGTTTATGCGAAAACAACTAGACGTAGTTTAAGCAGGATTACCCAACTGTCCCTGACCGTGGGCACGACTATTTGAATAGTTTTACACTGTGCAAAGGTTGTGCGTTGTACCCACGAGACTCGGGGAGCTTCCATGTCATCCACGAATCGCGGTATAGTACGTACCTGAGGTAAGCACCCGAACAATGCCTTTCCCCTGGCGGCACTAAACAAAGAGTCCACTCGATTTATTCCTAGCCCTCATGATGTACATCGTACGCCTCGCTCTAGATCCTAACATCCATGAAGGGACCAACGGTGTGCCCGGTGCCTGTGAAAACAGCTCATGGTCGCCCTACCTCGCACGGCCTAGTCTTGAAAGTGAGCACGCCACTCTCGCCACTGGTAATGTGGGATCTCTGCTAGCATCGACCAAAGTAATCAACAAAGCCCTGTCCCATAAGGGGTATCGTGGTCGCACATGTAAGGTTGGGATGGTTAGCAATTCTTAAATCTAATCCCGTTTTCGAAACCACACACACGAAACCATTTTCGGTACACCACTTCTTTCCAAGTGGTCACCCATCTCAACACCATATCCCTCACGCATTAGTGGCATCCGACGGGTTTTTTGAAATCATTTGAAATCATTCATTTCATCGTAACCATACATATTCCCATTCCATCTGTGTAGCATCTACTAGCAACTTAAGTACTTCCCACCCGCACACCCCTCATAGGTGGTAGGGTCATGCTCAAGTGCAAGTATCGAGGGGTTTCTCGGAGACAACCCACCAAGGTGGTCATCGACTCATTATGAATCAAATGCAACATAATATCTTGCTATATGGCATGCAAAATAAATGCTTTCTTAGACATGGTCAAAGGGTGATAACCCACAAGTATAGGGGATCACAACAGTTTTCGAGGGTATAGTATTCAACCCAAATTTGTTGAGTCGACACAAGGGTAAGCCAAAGAATATTCTCGAGTATTAGCAATTGAGTTGTCAAATCAACCACACCTGAAAGATTTAGTATCTGTAGTAAAGTTTCAGTAGCAAAGTAGCGTGATAGTAACGGTAGCAGCGGTAACAATAGCAGTAGTGACAGCAGTAGCGGTAACAGTAGCAGTAGTGACAGCAGTAGCGGTAGAGTAACTTAGCAAGGACCAGTAGGAAAAGATTCGCAGGCATTGGATCGGTGATGGCTAATTATGTCGGATGACATTCATCATGTAACAGTTATAACATAGGGTGATATGTAACTAGCTCCAGTTCGTCAATGTAATGTAGGCATGTACTCCGTATATAGTCATACGTGCTTATGGAAAAGAACTTGCATGACATCTATTGTCCATCCCTCCCGTGGCAGCAGGGTCCTAATGTAAACTAAGGGATATTAAGGTCTCCTTTTAATAGAGAACAGGAACAAAGCATTAGCGCATAGTGAATACATGAACTCCTCATACTATGATCATCTACGGGAGTGGTTCCGGCTATTGTCACTCCGGGGTTGCCGGGTCATAACACATAGTAGGTGACTACAACTTGCAAGATAGGATCAACAACACACATATATTGATGAAAACATAATAGGTTCAGATCTGAAATCATGACACTCGGGCCCTAGTGACAAGCATTAAGCATAGAAAAGTAGTAGCAACATCAATCTTAGAACATAGTGGATACCAGGGATCAAACCCCGTCAAAACTAACTTGATTACATGATAGATCTCATCCAACCCATCACCGTCCAGCAAGCCTACGATGATATTACTCACGAACGGTGAAGAGCATCATGGAATTGGCGATGAAGGATGGTTGGTGATGACGACGGCGATGATTTCCCCCTCTCCGGAGCCCAGAACGGACTCCAGATCTGCCCTCCAGAGGAAGAATAGGTGGTGGCGGCGGCTCTGTATTGTAAAACGTGATGAACTCTTCTGTCTTAATTTTTCCGGGCGAGAGAGAATATATAGAGCTGGAGTTGGAGGCTACGGAGCCACGAGGGCCTCACAAGCCTGCCAGGCGCGACCAGGGGGGGCTCCTAGGCTTGTGGACTCCTGGCTCCGCCCCTCCAGGTCATTCTTGCGCCAGTATTTTTTATATATTCCACAAAAAATCCTTGTAAATTTCTAGGTCATTCCGAGAACTTTTATTTCTGCGCAAAAACAACACCATGGCAATTCTACTGAAAACAGCGTCAGTCCGGGTTAGTTCCATTCAAATCATGCAAATTAGAGTCCAAAACAAGGGCAAAAGAGTTTGGAGAAGTAGATACGATGGAGACGTATCAAAGGGCTGCTTGCCTTGTTCAACAAAGTCTCTAGGGTCTTCATGGTCTTATGGTCCAAATCCCACGCCAACAACTCAATCTATCATCACAACATTAACGGGCAAAAATAAGAACAACACAAAAACAACGAAAATAATTTTCTCAGCAAAATGTCACCCTATTTTTGTAAAGTACTAGGGTGATTGTAGGTATTGTAAAAATTGGTGTGTTTTGTTTTTTAATTGTAAAAAAGTTGTGAATAACATTTTAACAAAAGGTTACAATGTTTAAAACTAGGTTTTAAAATAAAACAATGTATACAAGTTTTTGTAAAAATTACACAAGTGGTATTATTAAATATTTCACGATATTACAATATTTTTTGTGCAAGAATAATTGGATTTGGATGAATATTGGTTTCTGTGGATTTTTTTGCAAAAGAGAGCAATAAGAAAAGGAGAAAATGGACCTATGCCTCTTGGGCGACAGGCTGCTAACCAAACTGGCCCGACTAGCGAAGCCAGTCCACGCGAGGGCCGGTGTGCACGCCATGAGGTTTGAATTTGACGCGCGGGGCCCAGCGGCGAGTGATACGTCTCCAACGTATCTATAATTTTTTATGGTTTGATGCTATTATCTTGTCAAACTTTGGATGTTTTGTATGCCTTTTATATCTTTTTTGGGACTAACTTATTAACTCAGTGCCAAGTGCCAGTTCCTGTTTTTTCCATGTTTTTGACCCTTTTCAGAGGAGGATTTTAAACAGAGTCCAAACGGAAGAAAATCCCCGAACAGAGTCCAAACAGAAGATACGCAGAAAGATTGGGAACCAAGGTAGGGAGTCCCGGGGGAGGCCACAAGCCCTCATGGCGCGGCGAGGGGGCCCGCGCCTCAAAGGCTTGTGGGCTCCCTCGGCCGACCCTGCCCTAGCTCCTTCACCTATAAATTCCCTAAAATCCCCAAAAAAGCCAGGAGATCCACGAAAATACTTTTCCGCCGCCGCAAGCTTCTGTCTCCGCAAGATCCCATCTGGGGCACGTTCTGGTGCCCTGCGAGAGGGGGGATTCGGATACGGAGGGCTTCTTCATCAACACCGTGACCTCTCCGATGAAGCGTGAGTAGTTCACCATAGACCTACGGGTCCATAGCTAGTAGCTAGATGGCTTCTTCTCTCTCTTGGATCTTCAATACAAAGTTCTCCATGATCTTCATGGAGATCTATCCGATGTAATCTTCTTTGCGGTGTGTTTGTCGAGATCCAATGAATTGTGGATTTATGATGAGATTATCTATGAATCTTATTTGAGTTTCTTTTGATCTCTTATATGCATGATTTCATATCCTTGTAATTCTCTTCGAGTTGTGGGTTTTGTTTGGCCAACTTGATCTATGATTCTTGCAATGGAAGAAGTGCTTGGTTTTGGGTTCATACCGTGCAGTGACCTCACCCAGTGACAGAAGGGGTAGCAAGGCACACATCATGTTGTTGCCATCAAGGGTAAAAAGATGGGGGTTTCATCATTGGTTTGAGTCTATCCCTCTACATCATGTCATCTTGCTTAAGGCCTTACTCTGTTCGTCATGAACTCAATACACTAGATGCATGCTGGATAACGATCGATGTGTGGAGTAATAGTAGTAGATGCAGAAAGTATCGGTCTACTTGTCTCGGACGTGATGCCTATATGTATGATCATTGCCTTAGATATCGTCATGACTTTGCGCGGTTCTATCAATTGCTCGACGATAATTTGTTCACCCAACGTAATATTTGCTATTTTGAGAGAAGCCTCTAGTGAACACTATGGCCCCTGGGTCTACTTCACACCATATTTTGAGCCTTACTATTTCACTTCGTTGCACTTTCCGCCTTCAGATCTCACTTTGCAATCAATCTTGAAGGGATTGACAACCCCTTTATAGCGTTAGGTGCAAGCTCTTTTGTTTTTGTGCAGGTACTCTGGACTTGACGAGATTCTCCTACTGGATTGATACCATGGTTCTCAAACTGAGGGAAATACTTACTGCTCCTGTGCTGCATCACCCTTTCCTCTTCAAGGGAAAAACCAACGCAAGCCAAGTCTCCGTCAACGTGCCAATTTCTGGCGCTGTTGTTTGAGAAGTAGAGAAGGATTTCTGGCGCCGTTGCCGGGGAGGATATAGTCAAGAACTCATCCAAGTAAGTGTCGCAAACTCATCTCTTGCATTTACTTTTTTGCCTCTCGTTTTCCTCTCCCCCACTTCTGAAAAACAAAAAATTACAGAAATATTTGCCTTTTTCATTTGCCTTTTTCGTTCGGACTTTTCTCTCGCTTGCTTTCTGTTCGCTTGTGTGCTTGCTTGCTTCCTGAAGTCACCATGACTGAAAACACCAAACTTTGTGACTTCTCGAATACTAATAATAATTATTTTATTAGTACTCCGATTGCTCCCGCCACTAGTGCGGAATCATATGAAATCAATGCTGCTTTGGTGAATCTTGTTATGAAAGAGCAATTCTCCGACCTTCCTAGTGAAGATGTCGCATCCCATCTTAATACCTTCATTGAGCTTTGCGATATGCAAAAGAAGAAAGATGTGGATAATGATGTGATTAAATTAAGCTTTTTCCTTTCTCGTTGCGAGCTCGAGCAAAAACTTGGTTTTCATCTTTGCCCAAAATAGTATTGATTCTTGGAACAAGTGCAAAGATGCTTATATATCCAATTATTTTCCGCCGGCTAAGATTATCTCTCTCCGTAATGATATCATGAATTTTAAGCAACTTGATCATGAACATGTTGCACAATCTTGGGAGAGAATGAAATTGATGGTTAGAAATTGTCCCGCTCATGGCTTGAGTCTTTGGATGATTATACAAATCTTGTACGCTAGCTTGAATTTCGCTTCTAGAAATATCTTGGACTCCGCCTCAGGTGGAACGTTCATGGAAATCACTTTAGGAGAAGCCACAAAACTCCTAGACAATATCATGACGAACTACTCTCAATTGCACACTGAAAGGTAACCTACTAGTAAAAAGGTACACGCTATAGAAGAAACTAACTCGTTAAGTGCTAAGATGGATGAGTTAATGAATTTGGTTGCTATTAGAAGTGCTCCTTTATATCCTAATGACATGCCCTTGTCTTCCTTGATTGAGAGTAGCAACGCTAGCTTGGACGTTAATTTTGGTGGTAGGAATAATTTTGGCAACAATAATGCTTTTAGAGGAAACTATGTTCCTAGGCCTTTTCCTAGTAACCCCTTTAATAACTTTGGCAACTCCTACAACAATACTCATGGAAATTACAATAGACTACCCTGTGATCTAGAGAGTAATATCAGAGAGTTTATCAACTCACAAAATATTTTCAATGCGTCCATAGAGGAAAAACTACTCAAAATTGATGATTTGGCTAGGAGCGTGCTACTGTGACAACAGACCTTCCCCTGCAACAGCACCAGAAGAATGCTGCTAGCACTCCCCGGAACGAAACTAGAATAATGTTGTTGAGGGCCCACCAGCGCGTGGGTTCGCGGCAGTTTTCGAGGGTAGAGTATTCGACCCAAATTTGTTGATTCGCCAGACAGGAGGTGAGAGGATACTCTCGAGTATTAGTAGCTGAATTTATCAGATTCAGCTACTCCTGAAATATTAGTATCTGCAAGCAAAGTATCAGCAGCAAAGTAGTATGATAACAACAGTGTCAGAAACGATCTGTTGACGGTAGACTATTCCTAACTGTCGTATCAATGGCGCCAGAAGTTGCCCGTTGACGGAAATTGACTTTTCCCGTCAACGACGAGCGAACCAGAATTGTAGCAGGTAACAGCAGTGGCAAGGAACAACAGTAGTGACAACAATAGCAAGTAGCAACGGTAGCAAGTAGCAGCAGAGCAAGCGACAGTAGTAACAGCTGTAGCAAGTAGCAACAAGTAACAGCAGCAGCGGGACGAACTCGTAGGCAATGGGTCGGTGATTTGTTTGGATGATATTCATCATGCAAAAGTTATAACACGGAGAGATATGTGGCTAGCTCCCGTTCGTCAATGTGATGTAGGCATGCATTCCGTGTGTAGTCATACGTGCTTAGGGAAAATAACTTGCATGACATCTATTGTCCATCCCTCCCGTGGCAGCGGGGTCCAAAAGGATACTACGGGATATTAAGGTTCTCATTTTAATAAAGAACCGGAACAACGCGTTAGCACTTGGTGAACACATGAACTCCTCAAACTATGGTCATCATGGGGAGTGGTTCCGGTTATTGTCACTCCGGGGTTGCCGGGTCATAACACATAGTAGGTAACTACAACTTGTAAGATCGGATCTAAAACACACATGTATTGGTGAGAACATAATAATTTCATATCTGAAATCATAGCACTCGGGCCCTAGTGACAAGCATTAAGCATGGCAAAATAGTAGCAACATCAATCTCAGAACATAGTGGATACTAGGGATCAATCCCCGTCAAAACTAACTCGATTACATGATAGATCTCATCCTACTCATCACCGCCCATCGAGCCTACGAATAGATTACTCACGAACGATGAAGAGCTTCATGGAATTGGAGAGGGAAGAAGGTTGATGATGACGATGGCGATGATTTCCCCTCTCCGGAGCCCGAAACGGACTCCAGATCTGTCCTCCAAATGAAGAACAGGATGTGGCGGCGCCTCCGTATCGCAAACGCGACGAAATCTTCTCTTCTAATTTTTTTCTGGGCGAAAGTGAATTTATAGAGCTGAGATTGGGGGCGGCAAAGCCACGTAGGCCCCAGAAGCTTGGTTGCCGCGGCCAGGGGGGTAGCCGCGGCAACAGGGCTTGTGGCCCACTAGCCCATCCCCTCCGGTGGATCTTTGCGCAGGTATTTTTCATATTTTCCAGAAAAATTCTCCGTAAATTTTCAGGACGTTCCGAGAACTTTCATTTCTGCGCAAAAACAACTCCATGGCAATTCTGTTGAAAACAGCGTCAGTCCGGGTTAGTTCCATTCAAATCATGCAAATTAGAGTCCAAAACAAGGGCAAAAGAGTTTGGAAAAGTAGATACGATAGAGACGTATCAAACTCCCCCAAGCTTAAGACCTTGCTTGTCCTCAAGCAACTCAGTTGACAAACTGAAAGAGAAAGAAAAACTTTGACAAACTCTGTTTGATCTTGTTGCAATTATGTGTAACTCGTAACCAGAATTTCAGCAAGATCACAAGTTAACCTTATAAGCAAGTGACACAACGGTCTCACGGTAAACTAATATCAATGGCATAATCAGCTAGCGAGCAAATAATAATGAGTTTCAGATACCAACAATTCAATCAAAACAAGCATGAAGCAATATGAATAAGTGGTATCTCGATAGCTCTTTCTGAGACTGCAAAACATAAATGCAGAGCACTTTCAAAGATCAAGGGCTGACTAAACATTGTAATTCATAGCAACGAAGATCCAGTCATAGTCATACTCAATATCAATCAAAAGCAAAGCATAAAGATGACACAGGTGCTCTCTAATTGGTGCTTATAAGAAGAGGATGACTCAATAGGAAAATAAATAGATAGGCCCTTCGCAGAGGGAAGCATTGATTTGCAGAGGTGCCAGAGCTCAAGCTTTGAAAACAGAGATAATAATTTTGGGTGGCATGCTTTCATTGTAAACGCAATGACCAAGAGTTCTCAATATCTTCCACGCTACTCATGCTATAGGCGGTTCCCAAACAGAAAAGTAAAGTTGTAACTCCTCCAACACCAATCAATCACACTCCACGGCTAGCCGAATCCTCGGGTACCGTCCATACAAACATCAATCCAGGGGGAGTCTTGTTTTACAGTTATGTTTTTGATTTAAGCGTGGAACTGGGCATTCCAATTACTGGCCCCTTTCTCGTGAATGACAGTGAATAAACACATGTCGAGGATAACATGCCTAACATGGAAGATACCAATAGCCCCCTGTCACCACATGAGCGGTTCGGGCATGCAGAACAGATTATTTCTTGAAGGTTTAGAGAATGGCACATGCAAATTTACTTGGAACGGCAGGTAAATACTGCAAATAGGTAGGTATGGTGGACTCTCATGGAAAAACTTTTGGGTTTATGGAAGTGGATGCACAAGCAGTATTCCGCTTAGAACAAATGAAGGCTAGCAAAAGACTGGGAAGCGACCAACTAGAGAGCGACAACACTCATCAAGATGCAATGAGTTTGACTAACATGGAATGCAAGCATGAACAGGATATAAATCACCATGAACACGAAGATCATAGAGGCTATGTTGATTTCGTTTCAACTACATGCATGAACATGCGCCAAGTCAAGCCACTTGAATCATTAAAAGGAGAATACCATCCTATCATACTACATCATAGTCATCTCAAAATCTATGTTGGCATTGAAAACAAACCATTATAAGCTCCTAGCTAAATAAGCATGGCATCAGAAACAATAATCTCTAAGTTGTCATTGCAAACATGGTTCTCTCACAACAAAGCTGAATCTGGGACGACAAGCTAGTCATATTTACAAAAACAAAATAGATAGAGTTCGTACCAGCTTTTCCAGTCTCAGACACTTCATCATATATCATCATTATTGCCTTTCACTTGCACGATCGAACGATGTGAACAATAATAAGAGTGCTCGTGCATTGGACTAAGCTGAAATCTGCAGGCAAACACAAAGGAGAAGACAAAGTAATATGGCTCTTTTGAAAGCTAAACAGGTATCCATGCAAGAGCTACTAAACATTGTAACCAATATCTTCTACCTTGACCCAAAGAAAAAGAAAACTATTTACACGGGAAAGCTCCCAACAAGCAAAAGAAGAAAGGAAAATCTTTTGGGGTTTTCTGAAAAGGACACAAAACAAGAAAACAAGAAAACAAAAATAAACTAGCATGGATAATACAGTGGCAAAGTGTAAACACCGACAAACAAAGTAAAAGCATAGACATGAATGTAAGATCGGTGAGAACACATACTCCCCCAAGCTTAGGCTTTTGGCCTAGCTTGGTCTACTCCCAAGGACGGTCCTGGTGAAACCCAAAATCATAATCGGGGTTATACGGGAGCGCTGCAGCCACTGCCTGAATAGCTGCATCACGAAGATGAGCAGCCGTCGCTTCCCTCTCATACTCCTGTACCTCTCCTATGGTTACGTAGTATCTCTGTTTTACCTGAAAGTCAAAGAAAGCAGGAGCAGGAAGGGTAATATGGAAGACACGCTGCCGGTTAAATATCAATCGGTATAGGAGGTATTCGTCATCCCTCTCGAGAAACTGGTAGCGTGTCAAAGCGACGCGGTCAAGGAAAGGTGTATGGAGCGGGGGATCTCCTGCGTGGATGGTTACTCGAAGAAAATTTGCTATGCGAGTGGCATAGATGCCGCCAAAGAAATCTCCCTCAATAGCGTTTTTATTCAGCCTCCTTGCTATAATAGCTCCCATATTGAAGATTTTTTCATCCGTAACTGCGCTCTTAAGGATAGTAAGGTCGCGCACAGGTGACAATGTTCAACCTTACCGTTAAAGCATCTACCTATAAAGAGGGCAAAGTAGTGCAAGGCAGGGAAATGAATGCTTCCTATGGTAGCTTGCGTGATGTCTCTAGTTTCTCCAACAGAAATACTAGAGAAAAAAATCTCTAACCGAAGATTTAGGAGGATCTTTAAGATTACCACCATTGGGTATTTTGCAAATCCTATTGAAATCCTCCAAATCCATGGCATAAGATTTATCATACAAGTCAAACAGTATGGATGAGTCACGACCAACTGAAAATTTAAATCTATGCACGAAAGAGGCAGTGAGCATAGCATACTGTTCACATTTATCTTAGAGGAATTCTTCTAACCCGGCATTGCGTACAAGTGTATCAGACTCATCCTTGAAGCCTGCTTCGATCATGAACTCATCGGAAGGCCATTCACATGGTTGTACCAGTGCGTCTCTTAGTTGATAAGGATCGGGCTCCCGAAAAGAAAGACGGGGACCCTTCTTACTTGAGGAACCACCATGAAACTTCCTCCTGAACATAATTTCTCTTTCCTGAAATTTTGAAGTTCAAGAGAAAAGTGAATAAAGACCAACCACACCTTGTAGCAACTACTCCAACTAGTGCCTAGAGACTGTATCACGCGCTAAAACTACTTGGGACCAGCTAAAATCAACATTTCAAGCTCAAGAACAGGGTCACCAAGGTAGCAAGAATACGCGAAGGATAAAGCACTAGAGCAAAAACTAATTGGACCAATGGAGGAGTCACTTACCAAGGACCAATTTCCCCAAAACAGTTCGGAGAATGATGCTTTGCGCAAGGAGATCGAAAATCACAGCAAAATGAGCAAGAACACGGGTTTGAGCTGCGAAACAAATTTTTCTGGAGGAAGAAGAAGAGGATGGGAGCTGGAGTGAGTGGAGGGGGGGCTATGGGCCCCACAAGCTTGCTCCCCGTGGCCAGGGGGTAGCCCGCGGTGACAGGTCTTGTGGCCCACTGGGGTGGCCCCCAGGGCAGCTCTCTGTCCCCATATTTTTCAAATATTCCAGAAAAAATCATACTAGATTTTCAGGACCATCAGAGAACTTTTATTTTTGGGGTATTTTTCTCCGAGACGCTAAAACAGAAAACAGGAAAAACTAAACTAAACCTATCATTTTTCTTGTAAACAACAGAAAGTGAAAGCTTAAAACAGAGGTATGTGACTCTTTGATTCATCCATTTCATGGTCATCGAAAGAAATCCATCAATGGGGTTGATCAAATCCTTATGAAAAAACATTCTCGAATCGCAAGAGAGAACGGAGAATTTTTGAATAGCCACTAAGTTACCTCAATGGGGATATGAATCTCCCCAACAAGCAATTCATACTTCATCTTGACACGAGTAATAGGGCATTCAAAGCTTCCAATAAGAATCGATGAAGTTTTTTCGATAGCATTGATGCAATGTACTTGATATTGTTTCTTCAGAAAGTGCACGGTATGCTCATTACCATTGACATGGAAAGTGACATCGCCTTCGTTGCAATCTATAACAGCCCCTAAAGTGTTTAAAAAGGGTCTTCCGAGGATGACCGCCATGGCATCATCCTCGGGAATATCCAAGATAACAAAGTCTGTTAAGATAGTGGTGTTAGCAACCACAACAGGCACATCCTTGCAAATCCCGACAGGGGAAGCAGTTGATTTGTCGGCCATTTGCACAGAGATTTCAGTGGATGTCAACTTATCCGGTTCAAGTCTACAATAAAGATAGAGAGGCATAACACTAACTCCGGCTCCAAGGTCGCATAAGGCAGTTCTTACGTAGTTTCCTTTAATGGAGCAAGGTATAATGGGCACTCCGGGATCACCGAGTTTCTTAGGAGTTCCACCTTTGAAAGTGTAATTGGCAAGCATGGTGGAGATCTCAAGATCTGGTATCTTCCGTTTATTAGTCACGATATCTTTCATGTACTTGGCATACGGAGACATTTTGAGCATATCAACTAACCGCATCTGCAGAAAGACGGGTCTTATCATTTCAATAAAGCACTCAAAATCCTCATCATCCTTTTTCTTGGATGGCTTAGGAAGAAAGGGCATAGGTCTCTGAACCCATGGCTCTCTTTCTTTACCGTGCTTCCTAGCAGCGAAGTCATTCTTATCGTATCTCTTAGGTTGTGGATTATCAGGATTAACCGTAGGTTCAATCTCCACATCCTTATCATTGCTAGGTTGAGCATCATTATGAACATTGCTGTTCACATCGTCACCAGGTTCATGTTCATCACCAGACTGTGTTTCTGCATCAGACGCAGAAATATCATTTGGTTCTTCAGGTGTGACAGTATTTGGTGAACTAACATGTAGGTTTCTATCAATCTTCTTCTTCTCCTTAGGATGACTGGGTGTATCAGCATTAATTCCTTGAGAGTCTTGATCAATTCTCTTAGGATGACCTTCAGGATACAAAGGTTCCTGAGTCATTTTGCCTCCTCTAGTAACGACTCTGACGGAGTTGTCATTTAATTCATTGAGCAGGTCATTCTGAGCTTTAAGTACTTGTTCTACATGAGTAGTAATCATAGAGCCATGTTTATTCAGAAGCTTCAGATCATTGACATTTCTGTCTACACAAGCACTTAAATGACTAAGCATACGAGTACTTTGTTCCAAATGTCTGCTAACATAATCATTGAAACTCTGTTGTTTGGCAACAAAGTTGTCAAATTCATCAAAGCTTAGGCTACCGGGTTTATCAAAAGGAATATCACTCTCATCAAACCTACGCAGAGAATTTACTTCCACTACCTGTATCGGGTTATCGAGACCATGGATCTCTTCAATAGGTGGTAGATTTCTGACATCTTCAGATCTAATGCCTTTCTCTTGCATAGATTTCTTGGCTTCTTGCATATCTTCGGTACTGAGGAATAGAATACCTCTTTTCTTCGGAGTTAGCTTAGGAGGTGGTTCAGGAATAGTCCAAGCATTATCGTTGATCAAGATGTTATTCAGTAGAGTCTCAGCTTGTTCTATAGTTCGTTCCCTAAAAACTCAATCGGCACAACTGTCTAGGTGGTCTCTAGAGGCATCGGTGAGTCCGTTATAGAAGATATCAAGTATCTCGTTCTTCTTAAGAGGGTGATCAGGCAAAGCATTCTATAGCTGGACAAGCCTCCCCCAAGCTTGTGGGAGACTCTCTTCTTTGAGTTGAGCAAAGTTGTATATTTCGTGCAAGGTAGCTTGCTTCTTATGGGCAGAGAAATATTTCTCACAGAAGTAATAGACCATATCCTGGGGACTACTCACACATCCAGGAGCAAGAGAAGCGAACCATGCTTTAGCGTCATCCTTTAGAGAGAAAGGAAAGAGCTTAAGGATATAGTAGTGGCGGATCTTCTCCTCACTAGTGAAAAGGGTAGCTATATCATGAAGTTTGGTAAGATGGGCTACGACCGTCTCAGACTCATAACCGTGGAAAGGATCAGATTCGACTAGAGAGATTATCTCCGGATCGACAGAGAATTCATAATCCTTATCGGTGATAAAGATAGGTGAAGTGGCAAACTTCGGGTCGTATTTCATCCTATCTTTCCGAGATTTTTCCTTCGACTTGAGAAGTAATTTCTCAGCGTCATAGGCATCCTTACACGCAAGAAAATCCTCAGCTATCTCTCCCTCCATAACATAACCCTCAGGTATATCAGGCAATTCATATCTAGGAGAGCTAGATCTAGCAGGAGCAAAAGCAGGTTCTATCTCAATAGTATCGGCAGTTTCAAAAGCATCACGAGCATTGGCAGTAACTCTAGCAATATGAGCATCAATGAACACCCCTAGTGGCACATCAGGAAAAGTAGTATCTCTAGCAGTATCAAGCATAGCATCATCAGGCAAAATAGCATCTCTAGCATCATCTGGCAAAGCAGTATCAAGCATAGTATCTCTAGCAGTATCAGGCATAGCATCAGGCATAGTATCAACCATAGCATCTCTAGCAGTAGCATCATAAGCATCATCAAGCACAGGCAACATATCAAGATTTCTAGCAGGAGGTGATGTCGCAAACTTACTCATAACTAAAGGTGAATCAAGTGCAGAGCTAGATGGCAGTTCCTTACCTCCCCTCGTAGTTGAGGGCAAGACTTTGGTTTTTGGATCCTTCAGATTCTTCATAGTAATCAGCACATATAAATCCCAAGTGACTCAGAGAATATAGGAATACCTCCCCGGCAATGGCACCAGAGAAACGCTGCTACTCTGACAACAGACCTTCCCCTGCAACGGCACCAGAAGAATGCTGCTAGCACTCCCCGGCAACGAAACTAGAAGAATGTTGTTGAGGGCCCACCAGCGCGTGGGTTCGCGACAGTTTTCAAGGGTAGAGTACTAGCAGGAAGCTAAGGGAATCTCGAGTATTAGTAGCTGAATTTATCAGATTCAACCACACCTGAAAGATTAGTATCTGCCAGCAAAGTATCAGCACCAAAGTAGTATGATAACAACGGTGTCAGAAATGATCTATTGACGGCAGACTATTCCTAACTGTCGTATCAATGGCGCCAGAAGTTGCCCATTGACGGAAATTGTCTTTTCCCGTCAATGATGAGCGAACCAGAATTGTAGCAGGTAACAACAGTGGCAAGGAACAGCAGTAGTGACAGCAGTAGCAAGTAGCAACAGTAGCAAGTAGCAGCAGAGCAAGCGACAGTAGTAACAACAGTAGCAAGTAGCAACAAGTAACAACAGCAGTGGGACGAACTCGTACGAAATTGGTCGGTGATTTGTTTGGATGATATTCATCATGCGAAAGTTATAACACGGAGAGATATGTGGCTAGCTCCCATTCGTCAATGTGATGTAGGCATGCTTTCCGTGTGTAGTCATATGTGCTTAGGGAAAAGAACTTGCATGACATCTATTGTCCATCCCTCCCGTGGCAGCGGGGTCCAAAAGGATACTACGGGATATTAAGGTTCTCCTTTTAATAAAGAACCGGAACAACGCATTAGCACTTGGTGAACACATGAACTCCTCAAACTATGGTCGTCACCGGGAGTGGTTCCGGTTATTGTCACTCCGGGGTTGCCGGGTCATAACACATAGTAGGTAACTACAACTTGCAAGATCGGATCTAAAACACACATGTATTGGTGAGAACATAATAATTTCATATCTGAAATCATAGCACTCGGGCCCTAGTGACAAGCATTAAGCATGGCAAAATAGTAGCAACATCAATCTCAGAACATAGTGGATACTAGGGATCAATCCCCGTCAAAACTAACTCGATTACATGATAGATCTCATCCTACTCATCACCGCCCATCGAGCCTACGAATAGATTACTCACGAACGATGAAGAGCTTCATGGAATTGGAGAGGGAAGAAGGTTGATGATGACGATGGCGATGATTTCCCCTCTCCGGAGCCCGAAACGGACTCCAGATCTGTCCTCCAAATGAAGAACAGGATGTGGCGGCGCCTCCGTATCGCAAACGCGACGAAATCTTCTCTTCTGATTTTTTTCTAGGCGAAAGTGAATTTATAGAGCTGAGATTGGGGGCGGCACAGCCACGTTGGCCCCACAAGCTTGGTTGCCGCGGCCAGGGGGGTGGCCGCAGCAACAGGGCTTGTAGCCCACTGGCCCATCCCCTCCGGTGGATCTTTGTGCAGGTATTTTTCATATTTTCGAGAAAAAATCTCCGTAAATTTGCAGGACGTTCCGAGAACTTTCATTTTTGCACAAAAACAACACCATGGCAATTCTGCTGAAAACAACGCCAGTCCGGGTTAGTTCCATTCAAATCATGCAAATTAGAGTCCAAAAGAAGGGCAAAAGATTTTCGAAAAGTAGATACGATGGAGACGTATCAGAGCGTTGATAGGATGTTTAGTGATATTGATGCTTTGAAAGTTAGATGTGCTCCTCCCAAGATCAATATGGATGAAACTTTGAAAGCTATGCGTGTTTCCATGAGTGAGAGCAAAGAAAGAACCGCCCAAATTCTTGCTAGACATGAATGGCTTAAAAGAGCATGTTCTCGTGATAAGAATCACGAAGATCTTAAAGTGCTTGGTGTGACTCCCATTGAATCTTTGTTTTTTTGTGTCAAACCTAATAATGATGGGGCTGTATAAGAATCCACTTTGGTTGAAAAACGCCCCAATGATTCGGAGTCCATCTATCTTGATGCTAAAAGCATTGAAAGTGGAGTAGAAGATATTAAAACTTTGAGTAGTGATGAAATTACTACTTTGGATTTCAAGAATTCAATTATGATAGTTGCTCCTTTATTGAATGCATTTCCTTGGTGCAATCCATGCTAAACTCTCCACACGCTTATAGCCAAAACAAGGCATTTACCGATCATATCGTAGAAGCTATGATAAAATCTCTTGAAGAGAAACTTGAATTGGAAGTTTCTATCCCTAGAAAGCTTCATGATGAGTGGGAACCTACTATCAAAATCAAAATCAAAAACTATGGATGCAATGCTTTGTGTGATTTGGGTGCTAGTGTTTTCGCGATTCCAAAGTCTTTATGTGATGTTCTAGGTTTTAATGAGATTCAGGAGTGTTCTCTTAATTTGTATCTTGTGGATTCCACTGTCAAGAAACCCATGCGAAGGATCAATGATGTTCTTATTATTTCAAATAGGAACTATGTACTCGTGGATTTCATTGTGCTTGACATTGATTGCAATCCTACATGCCTTATCATTCTAGGTAGACCTTTCCTAAGGACTATCGGTGATGTCATCGATATGAAGGAAGGGAATATTAGATTTCAGTTTCCTTTAAATAAGGGCATGGACCATTTTCCTAGAAAGAAAATAAGATTGCCTTATGAATCTATGATGAGGGCTACTTATGGTTTGAGCACTAAGGACGACGATACGTGATTCTATCGCTTTATGCCTAGCTAAGGACGTTAAACAATAGCGCTTGTTGGGAGGCAACCCAATGAATTCATCTTTTTCTTTATGTTTTGTTGCGTCCACACCATCATAATTCTGTTATGATTGTGTCTTTGCTATTTTTTTTTGTGTTTGAGCCAAGCAAAACTTTTATGACTAGTCTTGGTGATGGTTGTTTGATTCTGCTGGAAAAAGACAGAAACTTTTCGCTCACGAGATTATTTTTAATTTTTATTCAGAAAGATATTTTGAGTTGATTCTTTTTTCTTCTGGTTGACAGGCCTTTTCCCCAGGCAGTCGTAATTGTTCAGAATTTTTGAGGTACGAGAAGCATACGAAGTATACAGATTGCTACAGACTGGTGTGTTTTAACAGATTCTGTTTTTGTTGAGTTGGTTGCTTGTTTTGATGAAACTATGGATAGTATAGGGGGGTACTAGCCATGGAAAAGTGAGAATACTGTAATCTAACAACAATATTAATAGAAATCAAGATTTCTACAGTACCTAAAGAGGTGGTAGTTTGTTTTCTTATGCTAATGATATCACGAGTTTCTGTTTAAGTTTTGTGTTGTGAAGTTTTCAAGTTTTGGGTGATGTTCTCATGGAAAAAGGGATAATGAGTGGAAAGAGCTCAAGCTTGGGGATGCCCAAGGCATCCCAAGCCAAATTCAAGGACACCAAAAAGCCTAAGCTTGGGGATGCCCCGGGAAGGCATCCCCTCTTTCGGCTTCAATCCATCGGTAACATTACTTGGAGCTATATTTTTATTCACCACATGATATGTGTTTTGCTTGGAGCGTCTTGTATCGTAGGAGTCTTTTCTTTTTGTTGTGTCACAATCATCCTTGTTGCACACCTTTTTAGAGAGACATGCACTCATCGTGATTTTGCTAGAATGCTCATCATGCTTCACTTATATCTTTTGAGCTAGATAATTTTGCTCTATGTGCTTCACTTAGATCTTTTAGAGCACGGCGGTGCGTAACTTGGTAGTTGGTTTGTGCTATGAAAGTAGTCCCAAAGGTGATAGGTACCCAAGGAGGATACAAAAAACCTCCATCTTCATGTGCATTGAGTAGAAAGAGAAGTTTGATTCCTCTCAATTAGTTTTGAGACGTGGATTTGGTAATATTAAGAGTTATGTTAGTAGGGTGTTGTGAATCTAGAAATACTTGTGTTGAAGTTAGTGATTCCCGTAACATGCACGTATGGTGAACCGCTATGTTAGGAAGTCGGAGCATAATTGATCTATTGATTGTCATCCTTTGTGTTGAGGTCGGGATCGTGCGATGGTTAACACCTACCAACCCTTCCCCTAGGAGTATGCGTTTAGCACTTTGTTTCGATTACTAATAAAAACTTTCGCAACAAGTATGTGAGTTCTTCATGATTATGTGAGTCCATGGTATAGATGCACTTTCACCTTCCACCATTGCTAGCCTCTCTAGTACTGTGCAATTTTTGCCGGTGCACAAACCCACCATATGCTTCCTCAAAACAGCCACCATACCTACCTACTATGGCATTTTCATAGCCATTCCGAGATATATTGCCATGCAACTCCCACCGTTCTGTCTCATGACTTGTGCCATCACTCTCATATTTCCATTGCATGATCGTAAGATAGCTAGCGAGATGTTTCAACGTCATACGCCAAGCTAGATCGTTGCACATCCCGGTACACTACCAGAGGCATTTCCTATAGAGTCATCATCGTTCTGGGCTTTGAGCTATGAGTAAATAAAAGTGTGATGATCATCATTATTAGAGCATTGTCCCATGTGAGGAAGTTAAAAAAGAGAGGGCAAAGTTGCCCACATAAAAAAAGAGGCCAAAGAGCCCAAATAAAAAAGAGAGAGAAAAAGAGAGAAGGGACAATGCTACTATCTTTTTCCACACTTGTGCTTCATAATAGCACCATGTTCTTCATGATTGAGAGCCTCTCGTTTTGTCACCACCATATGCTAGTGGGAATCTTTGTTATCTAACTTGGCTTGTACATTCCAATGATGGGCTTCCTCAAATTGCCCTAGGTCTTCGTGAGCAAGCAAGTTGGATGCACACCCACTAGTTCTCCTTTTCAGCTTTCACATACTTTTAGCTCTAGTGCATCCTTTGTATGGCAATCCCTAATCATTCACATTGATATCTATTAATGGGCATCTCCATAACCCTTTGATACACCGAGTCAATCTGACCATCTCCTCCTTTTTGTCTTACAACCACCACCACACTCTATTCCACCTATAGTGCTATATCCATGGCTCACGCTCATGTATTGTGTGATAGTTGTAAAAGGTTTGAGAAAGTAAGAGTGCAAAAACAATTACTTGGCCAGTACTGGGGTTGTGCATGATTTAAATTAGTTGTGTGAGGATGATGGAGCATAGCCAGACTATATGATTTTGTAGGGATAACTTTCTTTGGCCTTGTTATTTCGAAAGTTCATGATTACCATGCTAGTTTGCTTGAAGTATTATTGTTTTCATGTCAATAGCAAACTATTGTTTTGAATCTTACGGATCTGAACATTCATGTCACATGAAAGAAGTTACAAAGGACAACTATGCTAGGTAGCATTCCACATCAAAAATTCAGTCTTTATCACCTCCCTACTCGAGGACGAGCAGGCGTTAAGCTTGGGGATGCTTGATACGTCTCCAACGTATCTATAATTTTTATGGTTTCATGCTATAATCTTATATATCTTATATATATTTTTTGGGACTAACTTATTAACTCAGTGCCAAGTGCCAGTTCCTGTTTTTTTCGTGTTCTTGAACCTTTTCATAGGAGGATTTTAAACGGAGTCCAAATGGAATAAAACTTCCGAAAAGATTTTTTCCGGAACAGAAGATACGCAGAAAGCATGGGAACCAAGGCAGGGAGTCCCGGGGGAGGCCACAAGACCTCATGGCGCGGCTAGGGGGGCCCGCGCCTCCCAGGCTTGTGGGCTCCCTCGGCCTCCCCTGCCCTAGCTCCTTCACCTATAAATTCCCTAAAATCCCAAAAAAGCCAGGAGATCCACGAAAATACTTTTCCGCCGCCGCAAGCTTCTGTCTCCGTAAGATCCCATCTAGGGCACGTTCTGGTGCCCTGCCGGAGGGGGGATTCGGATACGGAGGGCTTCTTCATCAACACCATGACCTCTCCGATGATGCGTGAGTAGTTCACCATAGATCTATGGGGCCATAGCTAGTAGCTAGATGGCTTCGCCTCTCTCTTGGAACTTCAATACAAAGTTCTCCATGATCTTCATGGAGATCTATCCGATGTAATCTTCTTTGCGGTGTGTTTGTCGAGATCCGATGAATTGTGGATTTATGATCAGATTATCTATGAATCTTATTTGAGTTTCTTCTGATCTCTTATATGCATGATTTCATATCCTTGTAATTCTCTTCGAGTTGTGGGTTTTGTTTGGCCAACTTGATCTATGATTCTTGCAATGGGAGAAGCGCTTGGTTTTGGGTTCATACCGTGCGGTGACCTCACCCAGTGACAGAAGGGGTAGCGAGGCACGCATCGTGTTGTTGCCATCAAGGGTAAAAAGATGGGGTTTTCATCATTGGTTTGAGTCTATCCCTCTACATCATGTCATCTTGCTTAAGGCGTTACTCTGTTCGTCATGAACACAATACACTAGATGCATGCTGGATAGCGGTCGATCTGTGGAGTAATAGTAGTAGATGCAGAAAGTATCGGTCTACTTGTCTCGGACGTGATGCCTATATGTATGATCATTGCCTTATATATCGTCATGACTTTGCGCGGTTCTATCAATTGCTCGACAGTAATTTATTCACCCACCGTGATATTTGCTATTATGAGAGAAGCCTCTAGTGAACACTATGGCCCCCAGGGTCTACTCCACACCATATTTTCAGCCTTACACTTTTTACTTCGTTGCACTTTCCGCCGCCAGATCTCACTTTGCAAACAATATTGAAGGGATTGACAACCCCTTTGAAGCATTGCGTGCAAGCTTGTTTGTGTTTGTGCAGGTACTCTGGACTTGACGAGATTCTCCTACTGGATTGATACCTTGGTTCTCAAACTGAGGGAAATACTTATTGCTCCTGTGCTGCACACCCTTTCCTCTTCAAGGGAAAAACCAACGCAAGCCAAGCCTCCGTCAACGTGCCAATTTCTGGCGCTGTTGTTTGAGAAGTAGGAGCCAACGACATAGAGGGGGAGGCGGGAGCGAGGAGATGCATGGCAAAGGTTCACAACCGGGCCTCATTGGTTGGTCGTCGTCATCCTGTGTCCATAGAGGTGGCGGTGATCACCGACAACGATTCCGGCGACGGCAGTGTGAGCTAGCGATGGGGATGGATTCAGGGAGGACGTGCCAATTGGATGGAGGTCGAATGGAGGACGGAGGTGCCGTGGCTCACCCGCGACGGGCACCCCGCGACGGAGGAGCTTCGGGAGGTGATCGGATTCGGCGCTCCACGCTACAAAAAGCTCGGGGAAAAGAGCGAAATGCATCAGCAACGTGTGTCGGTTCCAAAGAGGGAGGTAGGCCAGAGCGGCGCCCTATCGTGAGATTTACGGTGGCCCGAAGCAGCAACGTCGAGCTCGATCTAGAGCACTAGGATCGGGGAGGGGAAATAGGAGGAATGGGGGCGATTGGGTGGAGGAGAGAGAAATCAGAGGGGGGATAGTGACTAGGGTGGCCTTAAATAGGCTGCCAGTGGTCCACCGTGCGCAGGTGCTCCGGCGAGGCCGTGGCTGGTGCCAGAGGCCACTCGGGCTCGAGGGGAGGCACCTTGGGTGTTTCTGGGTGTGTTCTACGCTCACGGGAGGGAAGAAAGAGAGGGGGAGGCGTGCGCTTGCGAGGTTGCTGGTTGGCTGAATCGGGCGTCGCTCAGGCGCGTGTGGCAATGGGCGCTGGAGGGAGAGAGAAGAGGGGGCGCCGACGGGGAGGCGTGTCCCAGACGTTGATGCACATCGACTAGCGCGAGGGGAGGGCTCGAGGAGAGCGAGGTCAAACCTCGGATACTCTCTGGCGTGCTCCACAGCGCGGCTTTGTCCGGCATCATTGCGTCACTGATGCGCTCTGGCGCGGCCACCCATGTCCAAAAGCCAATGGAGGGAGTAAACAAATGGGAAAGAGGTACGGGGCACTCTGGAGGCTATCAAAGAGACAGAGAGAGAGATGGAATCCTGCTGTCCAGAAGGGGAAATGGGGATTTTACCCCATCAATAATTGAGGTGTGGTCGTGGGAAACTTACTCGGGGTAAAACAACATGAGAAGAAGATGTAGTAGAAATTTGAAGTGAAGGGGATGAGGAGAAGGGGTGAAAGCAGCCACTTTACGAGACTACCAGAAGGTCTTTTATGATTGTTTGGGAAAGTTACCTTTACCCAGTTGCTGTGAAAGTTAACAGGATTGAATTGTGGTCAAAACCAAGAGTGTTCACCAGGTTTCAGCTCATTTGAGCAAAGTTCGCAATGTAAACATGAAAATCCCCAAAAATAGAGAGAATCTGACTCTTGTTGACTTTGTTGACCAAATCAACTCCCACAAATACACAACTTCGTGTAGTAACCTTATTTGGGGTCTAGATCACCTCTGTAAATTTGGGATCAATTGGATAAACTTAGCAATGTAAAGTTGCTCAAATTTGGTTCTAGATAGGGACGGTTTGGGGGTTCTTAGGTGAACCAAATCAACTTGGATTGAGATGTCATTCTAACGGGTTACCACATATATGATGTGTGACTTCCTAGAATTTTCGTGGAATTTATTGAGAATATTTCCTATGGAAATATTTCAAAAGCTTGAAATAGGTAGAAAGGGTTTTGACGGGTTTGTCCAATATTTTGAGCATGACCATGTGTTTAATCTCATATGTATGGAAAATATATCTCCACTAAGTTTGCCTAAATTTTCTAAATTATTTTTAAAGCAAGAAAATATATATTTCCCCATAAAAGATCATTTCTGGCCTCACAGAGAGGTATTTAAATAAAATATAAAAATAACTTCTAAAATAATCATTTTGTGGGTTTGAGATCTTTTTGGTAATAGAATCCAAATAAAAATTTTGGGGTAAAACATCCCTCCTAAATTAAGGACTTGTAGTACAAATCCCAACTCACGGGTTTTTTGGACCTTAAAATAAATAAATGCCATTTTGTTGAAATAAAAATTTATAATATAGTTTCTGGTCCTATACACATGGCATGGTCATTGGGCAAGGGTTTGGGGTGAGGGAGAGGAGTTTTAGAGAGAAGAATATTTTTGGTGATTTAAAACATAATCAATCACACAAGCATGATGCAATCAGATCAATCAACACAAGCACTCAAAATGTTTTAATTGGTTCCAATTTTTTTAAACATAATGTGGCAAAGTGGTACAAACGCACGGCGTGACATATCAGTATCTAACACAAAACTTGAAAAACTTTAATCACGCCAAACTTAGCGGAACTACATGAGATGGGTGAGTGTAATAAAGATAGATCATTCACTGAGGTACTATCAAGACAAGATTCAAAATTTTATCACATAATAAATAATGTATTCTATCATTATCATAATTTATATCACTAAAACACTAAAACAAATAAACTATGCATGCAAAACAAAATATGTCAAAAACGGAAGATTTGTAA
This sequence comes from Hordeum vulgare subsp. vulgare, assembly GCF_904849725.1. Classification (NCBI taxonomy): domain Eukaryota; kingdom Viridiplantae; phylum Streptophyta; class Magnoliopsida; order Poales; family Poaceae; genus Hordeum; species Hordeum vulgare. Next base: position 241,688,416 of record NC_058522.1, read on the forward strand.
AGATGTGAACTAACAACATACTTACCTAGATCTAAGAATTCAGAAAAGTTGGACAGTGGAGAGAATTTGCATAATAAAACTGTGTAAAAATTACATAATGTTTTGAAATTACATAATTCATATACTGGATGCAAAAGTTCGTGTTTTTGCATATAATCAAATCAACAAGTATCCACACTATCCTAATGGCTTTACTTGGCACATTATTGAAATAAAAATCATAAAATATGATTATTATAGTATATTAACCATGTGAAAACACAAAAATAGTAGATTTAGTGTTGGTTTATCTCCCAACAAGCATTTTTCTTTAATGCCTTTTAGCTAGGGATGATGATTTTAATGATGCTCACATAAGAATAGTAAATGAAACATGCAAAAGAGCATCATGGATCACATGACAAGCACATTTAAGTCTAACCCACTTCCTGTGCATAGAGATTTTGCAAGCACATGATTTTTTATATCATGAATCAACTTTGCTAGGGAAGCAAACCAAGCATAACTAGAACGTTTTGAACACACACAGAGGAAACTTGATGTTATTGAAATATATATAAGCATATCTTGACCTCTAATAATAATTTTCAATAGCATCATGAAGGAATTAAACAATATAACTATCACATAAAGCATTCCTTTCATGATCCACAAGCATACAAAATTTATCACTCTCCACATAAGAAAATTTCTTCTCATTCGTAGTACTGGGAGCACTCAACAAAATAACTATCATGAGACACTTCATTGACATAACCAAATTGAACACAAAAATAATGATGACAACTTTCATGGTTACTATCACTCTTTATACCATACATGTCGTCACCATAATCATTATATATACGAGGCATGCCATCATCATAATAGATTTGCTCATAAAACTTGGGGGACTAAAAATAGCATCTTCATCAAACATAGCATCACCAAGCTTGTGGCTTTGTATATCATTAGGATCATGGATATTCATAGAATTCAGACTAAAAATATTGCAATCCCGCTCATCATTAAAGGATTTAATGCCAAACATTTTATTAAACTCTTCTTCCGACACTTTGGCACAATTTTCTGAACCACCATTTTCATGAAAGACACTATACATATGAAGCAATTGAGGTACCTAAATTCCAATTTTTATAGTTTTTTATAAACCAAACTAGTTATAAATAAGAAACCAAAAGATTCAGTTGCACGATCTAAAGATATACCTTCAAGCACTCACCTCCCACGCAATGACGCTAGAAAAGAGCTTGATGTCTACCACACAACTTTATTGTTGTAGACTTTGTTGGGCCTCCAAGCGCAGAGTTTTCTAGGACAATAAATTTTTTCCCTCAAGTGGATGACCTAAGGTTTATCAATCCATGTGAGTTTTAGGATGAAAATGGTCTGTTTCAAACAACCTTGCAATGAAATATAATAAATCTCTTGTGTCCCCAACACACCCGATATAATGGTAAGTTGTATATGTGCACTAGTTCGACGAAGAGATGGTGATACAAGTGTACTATGGATAGTAGATATAGGTTTTTGTAATATGAAAATATAAAAACAGTAAGGCAATAGGTAATAAAAGTGAGCATAAACGGTATGGCAATGCATGGAAATAAGGCCTAGGGTTCATACTTTCACTAGTGCAATCTCTCAACAATGTTAACATAATAGAATTATATAATCATCCCTCAACCTGTGACAAAGAATCACTCCAAAGTTCATATCTAGCGGCGAAGATAAGATGAAATTTTTGTAGGTAGTAGGACCACCTCAAAGCTATTCTTTCCAATCAATCTATTGAGCTATTCCTATAAGTGTCACAAACAACCCTAGAGTTCTTACTAGCACTAGTGCAGCCGCGTCCTATACAAATGGCTAATAACCGCTTTCTATGACGAAGTTGTAAACCATCACCTAGCTAATCTAGGAAATAGGTGGGCCTATGCCACACGACACACACAAATCATCGGCGATGCCTCCGTCCAGTCACACACACCAGAAAAAATGGAGCGTGTGCAATTGGGAGGACCATCACAAAAAGACATATTGCAGAAGTCATGTGATATGTGCTTAGAATACCATATAGGGAATCCCAGAGATATGTCTCCATTCTTATTGTACATCACATATAATTTTTTGTATAACATCGTCTGTGATAGGGCTGGCCATCACACACGATAGTTATAATCCCGTCGATTGTGTTATTCAATACATCACTCATTGTGCATAGAAGAAACTGTTTGGCATAGGTCTGTCCATCACACACACTTGTGATGTGAAAACGTTTGTGATAGGGTGACCTAACACACACAGTTGTTGACTAGAAGTCGTTTATAATTGTTCATTGATCCAACACACAAATATTCTAGAAACTGTGTGGGTTTGTTGGGGTCATCGCCCACGGTATTGTGTGAGAAAACGTGTGCAATAGGAAACCCCAATAATCAGCCTAATTGTTTTATTATTTATAATCCATTTAGTAATCGAATTGGCATTTCATATCAACCACACAATATATTTCTTATTCATATTACAACAATCAGGACTTCATAATTGAATTACATCTGAGTACAACATCATATGGGCATATACTACCTAGCTACCCAATTGCACAACAGGACAAAGTTTCAAATGCAACATCTAAAACCTTTGGAAAGTAGCATCATAGACGGTAAATAGACAGATGAGTCTCGTCTAGAAAATTGTTAAAGCGGAAGGCGAATACTGAGCCTTCAATGATGTTGAAGGTCGTCACAACTTTAGGTCAGTGTTTGTGGATGGTTGCCCGCACATCCTTCGTCCTCTTGAGGAAGACTTCAAGATTATACCATGGGTGATGTATGAATACCGTCCTTGCCTCTTGACTGTACAGATGGTTTGAGAAGTAATCTTCGATGAACTGCCTTGAAAAGGAGTGAAAACAAACGTATGCATAAATATCTTTTCTAAAAATTTAAATGGCGCAAATGGAAAATGGAAAGGTGAAAGAGATAGTACCATCCTATAGTTGATTGATGTCTTGTTCATTGTACACACAAACAACTTGTTGTTTTTCGTTGCTAGTTTCTTTATCCTAACAACTTCTTGATTTGGCTCATATTCAAGGACACCTCATTTCCCCACATGCAAAACGGATCAAACAATGGGTCTAAACCTCTTACATCAGGACCTACATGTGCAACAAAAATATATTTAAAACCCTAATATTAGAATGATTCATGCAATTACACAACAATATGATGTTAGCTGAAGGACCATGGATGTGCAAACCTCGATGGTAAACTTCACTGTCTCCCATTGTTTCCCCTACAACATATTTAAGATAGATATTGATCAGGTTATAAGTGATATTTGGCATACTATCAATGAAATATGTTAATGAAAAAAAACGCATTGCAGATCCAATAGATTAATTTGATCCACATGGAAAAGCCAGTTATCTAAACCAAGTGTGCTAAGAACTAGGAAATATAGAAAATGTATATGTTTCACATGAATTTAGTATATCTAAATTCCATTTATTTCTCACATGCATAACAATACAAAATTGTACACACAACAATCGAACATCACATTGCAGAACTGAACTAAATAGTTAAATGATCACCACAACAAATGAACCAAACAGTTAAATGATCACCACAACAAATGAACCAAATAGTTAACTGAGCACCACATTGCACAATAGATCATACTAGAAGGTTAGATTGCAAGTAGCATTACATTGGACATTTCACTAGAATTTCTAAATGAAAGGCAGGAGCAGCACATGCAATGGGTAAACCAAACATGCTTAACCGGCATAGCTAGCTGAACATAAGTCCTTAGTGATAAAGCTAAGAAAAACAAATTGGTCCTCATCATCGGAGAAATCGATGACGATGGGCTCCTTCAACTTGGAAGAGGGAGATGCCACCACATTTGTGCAAGCCGTGGTGGAATAGACAAGGCCGCTTCTTCGTGGACCCCTTGTGGGTGAAGCCTTCCGTTGACTCTCGAAGCCATTACCCTCCGTGAGTTGAAGTCTCCACTAACATGGATGTACGATAGAACCACCTATCGGAACCATGCAAAAAAATCATCGTGTCAACTTGTTGCGTTTGATATTCTTAAACTCTACTCCTTACTACACGTGCAAAGTCTTTACTTTCCGCTGCCATATTTGTTGAGTAGCATGTGTAGGGTGTACTAGACTTGTTAGAATTTCTAAAATCTGACAACCACTAAAATTGGGAAAAGGCTAGAATTTTCATTTATGCAAGTAGTCATTCGCCCCCCCCCCCATCTAGATACCCCTTCTATTGATCCGACAATTGGTTTCAGATCAAGGTCTCCATAACCTTGGTTTAAACACCATTGGAGGAAGATGTATGTGCCTAGTTTGGGGAATATCAGTTGTAGAGTGCCTATTCTTCATGGGGAGTATTATAGACAATGGAAAGATGAATTTCTTGATATATTTGATGAATTCCATTCGCGCAAGTATGTTGAAAATCCCTATGATCCTCCCATTGATCCTTTACATCCTTCTCATGATGAAGAACTTGATATGCTTGGTAATCTTAAAACCGTAAATCTAATCATTAGAGATCTACCAAGAAATGTGCTTAATCAATAACAGAATTTTGAGCGTGCTCATACTTTGTGGAAAAACTTAGAGAAGATATATCCCGACTATTCACTGAAAAATCTTGATATCATTTTCCATAAATGCATTGCCTTTCACAAAATGAAGCCAACTGGTCCTAATTTTCATAAATGCCTATTTGAGCTTCATGACCTCATGTGTGCTAAAGGAGATGGCATTACAAGTAATAATGTCATTGTTTAAGCCACTCGCATGCATAAACATGAACATTGTCATAGTCAAAATTCTGATGAAATTCTTGATTCTTATGACGAGGATATTCCATCTAACGATGACAGCGTGGAGCATGGCTTCTATGATGAAGATGATGAATTTGACATCGAGTATGAGAAGACCATGAGGAACCTTAGTCTTATGGTGAACCTTAGAGACTACATGGCTGGAGGAAAAGACTGGATACTTGATAGTGGATGCACCTATCACATGACCGGGGATAAACACATGTTCCATGAGATCACACAAAATCGTGGACCTCAAAGGTATGTGACTTCTGGAGATAACTCCAAGGGTAAGGTCTTGGTAAGGTGGCCATATCTCATGATAGCTCCACTCAAAATGTCATGCTTGTTGAATCCCTTGTCTACAATCTTCTTTCGGTATATCGACTAGCAAACTTTGGTTTCAATGTGCTATCTACGAAAGTTGACTGCCAAGTGTTTCATAGCGACAATCATAACATGGTCTTTACTGGTTTTCGAAAAGGTCATCTATACATTGTCGATTTTACTAAAAAATACAAACCCCGTACATGTGTTATTGCAAAATCTTCTAAAGGTTGGTTACGGCATAGAAGACTAGGACATGTTGGTATGCGTAACCTTGACAGACTTATCAAAGGTGATCATATTCTTGGTGCTAAAGATGTTTTGTTTGCCAAATATAGACTTTGTAGTGCGTGTCAAGCAGGAAAGCAAGTTGGTGGAAGTCATCCCGTGAAGAACATCATGACTACAAGAAGGCCACTCAAGTTGCTTCACATGGATCTCTTTGGTCCCAATGCTTACAAGACCTCAGTGGAAATTCTTATGGTTTAGTCATTGTTGATGATTTTTCCAGATTTACATGGCTATTTTTTCTTGATGATAAGTCGGAGGTACAAAAGATCTTCAAGAACTTCGCTAGGAAAGCCCAAAACCATTTTGAAATGAAGATCAAGAAAGTTCGGAGAGACAACAGAATGGAGTTCAATATCACAAATGTGGATACTTTTCTTGACGAAGAAGGTATCTCACATGAGTTCTCGACGAATTACACCCCTCAACAAAATGGAGTTGTTGAGAGGAAGAACTGAAGTCTCATAGAGATGAACGAAACAATGGTTGATGAATACAAGACGCCAAGACACTTTTTGGTAGAAGCCATGGAAACATCTTGTCACGTCATAGACCGACTCTACTTGCACAAGCTTCTTGGTAAAATGGCATACGAGCTACTCACCAGTAACAAACCCCAAGTTGGATACTTTCGAGTATTCAGCTCAAAGTGCTACATTCTTGATAAGCACCGTCGCTTCAAATTTGCTCCTAAATCTCATGAAGGTTTCCTACTTGGTTACGGATCAAACTCTCACACTTACCGTGTCTACAAGAGCTACACTCGAAAAGTTGAAGAGACGATAGATGTGAACTTTGATGAATCTAATGGTTCGCAAGTCGAACAATTGCCAAATGATGTAGGAGATAAGGAACCTTCGAAAGCCATCCAAGATCTACATATCGGCAAGATTCGTCCCATGGAGGTGAAGGAAAGTACTTCATCAACTCAAGTGGAAGCTCCTACTTCGCGTCAAGGCGAACCACAAAACGACATGGAGGCATCCACAAGCGGTACGCATCATGATGAAGAAGAGGAAGAAGTACATCGTGATGATCTACCTCAACCTTCCTCACCACCACCTCAAGGAGATGGCACCGTCAACGACAACGAGCAATAAGATGATAATGAATAAGTGATACGTCTCAAACGTATCTATAATTTTCGATGGTTTCACGCTGTTATCTTGTCTTCTTTGGTTGTTTTATGTACCTTTTATATCTTTTTTTGGGACTAACTTATTAATTCAATGCCAAGTGCCAGTTCCTGTTTTTTCCGTGTTTTTGACTCTTTTCCGATCTGATTTTGGAACGGAGTCCAAACGGAAGAAAAACCCCGAAATGATTTTTCCCGAACGGAAGAAGACCAGGGGGCTTTTGGGCCAAGCCAGGTGGGCTCCAGGGAGCCCACAAGCCCCCACTCTGCCACCTGGGGCAGGCGGCGGTGGGCAGGCTTGTGGCCTCCCTGGCTGCCCCCTCACCTAGGTCTTTGGCCTATAAATTCCCAAATATTCCACAAAAAATCAGGGGAGCCTCAAAAATACTTTTCCGCCGCCGCAAGCTTCCGTTTCCGCGACATCTCATCTAGAGACCCTTCCCGGCGCCCTGCCGGAGGGGACTTTGGAGTTGGAGGGCTTCTTCATCATCATCATCGCCCCTCCAATGACTCGTGAGTAGTTCACTTCAGACCTACGGGTCCGTAGTTAGTAGCTAGATGGCTTCTTCTCTCTCTTGGATCTTCAATACAAAGTTCTCCATGATCTTCATGGAGATTTATCCGATGTAATCTTCTTTGGCGGTGTGTTTGTCGAGATCCGATGAATTGTGGATTTGTGATCAGATTATCTATGATATATTGCTGATTTCTTATATGCATGATTTGATATCCTAGTAAGTCTCTCCGAGTCTTGGGTTTTGTTTGTCTGACAGCCCGATGCCGATGTTCCAGAAGATTCCCCTTTTCTTTCCGTTAACGGCGTGTGTCTATTTTCTTTTGTTGCATCATCATCGCATCATGCGCATCATCAGCATTGCATCGGTGTTCCGTTGCCGCCAGTTTTCAAAACTTGCATCCGATGTTAGTTGTCGTTTCTCGTCGTTGTCCGTTCTGAGCCCGACCGCACACGCACGCGCCCGCGGCATCGTCAAACCCTGTTTTAAAAGTGTGTTGAAAACTTTCTCTGATCGAGGTGAAACTTGGCATGCGGCCGTAATTTGTTTTACCTAGGCCGCCTGTCGAATTTCATCGCGATCGGAGTCCGTCTGGTACCCGAACGGTCGACCGTAGCGGCACCGTCTTCGGTTATTCGTCAGACGTTCGTCGGTGTTTTAAAACTCGCTGCCGCGCCGCCCGTTTTCCTTCTCGTCTTTGGTAAACCACTCTTCATAGCCACTCACCCGTTCCCGCATGCGGAATCGTCCGATTCCGACCGCACGGTTGGATCCGGAACGCGATTCCGGTTAACCTGGCCCCCCTTTCTCTTTAAATAGACAACCCCCCCTACCATTTTTAGCCACCCTCTCTCCCTGCCTCGAAAACCGTGCGCCCTAACCCTAGCCTCCCACCTCTCTCTCTCCTCCCCTCAGCCTCCAGCCGCCGCGGGCCTACCCAGGCCCATCTGGAGCCCGCCCGGGCCCGAACCGAGCCGCTGCCGGCGCCCTGCATCGCCCTGGCCGAGGTGCCTCCCGAGCGCTGCCGCACCTCCTGCCCGCGCCGCCCCGGGCTCCACTCGAGCCCTCGACGTCGCCGGTCGGAGCTCGCCGGAGCAGCAGCCCCCCAGACCTCCTCCTCCCTTCCCCTTCTCTTTCCTCTAGTCTCTCACTCCCTCTAATCCCTCTCTCTATCTCCCCTATGGCGCCCGAGCCGTCGCACAGGAACCCCGTCGTGAAGCTCGCCACCGACCCAACTCCTTCCCGCCATCCATGGAGGTCGCCGCCGACAGGATGTGGTTTCCCGCACCTTCCACGACGTGCGATGGCCCCTCCCCACCGGTGCCTCACCTGCTGCCGCCATGAACCGCCGCCGCCGCTCGCTCGTCCCGCTCGGGATCGAGCACGGGACGAGGCAGCTCGCCAGCCTCGTGTGGGCCGGTGTCCCAGGCCCAGCTCGCAGCCTCGCCAGGCCGGCCTCGCCTCCCGGCCCGAGCAGCTCCTCCCAGGCCCAGCTCGCAGCCTCGCCAGGCCGGCCTCGCCTCCCGGCCCGAGCAGCTCCTCCCAGGCCCAGCTCGCCCCGCCTCGGTCTCCCCCTGCTCCAAGCCGACCAAGGCCCACCTCCTCTTAGTTCCGGCCCAAGGTGAGTTCCCCCCCAGGCCTCTATAATGCGCCGCAGGCGCACGATATTATGTTGCGCCCAGGATTTGTGTAGCCCATTCGGATTAGTTTCGGCCCGTGTGGTATATTAGGATTTTTTGGAATTATAATAAATTCCAGTAAATAGACGTATATTTAAAACGTCTCTAACTTTTATTCTGTTAGTCGGATCGGAACGTGTAGTATATGGTTTTCGTGTAGTTTTATGCGTAGATTATGTTGGTGCAACTTGCGTATTTGTTTGACGTAGTTTGAGCCGCCATATGCCTAGTTTTGCGTGCTGTCTAGATAGGATAGAGCCTGTATTTAATTTTTGCGCAGGTCCGGATTGCTCGTATGCCATAGTAGAAATTTCCATGTTTTAGGAACCATTTTCCATGTATTTTAGAGCGTTCACTCGTATTTTTGCGTGTAGGGATGTGCCGCTAGTTTATTTTCCGTGTTTACGATATTATCGCGCATTTACGTGTGGCATTATTTTTTTGTTGCAACCCCATATATTTTATATGTTTCCAGGGTAGAAAAATCCATGGGATTTTCTGTGCAATTAGTTTTAGCTTTTGAGCAAGTTATTTCGCGCGATATGTTGCCATGATGCCCTCTTGTCAATTTCGTAGGATTTATTCCGTGCTTCGTTTGAGGGAGTTGTCAACTAGAGAGTTGATCTTTGATGTTTACTCTAGCCCTCAGTATTTTTTTTGGTTGTAAGAGAAATGCATGTTTAGGTGTGGTTTGCTTGCTCTCAAGTTACTAGAAATAGTGCTGATTTGGAGGAGCTGAAATATTTCTAAGTCTGGAATCTGTTATATTTTGTTGTTGTTTTGTTTTGCTTCTAGCTTTTGATCTGTAGCTCTTTTGAGGTTGGTGCAATGGAGTTAGTTGTAGCCCTTGTGTTTCTCTAGCATGCTATGAATTTTCATGCCATTTGAAGACCTGTAGCTTAAGGTTTTGCTTCTGTCAATATGGCTTCAGATCGAAAACTGCACTTTCATGAGGTGTAATTTTCACTAAGTCTGAAATAGTGTGTGAGATGCCATTTTGTGTCTTGTTTCCCTAGTGATCCTTAATGCCATGCTAGTTGTTGTTAGTTGTTTGTGGTAGTGCGTCTTGCCCTCTTTCGTGACGTACCTTGGTTGAGTATATTGGAGTTGAGTAGCTCGTAGTTGTGGGGCGTAGAAAATGCTATGTGGCTGATTTTGGCAGATTGTAGTGTTTTCTTGTTTTGCTCGTAGATGTTGAACCGTTGCTCCGTTTTGATCGTGTCCTACATGAAACTTGCTTAGAATCTCATGTAGTTTTATTTTCCCTTGCTGGTTGTATGTTTTGAAGTGCTTGTGACCGTCGTTGCACACATATTGCATTCATGCCATCATATCTTGCGGTGTTTGTATCTTTTGAACCGTAGCTCCGTTGGAGATGTTCTTTATGTGTAAATTGCTTGCCATGACGCGTAGAATCACGTGAACCTATTTGTTTTGCTGTTTAACAACCAATTAAATGTGTTAGTTCAGATCTGGACAGAATTGTAAATTAACATGTGAGGTCGTCTCGGAGATGCTATATGTCATTTTGGACCTCATTTAAAATGCCTAGATAGGTAGTTTAATTATGCTTCACCTCTTGCCATGTTTAACCACATTTAATATTGTCGTCTATCTAATCGGGATAGAACTAACTAAATAAACGTGGAGTTTCGTCAATATGCAACTCGTTGCATATTGAACTTCACTTAATGTGTAGTGTTTGAGTGTGTGAATTGTCATGCCGTGACTTGCATGTATTCAGCTGCTCATGCATCATATGTGTTGTGCATCGTGAGGTGAATTCCGTGTGTGGATTTGTGTTTCCAGTTTGCTTCGTCTCGATAGAGTTCCGCAAGCGTGTCGGATGTGAGGACCCGTTCTACTACATCGGTTCGTCTGCTTCACGGAGGCATTCTTCTTCCAAGCGGGATCTCAGGCAAGATGACCATTTCCCCAGATACCATTACTATCATTGCCATGCTAGTTTTATCGCTTCTATCGTGTATGTCTTGTTGCCTACCACATGTTAAATATCAGCCTCTCAACAATGCCATGAAAACCTTCAACTGTTCAACCTAGCAAACCACTGATTGGCTATGTTACTGCTTGCTTAACCCTGTTGATAGTGTTGCTAGTTGCAGGTGCAGTTGCTTCCATGTTATAACATGGGTTCCTTGTTATATCACCATATCTAAATGCTATTTAATTTAATGCACCTATATACTTGGTAAAAGGTGGAAGGCTCGGCCTTTCTAGCCTGGTGTTTTGTTCCACCTTTGCCCCCTTAGTTTCGGCTACCGGTGTTATGTTCCATAAATGAGCGCTCCTAACACGATCGGGGTTGTTATGGGGACCCCCTTGATAATTCGTTTTAGATTAAAGCTGGTCTGGCAAGGCCCAACATTGGTACTACATTTGCCTAATCACCTAATAAAATTGCATAGGGACTTTCCAGACCCCGAGGATAGTTTAATCAACCCCGGGCCAGTGCTCCTCATGAGTGTTGGTCCAAATTGGCAGACTACGGGGCCACTGCGGGGCAACCCGAGGTTTGGTATCTCCTAGTGTGACCCATCCGCTGTGTCCTGAGAACGAGATACGCGGCTCCTATCGGGATCGTCGACACGTCGGGCGGCCTTGCTGGATTAGTTTTACCTTTGACGAAATATCTTGTGCATCGGGATTCCGGTGATGCTTTGGGTAATCTCAGAGTTGAGGTTTTCCACTAGGGAATCCGACGAGATCGCGAGCTTCGTGATTGAGGATTTCTATGCGGCTTGTGGTAATTTGTGATGGACTAGTTGGAGCACCCCTGCAGGGTTAAATCTTTTCGGAAAGCCGTGCCCGCGGTTATGTGGCAACGTGGAAGATTTGTTTAACACTGGTTCTAGATAACTTGAAGTTAACTTAATTAAAATATGCCAACTGTGTGCCTAGCCGTGACTGTCTCGTTCGTGAGTTCCTTCTCCGATCGAGGACACGGTGGGGTTATGTCTGACGTAGGTAGGTGTTCAGGATCATTCATTTGATCATCAGTAGTAACGTCCATTATGCGTAGATCTTCCCCCTCTTATTTCTTGTACTTGTAAGTTTAGCCACCAAATACATGCTTAGTCGCTGCTGCAACCTCACCACTTAACCATACCTCACCCATTAAGCTTCGCTAGTCTTGATACCTTTGGAAATGAGATTGCTGAGTCCCCTGTGGCTCACAGATTACTACAACACCAGTTGCAAGTACAAGTAAAGGTTTCTTGACGCGAGCGCGTTGATTGTTCATTTGGAGATGCTTCTTCTTCTTCTTCTTCTTCTTCTTCTTCTTCTTCTTCTTCTTCGGTCTAGGATGGGTTCCAGGCTGACAGTCTGGGATAGCAAGGATGGACGTCGTTCTTCTTTTCTCGTTTGTTTTCGTCCGTAGTCGGACCCTCCTCTTACTCTTGATGATTATGTAATGTACTGATGTGACTCTCATGTAGCTTGTGGCGAGTGTAAGCCAATTCTATATATATATATATATATATCTTCTTTTCAGTACATGTACTTGTAACGATATACATTCTTGCGACACGACGAGATGCGTTTCTATCCCTGACGAGGCCTTCGTGCCAAGTAGAGGATAGGGTCGCATTTTGGGCGTGACACTTTGGCAACCTAGATCTATGATTCTTGCAATGGGAGAAGTGCTTGGTTTTGGGTTCTGCCATGTGGTGACCTTTCCCAGTGATAGTAGGGGCAGCAAGGCACACATCAAGTAGTTGCCATCAAGGGTAAAAAGATGGGTTTTTTATCATTGGTTTGAGATTATCCCTCTACATCATGTCATCTTGCTTAAGGCGTTACTCTGTTCTTATGGACTTAATACACTAGATGCATGCTGGATAGCGGTCGACGTGTGGAGTAATAGTAGTAGATGCAGAAAGTATCGGTCTACTTGTTTCGGATGTGATGCCTATAGATATAATCATTGCATAGATATCGTCACGACTTTGTGCGGTTCTATCAATTGCTCGACAGTAATTTGTTCACCCACCGTCTACTTGCTTTGATGAGAGAAGCCACTAGTAAACACTACGGCCCCCAGGTCTATTCACATCCATCGTTTACACCTCCACTTTTACTTTGCTTTGTTACTTTGTTGCTTTCAGTTCTCACTTGGCAAACAATCTATAAGGGATTGACAACCCCTTCATAGCGTTGGGTGCAAGCTTTTGTGTTTGTGCAGGATCTTGAGATACTCCTCCACCGGATTGATACCTTGGCTCTCAAACTGAGGGAAATACTTACTGTCGTTGTGCTACATCACCCTTTCCGCTTTGAGGGAACACCAACGCAAGGCTCCAAGGCCACGGGGGAAATCCTTTGCATACTTGCCTAGGAAGTCCCTTAAGGCGTAGCCGCAGATGAAGGATTCCTGGTGCCGTCGACACAACTATTTCTGGCTCCGTTGCAAGAGATACACAGCAAACATCAGAAGTATTTCTGGCGCCGTTGCCGGGGAGGAGAAAACAAGATCTATCCAAGTAGGTCTCACAAACTCTTCTCTCGCATTTACTTTTGTTGCCAGTTGCCTCTCGTTTTCCTCTCCCCCACTTCACATTTGTCGTTTTCATTCGCCTTTCGCCTTCATCGTTTTCTTTTGCCTTTGCCGGTTTTCTTGCTTGCTTGTGTGCTTGTTTGGTTGTTGCACTAATAATAATGATTTTATTAGTACTCCGATTGCTCCCGCCACTAGTGCGGAATCGTATGAAATCAACGCAGCTTTGCTGAATCTTGTTATGAAAGAGCAATTCTCTGGCCTTCCTTGTGAAGATGTCGCGTCCCATCTCAATACCTTCATTGAGTTGTGTGATATGCAAAAGAAAAGATATGTGTATAATGACGTGATTAAGTTGAAACTTTTTCCTTTCTCGTTGCGAGATCGCGCAAAAACTTGGTTTTCTTCTTTGCCTAAAAATAGTATCGATTCTTGGGATAAGTGCAAAGATGCTTACATATCCAAGTATTTTCCGCCGGCTAAGATCATCTCCTTACGTAACGATATCATGAATTTCAAGCAACTTGATCATGAACACGTTGCACAATCTTGGGAGAGGATGAAACTTATGATTAGAAATTGTCCCGCTCATGGCTTGAGTTTGTGGATGATTATACAAATCTTTTACGCTGGCTTGAATTTCACTTCTTGCAATATCTTGGACTCCACCTCAGGTGGAACGTTCATGGAAATCACGTTAGGAGACGCTACAAAACTCCTAGACAATATCATGACCAACTACTCTCAGCGGCACACTGAAAGGTCACCTGCTAGAAAAAGGTGCACGGTATAGAAGATATTAACTCGCTTAGTGCTAAGATGGATGAGTTGATGAATTTGGTTGCTAGTAGAAACGCTACCGAAGATCCTAATGACATGCCACTATCTTCTTTGATTGAGACTAGCAACGCTAGTTTGGACGTGAATTTTGTTGGTAGGAACAATTTTGGCAACAACAATGCTTTTAGAGGAAACTATGTTCCTAGGCCTTTTCCTAGTAACTCCTCCAACAATTATGGCAATTCCTACGGCAACACTTATGGAAATCACAACAAATTACCCTCTGATCTAGAGAGTAATATGAAAGAGTTCATCAACTCTCAAAAGATTTTCAATGCGTCCATAGAGGAAAAACTACTCAAAATAGACGATTTGGCTAAGAGCGTTGATAGGATGTCTTGTGATATTGATGCTTTGAAAGTTAGATGCGCTCCTCCCAAGGTCAACTTGGATGAAACTTGGAAAGCTATGCGTATCTCCATGAATGAGAGCAAAGAAAGAACCGCCCAAATTCGCGCTAGACATGAATGGTTTAAAAGGGTGCGTTCTAGTGATGCTAATCACGAAGATCTTAAAGTGCTTGGTGTGTCTCCTCTTGAATCTTTGTTTTCACGTGTCAAACCTACTTATGGAGGGGCTGGATATGAATCCACTTTGGTTGAAAAACGCCCCAATGATTCGGAGTTCACCTATCTTGATGATAAAGGTGTGGAGAGTGGAGTAGAAGAAGTCAAAATTTTGGGTAGTAATGAAACTCCCACTTTGGATTTCAAGGAATTCAATTATGATAATTTCTCCTTGTTTGAATGCATTTCTTTGATGCAATCCATTGCAAACTCTCCACATGCTTATAGCCAAAGCAAAGCCTTTACCGCGCATATCATAGATGCTATGATGAAATCTCTTGAAGAGAAGCTCGAACTAGAAGTCTCTATACCTAGAAAAATTCATGATGAGTGGGAACCTACTATCAAAATCAAGATCAAAAACTATGAGTGCAATGCTTTGTGTGATTTGGGTGCTAGTGTTTCCGCGATTCCAAAGTCTTTATGTGATATTCTTGGTTTTCATGAGATTGAAGCGTGTTCTCTTAAGTTGCATCTTGCGGATTCTACTGTCAAGAAACCCATGGGGAGGATCGATGATGTTCTTATTGTTGCAAATAAGAACTATGTACCCGTGGATTTCATTGTACTTGACATAGATTGCAATCCTTCATGTCCCATTATTCTTGGTAGACATTTCCTAAGGACTAGTGCTTCTATCATCGATATGAAGGAAGGGAATATTAGATTTCAATTTCCTTTAAAGAAGGGCATGGATCACTTTCCTAGAAAGAAAATAAGATTGTCTTATGAATCTATGATGAGGGCTACTTATGGTTTGAGCAGCAAAGATGACTATACGTGACTCCATCACTTTCGCCTAGCTAAGGGCGTTAAACAAAAGCGCTTGTTGGGAGGTAACCCAATGAATCTATCCTTTTTATTTCTATTTTGTGTTTTCCACACTTCCATAATTCTGTTATGATTGTGTTTTTTGTGTTTCTTTTTGCGTTTGTGCCAAGCAAAACCGTTATGATTAGTCTTGGGGATGATCGTTTGGTCATGCTGGAAAAGACATAAACTTTCTGCTCACGAAAATAATATTCATTTTTTCTGTAAGAGATTTTGAGTTGATTCTTTTTGCTGATGATTGCTACGCAAATTCTTCAAATTGTCCTAAGTTTTCAGAATTTTGGAAGTACCACAGGTATACGAAATATACAGATTGCTACAGACTGGTCTGCTGTTAACAGATTCTGTTTTTGTTGTGTTGGTTGCTTATTTTGATGAAACTATGGATAGTATCGGGGGGTATTAGCCATGGAAGATTGAAAGTACAGTAACCCAACATCAGCATAAGTAGAATTTAAGTTTGCTACAGTACCTAAGGAAGTGGTGGTTTGCTTTCTTGTACTAATGTTATCACGAGTTTCTGTTTAAGTTTCGTGTTGTGAAGTTTTCAAGTTTTGGGTGAAGTTCTTATGGACAAAGAGATAAACAGTGGCAAGAGCTCAAGATTGGGGATGCACAAGGCACCCCAAAAGATTCAAGGATGCCGTTAAAGCCTAAGCTTAGGGATGCCCCGGGAAGGCATCCCCTCTCTCGTCTTCAATCCATCGGTAACGTTACTTGGGGCTGTATTTTTATTCACCACATGTTATGTGTTTTTGCTTGGAGCGTCTTGTATCGTAGGAGTCTTTTATTTTCTTGTGTCACAATCATCCTTGCTGCACACCTAGAGAGAGATACATGCACTCACCGTGATTTTGTCGAGCTTCACTTATATCTTTTGGTAGACAATTCAGCTCACATGTGCTTCACTTATATCTTTTGAGCTAGATACTTTTGCTCTGTGTGCTTCACTTATATCTTTTAGAGCGCAGCGGTGCGTGGCTTGGTAGTTGATCTATGCTTTGAAAGTAGTCTCAAAAGGGGTAGTTATCCAAAGGGATACGAAAACTTCCAACTTCATGTGCATTGAATAGTTAGAGAAGTTTGATTCATCTCAATTAGTTTTGAGTTGTGGTTATGGTAATATTGAAGTCATGCTAGTAAGGTGTTGTGGATCTAGAAATACTTCTGTTGAAGTTAGTGATTCCCGTAGCATGCACGTATGGTGAACCGCTATGTGATGAAATCTGAGCATGATTAGTATATTGATTGTCATCCTTTGTGTGGCGGTCGGGGTCGCGCGATGGTTTATACCTACCAACCCTTCCCCTAGGAGTATGCGTTTAATGCTTTGTTTCGATTACTAATAGAACTTTTGCAACAAGTATATGAGTTCTTCATGACTAATGTTGAGTCCATGGTTTAGATGCACTTTCACCTTCCACCGTCACTATCTTCTTAGTGTCATGCAATTTTCGCCGGTGCACAAAATCCACCATTAGCCTCCCTCAAAACAGCCACCATACCTACGTACTATGGCTTTTTCAAAGTCATTCCGAGATATATTGCCATGCAACTACCACCATGACATGTGCCACCACGTCTACTTTGCCTTTGCATGATCATAAGATAGCTAGCATGATGTTTCCATTGATGTCTATGCCATGCTAGATCATTGCCACGGTACACTACTGAAGGCATTCCATATAGAGTCGTCGTTACTCTAAGTTTTGAGTTGAAAGTGTGATGATCATCATTAATGGAGCATTGTCCCATGTGAGGAAATAAAAGAGGCCAAATAAGCCCACAAAAAAGAGGCCAAATAGCCCACCAAATAATTAAAAAAATGAGAGAAAAAGAGAGAAGGGACAATGCTACCACTTTTTCCACACTTGTGCATATTAAGCACCATGATCTTCATGATTGAGAGTCTCTCGTTTTGTCACCACCATATAGCTAGTGGGAAATTTTCATTATATAACTTGGCTTGTATATTCCAATGATAGGCTTCCTCAAAATTGCCTTAGGTCTTCGTGAGCAAGCAAGTTGGATGCACATCCACTAGTTTTCTTTAAGAGCTTTCACATACTCGTAGCTCTAGTGCATCAATTGTATGGCAATCCCTACTCATTCACATTGATATCTATTGATGAGCATCGCCACAGCTCATTGATATGCCTAGTTAATGTGACTATCTTCTCCTTTTTTGTCTTGCAACCTCCACCACATTCCACACCATCTATAGTGCTATAACCATGGCTCACGCTCATGTATTGCGTGAGAGTTGAAAAGGTTTGAGAAAGTAAAGGTGTGAAACAATTACTTGGCCAATACCAGGGTTGTGCATGATTTAAATTCGTTGTGCAATGATGATAGAGCATAGCCAGACTATATGCTTTTGTAGGGATAACTTTATTTTGGCCTTGTTATTTTGAAAGTTCATGATTACTTTGCTAGTTTGCTTGAATTATTATTGTTTCCACGTCAATAGCAAACTATTGTTTTGAATCTAATGGATCTGAACATTCACGTCACATAAGAGGAATTACAAAGGACACCTATGCTAGCTAGCATGAAAGCATCAAAAATTCATTCCTATCACTTCCCTACTCGAGGATGAGCAGGAGTTAAGCTTGGGGATGCTTGGTACGTCTCAAACGTATCTATAATTTTTGATGGTTTCACGCTGTTATCTTGTCTTCTTTGGTTGTTTTATGTACCTTTTATATCTTTTTTGGGACTAACTTATTAATTCAGTGCCAAGTGCCAGTTCCTGTTTTTTCCATGTTTTTGACTCTTTCAAGATCTGATTTTGGAACGGAGTCCAAACGGCAGAAAAACCCCAAAATGATTTTTTCCCGAACGGAAGAAGACCAGGAGGCTTTTGGGCCAACTCAGGTGGGCTCCAGGGAGCCCACAAGCCCCCACTCCGCCACCAGGGGTTTGGGTTCTGCCATGTGGTCACCTTTCCCAGTGACAGTAGGGGCAGCAAGGCACACATCAAGTAGTTGCCATCAAGGGTAAAAAGATGGGGGTTTTATCATTGGTTTGAGATTATCCCTCTACATCATGTCATCTTGCTTAAGGCGTTACTCTGTTCTTATGGACTTAATACACTAGATGCATGATGGATAGCGGTCGACGTGTGGAGTAATAGTAGTAGATGCAGAAAGTATCGGTCTACTTGTTTCGGACATGATGCCTGTAGATATAATCATTGCATAGATTGTCACAACTTTGCGCGGTTCTATCAATTGCTCGACAGTAATTTGTTCACCCACCGTCTACTTGCTTTCATGAGAGAAGCCACTAGTAAACACTACGACCCCCGGGTCTATTCATATCCATCGTTTACACCTCCGCTTTTACTTTGCTTTGTTACTTTGTTGCTTTCAGTTCTCACTTGGTAAACAATCTATAAGGGATTGACAACCCCTTCATAGCGTTGGGTGCAAGCTTTTGTGTTTGTGCAGGATCTTGAGATACTCCTCTGCCGGATTGATACCTTGGTTCTCAAACTGAGGGAAATACTTACCGTCGTTGTGCTACATCACCCTTTCCGCTTCGAGGGAACACCAACACAAGGCTCCAAGGCCACGGGGGAAATCCTTTGCATACTTGCCTAGGAAGTCTCTTAAGGCGTAGCCGTAGCTGAAGGATTCTTGGTGCCGTCGACACAACTATTTCTGGCGTCGTTGCAAGGGATACACAGCAAACATCAATAAGCTCCGCCATCCAACAAGAATAAGTTGTCACGAGTTCGAGCAAGAGTGGACAAAGATCACCCGTTAAACCAAATCTTCGGTGACATTCAAACCGGGAAAATCACTCGCTCTAACTCTCGTTTAGCTAACTTTTGCGAGCATTATTCATTTATCTCTAGCATTGAGCCTTTGAAGGTAGAAGAAGCCATTCAAAACCCGGATTGAGTGAATGCCATGCACAAAGAGCTACACAACTTTGAGAGGAATCAAGTGTGGACACTTGTTGAAAAGCCCAAGCACGAGCACAACATCAATTGTACAAAATGGGTGTTTCACAACAAGCAAGATGAAGATGGTCAAGTTGTACGCAACAAGGCAGGTCTCGTAGACCAAGGATACACGCAAGTCGAAGGTATGGGACTATGGTGAGTGATAACCCACAAGGATAGGGGATCACAACAGCTTTCGAGGGTAGAGTATTCAACCCAAATTTGTTGATTCAACACAAGGGGAAGCCAAAGAATATTCTTAAGTATTAGTAGTTGAGTTGTCAATTCAACCACACCTTAAAGACTTAGTATCTGCAGAACATTATCAGTAGGACAGTAGCGACGATAATAGCAACATGGTAACAGTAGCAGCAGTGACAGCAGTAACGGCAAAGTAACGTAGCAAGGACCAGTAGGAAAAACTCGTAGGCATTGGATCGGTGATGGATGATTATGCCGGATGGTATTCATCATGCAACAGTTATAACACGGAGATATATGTAACTAGCTCCAGTTCGTCAATGTAATGTAGGCATGTATTCCGTATGTAGTCATACGTTCTTAGGGAAAAGAACTTGCATGACATCTATTGTACATCCCTCCCGTGGCAGCGGAGTCCTAATGGAAACTACGGGATATGAAGGTTCTCCTTTTAATAAAGAACCGGACCAACGCATTAACACTTAGTGAATACATGAACTCCTCATACTATGGTCATCTCCGGGAGTGGTTCCGGCTATTGTTACTCCGGGGTTGCCGGGTCATAACACATAGTAGGTGACTACAACTTGCAAGATAGGATCAAGAACACACATATATTGGCGACAACATAATAGGTTAAGATCTGAAATCATGGCACTCGGGCCCTAGTGACAAGCATTAAGCATGGCAAAGTAGTAGCAACATCAATCTCAGAACATAGTGGATACTAGGGATCAATCCCCGTCAAAACTAACTCGATTACATGATAGATCTCATCCAACCCATCACTATCCAGCAAGCCTACGGTGAGATTACTCACGAACGGTGAAGAGCATCCTGGATTTGGCGATGAAGCAAGGTTGGTGATGATGATGGCAACGATCTCCCCTCTCCGGAGCCCAGAACGGACTCCAGATCTGCCCTCTAGATGAAGAACAGGAGGTGGCGGCGCCTCCGTATCGTAAAACACAGTGAACTCTTCTCCCTGATTTTTTTCCGGACGAAAGGGACTAAATAGAACTGAGATTGGAGGCGGTGGAGCAACGTGGGCCCCACAAGCCTGCTAGGCGCGGCCAGGGGGCCTTCGCCTGGTGGGCTTGTGGGCTCCACGCTCCACTTCCTCCGTTGATTCTTCCGCCAATATTTTTTATATATTCCACAAATATCCCCATAAATTTCCAGGTCATTCCGAGAAATTTTATTTCTGTGCAAAAATAACACCATGGCAATTCTGCTGAAAATAGCGTTAGTCCGGGTTAGTTCCATTCAAATCATGCAAATTAGAGTCCAAAACAAGGATAAAAGAGTTTGGAAAAGTAGATACGACGGAGACGTATCAACTCCCCCAAGCTTAAAACCTTGCTTGTCCTCAAGCAATTCAGTTGACAAACTGAAAGAGACAAAAGAAAAACTTTTACGAATGATGTTTCATCTTGTTGTTGCAACTATGTCTAACTCATAACCAGAAGTTCAGCAAGATCACGAGCTAACCATATAAGCAAATGACATCTAGGTCTCACGGTAAACTCATATCAATGGCATAATCAACTAGCGAGCAATAATAACAAGTTTCAAACGTCAACACTTCAATCAAAACAATCATGAAGCAGTACGAACAGATGGTATCTCGCTAGCTCTTTCTGAGACCGCAGAACATAAATGCAGAGCACCTTCAAAGACCAAGGGCTCACTAAACATTGTAATTCATGGCAAAGAAGATCCAGTCACAGTCATACTCAATATCAGTCAAAAGCAAAGCATAAAAATAACAGAGGCTCTCTAATTGGTGCTTTTATAAGAAGAGGGTGACTCAACAGGAACATAAATAGACAGGCCCTTCGCAGAGGGAAGCATTGATTTGCACAGGTGCCAAAGCTTAAGCTTTGAAAAGAGAGATAATAATTTTGGGTGGCATGCTTTCATTGTCAACGCAATGACCAAGATTTTTCACCATCTTCCACGCTACACATGTTATAGGCGGTTCCCAAACAGAAAAGTAAAGTTTTGACTCCCCCTCCACCAATCAATCACACTCCATGACTAGCCGAATCCTCGGGTGCCGTCCATACCAACATCAATCCAGGGGGAGTTTTGTTTGCAATTATCTTTTCGATTTGAGCATGGAACTGGGCATTCCAATTACCGGCCCCTTTCTTGTGAATGATAGTGAATAAACACATATCGAGGATAACACGCCTAGCATGGAAGATACTGATAGCCCCCTATCACCACATGAGCGGTTCGGGCATGCAAAACAGATTATTTCTTGAAGATTTAGAGAGTGGCACATGCAAATTTACTTGGAACGGCAGGTAGATACCGCATATAGGTAGGTATGGTGGACTCATATGGAACAACTTTGGGTTTATGGAAGTGGATGCACAAGCAGTATTCCCGCTTAGTACAAGTGAAGGCTAGCAAAAGACTGGGAAGCGACCAACTAGAGAGCGACAACAGTCATCAAAATGCATTGAGATTAACCAACATTGCGTGCAAGCATGAGTAGGACATAAATCACCATGAACATGAATATCATAGAGGCTATGTTGATTTTGTTTCAACTACATGCGTGAACATGCGCCAAGTCAAGCCACTTGAATCATTCAAAGGAGGATACCATCCTATCATACTACATCATAGTCATCTGAAAATTCATGTTGGCATCCAAGACAAACCATTGTAAGCTCCTAGGTAATTAAGCATGGCATCAGAAACTATGATCTCTAGGTTGTCATTGCAAACATGTTTCTCTCACAACAAAGCTGAATCAGGAACGATGAGCTAGTCATATTTACAAAAACAAAATAGATCGAGTTCATACCAGCTTTTCCAGGCTCAGTCACTTCATCATATATCGTCATTATTGCCTTTCACTTGCACAACCGAACGATGTGAACAATAATAAGAGTGCTCGTGCATTGGACTAAGCTAGAATCTGCAAGCAAACACAAAGGAGAAGCCAAAGTAATATGGATCTTTGACAGATAAACAGATATGCATGCGAGAGCCACTAAACATTGTAACCATGGTCTTCTACCTTGACCCAAAGAAAAGGAAAACAATTTACACGGGAAAGCTCCCAACAAGCAAAAGAAGAACAAGAAAATATTTTTGGGTTTTCTCAAACTAGACAAACACACGAAAAGAAAACGAGAAAAAGAAATAAAGTAGCATGGATGATACAGTGGCAAAGTGTGAACACCGACTAACAAAGTGAAAGCATAAGAAGAATATAAAGTCGGTGAGAAACACGTACTCCCCCAAGCTTAGGCTTTTGGCCTAAGTTGGTATACTCCCAAGGAGGGAAATAACCAGCTCCGGGGTACTCCAGAATGTACTAAGGGTGCCACTGTTGTGTGAGCTCCTCTGGCTCCCACTGATAAACTGGCGTCTGGTACTCGACTGGTGGCTCGGGCACGGGCACCTGTGGTTGGGCTATGCCCCAATGTGCGTAGATGTTCGAGGGCATAATAATGTACCTACCTGTATGAAGATTGAACAAAGAAGGAGCAGGAAAAGTAATAGTCTCACGAGTACCCTCACTAAATACCAGGTTATAAATGATCCTTCTATTTATATCTCTATCAAGAAAGTCATGGCGAACCATGCTATCATAATCTAGATATCTCTCGGGAAGAAGAATCTCTTCTTCCTCGTCCGGTCTAATGGGTATCTCAAAATGTCTAGCAAGACGAGTAGCATAGATACCTCGATAGACAACGCCTTTAGAACGGTTCGTGTTCAACCGTTGAGCTACTATAGCGCCCAAGTTATAAGTTTTATCATTATAAAGGGCTTCGCGCAAGACCGCAAGATCTGGCGAGCTAAGGGACCCAGCTTTCCCACGGCCAATCAAACATTTTCCCATGAATAATGAGAAGTACCGAAGCACGGGAAAATGTATACTAGCAGTTCTAGCGCAAGACACTCTGATACGTCTCCAACGTATCTATAATTTTTTATGGTTTCATGCTATTATCTTGTTAAACTTTGGATGTTTTGTATGCCTTTTTATCTTTTTTGGGACTAACTTATTAACTCAGTGCTAAGTGCCAGTTCCTGTTTTTTCCGTGTTTTTGACCCTTTTCAGAGGAAAATTTTGAACGGAGTCCAAACGGAATAAAAACTTCCGAAAAGATTTTTTCCGAAACAGAAGACGATCGGGAGACTTCAGAACCAAGGCAGAGGGTCACCAGGGACCCCACAAGCCCTCATGGCGCGGCCAGGGGGGCCCGCGCCTCCCAGGCTTGTGGGCTCCCTAGGCCTCCCCTGCCCTAGCTCCTTCGCCTATATATTCCCTAAAATCCCAGAAAAAATCAGAAGATCAACGAAAATACTTTTCTACCGCCGCAAGCTTCCTTCTCCGCAAGATCCCATCTGGGGCACGTTCTGGTGCCCTACCGGAGGGGGGATTCGAATACGGAGGGCTTCTTCAACAACACCATGACCTCTCCGATGATGCGTGAGTAGTTCACCATAGACCTACGGGTCCATAGCTAGTAGCTAGATGGCTTCTTCTCTCTCTTGGATCTTCAATACAAAGTTCTCCATGATCTTCATGGAGATCTATCCGATGTAATCTTCTTTTGCGGTGTGTTTGTCGAGATCCGGTGAATTGTGGATTTATGATCAGATTATGTATGAACCTTATTTGAGTTTCTTCTAATCTCTTATATGCATGATTTCATATCCTTGTAATTCTCTTCGAGATGTGGGTTTTGTTTCGCCAACTTGATCTATGATTCTTGCAATGGGAGAAGTGCTTGGTTTTGGGTTCATACTGTGCGGTGACCTCACCTAGTGACGGAAGGGGTAGCGAAGCACGCATCATGTTGTTCCCATCAAGGGTAAAAAGATGGGGTTTTCATCCTTGGTTTGAGTTTATCCCTCTACATCATGTCATCTTGCTTAAGGCGTTACTCTATTCGTCATGAACTCAATACACTAGATGCATGCTGGATAGCGGTCGATGTGTGGAGTAATAGTAGTAGATGCAGAAAGTATCGGTCTACTTGTCTTGGACGTGATGCCTATATGTATGATCATTGCCTTAGATATCGTCATGACTTTGCGCGGTTCTATCAATTGCTCGACAGTATTTTGTTCACCTACCGTAATATTTTCTATTTTGAGAGAAGCCTCTAGTGAACACTATGGCCCCTTGGTCTACTTCACACCATATTTTCAGCCTTACTCTTTTACTTTGTTGCACTTTCCGCCTTCAGATCTCACTTTGCAATCAATCTTGAAGGGATTGACAACCTCTTTATAGCGTTGGGTGCAAGCTCTTTTGTGTTTGTGCAGGTACTCTGGACTTGACGTGATTCTCCTACTGGATTGATACCTTGGTTCTCAAACTGAGGGAAATACTTACTGCTCCTGTGCTGCATCACCCTTTCCTCTTCAAGGGAAAAACCAACGCAAGCCAAGTCTCCGTCAACGTGCCAATTTCTGGCGATGTTGTTTGAGAAGTAGCAGAAGGATTTCTGGCGCCGTTGCCGGGGAGGATCAAGTAAAGAACTCATCCAAGTAAGTGTCGCAAACTCATCTCTTGCATTTACTTTTTTTGCCTCTCGTTTTCCACTCCCCCACTTCTGAAAAACGAAAATTTACAAAAATATTTGCCTTTTTCGTTTGCCCTTTTCTTTCGCTTGCTTTCTGTTTTCTTGTGTGCTATGTGCCTTCAATATGCTTGCATCTTCGCTTGCTGAAAATCTAGTGATATGGATCCTCACCCACTTGCTAATCTCTTTAAGAGATCCACTTATGTGGAACCAATTGCTAGTGATTTGAGTGCACTTGACTTTCTCTATAGAGTTTTGCTTGAGATGCGTGAATCTGAAAATCATGATGAAGAAATTTATGAAGTGATTCACGAGGGCTCCTTGAATGAAAAGCATGATTGCAATGGTTTCACTATAAATACTATTAGTGTCAATCATGCTAAAAATATGCAAAACCCTAAGCTTGGGGATGCTAGTTTTGCTTTGTCCACTACTTGTTGCAATGATCATGATTGGGGTAATTATTTTTCTTTTGATCTTGAAAATTTGTTTAAGCCTCATGATGATTATGACATTTGCAATAATGTTGAAAGTGGGATTGGAGAAGTCATGACTTTAGTTGATGATAATCCCACTATTTTTGAAGATCGTCAACTTTGCATGCATGTGGATCATGAAAAGAATATCCTTTGTGATAGCTATATTGCTGAATTTTATTATGATCCCACATGTAATTGGAATGAGAGAGGAAAATATTGTGGTGGAAACTTTCATGTTACCAAATTACCTCTCGTTATGTTGAGATTGCTATTGTCTCTTTCTTCTTCCTTGCATTTGGTAACTATTGGTTGTCTTGCCAATTTGTTTTCCTATAAAATGCCTATGCATAGGAAGTATGTTAGACTTAGATACGTTTTTCACATGTTTCATGATGATCTCTTCGTGTCCGATTGCTATCTTTTATGTTAGCATCATTGAATTATCAATGCCTAGCTAAGGGCTTTAAGCAATAGCGCTTGTTGGGAGGCAACCCAGTGAATTTATATTTGCTTTTTGATTTCTGTTTTGTTGCGTCCACACCATCATAATTCTGTTATGATTGTGTCTTTTGTGTTTCTTTTTGTGTTTGAGCCAAGGAAAACCTTTATGACTAGTCTTGGTGATGGTTGTTTGATCCTGCTGGAAAAAGACAGAAACTTTTCGCTCCGAGATTATTTTTGATTTTTATTCATATTTTTTCGAGTTGATTCTTTTTGCTCCTGGTTGATATGCCTTTTGCCCAGGCAGTCGTAATTTTTCAGAATTTTTGAAGTAACAGAAGTATACGAAGTATGCAGATTGCTACACACTGGTCTGTTTTTAACAGATTATGTTTTTGTTGAGTTGGTTGCTTGTTTTGATGAAACTATGGATAGTATCGGGGGGTACTAGCCATGGAAAGGTGAGAATATAGTAATCTAACACCAATATAAATAGAAATCAAGATTGCTACAATACCTAAAGAGGTGGTAGTTTGTTTTCTTGTGCTAATGATATCACGAGTTTGTGTTTAAGTTTTGTGTTGTGAAGTTTTCAAGTTTTGGGTGATGTTCTCATGGACAAAGGGATAAAGAGTGGAAAGAGCTCAAGCTTGGGGATGCCCAAGGCATCCCAAGCCAAATTCAAGGACACCAAAAAGCCTAAGCTTGGGGATGCCCCGGGAAGGCATCCCCTCTTTCGTCTTCAATCCATCGGTAACATTACTTGGAGCTATATTTTTATTCACCACATGATATATGTTTTGCTTGGAGCGTGTTAGTCTTTTCTTTTTGTTGTGTCACAATCATCCTTGCTGCACACCTTTTGAGACAGACACACACTCATCATGATTTTTCTAGAATGTTCATCGTGCTTCACTTATACCTTCTGAGTTAGATAATTTTGCTCTATGTGCTTCACTTAGATCTTTTAGAGCACGGCGGTGCGTGACTTGGTAGTTGGCTTATGCTATGAAAGTAGTCCCAAAGGTGATAGGTACCCAAAGAGGATACAAAAACCTCCATCTTCATGTGCATTGAGTAGAAAGATAAGTTTTGATTCCTCTCAATTAGTTTTGAGACGTGGATTTGGTAATATTAAGAGTTATGTTAGTAGGGTGTTTTGAATCTTACGGATCTGAACATTCATGTCACATGAAAGAAGTTACAAAGGACAACTATACTAGGTAGCATTCCACATCAAAAATTCAGTCTTTATCACTTCCCTTCTCGAGGACGAGCAGGAGTTAAGCTTGGGGATGCTTGATATGTCTCCAACGTATCTATAATTTTTGATGGTTTGATGCTATTATCTTGTCAAACTTTGGATGTTTTTTATTTTGGGGAACGTCGCATGGGAAACAAAAAATTTCCTACGCGCACGAAGACCTATCATGGTGATGTCCATCTACGAGAGGGGATGAGTGATCTACGTACCCTTGTAGATCGTACAGCAGAAGCGTTAGAGAACGCGGTTGATGTAGTGGAACGTCCTCACGTCCCTCGATCCGCCCCACGAACAATCCCGCGATCAGTCCCACGATCTAGTACCGAACGGACGGCACCTCCGCGTTCAGCACACGTACAGCTCGAC
Source organism: Hordeum vulgare subsp. vulgare (assembly GCF_904849725.1). NCBI lineage: Eukaryota > Viridiplantae > Streptophyta > Magnoliopsida > Poales > Poaceae > Hordeum > Hordeum vulgare. The sequence goes on from NC_058522.1 coordinate 241,716,240, forward strand.
GATGATCTCGGCCTTCTTGATCCAGCAAGAGAGACGGAGAGGTAGAAGAGTTATCCGGCAGCGTGACGGCGCCCCGGAGGTTGGTGATGATCTCGTCTCAGCAGGGCTCCGCCCGAGCTCCGCAGAAACGCGATCTAGAGGAAAAACTATGGAGGTATGTGGTCGGGCAGCCGTGAGAAAGTCGTCTCAAATCTGCCCTAAAAGCCCCATATATATAGGAGGAGGGAGGGGGACCTTGCCTTGGGGTCCAAGGGATCCCCAAGGGGTCGGCCGAGCCAGGGGGGAGGACTCTCCCCCCCCCCAAACCGAGTCCTACTTGGTTTGGTGGGAGGGAGTCCTTCCCCCTTCCCACTTCTTCCTTTTTTTTTTCCTTTGATTTTTTCTCTCTTGGCGCATAGGGGATTGGTGGGCTGTCCCACCAGCCCACTAAGGGCTGGTGTGACCCCCCCCCCCAAATGCCTATGGGCTTCCCCGGAGTGGGTTGCCCCCCTCCGGTGAACTCCCGGAACCCATTCGTCATTCCCGGTACATTCCCGGTAACTCCGAAAACCTTCCGGTAATCAAATGAGGTCATCCTATATATCAATCTTCGTTTCCGGACTATTCCGGAAACCCTCGTGACGTCCGTGATCTCATCCGGGACTCCGAACAACATTCGGTAACCAACCATATAACTCAAATACGCATAAAACAACGTCGAACCTTAAGTGTGCAGACCCTGCGGGTTCGAGAACTATGTAGACATGACCCGAGAGACTCCTCGGTCAATATCCAACAGCGGGACCTGGATGCCCATATTGGATCCTACATATTCTACAAAGATCTTATCGTTTGAACCTCAGTGCCAAGGATTCGTACAATCCCGTATGTCATTCCCTTTGTCCTTCGGTATGTTACTTGCCCGAGATTCGATCGTCAGTATCCGTATACCTATTTCAACCTCGTTTACCGGAAAGTCTCTTTACTCGTTCCGTAATACAAGATCCCGCAACTTACACTAAGTTACATTGCTTGCAAGGCTTGTGTGTGATGTTGTATTACCGAGTGGGCCCCGAGATACCTCTCCGTCACACGGAGTGACAAATCCCAGTCTTGATCCATACTAACTCAACTAATACCTTCGGAGATACCTGTAGAGCATCTTTATAGTCACCCAGTTACGTTGTGACGTTTGATACACACAAAGCATTCCTCCGGTGTCAGTGAGTTATATGATCTCATGGTCATAGGAATAAATACTTGACACGCAGAAAACAGTAGCAACAAAATGACACGATCAACATGCTACGTCTATTAGTTTGGGTCTAGTCCATCACGTGATTCTCCCAATGACGTGATCCAGTTATCAAGCAACAACACCTTGTTCATAATCAGAAGACACTGACTATCATCGATCAACTGGCTAGCCAACTAGAGGCATGCTAGGGACGGTGTTTTGTCTATGTATCCACACATGTAAATGAGTCTTCATTCAATACAATTATAGCATGGATAATAAACTATTATCTTGATACAGGAATTATAATAATAACTATACATTTATTATTGCCTCTAGGGCATAATTCCAACAGTCTCCCACTTGCACTAGAGTCAATAATCTAGCCCTCACATCACCATGTGAATTACATTGTAATAAATCTAACACCCATACAGTTCTGGTGTCGATCATGTTTTGGCCGTGGAAGAGGTTTAGTCAGCGGGTCTGCTACATTCAGATCCGTGTGCACTTTGCATATATTTACGTCCTCCTCCTCGACGTAGTCGCGGATGAGGTTGAAGCGTCGTTTGATGTGTCTGGTCTTCTTGTGAAACCTTGGTTCCTTTGCTAAGGCAATGGCACCAGTGTTGTCACAGAACAAGGTTATTGGATCCAGTGCACTTGGCACCACTCCAAGATCCGTCATGAACTGCTTCAGCCAGACACCCTCCTTAGCCGCCTCCAAGGCAGCCATGTACTCCGCTTCACATGTAGAATCTGCTACGACGCTTTGCTTGGAACTGCACCAGCTTACTGCACCCCCATTAAGAATAAATACGTATCCGGTTTGCGACTTAGAGTCGTCCGGATCTATGTCAAAGCTTGCATCGACGTAACCTTTTACGGCGAGCTCTTCGTCACCTCCATACACGAGAAACATCTCCTTAGTCCTTTTCAGGTACTTCAGGATATTCTTGACCGCCGTCCAGTGATCCACTCCTGGATTACTCTGGAACCTACCTGCCATACTTATGGCCAGGCTAACATCTGGTCTAGTGCACAGCATTGCATACATGATAGAGCCTATGGCTGAAGCATAGGGGACGGAGCGCATATGCTCTCTATCTTCATCAGTTGCTGGGCACTGAGTCTTACTCAATCTCGTACCTTGTAACACTGGCAAGAACCCTTTCTTGGACTGTTCCATTTTGAACCTCTTCAAAACTTTATCAAGGTATGTGCTTTGTGAAAGTCCTATCAGGCGTTTTGATCTATCCCTATAGATCTTAATGCCTAGAATGTAAGCAGCTTCTCCTAGGTCCTTCATAGAGAAATTTTTATTCAAGTAACCTTTTATGCTCTCCAAAAGCTCTACGTTGTTTCCAATCAGTAATATGTCATCCACATATAATATTAGAAACGCCACAGAGCTCCCACTCACTTTCTTGTAAATACAAGATTCTCCAACCACTTGTATAAACCCAAATGCTTTGATCACCTCATCAAAGCGTTTGTTCCAACTCCGAGATGCTTGCACCAGTCCATAAATGGATCGCTGGAGCTTGCACACCTTGTCAGCATTTTTAGGATCGACAAAACCTTCGGGTTGCATCATATACAACTCTTCCTTAAGGAAACCGTTAAGGAACGCCGTTTTGACATCCATCTGCCAGATTTCATAATCGAAAAATGCAGCTATTGCTAACATGATTCTGACGGACTTAAGCATCGCTACGGGAGAGAAAGTCTCATCGTAGTCAATTCCTGGAACTTGTGAAAAACCCTTTGCCACAAGTCGAGCTTTATAAACGGTCACATTACCGTCAGCGTCCGTCTTCTTCTTAAAGATCCATTTGTTCTGAATAGCCTTGCGGCCCTCAGGCAGTATCTCCAAAGTCCACACTTTGTTCTCATACATGGATCCTATCTCGGATTTCATGGCTTCTAGCCATTTGTTGGAATCTGGGCCCACCATTGCTTCTTCATAATTTGCAGGTTCATTGTTGTCTAACAACATGATTGATAAGACGGGATTACCGTACCACTCTGGAGCAGCGCGTGATCTCGTCGACCTGCGTGGTTCAACAGAAACTTGAACTGGAGTTTCATGATCATCATCATTAACTTCCTCCTCAACCGGCGTCGCAATGACAGAGGTTTCCCCTTGCCCTGCGCCACCATCCAGAGGGATGAGAGGTTCGACAACCTCGTCAAGTTCTATCTTCCTCCCACTCAATTCTCTCGAGAGAAACTCCTTCTCGAGAAAAGTTTCGTTCTTAGCAACAAACACTTTGCCCTCGGATTTGAGATAGAAGGTGTACCCAACTGTCTCTTTTGGGTAACCTATGAAGACGCACTTTTTCGCTTTGGGTTCCAGCTTTTCAGGCTGAAGCTTTTTGACATAAGCATCACATCCCCAAACTTTAAGAAACGACAACTTTGGCCTTTTGCCATACCACAGTTCGTATGGTGTCGTCTCAACGGATTTCGATGGTGCCCTATTTAAAGTGAATGCAGTTGTTTCTAATGCATAACCCCAAAACGATAACGGCAAATCAGTAAGAGACATCATAGATCGCACCATTTCTAACAAAGTACGATTACGACGTTCGGACACACCATTACGCTGTGGTGTTCCAGGCGGCGTTAACTGCGAAACAATTCCACATTGTCTTAAGTGAGTACCAAACTCGAAACTCAGATATTCACCCCCACGATCAGACCGTAGGAACTTGATCTTCTTGTTACGATGATTTTCCACTTCACTCTGAAATTGCTTGAACTTTTCAAATGTTTCAGACTTGTGCTTCATCAAGTAGACATAACCATATCTACTTAAATCGTCAGTGAAGGTGAGAAAATAACGATATCCGCCGCGTGCCTCCACGCTCATTGGACCACACACATCGGTATGTATGATTTCCAACAAGTCACTTGCATGCTCCATTGTTCCGGAGAACGGAGTCTTAGTCATCTTGCCCATGAGGCATGGTTCGCACGTGTCAAGTGAATCAAAGTCAAGTGACTCCAAAAGTCCATCAGCATGGAGTTTCTTCATGCGCTTTACACCAATATGACCCAAGCGGCAGTGCCACAAAAATATGGCGCTATCATTGTTTACTCTAACTCTTTTGGTCTCAATGTTATGTATATGCGTATCTCTATCAAGATTCAATATGAACAATCCTCTCACATTCGGTGCATGACCATAAAAGATGTTACTCATAGAAATAGAACAACCATTATTCTCAGACTTAAAAGAGTAACCGTCTCGCAATAAACAAGATCCATATATAATGTTCATGCTCAACGCAGGCACTAAATAACAATGATTTAAGTTCATCACTAATCCCGATGGTAGTTGAAGTGACACTGTGCCGACGGCGATTGCATCAACCTTGGAACCGTTTCCTACGCGCATCGTCACTTCGTCTTTCGCTAGCCTTCGTCTATTCCGCAGTTCCTGCTTCGAGTTGCAAATGTGAGCAACAGAACCGGTATCGAATACCCAGGCACTACTACGAGAGCCGGTTAAGTACACATCAATAACATGTATATCAAATATACCTGATTTTTCTTTGCCCGCCTTCTTATCTGCCAGATACTTGGGGCAATTGCGCTTCCAGTGACCCATACCCTTGCAATAGAAGCACTCTGTTTCAGGCTTAGGTCCAGCCTTGGGTTTCTTCGGCGGATTGGCAACAGGCTTGCCGCTCTTCTTCGAATTGCCCTTCTTGCCTTTGCCGTTTCTCTTGAAACTAGTGGTCTTGCTCACCATCAACACTTGATGCTCTTTATGGAGTTCAGACTCTGCGACTTTCAACATCGCAAACAACTCGCCGGGAGACTTGTTCATCCCTTGCATGTTGTAGTTCAACACAAAGCCTTTATAGCTTGGCGGCAGTGATTGAAGGATTCTGTCAGTGATAGCTTCTTGCGGGAGTTCAATCCCCAGTTCAGCTAGACGGTTTGAGTACCCAGACATTTTGAGCACATGTTCACTGACAGACGAGTTTTCCTCCATCTTGCAAGCATAGAATTTATCGGAGGTCTCATACCTCTCGATCCGGGCGTTCTTCTGAAAGATAAACTTCAACTCCTGGAACATCTCAAATGCTCCATGACGCTCAAAGCGACGTTGAAGTCCCGGTTCTAAGCCATACAAGACTGCACATTGAACTATTGAGTAGTCCTCCTTACGTGCTAACCAAGCGTTCTTAACATCCTGATCATCCGTAGCGGGTGGTTCATCTCCTAGCGTAGCATTAAGGACATAATCCTTCTTTCCAGCTTGTAAGATTAGCTTAAGATTACGAGCCCAGTCTACAAAGTTGCTTCCATCATCTTTCAACTTAGCTTTCTCTAGGAACGTATTAAAATTCAGGATGACACTTGCGTGAGCCATGATCTACAACACAAATATATTCAAAGTGGACTTAGACTATGTTCAAGATAATTAGAGTTCAACTTAATCAAATTATATGCTAAACTCCCACTCAAAAAGTACATCTCTCTAGTCATTTGAGTGGTTCATGATCCACTTACACTATCCCAAGTCCGATCATCACGTGAGTTGAGTATAGTTTCAGTGGTAAGCATCCCTATGCTAATCATATCAACTATATGATTCATGATCGACCTTTCGGTCTCATGTGTTCTGAGGCCATGTCTGCACATGCTAGGCTCGTCAAGCTTAACCCGAGTGTTCCGCGTGCGCAACTGTTTTGCACCCGTTGTATGTGAACGTTGAGTCTATCACACCCGATCATCACGTGGTGTCTCGAAACGACGAACTGTAGCAACGGTGCACAGTCGGGGAGAACACAATTTCGTCTTGAAATTTTAGTGAGAGATCACCTCATAATGCTACCGTCATTCTAAGCAAAACAAGGTGCAAAAAAGGATTAACATCACATGCAATTCATAAGTGACATGATATGGCCATCATCACGTGCTTCTTGATCTCCATCACCAAAGCACCGCCACGATCTTCTTGTCACCGGCGCCACACCATGATCATCCATCAACGTGTTGCCATCGGGGTTGTCGTGCTACTTATGCTATTACTACTAAAGCTACATCCTAGCAAAATAGTAAACGCATCTGCAAGCACAAACGTTAGTATAAAGACAACGCTATGGCTCCTGCCGGTTGTCGTACCATCGACATGCAAGTCGATATTTCTATTACAACATGATCATCTCATACATCCAATATATCACATCACATCGTTGGCCATATCACATCACAATCATACCCTGCAAAAACAAGTTAGACGTCCTCTAATTTTGTTGTTGCATGTTTTACGTGGTGACCAAGGGTATCTAGTAGGATCGCATCTTACTTACGCAAACACCACAACGGAGATATATGAGTTGCTATTTAACCTCATCCAAGGACCTCCTCGGTCAAATCCGATTCAACTAAAGTTGGAGAAACCGTCACTTGCCAGTCATCTTTGAGCAAAGGGGGTTACTCGTAACGATGAAACCAGTCTCTCGTAAGCGTACGAGTAATGTCGGTCCAAGCCACTTCAATCCAACAATACCGCGGAATCAAGAAAAGACTAAGGAGGGCAGCAAAACGCACATCACCGCCCACAAAACCTTTTGTGTTCTACTCGAGAAGACATCTACGCATGAACCTAGCTCATGATGCCACTGTTGGGGAACGTCGCATGGGAAACAAAAATTTTCCTACGCGCACGAAGACCTATCATGGTGATGTCCATCTACGAGAGGGGATGAGTGATCTACGTACCCTTGTAGATCGTACAGCAGAAGCATTAGAGAACGTGGTTGATGTAGTAGAACGTCCTCACGTCCCTCGATCCGCCCCGCGAACAATCCCGCGATCAGTCCCACGATCTAGTACCGAACGGACGGCACCTCCGCGTTCAGCACACGTACAGCTCGACGATGATCTCGGCCTTCTTGATCCAACAAGAGAGACGGAGAGGTAGAAGAGTTCTCCGGCAGCGTGACGGCGCCCCGGAGGTTGGTGATGATCTCGTCTCAGCAGGGCTCCGCCCGAGCTCCGCAGAAACACGATCTAGAGGAAAAACTATGGAGGTATGTGGTCGGGCAGCCGTGAGAAAGTCGTCTCAAATCTGCCCTAAAAGCCCCATATATATAGGAGGAGGGAGGGGGACCTTGCCTTGGGGTCCAAGGGATCCCCAAGGGGTCGGCCGAGCCAGGGGGGAGGACTCTCCCCCCCCCAAACCGAGTCCTACTTGGTTTGGTGGGAGGGAGTCCTTCCCCCTTCCCACTTCTTCCTTTTTTTTTCTTTCCTTTGATTTTTTATCTCTTGGCGCATAGGGGATTGGTGGGCTGTACCACCAGCCCACTAAGGGCTGGTGTGACCCCCCCCCCAAATGCCTATGGGCTTCCCCGGAGTGGGTTGCCCCCCTCCGGTGAACTCCCGGAACCCATTCGTCATTCCCGATACATTCCCGGTAACTCCGAAAACCTTCCGGTAATCAAATGAGGTCATCCTATATATCAATCTTCGTTTCCGGACTATTCCGGAAACCCTCGTGACGTCCGTGATCTCATCCGGGACTCCGAACAACATTCGGTAACCAACCATATAACTCAAATACGCATAAAACAACGTCGAACCTTAAGTGTGCAGACCCTGCGGGTTCGAGAACTATGTAGACATGACCCGAGAGACTCCTCGGTCAATATCCAACAGCGGGACCTGGATGCCCATATTGGATCCTACATATTCTACGAAGATCTTATCGTTCGAACCTCAGTGCCAAGGATTCGTACAATCCCGTATGTCATTCCCTTTGTCCTTCGGTATGTTACTTGCCCGAGATTCGATCGTCAGTATCCGTATACCTATTTCAACCTCGTTTACCGGCAAGTCTCTTTACTCGTTCCGTAATACAAGATCCCGCAACTTACACTAAGTTACATTGCTTGCAAGGCTTGTGTGTGATGTTGTATTACCGAGTGGGCCCCGAGATACCTCTCCGTCACACGGAGTGACAAATCCCAGTCTTGATCCATACTAACTCAACTAATACCTTCGGAGATACCTGTAGAGCATCTTTATAGTCACCCAGTTACGTTGCGACGTTTGATACACACAAAGCATTCCTCCGGTGTCAGTGAGTTATATGATCTCATGGTCATAGGAATAAATACTTGACACGCAGAAAACAGTAGCAACAAAATGACACGATCAACATGCTACGTCTATTAGTTTGGGTCTAGTCCATCACGTGATTCTCCCAATGACGTGATCCAGTTATCAAGCAACAACACCTTGTTCATAATCAGAAGACACTGACTATCATCGATCAACTGGCTAGCCAACTAGAGGCATGCTAGGGACGGTGTTTTGTCTATGTATCCACACATGTAAATGAGTCTTCATTCAATACAATTATAGCATGGATAATAAACTATTATCTTGATACAGGAATTATAATAATAACTATACATTTATTATTGCCTCTAGGGCATAATTCCAACATTTTATGCCTTTTTTATCTTTTCTGGGACTAACTTATTAACTCAGTGCCAAGTGTCAGTTCCTGTTTTTTCCATGTTTTTGACCCTTTTCACAGGAGAATTTTGAACGGAGTCCAAACGGAATAAAACTTCCGAAAAGATTTGTTCCGAAACAGAAGACGATCGAGAGACTTGAAAACCAAGGCAGAGGGTCACCAGGGACCCCACAAGCCCTCATGGCACGGCCAGGGGGGCCCGCGCCTCCCAGGGTTGTGGGCTCCCTGGGCCTCCTGTGCCCTAGCTCCTTCGCCTATATATTCCCTAAAATCCCAGAAAAAATTGAGAGATCAATGAAAATACTTTTTCGCCGCCGCAAGCTTCTGTCTCCGCAAGATCCCATCTGGGGCACGTTCTGGTGCCCTGCCGGAGGGGGGATTCGGATACGGAGGGCTTCTTCATCAACACCATGACCTCTCCGATGATGCGTGAGTAGTTCACCATAGACCTACGGGTCCATAGCTAGTAGCTAGATGGCTTCTTCTCTCTCTTGGATCTTCAATACAAAGTTCTCCATGATCTTCATGGAGATCTATCCGATGTAATCTTCTTTTGCGGTGTGTTTGTCGAGATCCGATGAATTGTGGATTTATGATCAGATTATGTATGAATCTTATTTGAGTTTCTTCTGATCTATTATATGCATGATTTCATATCCTTGTAATTCTCTTCGAGTTGTGGGTTTTGTTTCGCCAACTTGATCTATGATTCTTGCAATGGGAGAAGTGCTTGGTTTTGGGTTCATACCGTGTGGTGACCTCACCCAGTGACAGAAGGGGTAGGGAGGCACACGTCGTGTTGTTGCCATCAAGGGTAAAAAGATGGGGTTTTCATCATTGGTTTGAGTTTATCCCTCTACATCATGTCATCTTGCTTAAGGCGTTACTCTATTCGTCACGAACTCAATACACTAGATGCATGCTGGATAGCGATCGATGTGTGGAGTAATAGTAGTAGATGCAGAAAGTATCGGTCTACTTGTCTCAGACGTGATGCCTATATGTATGATCATTGCCTTAGATATCGTCATGACTTTGCGCGGTTCTATCAATTGCTCGACAGTAATTTTTCACCCACCGTAATATTTGCTATTTTGAGTGAAGCCTCTAGTGAACACTATGGCCCCCGGGTCTACTTCACACCATATTTTCAGCCTTACTCTTGTACTTCGTTGCACTTTCCGCCTTCAGATCTCACTTTGCAATCAATCTTGAAGGGATTGGCAACCCATTTATAGCGTTGGGTGCAAGCTCTTTTATGTTTGTGCAGGTACTCTGGACTTGACACGATTCTCCTACTGGATTGATACCTTGGTTCTCAAACTCAGGGAAATACTTACTGCTCTGTGCTGCATCACCCTTTCCTCTTCAAGGGGAAAATCAACGCAAGCCAAGTCTCCATCAACATGCCAATTTCTGACGCTTTTGTTTGAGAAGTAGCACACTGCTCTCTCCTCTCCTACAGCAATAGTATCTATGAAAGCCTCCAAGTCCCGTGGACGAGGTTCATGAATATCCCCAACAAAAGGCAATTTGCAAACATTTCAAAAGTCCTGGAGTGACATGCGCTGGGGGATATCATATAATTTGAACTCAACCATAGGAGGATTCTTCCTTGGATAGAAATTAAAGCTTTGCACGAAAATATTAGTGAGGAGGAGGTATTGCGGACACTTATCTTTAACGAAGGTGGTAAGGCCTGCGTTCTCCACCAAGTAATAAAAGTCCTCATAAAGTCCGGCGGCGCGTAAGAACACATCGCTTGGCCACTCGCACACTCGAACTTCTGCAACTCGAGGGACCGGATACTTGGGTTTCTTCTTCTCACCTCCATCATCCTTGGGGTCACGGCTTGAAGAGCCTCTTAAGAACCTCCTCATCTTTTCCCTTTTCTATCTCTGAAAATTTCTGAAATTTTTAGTGACTCTAAGGAAAAGTGAATAAGGCCCAACGAAACTCATAGCAACTACTCCAACAAGTGCCTAGAAGCCATATCACGCATCAAAACTACTTGGGACCAGCTAAAATTAGCATGCAAAGCTCAAGAACAGGGTCATCAAGGCAACAAAAATACGCGATGTATAAGGCACTAGAGCAAAAACTAATTGGACCAATGGAGGAGTCACTTAGCAAGGAGTAATTTCCCCAAAACAGTTCGATAAATGCCGCTTTGCACAAGGAGATCGAAAATCCCAGCAAGAAGAGCAAGAACACGGGTTTGAGCTGCGAAACGATTTTTTCTGGAGGTAGGAGAAGCAGATGGGAGCTAGAATGAGTGGAGGGGGTGCACGTGGGCCCCACAAGCCTGGGTGGTGCGAACAGGGGGGGTGCCCGCGTCTCCGGGGCTTGTGGCCCACTGGTGCAGCCCCCTGACTAGCTCTCCATCTCAGTATTTTTCAAAAATTCCAGAAAAAATCATACTTGATTTTCACGGCATTCGGAGAACTTTTATTTTCGGGGTACTTTTCTACGGGACGCTAAAAGCAGAAAACAGGGAAAACTAAACTAAATCTATCATTTTTCTTCTAAGCAACCGAAGGTGAAAGCTTGGAACACAGGTTTGTGACTCCTCGATTCATCCATCTCATGGTCATCGAAAGAAATCCGTCAATGAGGTTGATTGAAAAACTTTTTCTAATCGCAAAAGAAAACGGAGAATTTTCGAATAGTCACTAGGTTACCTCAATGGGGATGTGCATCTCCCCAACAAGCAAATCATACTTCATATTAACAGGAGGATAGGGCATTCAAAGCTCCCAATAAGAATCGATGAAGTTTTTTCGATAGCATTGATGCAATGTACTCGATATTGTTTCTTCGGAAAGTGCACCGTATGCTCATTACCGTTGACATGGAAAGTGACATTGCCTTTGTTGCAATCAATAACAGCCCCTACAGTTTTTAAAAAGGGTCTTCCAAGGATGAACGCCATGGCATCATCCTCGGGAATATCCAGGATAACAAAGTTTGTTAAGATGGTGATGTTAGCAACCACAACAGGCACATCCTCGCAAATGCCGATAGGGAAAGCAGTTGATTTGTCGGCCATTTGCAGAGAGATTTCAGTGGGTGTCAACTTATCCAATTCAAGCCTACGATAAAGAGAGAGAGGCATAACACTAACACCGGCTCCAAGGTCGCATAAAGCAGTTCTATCGTAGTTGCCTTTAATGGAGCAAGGTATAGTGGGCTCTCCGGGATCACCTATTTTCTTAGGAGTTCCACCCTTGAGGCTATGTTCGTTTAATCCCACACCCGCCGGGATTGCGGGGGTTTTGGGCCGATCCCCGTGGTTTTGCCCTCGGTCGGGGTTGGATCCCGGCCTCTCTTGTAGCAGCCTTCGGTTCCACCCCGCCGGGATTATACCCCGTGCAAATCCGCCCCAAACCGCGGGGTTCCCATCGGGATTTAACCCACGCCCCCCTACGCGTGGAACCAAACCTCGTCCATTCGTCGCGGATTGGGTGACGTGGTGGGGATCACCCAATCCCTGGGTGGGTTTAATCCACTAGATGTTTGGCTCCAGTGAAACCGAACAAAGCGTGAACGTTTAATTAGCGAGCATGGTGGAAATCTCAACCTCAGGTATCCTCCTCTTATTAGTCGCAATATCCTTCATGTACTTAGCATACGGAGACATTTTGAGCATATATGTCAAACGCATTTGCAGAAAGACAGGTCTAATCATTTCAACAAATCGCTCAAAATCCTCATCATCCTTTTTCTTGGATGTTTGGGAGGAAAGGGCATGGGTTTCTGAACCCATGGTTCCCTTTCTTTACCATGCTTCCTAGCAGCAAAGTCATTCTTATCGTATCTTCTATTCTTAGGTTGTGGGTTACCAAGATCAACAGGTTCAATCTCCACATCCTTATCGTTGCTAGGTTGAGCATCAACATGAACACCACTATTGATATTATCATTAGGCTCATGTTCATCACTAGACTGTGCTTCGGCATCAGAGACAGAGACATTGTTTGGATTCTTAGGTGTAACAGCATCGGGGTTGCTAGCGTGTAGGTTCCTATCATCTTTCTTCTTCTTTCTAGGATGACTAGGTGCATCAGTGCTAACTCCTTGAGAATCTTGTTCAATTCTCTTAGGATGACCCTCAGGATACAAAGGTTCCTGGGTCATTCTACCGCCTCTAGTGACGACTCTAATAGAATTGTCATTCATCTCATTGAGCAAGTCATTTTGAGCCTTAAGTACTTGTTCTACTTGAGTAGCAACCATAGAGGCATGTTTACTCAAGAGCTTAAGATCATTGACGTTTCTGTCCACACAAGCACTTAAATGACTAAGCATACGAGCATTATGTTCCAATTGTCTGCTAACATAATCATTGAAACTTTGTTGTTTGGCAACAAAGTTATCAAATTCATCCAGGCATAAGCTAGCAGGTTTATCAAAAGGAATATCACTCTCATTGAATCTACGCAGAGAATTTACTTCTACTACCTGTATCGGGTTATCAAGACCATGGATCTCTTCGATAGGTGGTAGATTTTTGACATCTTCAGATTTAATGCCTTTCTCTTTCATAGATTTCTTAGCTTCTTGCATATCTTCATGGCTGAGGAATAGAATACATCTTTTCTTAGGAGTTAGCTTTGGAGGTGGTTCGCGAATAGTCCAAGCATTCTCATTACACAAGATGTTATTCAATAGGATCTCAGCTTGTTCTACGATTCGTTCCCTAAAAACACAACCGGCACAACTGTCTAGCTGGTCTCTGCAAGCATTGGTTAGTCCATTATAGAAGATATCAAGTATTTCATTCTTCTCAAGAGGGTGATCAGGCAAAGCATTCAGTAGCTGGACAAGCCTCCCCCAAGCTTGTGGGAGACTCTCTTCTTCAACTTGCGCAAAGTTGTATATTTCCTGCAAGGCAGCTTGCTTCTTATGGGCAGGGAAATATTTTTCAGAGAAGTAGTGGATCATATCTTGGGGGCTACGCACACAACCAGGAGCAAGAGAGGTGATCCAAGTCTTAGCATCATCCTTTAGCGAGAAAGGAAATAGCTTAAGGATATAGTAGTGGCGGATCTTTTCCTCACTAGTGAATAGGGTGGCTATATCGTGCAGTTTGGTAAGATGGGCTACAACCGTTTCAGACTCATAACCGTGAAAAGGATCATATTCGACCAGAGTGATTAACTCAGGGTCGACAGATAATTCATAATCCTTATCGGTCACAAAGATAGGCGAAGTAGCAAACTTTGGGTCATATTTCATCCTAGTGTTCAAAGATTATTCTTTCCACTTGAGCAGTAATTTATCAACATCATAGTTATCCTTACAAGCAAGAAAGTCCTAAACTATCTCTCCCTCCATAACATAACCCTCAGGCATATCAGGCAATTCATATCTAGGAGAGCTAGTTCTAACAGGCAGAATAGCAGGTTCTACTTCAATAGTATCAGCAGTTTCAGAAGTATCATCACATCTAGCAGCAACTCTAGCAATTTGTGCATCAAGGAATGCACCTAGTGGCAAAGCAGTATTAAGCATAGCATCATCATAAGCATCATGGGCAAAAAAAGTAGCATCATCAAGCACAGGCGACAAATCAAGATTTCTAGCAGGAGGTGGTGTCGCAAACTTACTCGTAACTGAAGGTGAATTAAGTGCAGAGCTAGATGGCAGTTCCTTACCTATCCTCTGATACGTCTCCATCGTATCTACTTTTCCAAACTCTTTTGCCCTTGTTTTGGACTCTAATTTGCATGATTTGAATGGAACTAACCTGGACTAACGTTGTTTTTAGCAGAATTGCCTTGGTGTTGTTTTTGTGCAGAAATCAAAGTTCTCCAAACGTACTGAAAATTTACGGAGATTATTTTTGGAAAATATGAAAAATACCTGCGCAAAGATCCACCTGAGGGGGTGGGCCAGTGGGCCACAAGCCCTCAAGCCGCCACCCCCCTGGTGGCGGTGGGCAAGCTTGTGGGGCCCACGTGGCTCTGCCGCCCCCAACCTGAGCTCTATAAGTTCACTTTCCTCCCAGAAAAAATAAAAAGAGAAGATTTCATCGCGTTTGCGATACGAGGCGCCACCACAACCCATTCTTCATCTGGAGGGCAGATCTGGAGTCCGTTTTGGGATCCGGAGAGGGGAAATCGTCGCCATCGTCATCATCAACCTTCTTCCCTCTCCAATTCCATGAAGCTCTTCGTCGTTCGTGAGTAATCTATTCGTAGGCTCATTGGGCGGTGATGAGTAGGATGAGATCTATCATGTAATCGAGTTAGTTTTGACGGGGATTGATCCCTAGTATCCACTATGTTCTGAGATTGATGTTGCTACTACTTTTCCATGCTTAATGCTTGTCACTAGGGCCCGAGTGCCATGATTTAAGATCTGAAATTATTATGTTGCCACCAATATATGTGTGTTTTAGATCCGATCTTGCAAGTTGTAGTTACCTACTATGTGTTATGATTCGGCAACCCCGGAGTGACAATAACCGGAACCACTCCGGTGATGACCATAGTTTGAGGAGTTCATGTGTTCACCAAGTGCTAATGCGTTGGTCCAGTTCTTTATTAAAAGGAGAACCTTAATATCCCGTAGTTTCCTTTTGGACCCCGCTGCCACGGGAGGGATGGACAATAGATGTCATGCAAGTTCTTTTCCCTAAGCACGTATGACGACACACGGAATGCATGCCTACATCACATTGACGAACGGGGGCTAGCCACATATCTCTCTGTGTTATAGATGTTGCATGATGAATATCATCCAAACAAATCACCGGCCCATTGCCTACGAGTTTGACCCACTGCTGCTGTTACTTGTGTTGCTCTACTGCTGTTACTTGTCTTGCTCTGCTGCTACTGTTGCTACTACTGTCGCTTGCTACTGTTGCTACTTGCTACTGATGTCACTACCGTTGTTCCTTGCCACTGCTATTGCTCGTTACACTGTTGCTACCTGCTACAATTTTGATTCGCTGGTCGTTGACGGGAACTGACAATTTCCGTCAACACGGCAACTTGGCGCCATTGATACAATCGTTAGGAATAGTCTGCCGTCAACAGATCGTTTCTGACACCGTTGTTATCATACTACTTTGCTACTGATACTTTACTTGCAGATACTAATCTTTCAGGTGTGGTTGAATCTGATAAATTCAGCTGCTAATACTCGAGAGTATCCTCTCACCTCCTGTTTGGCGAACCAACAAATTTGGGTTGAATACTCTACCCTCGAAAACTTCTACGATCACACGCGTTGGTGGGCCGTCAACAACATTCTTCTAGTTTCGATTGCCGGAGAGTGCTAGCAGCATTCTTCTGGTGCCGTTGCAAGGGAAGGTGTGCTGTTACGGAGTCGGCATTTTTCTGGCGCCGTTGCCGGGGAGGTATTGCTATATTCTCTGAGTTACTTAGGATTTATATCTGCTGATCACTATGAAGAATCTGAAGGATCCAAAAACCAAAGTCTTGCCCTCAACTACTAGGGGAGGTAAGGAATTGCCATCTATCTCTGCACTTGATTCACCTTCAGTTATGAGTAAGTTTGCGACGTCACCTCTTGCTAGAAATCTTGATATGTCGCCTATGCTTGATGATGCTTATGATGCTACTGCTAGAGATGCTATGCCTGATGATACTATGCTTGATATTATGCCTGATACTGCTTTGCCTGATGATGCTAGAGATGATATGCCTGATACTGCTAGAGATGCTATGCCTGATGATGCTATGCTTGATACTGCTAGAGATACTACTTTGCCTGATATGCCACTAGAGGTATTCCTTGATGCTCATATTGCTAGAGTTACTGCCAATGCTCGTGATGCTTCTGATACTGTCGATACTATTGAGATAGAACCTGCTTTTGCTCCTGCTAGATCTAGCTCTCCTAGATATGAATTGCCTGATATACCTGAGGGTTACGTTATGGAGGGAGAGATAGCTGAGGATTTTCTTGCGTGTAAGGATGCCTATGACGCTGAGAAATTACTTCTCAAGTGGAAGGAAAAATCTCTGAAAGCTAGGATGAAATACGACCCGAACTTTGCCACTTCACCTATCTTTATCACCGATAAGGATTATGAATTCTCTGTCGATCCTGAGATAATCTCTCTAGTCGAATCTGATCCTTTTCACGGTTATGAGTGTGATGCGATCGTAGCCCATCTTGCCAAACTACACGATATAGCCACCCTTTTCACTAGTGAGGAGAAGATCCGCCACTACTACATCCTTAAGTTGTATCCTTTCTCTCTAAAGGATGACGCTAAAGCCTGGTTCACCTCTCTTGCTCCTCGATGTGTGAGTAGTCCCCGGGATATGGTCTATTACTTCTGTGAGAAATATTTCCCTGCCCATAAGAAGCAAGCTGCCTTGCAGGAAATATACAACTTTGCTCAACTCCAAGAAGAGAGTCTCCCACAAGCTTGGGGGAGGCTCGTCCAGCTACAAAATGCTTTGCCTGATCACCCTCTTAAGAAGAACGAGATACTTGATATCCTCTATAACGGACTTATCGATGCCTCTAGAGACCACCTAGATAGTTGTGTCGGTTGTGTTTTTAGGGAACGAACTGTAGAACAAGCTGAGACCCTTCTGAATAACATCTTGATCAACGATAATGCTTGGACTATTCCCGAACCACCTCCTAAGCCAACTCCTAAGAAAAGAGGTATTCTATTCCTCAGTCCCGAAGATATGCAAGAAGCCAAGAAATCTATGCAAGAGAAAGGCATTAGATCTGAAGATGTCAAAAATCTACCACCTATCGAAGAGATCCATGGTCTCGATAACCCGATACAAGTAGTAGAAGTGAATTCTCTGCGTAGGTTTGATTAGAGTGATATTCCTTTTGACAAACCTGCTAGCCTATGCTTTGATGAATTTGACAACTTTGTTGCCAAACAACAGAGTTTTAATGATTATGTTAGCAGACATTTGGAACAAAGTACTCGTATGCTTAGCCATTTAAGTGCTTGTGTAGATAGAAATGTCAATGATCTGAAGCTTCTGAGTAAACATGCCTCTATGATTACTACTCAGGTAGAACAAGTACTTAAAGCTCAGAATGACTTGCTCAATGAATTAAATGACAACTCTGTCAGAGTCATTACTAGAGGAGGCAAAATGACTCGGGAACCTTTGTAACCTGAAGGTCATCCCAAGAGAATTGATCAAGATTCCCAAGGAATCAATGCTGATACACCCAGTCATCCTAAGGAGAAGAAGAAGGATGATAGAAACATACATGCCAGTTCACTGATACGTCTACATCGTATCTATAATTTTTGATTGTTTCATGCCAATATTCTACAGCTTTCATACACTTTTGGTAACTTTTTATACTATTTTTGGGACTAACATATTGATCCAGTGCCCAGTGCCAGTTCCTGTTTGTTGCATGTTTTTTGTTTCGTATAATATCCATACCAAACGACGTCCAAACGTAATAAAAACTTATGGGGATTTTTTTTGGAATATTTATGATTTTTGGGAAGAAGAATCATCGCGAGGCGATGCACGGAGGGCCCACAAGCCCTGTAGCCGCCACCAGGAGGTACGGTGGCGGCTCGCAGGCTTGTGGCCACTCCTTAAGGCGGTTGCAAACCTTCTTTCGCCGCAAGAAAGATAATATCCAGAAGAAAATCGTGTTACAATTTCAGCCCAATCGGAGTTACGGATCTCCGGAATTTAAGAAACGGTGAAACGTAGAATCTGGGAGCGCAGAAACAGAAGGACACAGAGAGAGAGATCCAATCTCAGAGGGGCTCTCGCCCCTCCGCCGCCATGGAGACCATGGACCAGCGGGGAAACCCTTCTCCCATCTAGGGAGGAGGTCAAGGAAGAAGAAGAAGGAGGGGGGCTCTCTCCCCCTCTCTCCAGGCGGCGCCGGAACGCTGCCGGGACATCACCGTGTGACGGCGATCTACACCAACACCTGCGTCATCTTCACCAACATCTCCATCATCTTCCCCCATCTATATTCAGCGGTTCACTCTCCCGCAACCCGCTGTACCCTCTACTTGAACATAGTGCTTTATGCTACATATTATTATCCAATGATGTGTTGATATCCTATGATGTCTTAGTAGATTATCGTTGTCCTATCGGTGATTGATGAATTGCTATGGTTGGTTTAATTTGCTTGTGGTTATGTTGATGTACTTTGGTGCCCATCATATGATCGCGCGCGTGGATCACACCATAGGGTTAGTTGTATGTTGATAGGACTATGTATTGGCAGGCTAGAGTGACAGAAGCTTCAAACCTAGCATAGAAATTGATGCATATGGGATTGAAGGGGGACCAATATATCTTATTGCTATGGTTGGGTTTTACCTTAATGAACGTTAGTAGTTGCGGACGCTTGCTAATAGTTCCAATCATAAGTGCATAGAATTCCAAGTAAGGGATGACATGCTAGCACAGGCCTCTCCCACATGATACTTGCTATCGATCTACTAACGTAGTCAATTGCTTAGGGACAATTCTGCAACTCCTACCACCACTTTTCCACACTCGTTAGACACTCGTAGTTGTTTCTTTATCTAACCAGCCCCTAGTTTTATTTACGTGTTCTTTACTTTATTGCAAGCCTTTCCTATCACTCCTACAAAGTACTTCTAGTTTCATACTTGTTCTAGGTAAAGCGAACGTAAAGTGTGCGTAGAGTTGTATCGGTGGTCGATAGAACTTGAGGGAATATTTGTCCTACCTTTAGCTCCTCGTTGGGTTTGACACTCTTACTTATCGAGAAAGGCTACAATTGATCCCCTATACTTGTGGGTTATCAAGACCTTTTTCTGGCGCCATTGCCGGGGAGCAATAGCGTGGGGTGAATATTCTCGTGTGTGCTTGTTTTCTTAATCACTAAGTAGATTTATTTGATGTTCTAAGTTGTTCTCTATCTTTAGTTATGGATATGGAACACGAAATACCAAAAAAATTAGGTGTACTTGCTACTCATGGAGATGGGGAACCTCCTAAAACCCTCGATGCTCGTTACGTGGAAAATATTATATACTTCTTTAATAATCCTGAGAAAGCCCCATTCAATTATATAATGGGATACACGTTGGATCAACATGAGTACTTTAGGGATTATCGCTTGACTCAAAAAGGGAAACTTTTATGGGATCAAATTCATTTGTTGAAATGGTATGCTTGGGAACTATGCAAGAGACATGGTGTTACTTGTTGCTCTAGGATGAAGGCTCCACACCTTCCCCTTTCTTGTGAGTTTAATGATCATAGAACCTTGGCTTCTTATGCTAATGGTATATATGATTACTATGATGTGGATCAAATAGAAGAGTTTGTTGCTTTTATGGATGCTTATGAAATTGAGGCTCTGTTTAAAAGGTATGATGATAATGATGATGCTCCTTACCGATCTGAAAATTTGGCTATGCTTCATTATTGTTATACTAATTATGAATATAATGCCCATATTGAACGATTTAAGGAGAAATCCTATCCTGCCCAAGAAGAGACTATTATTTTGCAGGAAAATATGGAAGAAGAAAATGTTGAAATTGTGAGCTCATTAGATGAAAAAGATGAAGAGGAGAGTGAAGAACAAAAGGAGGAAGAGAGGACTAGCTAACCGTGTCCACCTTCTAATGAGAGTAACTCTTCTACTCATACATTGTTTAACTTCCCTTCGTTCTTACCGAAGGATGAATGCTATGATCCCTTGGATTCGTTTGAAATATCCCTTTTTGATGAACTTGATGCTTGCTATGCTTGTGGCCATGATGCCATTATGAATGATGCTTATGAAGATGATCTAGCTATAGTTCCTTATGTTACACATGATGATTTTGATGAATATAATATGCATGTGCTTGTTGCTCCTACTTGCAATTATCATGAGAGAGGAACTACATCTCCACCTCTCTATGTTTCCAATACGATAAAATTGCAAGAAACTGCTTATGCTATGTATTAGCCTTTACTTGATGTGCATGAATTGTTCTTTTATGACATGCCAATGCATAGGAAGAGAGTTAGACTTCGTCATTGCACGATATATGTTACCTTGTGCTCACTACTAAATTACAAATCATTGCTAATTAAAATTGGCTTTGATATACCTTGGGATCCGGGTGAATCCATTACTTGAGCACTTTCTGCCTAGCTTAATGGATTTAAAGAAAGCGCTGCCTGGGAGACAACCCGGAAGTTTTAGAGAGTCATTTATTTCTGTTGAGTTCTTTTATGTAGTTTAAAGAAAATAGAGGGGAACTTAAAACTTTTTCAAAAAGAGAAGCGATTGAAAGGTGATGCATTGCGGAAGTGAGGGTCGACCTTGAACATTTGTGTTCATGCTCATGGAAACAATGTAGAATTTTTCATTGAAGTTTCTCACAAAAATAATTATACCTTTGTACAATTCCTTTGTATTTTAAAAATAATGTGCCAAGTAAAGCCTTTACGATTAGTTTGGGTGATAGTTGTTTGATCACGCTGAGAAAAGACAGAAACTTTCTGCTTACGAAATTAATTTTCATTTTTATTCTAGAAGAGATTTTGAGTTGATTCTTTTTTCTGATGATTGATATGCAAATTTTCCACACGTTCGTAATTGTTCAGATTTTTTGAGATAATATAAGTATACGGAATATACATATTTCTACAGACTGTTCTGTTTTGACAGATTCTGTTTTCTATGCATTGTTCTCTTATTTTGATGAATCTATGGGTAGTATCGGGGGGTACGAACCATGGTGAAGTTGGATTACAGTAGATATAATGCTAATATGAATTTATAATGAGTTCACAACAGTACTTGAAGTGGTGATTTATTTTATTATACTAACGGATCTCACGAAGTTTTGTTGAGTTTTGTGTGATTGAAGTTTTCAAGTTTTGGGTGAGAGCACGATGGATGAAGGAATAAGGAGAGGCAAGAGCCTAAGCTTGGGGATGCCCGAGGCACCCCAAGGTAATATTCAAGGAAGACTCAAGCGTCTAAGCTTGGGGATGCCCCGGAAGGCATCCCCTCTTTCGTCTACAATCTATCGGTAATTTTACTCGGAGCTATATTTTAATTCGTCACTTGATATGTGCAAATGCTTGGAGCGTCTTTTGTGTTGATTTTTCCTTTTTCTTTTATGCACCATGCGGGTATGAGATAGTCCTTGGTTGGCTTTATAGAATGCTTCTTGTGCTTCACTTATATCTTTTGAAGTTTGGATTGCCTGTTTCCCTACACATAGAAAACCGCCATTTGTAGAATGCTCTTTTGCTTCACTTATATTTGTTAGAGCGGGGCATATCTTTTGTGGAAAGAACTAAACTCTCATGTTTCACTTATACCTATTTAGCGAGTTAACACGAGTTGGCCATTCACATGGTTAGTCATAAAATCCTACATAAAACTTGTAGATCACTGAATATGATATGTTTGGTTCCTTGCAATAGTTTTGCGACATGAATATGTGATATTAGAGTCATGATAGTGAGTAATTGTGTATTCGTAGAAATACTTGCGTTAAGGT
This sequence comes from Hordeum vulgare subsp. vulgare, assembly GCF_904849725.1. Taxonomy (NCBI): domain Eukaryota; kingdom Viridiplantae; phylum Streptophyta; class Magnoliopsida; order Poales; family Poaceae; genus Hordeum; species Hordeum vulgare. The sequence goes on from NC_058522.1 coordinate 241,738,443, forward strand.
TTGTGATTCCCGTAGCATGCACGTATGGTGAACCGTTATGTGATGAAGTCGGAGCATGATTTATTTATTGATTGTCATCCTTTGTGTGGAGGTCGGGATCACGCGATGGTTAACTCCTACCAACCTTTCCCCTAGGAGCATGCGTGTAGTACCTTCTTTCGATGACTAATAGACTTTTGCAATAAGTATGTGAGTTCTTTATGACTAATGTTGAGTCCATGGATTATACGCACTCTCACCCTTCCACCATTGCTAGCCTCTCTAGTACCACGCAACTTTCGCCGGTGCATTACACCCACCATATAGCCTTCCTCAAAACAGCCACCATACCTACCTATTATGGCATTTTCATAGCCATTCTGAGATATATTGCCATGCAACTACCACCGTTCTGTCTCATGACATGTGCCACCACTTCCATATTGCCATTGCATGATTGTAAGATAGCTAGCATGATGTTTCCATGGCTTGCCCATTTTTTTGATGTCATTGCTATGCTAGATCATTGTCACGGTACACTACCGAAGGCATTTCATATAGAGCCATCATTGCTCTAAGTATTGAGTTGTAAGTGTGATGATCATTATTAATAGAGCATTGTCCCATGTGAGGAAATAAAAGAGGCCAGGGAAGCCCATTTATAAAAAAAAGAGGCCAAATATGCCCACCAAAATAAATAAATAAATAAAAATAAAAAAAAGAGGCCAAAGAGCCCACAAAAAAATGAGAGAAAAGAGAGAAGGGACAATTGCTACTATCCTCTTTCCACACTTGTGCTTCAAATAGCACTATGATCTTCATGACAGAGAGTCTCCTGTGTTGTCACTTCCATATACTAGTGGGAAATTTTCATTATATAACTTGGCTTGTATATTCCAATGATGGGCTTCCTCAAAATTTCCCTATGTCTTCGTGAGCAAGCAAGTTGGGTGCACACCCAGTAGTTTCTTTTGTGAGCTTTCATACACTTATAAGCTCTAGTGCATCCGTTGCATGGCAATCCCTACTCACTCACATTGATATCTATTGATGGGCATCTCCATAGCCCGTTGATATGCCTAGTTGATGTGAGACTATCTCCTCCTTTTTTGTCTTCTCCACGACCACCATATTCTATTCCACCTATAGTGCTATGTCCATGGCTCACGCTCATGTATTGCGTGAAAGTTGAAAAACTTTGAGAACACTAAAGTATGAAACAATTGCTTGGCTAAAACCGGGGTTGTGCACGATTTAAATACGTTGTGTGGGGAAGATGGAGCATAGCCAGACTATATGATTTTGTAGGGATAACTTTCTTTGGCCATGATATTTTGAGAAGACATGATTGCTTTGTTAGTATGCTTGAAATATTATTGTCTTTATGTCAAATGATAGACTATTGCTTCGAATCACTCGTGTTTTAGTATTCATGCCATGATTAGATTATATGATCAAGATTATGCTAGGTAGCATTCCACATCAAAAATTATCTTTTTTATCATTTACCTACTCGAGGACGAGCAAGAATTAAGCTTGGGGATGCTGATACGTCTCCATCGTATCTATAATTTTTGATTGTTTCATGCCAATATTCTACAACTTTCATATACTTTTGGCAACTTTTTATACTATTTTTGGGACTAACATATTGATCCAGTGCCCAGTGTCAGTTCCTGTTTGTTGCATGTTTTTTGTTTCGCAGAATACCCATACCAAACGAAGTCCAAACGTAATAAAAACTTACAAGGATTTTTTTTGGAATATTTATGATTTTTGGGAAGAAGAATCAACGCGAGGCGATGCACGGAGGGCCCAGAAGCCCTGTAGCCGCCACCAGGAGGTACGGTGGCGACTGGCAGGCTTTTGGCAACTCCTTAAGGCGGTTGGAGCCCTTCTTTCGCCGCAAGAAAGATAATATCCGAAGAAAATCGTGTTAAAATTTCGGCCCAATCGGAGTTACGGATCTCCGGGAATTCAAGAAACGGTGAAACGCAGAATCTGGGAGCGCAGAAACAGAAGGACACAGAGAGAGAGAGAGAGATCCAATCTCGGAGGGGCTCTCGCCCCTCCGCCGCCATGGAGAGGATTGAATTCACTGAAGAGAAGCACACCGGTTGAATGGAATTGATATGATGACTCCGGTTGAAAGGAATTGATAAGACAATTGATAGATCAAAGAATTAATACTCTCATAAAAATATGAGAACACCTCTTAGAAAAGATCTGAAATCACCACTTGACATCGAAGCAACACGAATTACCACATTCAACAACACAAAGGGTGCGGCTTGCAATTAGCCAGAACAAACTCATGAGAAAGATTTCGTCCGATATTTTCATGGACAGGATCGCACGGGCTCGATTTTACAGTAGCCATCAAGTGCAAGGCAGTGCACCCGACATACGAAGCGTCCCCGAGTCGTAGCAAGCTACAAGGACTCTTTAAGACACAACGTGTACCGTTGTAAGTCGACCGTGAACAAAGAATCCACTAGATGTCGAACCCCAACCTAACATCATGCATTTGTTGGAAGATTGTCCTATAAGCAACTACTTGAATTCCCACCTATGAATTGCCGAAATATCTGGTCATGCAATCTGGTACACGGATACAAGGAGTAATAACACACAACTCCTATACTAACCCGTCACTTGTATCACATCCGTCAACACACGACTAGAATCTCGGACCTTCATCTACAACAGACCCTCGTGATCACAACGATACAAAGTATGGCAGTACTCCCGAACAATCTGCACCAGTACTGGGGACATCGGGGTTATCTCGCCACTACTAGTATTGAAGCAATTACGAACATCCTTCGTACTGAGATACTAAGAAATCTGAATGATAACGATGTGCTCAAGAATCCCCTGGAGCTCAACTCCCCGAAAGAAAATCAAGTCTGACAGGAGGCACCAAGACAGAACTCCGTCACATCGGCATCATATAGATTCCAAAAATATCCGCGTGATCCTAAAAATTTTTTGAGTGGGAAGAAGAGTAGAGTAAATTATTACGTCAAGATTCCTCACCAGAGCATGGAAGAGGAGAAAAAAGAATCCCACTCTCCGATATATAACTAGACTCAAAGTAGTTTTTCACTAGACTCGACTCGGCCAAGTTCGATCAATCAAGGGGGCTCCTAGGTCGGTACTGTTCTAATACCAACTTGTCACGCCCAAGATGCGACCCTATCCTCAATTTGGCATGAAGGCCTCGTCAGGGATAGAAGCGCATCTCGTCGTGTCGCAAGAATGGATATCGTTATAAGTACATGTACTGAAAAGAAGAGATATATATATAGAGTTGGCTTACACTCGCCACAAGCTACATCAGAGTCACATCAGTACATTACATAATCATCAAGAGTAAGAGCAGGGTCCGACTACGGACGAAAACAAACGAGAAAAGAAGAACGACGTCCATCCTTGCTATCCCAGGCTGCCGGCCTGGAACCCATCCTAGATCGATGAAGAAGAAGAAGAAGAAGCAACTCCAAATGAACAATCAACGCGCTCGCGTCGAGTAACCTTTATCTGTACCTGCAATTGGTGTTGTAGTAATCTGTGAGCCACAGGGGACTCAGCAATCTCATTTCCAAAGGTATCAAGACTAGCAAAGCTTAATGGGTGAGGCATGGTTAAGTGGTGAGGTTGCAGCAGCGGCTAAGCATATATTTGGTGGCTAAACTTACGAGTACCAGAAATAAGAGGGGGAAGATCTACGCATAGCGGACGTGAACTACAGATAATCAAATGAATGATCCTGAACACCTACCTACGTCAGACATAACCCCACCGTGTCCTCGATCGGAGAAGGAACTCACGAAAGAGATAGTCACGGTTACGCACACAGTTGGCATATTTTAATTAAGTTAACATCAAGTTATCTAGAACCAGTGTTAAACAAAGTTTCCACATTACCACATAACCGCGGGCACAGCTTTCCGAAAGATTTAACCCTGCAGGGGTGCTCCAGCTAGTCCATCACAAATTACCACAAGCCGCATAGAAATCCTGAATCACGAAGCTCGCGATTTCGTCAGATTCCCTAGTGGAAAACCTCAACTCTGAGATTACCCAAAGCATCACCGGAATCCCGATGCACAAGATATCTCGTCAAAGGTAAAACTAATCCATCAAGGCCGCCCGACGTGTCGACGATCCCGATAGGAGTCGCGTACCTCGTTCTCAGGACACGACGGATAAGCGACGCGTACAAGTGCCAAACCTCGAGTTTCCTCGTGGTGGCCCCGCACAGTGCTCTGTTTTGGACCAACACTCATGAGGAGCACTGGCCCGGGGGTTGATTAAAATAGTCCGCGGGTGCCGGCGGGTCCCTATGCAATTTTATTAGGTGATTAGGCAAATGTAGTACCAATGTTGGGCCTTGCCAGACCAGCTTTAATCTAAAACGAATTATCAAAGGGGTCCCCATAACAAATCCAATCGTGTTAGGAGCGCTCAATTATGGAACATAACACCGGTAGCCGGTAACTAAAGGGGCAAAGGTGGAACAAAACACCAGGCTAGAAAGGCCGAGCCTTCCACCTTTTACCAAGTATATAGGTGCATTAAATTAAATAGCAATAATATGGTGATATGACAAGGAACCCATGTTATCACATGGAAGCAACTGCACCTGCAACTAGCAACGCTATCAACAGGATTAAGCAAGCAGTAACATAGCCAATCAGTGGTTTGCTAGGTTGAACAGGTTGAAGGTTAACATGGCATTGTTGAGAGGCTGATATTTAACAGGTGGTAGGAAACGAGATATAATCGACAGAAACGGTAAACTAGCATGGCAATGATAGTAATGGTATCTGGGGAAATGATCATCTTGCCTGAGATCCCGCTTGGAAGAAGAATGCCTCCGTGAAGCAGACGAACCGACGTAGTCGAACGGATCCTCACATCCGGCACGCTTGCGGAACTCTATCGAGACGGGGGAAACCGAAAACACAAATCAACACACAAAATTCACCACACGATGCACAACACATATGATGCATGAGCAGCTGAATACATGCAAGTCACGGCATGACAAATCACACACTCAAACACTACACGTTAAGTGAAGTTCAATATGCAACGAGTTGCACATTGACGAAACTCCATGTTTATTATTTAGTTCTATCCCGATTAGATACACGGCAATATTAAATGTGGTTAAACATGGCAAGAGGTGAACCGCAATTAAACTACCTATCTAGACATTTTAAATGAGGTCGGAAATGTCATATAGCACCTCCGGAACGACCTCACATGTTAATTTACAATTCTGTCCAGATCTGAACTAATGCATTTAATTAGTTGTTAAACAGCAAAACAAATAGTTTCACGTGATTCTACGCGTCAAGGCAAGCAATCTACACATAAGGAACATCTCCAACGGAGCTACGGATCAAAAGTTTCAAGCATCGCAAGATATGATGGCATGAATGCAATATGTGTGCAACAGAGGCTACGAGCACTTCAAAACATACAAACAGCAAGAGAAAATGAAACTACACGAGATTCTAAGCAAGTTTCATGTAGGACACGATCAAATCGAAGCTACGGTTCAACAACTACGAGCAAAACAAGAAATGACTACAATCTGCCAAAATCAGCCACACAGCATTTTCTACGCCCCACAACTATGGCTACACAACTCCGATATGCTCAAGAAAGGCATGGCACGGAAGAGGGCAAATTGCACTACTACAAACTACTAACAACAACTAACATGGCAGCAAGGATCACTAGAGAAAGAACTCACAAAATGGCATCCCACACACTATTTCAGACTTAGTGAAAATTACACCTCATGAAAGTGCAGTTTTCGATCTGAAGCAATATTGACAGCAGCAAAACCTATAGCTAGAGGACTCCAAATGGCATGAAAATTAATAGCATGCTAGAGAAACACAAGGGGTACAACTAACTCCATTGGACCAACCTCAAAAGAGCTACAGATCACAAGATACAAGCAAGACAAGACAGCAACAAAATATAACAGATTCCAGACTTAGAAATATTTCAGCTCCTCCAAATTAGAACTATTTCTAGCAACTTGAGGGCAATCAAAACACACCTAAACATGCATTTCTATTGCAACTAAAAAATACCAGGGGCTAAACAAAACATCTAAGAAGAACTCCCTACTTGACAACTAATTCAAACGAGGCACGGAGTAAAACCTACGAATTAATCAAAAGGGCAACATAGCAAAATATCTCGTGAAGTAACTTACTCGAAAGCTAAAACTAATTGCACAGAAAAATCCATGGGATTTTTCTACCCCGGAAACATATAAAATATGTGGGGTTTGCAACACAAAATAATGCCACACATTAAAGCGGGAAAATAACCTATATACGGGAAAATATACTACCGGCAAATCCCTACACGTAAAAATACAATTGACCGCTCTAAAATACATGCAAAAATGATTCCTAAAACGTGGACATTTAATCTACGGTATACGGGCGGTCCGGACACGCACGAGAAATTATACGGGGCGTATCCCATTGAAACAGCATGCAAAACTAGGCGTTTGGCACATTAAACTTCGTCAAATAATTATGCAGGTTTTATAAACGGGTTCTACTCGAGAAACTACTCGTTTTACATATATAATACTCTCTGATCCGACACACGGATTTAAAACTACACGCGTTTTAACAACCGTCTATTTACTGGAATTACTTCATTCCTAAAACATCTTAAATTACCTAATGGGCCGAGCTGTGGTGCAACATAGCAAAACAGCGCACGGGGCAAAAATCAGAAGGGGCTTGGCGTCTCACCGCTGGGCCTTTCGGCCTGCTCGGAGGAGTAGCTCGGCTAGGCCGGTCGGGCCTCGAGGCCAGGCACAGGAGACGGGCCGACTCGGGCCAGGGAGTCTGGCCAGCTGGGCCGGGACGGAGGAGGCCCACGGGGGCGAGCGACGTGCTCGTCTCCTCCCGTGCCCGAGGGCACGAGGACAGGACATGGCGGCGGCGGTACTTGAGCTCCGGCGAGTTCCTCTACATGGGGAATCGCGACGGGAGGAGGCGGAACCACCGCGGGGAAGCAAGATCCGGCCGGCGGCGCTCCAATCCCGGTGGCGGCCGACAAACCCGGGCAGGGGCGAAGCAGATCGGGCAGCAGCAGGTCGGGGCAGCCGATGGGGAGGCGAGGCGGCGACTGAGTCCAGGGAGATCCGGCGCGGCGAGGCCCTGGCCCGGCGACGTGCTCCGGCCTGGTTCCCGCAACTCCGGAGGCCGGGCCTCGCCGGACGGCGCTGGTCGAGGCGGTGGGGCTCGGGCACAGGCGGCGGGGAGGCGCTCGGGAGGAGGAGGCATGGGCAGGGAGCTCGAACGGGGGCGACGGCGGCTCAGATGGGCTTCGTGCGGGCCGCGCGCGGGCTCGGGCGGGCCCGGCGGCTGGTGGGGAGAGAGGTTGCGGGAGAGAGAGCTAGGGTTAGGTTTTCGACGCGGATTTCGAGGTGGAGAGGGATGGCTGTCTAAAAATTAGGAGGAGGGGGTATTTATAGTGAAAAGAGGGGCTCGGTTAACCGAAATCGCGTTCCGGATCCAACCGCGGGGTCGGATTCGGACGATTCCGAACACGGGTATGGGTACGCGGCCGTGTAGAGGGGATATCCGGAGACGAGAGGGAGAACGGGCGGTGCGGCACGAATTTTAAAACACCGACAGACGTCCGACGGTAGACCGAATACGGTGCCGCTACGGTCGACCGTTCGGGTACCAAAGGGACTCCGATCGTGACGAAATTTGACAGGCGGCCTAACTATATATAAATAAAACCGCACGACAAATTCCAGCTTAATCGGAGAAAGTTTTATACACGCTTTAAAAACAGAGTTACGACAGTGCCGCGGGCGCGTGCGTGTGCGGTCAGGCTCAGAACGGACAACGGCGAGAACCGGCAACTAACAACGGATGCAAGTTTTGAAAACTGGCGGCAACGGAGATGCCGATGCAATGTAGATGATGCGAATGATGCGATGATGATGCGACAAAAGAAAATAGACACACGACGAAAACGGAAAGAAGGAGGAATCTTCTGGAACGTCGGCATCGGGCTATCACATCTTCCCCCATCTATATTCAGCGGTTTACTCTCCCGCAACCCGCTGTACCCTCTACTTGAACATAGTGCTTTATGCTACATATTATTATCCAATGATGTGTTGCTATCCTATGATGTGTGAGTAGATTATCGTTGTCCTATCGGTGATTGATGAATTGCTATGGTTGGTTTAATTTGCTTGTGGTTATGTTGTTGTCCTTTGGTGCCCATCATATGATCGTGCACATGGATCACACCATAGGGTTAGTTGTATGTTGATAGGACTATGTATTGGCAGCCTAGAGTGACAGAAGCTTCAAACCTAGCATAGAAATTGATGCATATGGATTGAATGGGGACCAACATATCTTATTGCTAAGGTTGGGTTTTACCTTAATGAACGTTAGTAGTTGCGGACGCTTGCTAATAGTTCAAATCATAAGTGCATAGAATTCCAAGTAAGGGGTGACATGCTAGCAGAGGCCTCTCCCACATGATACTTGCTATCGATCTAGTAACGTAGTCAATTTCTTAGGGACAATTCCGCAACTCCTACCACCACTTTTCCACACTCGTTAGACACTCGTAGTTGTTTCTTTATCTAACCAGCCCCTAGTTTTATTTACGTGTTCTTTACTTTCTTGCAAGCCTTTCCTATCACTCCTACAAAGTACTTCTAGTTTCATACTTGTTCTAGGTAAAGCGAACGTAAAGTGTGCGTAGAGTTGTATCGGTGGTCGATAGAACTTGAGGGAATATTTGTCCTACCTTTAGCTCCTCGTTAGGTTCGACACTCTTACTTATCGAGAAAGGCTACAATTGATCCCCTATACTTGTGGGTTATCATTCACCAAATACTGTCACACCTGAAGAACCTAATGATATTTCTGCGTCTGATGCAGAAACACAATCTGGTGATGAACATGAACCTGGTGACAATATGGACAATGATGTTCATAATAATGCTCAACCTAGCAATGATGAGGGTGTGGAGATTGAACCTACGGTTAATCCTGATAACCCACAACCTAAGAGATACGATAAGAATGACTTCATTGCTAGGAAGCATGGTAAAGAAAGGGAGCCATGGGTTCAGAGAGCTATGCCCTTTCCTCCTAAGCCATCGAAGAAAAAGGATGATGAGTATTTTGAGCGCTTCGTTAAGATGATAAGACCCATCTTTCTGCAGATGAGGTTAACTGATATGCTCAAGATGTCTCTGTATGCCAAGTACATGAAAGATATCGTGACCAATAAACGGAAGATACCAGATCTTGAGATCTCCACCATGCTTGCCAATTACACTTTCAAAGGTGGAACTCTTAAGAAACTTGGTGATCCTAGAGTGCCCACACTACCTTGTTCCATTAAAGAAAACTACATAAGAACTGCCTTATGTGACCTTGGAGCCGGTGTTAGTGTTATGCCGCTCTCTCTTTATCGTAGACTTGAATTGGATAAGTTGACACCAACTGAAATTTCTCTGCAAATGGCCGACAAATCAACTGCTTTCCCTATCGGCATTTGCGAGGATGTGCCTGTTGTGGTTGCTAACACCACTATCTTAACAGACTTTGTTATATTGGATATTCCCGAGGACGATGCCATGGCTATCATCCTCGGAAGACCCTTTTTAAACACTGCAGGGGCTGTTATAGATTGCAACAAAGGCAATGTCACTTTCCATGTCAATGGTAATGAGCACACGGTGCACTTTTCGAAGAAATGATATCAAGTACATTGCATCAATGCTATCGAAAAGACTTCATCGATTCTTATTGGGAGCTTTGAATGCCCTATTCCTCGTGTCAAGATGAAGTATGATTTGCTTGTTGGGGAGATACATATCCCCATTGAGGTGACTTAGTGGCTATTCGAAAATTCTCTGTTCTCTCTTGTGATTCGAGAAGGTTTTGTCATGAGGACTTGATCAACCCCATTGATGGATTTCTTTCGATGACCATGAAATGGATGAATCAAATAGTCACATACCTCTGTTTTGAACTTTCATTTTCTCTTGCTTAGAAGAAAAATGATAGAATTAGTTTAGTTTTTCCTGTTTTCTGTTTTAGCGTCCCGGAGAAAAATACCTCGAAAATAAAAGTTCTCCGATGGTCCTGAAAATTTAGTATGATTTTTTCTGGAATATTTGAAAATTACTGGGCCTGAGAGCTGGCCTGGGGGCCTGACCAGTGGGCCACAAGCCCTGCCACCGCCACCCCCCTGGTGGCGGCTAGCAAGCTTGTGGGGCCCACGGGGACCCCCTCCACTCATTCCAGCTCCCAGCCTCTTCTTCCACCTCCAGAAAATAATTGTTTCGCAGCTCAAACCCGTGTTCTTGCTCATTCGGCTGTGATTTTCGATCTCCTTGCTCAAAGCACCATTCTCCAAATCGTTTTGGGGAAATTACTCCTTGGTAAGTGACTCCTCCATTGGTCCAATTAGTTTTTTGCTCTAGTGCTTTATCCTTTGCGTATTCTTGCTACCTTGGTGACCCTGCTCTTGATCTAGAAATGTTGATTTTAGCTCGTCCCAAGTAGTTTTAGCGCGTGATACGGTCTCTAGGCACTAGTAGGAGTAGTTTCTACAAGGTGTGGTTGGTCTTCATTCACTTTTCTCTTGAACTTCAAAAATTTCAGCAAAAGGAAATTATGTTCAGGAGGAAGTTTCATGGTGGTTCCTCAAGTAAGAAGGGTCCCCGTCTTTCTTTTCGAGAGCCCGAACCTTTTCAACTAAGGGACGCACCGGTACAACCATGTGAATGGCCTTCCGATGAGTTCATGATCGAAGCAGGTTTCAAGGATGAGTTTGATACACTTGTCCGCAATGCCAGGTTAGAAGAATTCCTCTCAGATAAATGTGAATAGTATGCTATGCTCACTGCCTATTTTGTGCATAGATTTAAATTTTCAGTTGGTCGTGACTCATCCATACTGTTTGATCTGTACGATAAATCCTATGCCATGGATTTGGAGGATTTCAATAGGAATTGCAACATACCCGATGGGGGTAATATTAATGATCCTTCTAAGTCTTCGGTCAGAGACTTTGTCTCGAGTATAACTGTTGGAGAAACCAGAGATATCACGCAGGCCACCATAGGAAGTATCCATTTCCCTGCCTTGCACTACTTTGCCCTCTCCATAGGTAGGTGCATTAACGGCAAGGGTGCACATTGTCACCTATGCACTTCTGACCTTAATATTCTTAAGAGCGCAGTAACAGGTGATAGGAGCTTCAATATGGGAGCTATAATAGGAAGGAGGCTTAATAATAATGCCAGTGAGGGGGATTTCTTTGGTGGAGTTTATGCTACACGCTTAGCAAATTTTCTTGGAGTATCCATCCGTCCAGAAGACCCTCCTCTCCGTACAGCCTACCTTGATCGTGCCTCTCTAACACGCTACCAGTTCCTTGAGAGAGATCATGGATCCCTCCTATACCGCTTGATATTTAACCGGCAGCGTGTTTTCCATATTACCCTTCCTGCTCCTGCTTTCTTTGACTTTCAGGTAAAACGAAGATACTACATAACCATAGGAGAGGCAGAGGAGTATGAGAGGGAGGCGACGGCTGCTCGACTACGTGAGGCAGCTATTCAGGCAGTGGCTGCAGCACTCCCTTATAACACCCATTATGATTTTGGGTTTCGCCAGGACCATCCATGGGAGTAGACCAAGCTAGGCCAAAAGCCTAAGCTTGGGGGAGTACGTGTTCTCACCGACTTTACATTCATGCTTATGCTTTCACTTTGTTAGCCGGTGTTCACATTTTGCCACTGTATTATCCATGCTAGTTTGTTTTCGTTTTCTTGTTTTCTTGTTTTGTGTCCTTTTGAGAAAACCCCAAAAGATTTTTCTTTCTTCTTTTGCTTGTTGGGAGTTTTCCCGTGTAAATAGTTTTCTTTTTCTTTGGGTCAAGGTAGAAGTTATTGGTTACAATGTTTAGTGGTTCTTGCTTGCATACCTGTTTAGCTTTCAAAGAGCCATATTACTTTGTCTTCTCCTTTGTATTTGCCTGCAGATTCAGCTTAGTCCAATGCTCTTATTATTGTTCACATCGTTCGATCATGCAAATGAAAGGCAATAATGATGATATATGATGAAGTGACTGAGACTGAAAAGCTGGTATGAACTCTATCTATTTTGTTTTTGTAAATATGACTAGCTTGTCAAACCAGATTCAGCTTTGTTGAGAGAGAACCATGTTTGCAATGACAACTGAGAGATCATAGTTTCTGATGCCATGCTTATTTAGCTAGGAGCTTATAATGGTTTGTCTTGAATGCCAACATAGATTTTGAGATGACTATGATGTAGTATGATAGGATGGTATTCTCCTTTGAATGATTCAAGTGGCTTGACTTGGTGCATGTTCATGCATGTAGTTGAAACAAAATCAACATAGCCTCTATGATGTTCGTGTTTATGGTGATTTATATCCTGTTCATGCTTGCATTCAATGTTAGTCAAACTCATTGCATCTTGATGACTGTTGTCGCTCTCTAGTTGGTCGCTTCCCGGTCTTTTGCTAGCCTCCACTTGTACTAAGCGGAATACTGCTTGTGCATCCACTTCCATAAACCCAAAAGTTTTTTCCATGAGAGTCCACCATACCTACCTATTTGCGGTATCTACCTGCCGTTCCAAGTAAATTTGCATGTGCCACTCTCTAAACCTTCAAGAAATAAATCTGTTTTGCATGCCCGAACCGCTCATGTGGTGACAGGGGCTATTGGTATCTTCCATGCTAGGAGTGTTATCCTCGACATGTGTTTATTCACTGTCATTCACGAGAAAGGGGACGGTAATTGGAATGCCCAGTTCCACGCTTAAATCAAAAACATAACTATAAAACAAGACCCCCCCGGATTGATGTTAGTATGGACGGTACCCGAGGATTCGGCTAGCCGTGGAGTGTGATTGATTGGTGGTGGGGGAGTTAAAACTTTACTTTTCTATTTGGGAACCGCCTATAGCATGAGTAGTGTGGAAGATATTGAGAACTCTTGGTCATTGCGTTGACAATGAAAGCATGCCACCCAAAATTATTATCTCTATTTTCAAAGCTTGAGCTCTCGCACCTCTGCAAATGAATGCTTCCCTCTGTGAAGGGCCTGTCTATTTATTTTCCTGTTGAGTCATCCTCTTCTTATATAAGCACCAATTAGAGAGCACCTCTGTCATTTTTATGCTTTGCTTTTGATTGATATTGAGTATGACTATGACTGGATCTTCGTTGCTATGAATTACAATGTTTAGTCAGCCCTTGATCTTTGAAAGTGCTCTGCATTTATGTTTTGCAGTCTCAGAAAGAGCTAGCGAGATACCACCTATTCATATTTCTTCATGCCTGTTTTGATTGAAGTGTTGGTATTTGAAACTCATTATTATTTCTCGTTAGCTGATTATGCCATTGATATTAGTTTACCGTGAGACCTTTGTGTCACTTGCTTATGTGGTTAACTTGTGATCTTGCTGAAATTCTGGCTATGAGTTAGACATAGTTGCAACAACAAGATCAAACAGAGTTTGTCAAAGTTTTTCTTTCTCTCTCAGTTTGTCAACTGAGTTGCTTGAGGACAAGCAAGGTTTTAAGCTTGGGGGAGTTGATACGTCTCCATCGTGTCTACTTTTCCAAACTCTTTTGCCCTTGTTTTGGACTCTAATTTGCATGATTTGAATGGAACTAACCTGGACTGACGTTGTTTTCAGCAGAATTGCCTTGGTGTTGTTTTTGTGCAAAAATCAAAGTTCTCCAAACGTCCTGAAAATTTACGGAGATTATTTTTGGAAAATATGAAAAATACCTGCGCAAAGATCCACCTGAGGGGGGCAGTGGGCCACAAGCCCTCAAGCCGCCACCCCCGGGTGGCGGCGGGCAAGCTTGTGGGGCCCACGTGGCTCTGCCGCCCCCAACCTGAGCTCTATAAGTTCACTTTCGTCCCAGAAAAAATAAAAAGAGAAGAATTCGTCGCGTTTGCGATACGGAGGCGCCGCCACAACCTGTTCTTGATCTGGAGGGCAGATCTGGAGTCCGTTTTGGGCTCCGGAGAGGGGAAATCGTCACCATCGTCATCATCAACCTTCTTCCCTCTCCAATTCCATGAAGCTCTTCGTCGTTCGTGAGTAATCTATTCGTAGGCTCGCTGGGCGGTGATGAGTAGGATGAGATCTATCATGTAATCGAGTTAGTTTTGACGGGGATTGATCTCTAGTATCCACTATGTTTTGAGATTGATGTTGCTACTACTTTGCCATGCTTAATGCTTGTCACTAGAGCCCGAGTGCCATGATTTCAGATCTGAAATTATTATGTTGCCACCAATATATGTGTGTTTTAGATCCGATCTTGCAAGTTGTAGTTACCTACTATGTGTTACGATCCGGCAACCCCGGAGTGACAATAACCGGAACCACTCCCGGTGATGACCATAGTTTGAGGAGTTCATGTGGTCACCAATTGCTAATGCGTTGGTCCGGTTCTTTATTAAAAGGAGAACTTTAATATCCCGTAGTTTCCTTTTGGACCCCGCTGCCACGGGAGGGATGGACAATAGATATCATGCAAGTTCTTTTCCCTAAGCACGTATGACGACACACGGAATGCATGCCTACATCACATTGACGAACGGGAGCTAGCCACATATCTCTCCGTGTTATAGTTGTTGCATGATGAATATCATCCAAACAAATGACCGACCCATTTCCTACGAGTTTGTCCCACTGCTGCTATTACTTGTCTTGCTCTGCTGATGTTACTTGTCTTGCTCTGCTGCTACTATTGCTACTACTGTCGCTTGCTACTGTTGCTACTTGCTACTGCTGTCACTACTGTTGTTCCTTCCCACTGCTATTGCTCGTTACACTGCTGCTACCTGCTACAATTTTGATTCGCTGGTCGTTGACGGGAACTGACAATTTCCGTCAACGCGGCAACTTGGCGCCATTGATACAATCGTTAGAAATAGTCTGCCGTCAACAGATCGTTTCTGACACCGTTGTTATCATACTACTTTGCTACTAATACTTTGCTTGCAGACACTAATCTTTCAGGTGTGGTTGAATCTGATAAATTCAGCTGCTAATACTCGAGAGTATCCTCTCACCTCCTGTCTGGCAAACCAACAAATTTGGGTTGAATACTCTACCCTCGAAAACTGCTACGATCCCACGCACTGGTGGGCCGTTAACAACATTCATCTAGTTTTGATTGCCGGAGAGTGCTAGCAGCATTCTTCTGGTGCCGTTGCAAGGGAAGGTGTGCTGTTACGGAGTCATCCTCGTAGTTGAGGGCAATACTTTAGTTCTTTGATCTTTCGGATTCCTCATAGTGACCAGCAGACGTAAATCCCAAGTGACTCAGAGAATGTTGCTAAGCTTCCCTGGCAACGGCGCCACAAAAAGGTCTTGATAACCCACAAGTATAGGGGATCACAACAGTTTTTGAGGGTAGAGTATTCAACCCAAATTTGTTGATTCGACACAAGGGGAAGCCAAAGAATATTCTCAAGTATTAGCAGTTGAGTTGTCAATTCAACCACACCTGAAAGACTTAGTATCTACAGAAAAGTATCAGTAGAAGAGTAGCGATAGCAATAGCGACAGAGTAACAGTAGCAGCAGTAACACCAAAGTAATGTAGCAAGGACCAGTAGGAAAAACTCGTAGGCATTGGATCGGTGATGGATGATTATGCCGGATGGTATTCATCATGTAACAGTTATAACACGGAGAGATATGTAACTAGCTCGAGTTCGTCAATGTAATGTAGGCATGTATTCCGTATGTAGTCATACGTGCTTAGGGAAAAGAACTTGCATGACATCTATTGTCCATCCCTCCCGTGGCAGTGGGGTCCTAATGGAAACTACGGGATATTAAGGTTCTCCTTTTAATAAAGAACCGGACCAACGCATTAACACTTAGTGAATACATGAACTCCTCATACTATGGTCATCTCCGGGAGTGGTTCCGACTATTGTCACTCCGGGGTTGCCGGGTCATAACACATAGTAGGTGACTACAACTTGCAAGATAGGATCAATAACACACATATATTGGCGACAACATAATAGGTTCAGATCAGAAATCATGGCACTCGGGCCCTAGTGACAAGCATTAAGCATGGCAAAGTAGTAGCAACATCAATCTCAGAACATAGTGGATACTAGGGGTCAATCCCTGTCAAAACTAACTCGATTACATGATAGATCAGATCCAACCCATCACCGTCCAGCAAGCCTACGATGAGATTACTCACGAACGGTGAAGAGCATCATGGAATTGGCGATGAAGGAAGGTTGGTGATGACGATGGCGACGATCTCCCCTCTCCGGAGCCTAGAACGGACTCCAGATCTGCCCTCCAGATGAAGAACAGGAGGTGGCGGCGCCTCCGTATTGTAAAACGCAATGAACTCTTCTCCCTGATTTTTTTCCGGACGAAAGGGACTAAATAGAGCTGAGATTGACAGCAGTGGAGCAACGTGGGCCCCACAAGCCTGCCATGCGCGACCAGGGGCGCGCCTGGTGGGCTTGTGGGCTCCACGCTCCACTTCCTCCGTTGATTCTTGTGCCAGTATTTTTTATATATTCCACAAAAAATCCCCGTAAATTTCCAGGTCATTCCGAGAACTTTTATTTCCGCGCAAAAACAACACCATGGCAATTCTGCTGAAAACAACGTTAGTGCAGGTTAGTTCCATTCAAATCATGCAAATTAGAGTCCAAAACAAGGGCAAAAGAGTTTGGAAAAGTAGATACAACGAAGACGTATCAGTGAGACATATGCCCTCGTTGCTAGACTTGAAGCCATTCACATTCTTCTCGCTTATGCCAATCACCATGATATTACTATTTACCAAATGGATATCAAAAGTGCTTTTCTAAATGGTGAAATTGAGGAGGAGGTTTATGTCAACCAACCTTGTGAACCCCAAGAAACCTAATAATGTTTACAAACTTCGTAAAGCTTTATATGGTCTTAAACAAGCACCTAGAGCTTGGTAAAAATGCCTAACGAAGATTCTCATCGAAAGGGGGTTTGAGATTGGTAAAATTGATGCAATCTTATTCACTAAAAGATTTAATGCTGAACTATTCGTGTGCCAAATATATGTGGATAATATTATCTTTGATTCTACTAACCCACATTCTAGTGAGAAATTTGGAAGGTTGATGTCAGAGAAGTATGAGATGTCAATGATGTGTGAGCTGAAATTCTTCCTTGGATTACAAATCAAACAATCGAGAGAAGGTACATTTATCTCTCAAACCAAGTGTGACAATGAAAGTGCTATTAAAATTTTCTATAATCCCGTGCAACATTCTCGAACAAAACTTATTCAGGTGCGGCATCATTTCATTCGTGATCATGTTGGTAAAGGAGATATAGATCTCAAGCATGTTCATACCGACAAACAATTAGCTGATATATTTACCAAACCACTTGATGAGAAAGTATTTTGTCATTTTAGGAGTGAGTTGAACATCACTGATGCTTCAAACTTGAGCTAGACTCACTCGGGTGCATGCAAGGGCATGAGCTTGATTGTCTATTCCTTGATGCCATTGATATGACACTATCTTATATCTCGGAAAACTATGCTCCCTCGTATTCCATCTAACCCTTTTGTAGGTACTTGGAAGAAATACACTCCACAAGATTGCCATCAACTCACATCAAAAGCAATCTTGACATGGCCAAGTATCAATAATCCCTTCTTCGAAGATGAAGGTAGAAGACAACAAAATCATATCCTTGACAATTATATGATGATGAAATTCACTCATGTCATCTGGATATATTATGTTCTTCCTTGCATGACTAACCATTGTAGGTAAAATGTGAACCAAAACGACAAGGATAGCTTCCAACTCAAGATGATATTGATAAACCATGAGCATCCACGACAAGTTCACCTACATGCCACGTCATCAACATCATTCAAAGGTATGTACTCATATCCTTGACAAATCTTTGCACCAAGTCATGAGGTAAAGCAACTCAAGTGATATGAAGACATTAAAAAGCTTAATCGAAAAATGATAACCCCATTTTGTGCTTAACGATGAGTATGACCTATGATCAAGCATTCATGCTTGACTCCTCAAGTCAATATATTCTAATATAGGTGACCTAGTCACCGCCCTACATCTAGATGGAGATTCTTGTATGGTTTGCATTTTCCTTGCATGCTTTCTTGGAACCATACAACTTTCATCTATATGTATGTATATATTACAAAAAAAACAAAAAAAAAGTGCCGTTTTCTCTTATTTTCCTATTAATTTTTGGATATTTCCTGTTTCAAAGTCTATGGATATTTTCGGTCTATTATAAGTTAAGGAGTTGATTTTCATTGCAACTCGGTCTCACCGATCTAGGAAACTCGGTCTAACTGACTCCTCCAAGAGGCCAACTACCATTCTCGGTTCTATAAAACCATATTGTATCGGTGACTCTGAAACTTATCACTGCCTATGATTTTCAGATATTTCTAACCTATTGCCTTAGGGGAGAAAAATGTTCACTGATCCCAAGTTTTATTACCTCCTAAGCTCTTACTGAAAATTACCATTTTTGTCAAAGGAGGATATAATCTTATTTCCCGGAAACTTTCGAGGGGGAGAAAACTTCTCTAGGGAAGAAATCCTCAGTGATCCCACAATATAAGAGGGAGAAACATCCACGATCCCTAACATAGGGGGAGATAGTTCAAGGAACTCTTATCTATTCCTAAGGGGGAGAAAAGTCAAATTCAAGGAACCCTTATCAAGAGAGAAGAATCAAGGATCCCTTTCTCTCAATGTGCCCTTCCCTCTGACCTTTTTGGAAATTAATGCCAAAGGGGGAGAAATATTAAAGTTTTCAATAAGCTTACGTAAGGGGGAGAAATATCAAGAGGGGAGATGTATGTTCCTAAAGGAAGGTCTACCTAAGGGGAGATATATCAAACCTTACATACTCAGGGGGAGAGATACCATTAAGGGAGAGAAAGATAGCTATAAAACAATATCTACATACTACCACTATCTTCGGATTGAGCTTGTATCACGCTACTTACTCCCAATATCTACATGCTATGATTCATGGGGAGAGATAATCTTACATATTCACTCTTAGGGGAGAAAGTTCTAAATATTTTTGGAGACATATCTATCATCACATCCTATTTCAATATGTCTTCAATATCTTGGTACTTTTTAAGCTCTTTGCATATTTACAATAGAGTACTCTTGTGTTATCTAACATTTGTTTTCCCAAGTGTACTTCTATTGCTAAGACGCTCAAGAAACTCAAGGTACTTCTACTGAAGCAGCTTCGAAGCTTTCTCGGGCTTGCAAGCCATTACAGAAGGTTCGTTCAGAACTTCTCCAAGATTGCTAAGCCTCTGTCCAACCTTCTTCAGAAGAGTGTGAAGTTTGTGTGGTATCCAGAATGTTAGTTATCCTTCGACACAATAAAAGAGAAGCTCACTTCAACTCCAGTCTTGAATCCTCCTGATGACTCCAAGCCTTATCAAGTGTTCTGTGAAACCTCTCTTCAAGGTCTTGATGCAGTTCTGATGCAAGAGAAGAAAGTGGTAGCTTATACCTCGAGGCAGTTGAAGCCAAGTGAGAAGAATTATCCCACTCATGATCTTGAGTTGGCGGCAGTGGTCCATGCTTTGATGACTTGGATACATTTCTTGTTGGGCAGACAGGTTGAGGTCTATACCGATCACAAGAGTCTCAAATACATCTTCACCCAACCTAGCCTCAATCTTCGGCAAACTCGTTGGGTGGAAATGATTCAAGATTATAATCAGAGCATTGACTTCATTCCAGGCAAAGCAAATGTCATTGCAGATGCTTTGAGCAAAAAGGCTTACTGCAACACTCTCATTCTGAAGCCTCTCCAGCCTGATCTTTGTGAATCTTTCACGAAGCTCAACCTTCAGATAGTACCTCAGGGATATCTAGCTAATCTCCAAATTTCTCCTACCTTGGAAGACCAAGTCCGACAAACTCAACTTCTTGATGCGATGGTGAAGAAATTTAATATTGGCTTGGCAAAGAGCATTCCGAAATATAAGTGCTTCTGTGTTGATGGCAGAATTACCTTGTTCTTCGAGGACCACCTTGTTGTTTTGAAAGGGGAGCTTAGTAAAGTTATCATGGATGAAGCCCATAATTCCCTTCTCTAAATACATCCAGGAAGCTCCAAAATGTATCAGGATCTTAAGTAGACCTTCTGGTGGACTCGCATGAAACGTGAAATTGCTCAGTTCGTGAATGAGTGTGATGTGTGTCGCGGAGTGAAGGCGGAGCATCAACGTCCAGCAGGTCTCCTGCATCCCTTGCCTATACCCGAGTGGAAATTCGATCATGTGGAAATGGATTTTGTTAGTGGGTTTCCGAAGTCCAAGAAAGGCAACGATGCCATCTTCGTCGTCATCGACAAGTTGACCAAAGTAGCTCATTTCCTACCAGTCAAAGAGTCTATCTCGGCAGCTCAACTTGCAGAGTTGTATACATCAAGGATAGTCTCGTTGCATGGTGTTCCTATGCTCATTTTTTTATATCGTGGAAGCATCTTTACTTCCAAGTTCTGGGATTCCTTTCAGACTGCGATGGGTACTAAGATCCGTTTCAGTAGAGCTTTCCATCCTCGGACAAGTGGTCAAGTTGAGAGAGTAATCAGATCCTTGAAGATATGCTCAAAGCTTGTGTGATTTCTTTTGGCATGAAGTGGGAAGATTGCCTACCGTTTGCCGAGTTCTCATACAACAACAGCTTTCAAGCAAGCTCAGGCAAGGCCCCATTCGAGATTCTATATGGCAGGGAGTGACGTACCCCACTCAATTGGTCAGAGACTAGTGAGCGTCAGATTCTTGGGAATGTCATGATTGTTGAAGCAGAAGAAATGTGCCGTGTCATTCGGGATAATCTCAAGACAGCTCGGTCCCGTGAGAAGAGCTACTACAATAGCAAACATCATGACATGACTTTTCAGCTCGATGATTTTGTGTATCTGAAAGTGTCTCCCATGAAGGACACTCAATGCTTCGGCATCAAAGGAAAGATCGCTCCTCGCTTTGTTGGTCCTTTCAAAATTGTTGGCAAGAGAGGCAATCTTGCATATCAGTTAGAGCTTCCAGCCAACTTCTCCAATGTGCATGATGTGTTTCACGTCTCTCAGCTCCGGAGATGCTTCAAGACTCCCGAGCGCATAGTTGATCTCCAGGATATCGATCTCTAGCCCGACCTATCCTACCATGAGCATCTGATAGCAATACTTAGAGACTGCACGCAAGACCCGCAATAAGTCAATCAAGTTCCTCAAAGTGCAATGTCACATCATTCAGACAAAGAAGCCACTTGGGAGCGCGAGGACCACCTCCGTTCCGAGTTTCCGGAGTTCTTCCAGTCCTAGATCTCGGGTCGAGATCCTCTTGTGGTGTGGGAGAGTTGTGACAGCCCCAATGCAATTCTTCCCCCTTGTAATCTTTCCTTGTATGGCAACCTTGGCAGGTTAATGAGATGTGGTGTGAGACCAACATTGTGTCATCATTTCATGTGCACCATGCCTTCATGCATTGCATTTTTTCCTTTTGTTGTTGTGTGTTGATGTGGGTGAACTTATTGTGATGTGCAAGTGTTATGTGGTTGTGCCTTTGTGTGTTGAGGCGTGGGAGCAACAAGTGCATGTCAAAAAAAACACAAGTTGCACCATGGGGTAAAACCCCTTCTCACCTCTCTATTTTTATTTTGTGACAGATTTTAAGTTTCTGTTTTGCCCCATTAAAAATGTTCATCTTTCCCTAAAAATCATTTTCATATTTGGAGGAGGCCCCTCTGGTTTTATTTTATTTTTCTCTTTTGATTTTATTTAAAACAGAGCCTCATTTTTTAAATAAAAGGTATTTAATTTTTATTCTTCAAAATGCCCAATTTGTTTCATAATTTGGAGCATGATATTGCAAGCCCAAGTATACTTTTTTACTTTTGTTTTCTCCTTTTCTTTAGTCTCTGGGTTTATTTTAAACCTAAGTGTTTCTCTTTTTTTTGCAAAGAGGTTTTTCTTTAAACCTGAGAGAGAGAGAGAGAAGAGGCCCAAAAGGTTAGTTTCGGTCCAAGCCCACCTCCACAACCCCTTCTTCCTCCTCGCATGCATCATCTCTGTACGAACACAGCTCCACCACCAGATCCCTTCTCTCCTCCATCAGACGGCCACTAGGGATCCTCTCTGGCCTATTTGGCCGTGCCCCGCATCTAGGGTTCCTCCATCCATCCATTTCCCCCCTCACCTTCCTCCTAGCACCGTCAAGGTGAGCCACCTGACGCCGCCGTTGCCAAGAACAAAACCTAGTGAGCTCGTCAGGAGCAGCAGATCAAAGGTCATCTTCTTCCCCGACTGGTCGAGGGGCACGCGAACACCAAGGGGGTTCCGTTCCCGCGAAGATCGAACCCCGAGGGCGACCACCTCGACATCCATGATGACCGACAATATTCTTCCCTCTGGTGACCTCCTCTGTAGCAGATCGTCGTTGTCGCACGTCTCCATCGCGCGACTGATACGTCTCCAACGTATCTATAATTTTTGATGGTTTCATGCTATTATCTTGTCAAACTTTGGATGTTTTGCATGCCTTTTATATATACTAGTTGAATGCCCGTGTGTTGCCACGGGTCAATAAAATTAATTGTCACTTAATTATCGTTGGCCGCCGAATCCAATCCGACTGTGCTGGTTTTCTCGCAACCATCGCCAAACAAGCGCTCCACTCCTTGCCCCCTATTTTTATCAGCGAGTGGGAGGGTCTAGAATCGCCCTCTTGTTGCCCTAGGAATCCCTTCACTAAAAGTGCTCATGTCATGAAATATTTCTTTTACCTTCTTCTCACTAATAAATAAAATACACTCAGACTTAAATAGTAGCTGAACATATTATCATAATGATTCAATAAAGAAGTATCCCGTGATCTTGATAAGATCTCGGACTTGATGGGTCTTGCCATATTGGCCACCGTAAAAATGAAAGCACATTTTCACTAAATAATATTTAAGCATGGAGATAGTTAAATACCTACATGTTTCAAGGAAGCGTCAAAAAAATAATAACAACTGAACATCTTCCCTTCACCCCTCTCTTCATTTATTCATGTGTTCCTTCTTCGTCTATCTTTGCTCTGACTTCGGCCATGCCCATGCTCTTTTTTATGTTACTTCTCAGATCCGGTTGTATCAAATAATCGATAAAACACGACATTAAGCACATCATTAAAACAAAGCAAAGTGAAGGTATGACGCCCTTTGCAACAAGCAACATACATCTGCAATCGTCAATGGGGGTCTAACTGAATCACCTTGTTATTCTAGAAGATAGTGCCAACCTTTGGAACCTTACCTATGCTCAACCTATGTCTCCATCGTTCATGACCTGGCATTCCTACAGAGCTACAATGTCTTAGAATATCATTCTGTGCTTCAAATAGTTCTCTCAAATTATGGATGCAAACAAATGTTTTCCTTTAAAAATGTCTATCAAGAAGGCTAGCTCACAGAGCAACAATTGAATAGAATGCATAATGTTCAATAAAATCAATGGAGGGAACACTTTTGCAATAAAAAGCAAATACTACATGTTCCTCTACATCTCAAATAATCTATGATGTGGAGGTACACAAAAGGATGGTCTGCACTAAAGAAAATTACAATTGATTTCATGTGTGTTCTAGAATAAAAAAAATGTACATTACAATGTTTTGATAATGTGGCATCCTAGAAATCGTCATGTTTTTAGTACAATATTTGTCAGCACCATGTTTCATTGTTTCCCTCATGAAGAAACCATGTACCAAGCAATATCATAGTCGATCTCTACAACTTCAAGAGACCCAATGATTGTATTTGCTACCTTGACAACAATGACTTGTGGTCAAAAATTCACCTTCATAAGTACTACCCAAGTGAAGATTTCATAATTAATATATACAACATATATACAAGTGCTATAATAAAGTTTTATGAATTCGTAATGAATAGAAATTACTTGCATAATTTAAATAAAGGATCCTCCATTTTGCTGAAAAGTAAAAGCTTAATAACTCTATGCAAACAGGGCATGGAGTAACTAAAAGTAGTTGTGATTCAAAAGTATGGCACATTTGGTTTCACTCAGAATGCTGTATAACGGGTTCCGCCATGAATTTGGATATTTTTTAGTTAATATAGCTTTTTGCCCTGTAACATAAACAAATAACAGTGCCTAATATATTGCAAAACAACCAATCACAAAAATCTTTACTGGAAGTAGAGAGGACACATCTCAGATATCTCCAACCTGTCATTGTCGGAGGCCCGAGTAGTGTTGTTGAACAAGGTCCTCATATTGGCCGACTCCTCCTCTTCCGCGCTTGTCCTCCCCACCATGACCACCCATGCTCACATCGCCAGATCGGTCGATGTCCCAAGGCCGCCGTCGCCACCCTGATCGACTGATGCGCGGACCAGCATGTCGCCGATGCCATTGTCGTGCACTCCTGCGAGGCCTAGATGAGATGCGCGACGCAGGAGAGGGGGAGTGCGGGGTACCAGCCAGGTGGTTCGGGTTTGGCAAAGAGCTCTGCATATGGAGTTTGTGGACTTGTGGGAGAAGTGGAGGACGTAGGGGATTTTTCTTTGGGTTTTCACTACTTTGGAACGTGAGGTTTTTCTACATTGTTTTTTCTTTCTGCGTGGGAATCGATAGGACGGAGTGAGAGGACGTATCGACAGGAGGAGAAGGGGGATCGAACCATCACGACGAAGACGACGACGTTCGATTGCTGACAATATATGCTAGTACTGTAGTACAAAACACAGAGGTCAGCCCAGTATAATGCCAAAAAATTGTACTCTACTGAAAAGAGACCCCCAAAGTCAGGAAAAACAAGAGAGGAGAAACATCAAAGTCAGGAAAAACAAGAGAGGAGAAACATCAAAATCAGCCCTGCAAAAAAAGACTATCATGTCATGAACTTGGAAACAGAAAAAAATCATTCTAAACAAAATAACAAGCAAAATTATGCGGAAACCCATCAAAATTGCCGAAATAACATAGAAAACTGAAGCAACTTATCAGAGGAACATACAGGAGAAGCTAGCGGAGCTCGTTGTGGTCGAATCCGAGCAGCCCCTGGACTCAGAGCTCATCTTGGACAGAATTTCAGCCATAAATCAATCAGGACGAGTCTAGCTAGAGTGGGGGTTGTACCATCGCCGGTTTGTCTTAGGCGCCACGAAGGGCGCGACAGCACCATCCCAAGAAGAGGTGGTGGTGCCTAGTGAGCACGATGTTGGGGGCGGTAGGACAGATGAGATCTACACCACAGCAGCGGCATATGGGGAAAGGAGATGGGCGGCTTCTGCCTGGATCGGCGGCTGCAGCTGTCAGAAGAAGTACGGGGGTGGGATAGAGGGCGTGCGTGCGTTGGTTTCAGACGGTTCGATCATGGGCCATAAATGTGCGACGTGAATAACGCGAACGAGGGATGGGGTGCAGCTAAAAAAAATTCACAAAGAAGGAGCCAGAGGTTATACGACGGGAGGAGGAGTGCGGAGGGATCGTTAGAGATGATCGAACCATCACGACGGCAGATCCCTCTTTAATAGTAGAGATTCACAAAAAAGCAGGTGTTAACTCAAGTCAAAGAATCACCTAATAGACTGAGCTACAACTACAGGGACAAGTATTTGTATTTGCATAGTGCATGCCAAAAGCTAACGAACTTAACGGACCAACAAATGCGAGTAGGAGAGACTTACTTGAGTGCCTCTGTAAGAGACTCGAGAAGCTGGTACCGCTCTTTGTAAGCCAAACCAATCAACAATATGACACTTGTTGGCAGAGAAAAAAAAATCGACAAACAGGGAACCTACAAGTCAAAAAAAAGAGCAAACACTTGGTGTGCATCCTATGCCACAGCCAGAGTTAATTCATTTATAGTCATATATTCAAAGAGAAGGGTACATATACATTTTGTCCCTTGTATGATTTTTAACCGATGTATATGTTGAACAATAGCTTTGAATACATAATTCAATTCCAAAAAATATGATCAGCATACAGATGTTAAGGTAGAAATAATACTGCCACTAAGAAACACTCATGGTGCCAAGATAGAAATATTATTATAAAGTACGCTAATTCAATGATCATCGATGGCAAGGGGAAGAGTGTGTTGTATCACTGTTGTTATATATTTGAAATCTCACTGCACATCACAGATATAATTTCTAGCAATACCAAGCTTTGATCTCAAACAAAACATATCCATGTTACCCTCAGGATAACTGAACAACAATACCTGACAGTGGTCACCCAATTGAATCCATCCATCTTGGCACCAAAATTGGAAGTTCTGGGTAGCTCCATCACAGATTTTAACACCTAAAGGGTTGAAGGAAAAAACATTCAGTACTTGCTATAAGTAAAGGAAAACCATAAAATTTATATCTATGGACTTGCAAAGACAATCAAGAGCAACGGGAGAACAAAATCCTTGTATGCACCAACCGACTCATTCATTTCAGTGACAGGTTTATGGTGTCAGTGATTCCCACACAAATGCTTGCATTCCGAACATACTTCATCCCATTATTATCTTGTACAAAGTTTGCATGCTACTCTTTGGTTGTGTGTCTAAATACAAATTAATTAGGTCATATCACTCAATAATCAAACAAATTAGTGAAATGTCTTTAATGGGAGAGAAGGGCCACTAATCAAGGCATAGGAAACGCTTGGACAACAGCGTCCTTGACAAGAAATCAACACAACAAAGCTTATGCAGGATCACCGCATCTGCGTGCCCGCTAATTGCAGTGTGCCCTTCGCTACAGCCCAGAGTGACCTCACGGCACGAAGGGCTATCTCCCTATCTATATTGCCACAACTTTCAGATATCAAAATCCTTGAATAACATGAAGACATGACCTCCAAAAGAATCATTGAAAAACTATTACTATGATCCTTATTTTTTGCATGTATTTCTTTCTACATGAACCACATTCTGAATTTAACAGGAGAATAACTACAGTAAAATCGTATATAAATCATCAAATGGTTTTGTTTTTCTGATGAGGTCATTACGTGGACAGGAAAGCCTTGGTTTGAGACTCATGATAATTATTATCACTTATTGTATCTCTATAAAGTTAATATAAACATATATAAAGTAAAATTGTTTTGCAAGAAAAATAATACAATACAATTTATACATGTCCAACCCATGTACTCTCGTATGTAAAAATGATCAAAATCGCACAGTGAAACCCGTGCAAACTTAGGGGCATTATATATCATGGAGGAGGGAGTGCCTGAAGCAAAAGTCTGCTTCGTGTCTTCCCAACTTTAACACTTAAAGGTGCATGGCATCCCCTTGAAACTTGAATAATGACTTTTGAACAACAGAACCATATCCAAATCTTTCATATGCTTCGTTACAATTTTACACAGTACAACAATGACACACCTCGATCAAGATAATTGGTTTCTCCTTTACAATAATAAATATAAGTAGAAGGCCAGGAGTGTAATATTACAATGTTGTTAATACTTACGCCAATGTGAAGCTGTCCACCTAATGGCTACACAACTCTTTGACCATGTTCACTAAATTGCCTGTGCGTTGCAACGACGATAAACTAAAAATGTTGCCATGGCAGAAAAACAGGCGAAAAAAGAATAAGTGCACGTGTTTGTGTTTTTACCTCCTCACCCTCACCGTCACCACATCCTTTCCCTACATCAGTCACAGCGACATGACATTGCACCATTGCCTACGATGTTGCCAAGGATCTGCCTCATTTTCACTCTCCATCATCATTGCGATGAACGCCCCCACTCTTCACTGGGACTATGCCAATTACCTCCAAAATACCTTCACCGCCTATGTGAAATGTCAAACTGGACAATATTCATTAGTACACATTATTAATTCACTAAGAAAAATTACACTTTATAAACCTAGTGTGCAATGCTTCTTGCAAAATTAGTCTAACTGGATTGTATGTGAGTACTCCCAAATTTTATTACTCACCTGCATGAAGCCTTTGCTTTCACTACTACCAGCTAGTATATTTGACTAACTAATTGGTCAATACATGTTGTTGGCAAGATAAATGACATGCAGTTTGCTAGTAAATTTTAGTAAGTACCGCCTCTATTCAGTCCCATGACCTCTGCTCCTATACATGAGCTCAAATACCATACCAGCAGATCAAACATTTTCTTATTATAAGTTGACTTATTAATGCCTTCTTTTACAATGAATGTGCATATTAGAGATGTTTTCTACTTGTGTGCTAATAATGTTAACCTGGTTACATCAATCAACATAAGAGAGGAGGCAACATTTGCGATAGCTTGGAGAGATAAAATGTCAAATGGGAAAACACTCATATTGATTTATTCATGAGTACACATTATTATTTCACTGTTCTGAATCGCAATCACCTAAAGAAAGCATCATGCTTCAAACTATATACATGCCCGTGTGTGGTCTCACCAATCTAGTACTACATAGATGATCATTTTTTAAGGTATGGGTCCATTTTTTTAAGCTAAGCACATTCAGATTCCAACCACCCAAGGTATGAATCCATTTTTCTAGTTATTGCGTAATTCGATCTGTTAACCACCAAATAATAACAAATCAAAAACTGTGGGATTGAGGAAGAAGATTAAACTTGAGGTCATGTTGAGTGGTCCTACTTGTATCGTGGCTTTGGGCTGGATCACCACTCTCATGGCGCCGTCCCACATCACAGCTTCGCCCTCGCAAGGAACCGACTTGAATCAACTTAGTCGTTGCAGCTGAATTCCTATTTATCGGCCTAGACTTGGATCTTCTCCTCTCTGCTCTCTGTTGAATAATTGTCCCTGTTTTATTTTCTAGATTGACCTACACATTTTAGTTTTCTAGTGATAAACATATATGCTAGAGCCCTACAAATTAATATCTATGATTCGATATTAATGTCATAGCTTCAAAAATAAAACAACAACAACTCCATAAGCACATCCTCTGTCCAGAATATAATTATATTCATAGTAAAAAAATCTAGGGACGAAGGTACTACTTGAAGAACTGTCATCACAAGTTCAGTAAACATACCACATGGTATGTATGCACACCAGACAATTCCAACACATACATCGGCATCGCGTAACCGGCCTTGAGTGCCTCTGTTGTCCTCTCCAACAGCGGGAACTACACCATCGAGGGCTCCTGCAAGATCACCCTGTATACTTGGCAAAATCAGTCGGGAAGCAACATGAGAGGTACAGTGGGTAGCAAGCAGGATTCAATGTTCATGACATGACATAGAAACTGAGAAGAGTGGCTTCAATAAAGTTGCTAGTAAAAGCTACCTTCAGACTCAAGGATCTGAGCACGTTTCTTGCGCTCTGTTGCGGCCTGCATCTCCATGGCCTTCTTGACTCCATCTGGAGGAGTGATGTCCCCTACAAAGATAGATAGACAGATTGATGGATATTAGTAATGTGGTGCTGTGAGGTGGTTGGATAAGGAGATGATATATTGTGCCATACATACAAACAGTTGAAGAAGGAAGGAAGGAAGGAAGGAAAAGAAGCATACTGATTTCGTAGCGAAGACACTTCAAACCCCAAGTTTCAGCTGCCTCATTGATTGACTTCTGTAGTTGGGGAAACAAGAGAGCACATGAATCACACACAATCCAAGCATGTATATATGATACTCGAGATATAAATCAAAGTCATGTCCTAGTAATAAGCATCCGGATTTTTGAAGTATGCAAAAGGCAGGTAGGTTAGGTATGCAAAAGTACGACAATGTTGTAGTTGAGCGTGTCCCTCTCTTCGAAGGTCTTGTCGAGGGTGATCCTATTTTGTGAAGACATTAGTCGAATGGCATACTACATATGTCCTCCCTCTACTGATCTAAAACATCTTCTATTAGGTTACACATGTCTTTGTTTACACGGGGGTCATCCTCCTTTTCAAAAAAAAGAAGCAAATGACATGGTATGATTCATGGGTAATGGGTATCCATTGCCATCCCTGGGTATTAAGTCTCATTAGATGACATGTAACATGTTTAATCACATCAAAAATAGCATATACCATAAGCTAATTAATTTCCTTTTGTTATAATGATTAAGAAAAATGATAGTAGAAACATATGATATTAAAAAAAACCATGTCCAGTGTTGTATATTTACATGGAATTTTTGTAGGAATATCCATTCTAATAAAAATTTGCTTAGAGCGTTGACTACCAGTTACATGAAAGTCGATGCATGCCGTTTTAAATAAGTCACCACCAAGTCCTAATCAGCAATGGAGTTTATTCCTTGCAACCAAAGAAGTGGTTTATGATCTGAAAAATTGAACCGGAAAACATTTAGTGAAGAGTAACCGAAAGTAGTAGCGAATGACAAGAGCATATATATGTCCGAATATATGTGCAACACCGCATGAACTGTAAATCATAGGTATATGATCATCATGGTTTCCACTTTCCAAAAAAAACCACCTCTAAAAAAACCATCGTACGATCCCACCTCCTCCCATAATACGATCCCACACAGGAAAGAAAAAAACCAAGGTTAGCATGATACTAGAAAACAAAAACACGATCTCCACCTCCCCGCAGTATCCAAATGAACCTGAACAACCTGCCGACATCCTCTCAGGCGACCACTCATCGTGGCCTTCTCAGGCGACCACTCACCCGACCACTCATCCTCTCAGGCGACCACTCAGCACGGAGAATGGAAATTACTGCCTTAGAATCCATTACTAAGTGCATCATTTTTGTACTATCTAAAAACCTGTGTATTTTTTTTACCATTAGAAGTGGCCTCCTTCCAGCCTTGTCCATCGGAAGCACCCCAAGTGCCGTCATCGGAATCTAGAAGAACACCATAAAATCAGTGAGTACTGAGTGGCAAAAACTATTGCATAAGAGCCATGATTAAATACCTGAACCGCAACCATAGCGAGCATTCCCGTGTTCCCGGACGAGAAACTTGATTCATGTCATGGATAGTTAGTACCCAAAAGTAACACATGGTAAGAAATATGTCCCGTAACTATAAGCAGTAAGCATGAGAAAGTTAAGGCATCAGGTTGCTAAAATTCATTACCAACCGAGACAAATATCTCACTGGCGTAGAAGCACATTGCGTTCACTCCACCAAACTGTTGAAGGACCATGAGCCCAACTCCAACCTGAAAGAAATCCAATACTTATAAAGTTACACATGAGCATCTCCTTTGTAGCTAGAAATGCATAACTAAAATACTTACGGTGACGGTATGAATGTAATCCTTCTGAAATAAGTCCAACATCTTTGACTGTGGCAAGTGCTGAAGCTTTTCTGTGAAATCCTGAACATATATAATTAGCTAGACATTTCAGTAATGCAGGACTAAGTTGGTGTTCTATTTTAAATATCAGGTTTATAATAGTTGATACTTTGATATCTGCTGCCTCTTCCGAGACGTTAGTTTCTTTTCCCCTTAGCTTGTGTAACGCCTCCTCGAATGAACCTGGTCGTCCGATGTTAGCCTGAAATGCATGTGTTTTCTATCAAAGAAGGGAAAAACTGTGTAGGCGCCATCTAATTAATACATGTCCTAGAGAAGCTATGGTGATACGAGACGATGACTGAATATTTATGTCAATTTTTCCGCACACATTAAAATTAGGTCTCAAACTGAATATTTATAGAAATTGTTGTTACCCCAAAATCTGCTCCCTTGCATGTGAACTTGACGGAATGTAAGAAATTATCATGTTAAGTTTGTCAATGCCACATAGTACTACTATATATTTGTTTTTTTCTCGAACACACATAAAAATGTTTGTCTTTTGTATTATAAGAAGACAACAAGATGAGATGGCAGGGATCTTACATGCAAAACAACGAAAGAAGACAAAGCCAGGAGGGGATAAAATGTCTGAATTTACTGTGTGTTTTTGGTACTAACTGAAGATTAGTAGTAGTAATACCCGAGGGCAGATGGGTGACGACCTCGGGGCGGAACCAGTGCTGCGCGAGGACGGTGGCGCAGCGGTCGGGCTCGCCGCCGGCGGTCTTAGATGCCTCGGCCATGGCGACCTGCACGAGCTCCTCCTGCAACGTGTGCGCGATGACCTCGTCGTTGTCGACCGCGTCGACCCTGACCTCGGCGAGGGCGGGAGCGTCGAGGAGGGCGCTAGCGCGGTGGGGCTGCGGCGGCGGCGGGGCGTAGTCGGTGGTGGGGGATTGAGGGTGGTGCACGCAGGCGTCGCCGTCGAGGATATGGTGGAGGCCCCAGCGGACGATGTTGGCGTCCAGAGAGCTGCGACAGCTGAGATGGCTCGACAGCGAAACTGCAGTTCGGGGGAACGGCTGGTCCGGGAGGCGGTGGAGGATGACTGGAGGAGATGGAGAAGGGGCGACGTGGTGCTGGTCGTGGGAGATGGGGCGGCCGGTTGGCTTTGGGGCAGGAAGATAGAGAAATCTGATATCTGTGATGGCGTGCTAGTACTTCCGGTTTTTTCGCTCGCGAGGATGGTGGGATGGCTTTTTTCGGTGGGAGAGAGCTCTTACCGAGGGAGAGAGGTCGAACCATCGCTGAGGTTGAACCATCACGACGGCACATCCTGCTTTAATAGTAGAAGTTTTTGGGACTAACTTATTAACTCGGTGCCAAGTGCCAGTTCCTGTTTTTTCCATGTTTTTGACCCCTTTCAGAGGAGATTTTGAAACGGAGTCCAAACGGAAGAAAATCCCCGAAAAGATTTTTTCTGGAATGGAAGAAGATCGGGAAGCTTGGGAGCCAAGGCAGGGGAGTGCTACTGCAATAAAAGACCTTCCAACGGAGCCAGAAACACGTGCTGACGGGAGACTATTCTTGTCTTGATACTCCTCAGCAACGGCACCAGGAATCCTTCTGCTACGGCTACGCCTTTAGGGACTTCCTAGGCAAATATGCAAAGGATTCCCCCGTGGCCTTGGAGCCTTGCGTTGGTGTTCCCTCGAAGCGGAAAGGGTGATGTAGCACATCGGTGGTAAGTATTTCCCTCGGTTTTGAGAACCAAGGTATCGATCCAGTGAAGGAGTATCACAAGTACCTGCAGAAACACAAAAAGCTTGCTCCCAACGCTATGACGGGGTTGTCAATCCCTTATAGATTGTTTGCCAAGTGAGAACTGAAAGCAACAAAGTAACAAAGCAAAGTGAAAGCGAAAGTGGAAACGATAGGTGTGAATAGACCCGGGGGGGCGTAGTGTTCACTAGTGGCTTCTCTCATGAAAGCAAGTAGACGGTGGGTGAACAAATTACTGTCGAGCAATTGATAGAACCGCGCAAAGTCGTGACGTCATCTATGGCAATGATCATATCTATAGGCATCACGTCCAAAACAAGTAGACCGATACTTTCTGCATCTACTACTATTACTCCACACGTCGACCGCTATCCAGCATGCATCTAGTGTATTAAGTCCAAATGAACATAGTAACGCCTTAAGCAATATGACATGATGTAGATGGACAATCTCATATCTACGACAAAGCCCATCTTGTTACCCTTGATGGCAACTACACGATGTGTGCCTTGCTGCCCCTACTGTCACTGGGAAAGGTCACCACATGGTATGAACCCAAAACCAAGCACTTCTCCCATTGCAAGAATCATAGATCTAGTTGGCCAAACAAAACCCAAGACTCGGTGAGACTTACAAGGATATCAAATTATGCATATAAGAAATCAGCAAAGACTCAAATATATATCATAGATAATCTGATCACAAATCCACAATTCATCGGATCTCGACAAACACACCGCCAAAGAGGATTACATCGGATAGATCTCTATGAAGATCATGGAGAACTTTGTATTGAAGATCCAAGAGAGAGAAGAAGCCATCTAGCTACTAACTACGGACCCATAGGTCTGAAATGAACTACTCACGAGTCATTGGAGGGGCGATGATGTTGATGTAGAAGCCCTCCAACTCCAAAGTCCCCTTCGGCACGGCACTGGGAAGGGCCTCCAGATGAGATCTCGCGGAAACGGAAGCTTGCGGCGGCGGAAAAGTGTTTTCGTGGATTCCCTGATTTGTTTCTTCTGTATTTTAGGGAATATATAGGCAAAGGAGCTAGGTCAGGGGGGCGCCAAGGAGGCCACAAGCCTGGTAGCCGCCCCCCTGGTGGCGGCTACAGGGCTTGTGGGCCCCCTGTAGCTCTCCTGCCTTGGCCCTCAAGCCCCCTGATCTTCTTCCGTTCGGGAAAAATTTATTTCGGGGATTTTATTCTGTTTGGACTCCGTTCCAAAATCAGATCTGAAAAGAGCCAAAAATACAGAAAAGACGGGAATTGGCACTTGGCACTGAATTAATAAGTTAGTCCCAAAAAAGATATAAAAGGTACATAAAACATCCAAAGATGACAAGATAACAACATGAAATCATCAAAAATTATAGATACGTTTGAGACGTATGAGGGAGCCTCAGGGGCCCCACAAGCCCCCACCCGGCGGCCAGGGGGGAGTCTGCGCCATCCAGGCTTGTGGCCCCCCTGAGCGCCCCCTGACCTAGGGGTTGCGCCTATAAATTCCCTAAAAATCCCAAAAAAATCAGGAGATCATCGAAAGTACTTTTCCGCTGCCGCAAACTTTTGTCTCCGCAAGATCCCATCTGGGGCACGTCCCGGTGCCCTGCCGGAGGGGGGATTCGGACACGGAGGGCTTCTTCATCAACACCATGACCTCTCCGATGATGCGTGAGTAGTTCACCATAGACCTACGGGTCCATAGCTAGTAACTAGATGGCTTCTTCTCTCTCTTGGATCTTCAATACAAAGTTCTCCATGATCTTCATGGAGATCTATCCGATGTAATCTTCTTTTGCGGTGTGTTTGTCGAGATCCGGTGAATTGTGGATTTATGATCAGATTATCTATGAATCTTATTTGAGTTTCTTCTGATCTCTCTTATGCATGATTTCATATCCTTTTAATTATCTTCGAGTTGTGGGTTTTGTCTCGCCAACTAGATCTATGATTCTTGCAATGGGAGAGGTGCTTGGTTTTGGGTTCATACCGTGCGGTGACCTCACCAAGTGACAGAAGGGGTAGCGAGGCACGCATCATGTTGTTGTCATCAAGGGTAAAAAGATGGGGTTTTCATCATTGGTTTGAGATTATCCCTCTACATCATGTCATCTTGCATAAGGCGTTACTCTGTTCGTCATGAACTCAATACACTAGATGCATGCTGGATAGCGGTTGATGTGTGGAGTAATAGTAGTAGATGTAGAAAGTATCGGTCTACTTGTCTCGGATGTGATGCCTATATGTATGATCAATGCCTTAGATATCGTCATGACTTTGCGCGGTTCTATCAATTGCTCGACAGTAATTTGTTCACCCACCGTGATATTTGCTATTATGAGAGAAGCCTCTAGTGAACACTATGGCCCCCAGGGTCTACTCCACACCATATTTTCAGCCTTACACTTTTTACTTCGTTGCACTTTCCGCCGCCAGATCTCACTTTGCAAACAATGTTGAAGGGATTGACAACCCCTTTGAAGCATTGCGTGCAAGCTTGTTTGTGTTTGCGCAGGTACTCTGGACTTGACGAGGCCCTCCTTCTGTATCGATACCTTGGTTCTCAAACTGAGGGAAATACTTACTGCTCCTGTGCTGCATCACCCTTTCCTCTTCAAGGGAAAAACCGACGCAAACCAGAGAAGTAACAAGAAGAATTCCTAAGCGCCAAGGAAGGACTTTTGTTGCCGCAACAGAAGAATTTCTGGCGCCGTTGCCAGGAAGGATCAAGTCAAGAACTCATCCAAGTAAGTGTCGCAAATTCATCTCTTGCATTTACTTTGTTTGCCAGTTGCCTCTCGTATTCCTCTCCCCCACTTTACCAATTTGCCTTTTTCGTTCGCCCTTTTCTCTCGCTTGCTTTCTATTCGCTTGTTTGCCTTGTGCCTTCAATATGCTTGCATCTTCGCTTGCTGAAAATCTGGTGATATGGATCCTCATCCACTTGCTAATCTATATAAGAGATCCAATTATGTCGATCCAGTTGCTAGTGAGTTGAGTGCACTTGACTATCTTTATGGAGTTTTGCTTGAGATGCGTGAATCTGAAAATTGTGAGGAACAAATTTATGAAGTGATTCACGAGGGCTCCTTGGATGAAAATCATGATTGCAATGGTTTCACAATAAATTCTATTAGTGACAATCATGCTAAAAATATGCAAAACCCTGAGCTTGGGGATGCTAGTTTTGCTTTGTCCACTACTTGTTGCAATGATCATGAGTGGGGCGATGATTTTTCTTATGATCTTGAAAATTCGTTTAAGCCTCATGATGAATATGATATTTGCAATATTATTGAAAGTGGGTTTGGAGAAGTCATGACTTTAGTTGATGATAATCCCACTATTTTTGAAGAGCGTCAACTTTGCATGCATGTGGATCATGAAAAGAATATCCTATGTGATAGTTACATTGTTGAATTCAAATATGATCCCACATGTAATTATCATGAGAGAGGAAAATATGGTGGTAGAAACTTTCATATCACTAAATCACCTCTCGTTATGTTGAGATTGTTATTGTCTCTTTCTTCTTCCCTGCATATGGTAACTATTGGTTGTCTTGACAATTTGTTTCCTATAAAATGCTTATGCATAGGAAGTATGTTAGACTTAGATGTGATTTTCACGTGCTTTATGATGCTCTCGTTGTGCTTCAATTCTTGTCTATTGTGTGAGCATCATTGATTTATCAATGCCTAGCTGAGGGCGTTAAACAATAGCGCTTGTTGGGAGGCAACCCAATGAATTTATCTTTTTCTTTCTGTTTTGTTGCGTCCACACCATCACAATTCTGTTGTGATTGTGTTTTTTTGTGTTTGAGCCAAGCAAAACCTTTATGACTAGTCTTGGTAATGGTTGTTTCTTCTACTTGTCTCGGACGTGATGCCTATATGTATGATCATTGCCTTAGATATCATCATGACTTTGCGTGGTTCTATCAATTGCTCGACAGTAATTTGTTCACCCACCGTGATATTTGCTATTATGAGAGAAGCCTCTAGTGAACACTATGGCCCCGAGGGTCTACTCCACACCAATCAAAACGAGTCAAGCCTCTCTGTGTTCTGTGCCATCCCTGGATCAGTATGCTGGCACACATAGTACATAAATGTATATATCAAAGTGCAATCACATGTAAATAACGTAAAACTTATATATACATCAAAATCTCAGCGGAAACAGTCAAAGGGAGTGGAGTCTCAATAAACACCAACGACATGTTGAGTGCAGACCGTAAACCTGAATCGTACTCTTACTCGTCGTAGAAAGTACCTGCAACATAAGACGTTGCAGCCGTGTAGGTCAGCATATTGAATATGCCGGCAGGTCACAAAAAAAGAGGATGAAAATATCATCTATACTTCATAAAATTCTGAAACTACAGCAAAAAGAATCACTCGATTTGGATAAGTATACTAATAGATATGATTTTTCTAAGATTGTTATTTTTCTGAAAAAACTAAAATACGAGATTTCGTGGATCTCATCGGAGTAGTCGCCGTAGTTGGGGAAGATGATGCAGATGAGCTCGGATCCGGCGATGGGGTGGTACTACATGACGTGAGAGACAGGGATGAGGAATAAGAGGTCACTGCAACCTCCAGGAGGCTGTCTCAGTGGCGGTTCAAGCCGTGGTCGACGTGGAAAGGCCGCCGAAGTTGACAAACTCCGGCGAGCTATTGCTCTGGATAGGGAGGATGGTTTGGGCTCCCGAGGGGGAAAATTGGTCGAGGGGAATGAGGGAGGCCTCGAGGAGGCTTTATATAGGGGCAAGGAGGGTCGAGGGTGTGGCAGCAAAGGCGTGCCATTCCGGTCATGCCAGGTTTTTTGCGACGGCGATCTCGGCCATTAAGGCATCTTAATGATGGGGAGGGGCGGGAAAGGAAGGCTCTCGAGGGAAGGAAGGCGAGACGAGAGGAATGAAGGGGGGCACTGCGGCGCGGGGATCTTGCACCCATGGCCATGGAATGCGATTTGGAGCCTCCCAAACTGGAGCTCTCGTGAGGTAGGGGACAACCTCATCTTGGGCTGGGCTTGACTCTTTTTTTTTTGCAAGACCGAGAAAAACAACTATGAACAAATAAAAGTTCTATATACACATATTATATATCAAAATTTGCAGAAAAATATTTCCTACAAGATGAACATATTTTCAAGGCCAAACAAAAATCTCACAAATTCTAATAATCCAAACAGTGCTACTGTTTTAAATAAAATGCAAAGAAATCGGTTTGAAAATACCAAAATGGTCTCAAATTCATTTCTCTCCATTTTATATTGAAGGGAATCATTTTACACGATTTTACATGTATTTTACTTTTGAATAAAAATAAATTTAAAAACCACTTCAAAAAAATTGCTTTTCAAACCTACTATGAAATATTTTCAAAATAGTATTCTGAACTTTTTATAAGTGAAAATATAATTTCAATGCCCCTGGTTTGGAATGTCATATTGCTCCTCTGAATATTTTGAATTTGGGTCAAAGGAACTTTGGATTCCTCCAAACTTTTAAATAGGAGCAAATATGAAATAGATTTCGAAAAGGATTGTTTTCAAAATCCACCTTTTTCCAACTCCTTTATTTTGAAGAAGTCATGTCATCTAATCTCAGTGGTTTGGATTGGATGAATTTGAAAAAGAAAAAGGGAAAGCCATTTTATTCCTCTCAGTTTTATAGTTTCAAATTTCACTCAAATTCATTTAAACAACCAATCATTCAGTTATTAATATAACATTCCAAATTTTGGGATGTTACAAACCTACCACACTTAAAATGAATCTCGTCCTCGAGATTCGAAGAGACTAGAAAGAAAAAGGTTAGGGTTTGGGGATCTTCTAACAAATCCATTGTCTTGCAAAGTGGGGTGTTACCACACTTAGAATGAGGGTTACTGGTCCGTCAAAATCTGGTATTCTTTCGTTGATATAAGCTTCTTCCATCACTAGGTCTTCTTAAGTGACAAGTCTCGTGACCATTCTAGATAACCTATCGATGATTCTCATGGTGGCCTACCATTTGTGGCTATCCTGCAGTGAGAAGGGTCTTGGCTTCATCCTCATCGTAAAATTTCCTACACGTGAGAACAATTGCCATGTACATGGGCTTTCATCATACCATTCTAAGGCTTAAAAAAAACTTCAAAGAACGTCGTCTCTCTCTATGGGTAAGTCTCTCAGATTTACCATTCCGAATAGCAAGAGAAATGATAGGAGTAAGTCGTCATGGTGACCAAGCCATGGCGCACTGAAATCATTACCTTGTATAAGGTTTAGTGAATCTCGTATTCTAACACTTGGGCGTCCTCACAAGCATTGCATAATTTCTTTTGTACACGAACGAAGTTCGTACGGATCCATTGGTTCTGCAAGCTGAACAAAACATCTATCATAGTCTTCACCACTCTCAGTTTTTCGTATGCTCCTAAGAAAACATTTGCTGATCAGTCACAATTTATTCCTTCATGCTCTTGGGGCAACCTTCATGAAAATTCTGGGATGCATCCTTGGTACAGGTTCTACTCTTTGAACTCATTTTCCTTCCATTGATCTATTTACCCTTAGGTATTGGTTCCTCATAATCATTCCTTCATTTCCTCCTCATTCTATTCTTAAAATCCCAACTTCAAAAGTACTTGGTTACAAATGTTGTCACCCACATAGTTTGATATGGTCCAACATTTTCTTCAACTGTATTCAGTGGATTTGGCTCCTTGGTATGCATGGTACATTCCTATTCATTGGATCATGTGGGTTTTACCGATTACTAGCACACTTAAAATAAAAGATACTTATGCGTGCATAAACCATATTTTCTCACATCCTTGAAAATGGTCAGTGATCTTTGTATACAGAGCAACAACTCTTACAATTCAACATAGGAAATCATGACACAATAAATTCCCTTGATCCATGAAGTTATTACAATCTCAAAGATTTCTATTACAAAATTTAACTCCATAATTTCATGAAAACAAGAGTGCTTCATGTTACACTTATTTCCATTGTCAAAACTTAACTACTCCATTTTAGCTTCCTTCTCCTGTGGACATTTACTAGCATGATGTCCTGCTTCCTTGCAATGAAAACAAATGACTTCCGACCTGTCTCGAGTCTTCTTGGTGTTTGCTTTTGCTCATTGGGTTTCCTGCTTCCTTCCCGGGCACATATTGGCACAATGACCTAAGGTCTTGCATTTAAAACATGGGATATGACTCAGGTCCTTATCTGCGGGGA
Organism: Hordeum vulgare subsp. vulgare; assembly: GCF_904849725.1. Classification (NCBI taxonomy): domain Eukaryota; kingdom Viridiplantae; phylum Streptophyta; class Magnoliopsida; order Poales; family Poaceae; genus Hordeum; species Hordeum vulgare. The sequence goes on from NC_058522.1 coordinate 241,778,843, forward strand.
TTTGGCTCTTCCTAGTGTACTTTATCTTCTTTCTGGACCTCTTCGTTCTGGCCAGTTCCTCTATTTCATGTGGATCAAACTCTACTTTTTCTGTCGGGAAGTCTCCCAGATACTCTGGGATTTCCTTCGTGCAATCCTGTGAAAAATGTCCTTCTTCTCCACACGAGTAGTAGGCATTAGAGAAAAATCTGGTTAGGCCTTGTCCCTCAGGGTCTTCAATATCTTCCTTCATCACTGGTTCTTCTAAAATCTTCTTCTTGAGGGTTTCCTACATTGCTTCTTTCTGCTGCTTGACAACTTGTTGCACCCTGGGGTAAATATGACACTAAGCTGGGTAGTGGGTGGTTCCTTCACACAAGAAACAAGTCACCTGACTAGTTGGGCATTCCTCTGCTGGGTGATTTTCTTCACAACGAGGCCTTCCATCCTTGTGTTCTTCCTGGGTGTGTCCTATTTCTCCACAGATCGTGCATGCACAAGGCTTCTTCATCGGGTTATCATAGCGCTTTTGAATGAGACGAGATCTTAATAGAGTCTTCTTGAAATCGTCCCAAGTTTCTGCTCCACTAAATCCTTGTATGGCGTGATGCATTTTCCACCAGATAGCAGCACTTTGGGTAAAGTACTGAAGAGGGTGTGCCACTTCATATTTCCTTGAAATCAAACTGCTCCCGAAGTGGTTCTCCATGTTCTAAATCCATATTTCAGCCTCCAGCTCGGTCATTGGTCCGGAGATTACTAGTCCAACTTCATACGCCATCTATTGGGTCCAAGGTTTTTTTGGGGATGTGATGGGTAAGAGAGAGAGAGGGAAAGTACGAACAACTCAAAGACACAAAATTATCAAAACGTAAGTCCACACATTCATAAAGTTCAATCAATAATATAGTATCGCCACCCACGTAAGGTTGGTATGGTCGTTCACACAATACGCAATAACGTTCATCTTTATTTCTCTCATGGTGGGGCTACTACTACTAAGCTACTACTAAGCTACTAATAAGCCTCAAAAGTTTCAAATTTCACTCAAATTCATTTAAACAATCAATCATTCAATTATTAATATAACATTCCAAAGTTTGGGATGTTACAGCTCCTATCACGTTCGGGGTTGTTATGGGGATCCCCTTGATAAATCGTTTAGTGTTAAGGCTTGTCTCGCAGGACCCAACTTTGTTGTTAATTTGCTAACAACTTAATAAAAAGCATACATAATAGCTACCCCAAGGAATCTAATCAACCCCCAGGCCAGTGCTCCTCATGAGTGTTGGTCCAAACTAGAGTCGTGTGTGGGGCCAACCCGGGGCAACTCGGGAGATCTCTATCAAGCCATTGTACGTTGCGCTCATCCGATCGTGTCCTGAGAACGAGATACGCGGCTCCTATCGGGTTCGTCGACACGTCGGGAGGTCTTGCCGGACTTGTCTTACCTTAGCAATATATCTTGCGCATCGGGATTCTAGTGAGACTTTGGGTCTTCTCAGAGTTGAGGTTTCCACTAAGGAATCCGACGAGATCGCGAGTTTCGTGGTAGAGGATTACTACGCGGCTTGTGGTAATTTGTGATGGACTAGTTAGAGCACCCTGCACGGTTTAACCTTTAGGAAATCCATGCCCGCGGTTATGTGGCAAACATGGATATTTTGTTAACATCCGGTTCTAGATAACTTAAAGTAACTTAAATAAAACTTGCCAACTATGTGCGTAACCGCGACTGTTTCTTTCACAGCTCCTTCTCTAATCGAGAACATGGTGGGGTTATGAATGACGTAAGTAGGTGTTCAGGATCACTTAGTGATCATTCTAGTCTTTGACCGTTTTACGTAGACCACCGTAACTTATTTCTGTTCTTCGTAAGTTAGCCACTATATATGCTTAGGATGCTGCAAACTCAAACACTTAACCCTACCTCACCCATTAACTTAGTTAGACTCGATACCAAGGTCATGAGACTGCTGAGTCCTCGTGGCTCACAGTTTACTACAAACACCCACAGGTACAGGTACTCTAGATGCAGATGTTCCCGAGGATACCCAGATGAGGTGGGAGTTCAATGAAGACAGTGGCAGACTGTACGTGACGTATCCTAAGGATTAGAGGCGCATGGTCGTGATCGTGGGACTAGCAAGGCGGGATAGCATGATTTTGTCGTTTATCTCGTCCGTAGATGGACCCTGTCTTATGTATGAATAATGAATGCTTGTGTGGATTGTAATCTAGCATGTGGCGAGTGTAAGCCGAATCTTAATACTCATCTCTCTATTTATGTAATGGTAATGTTATCGTGCCTGCGAAACGCCGAGATGCGCCCCTTTCCCTTTTTGAGGCCTCGCCCCCAAATAAGGAAAGCGCCACATCTTAGTCGTTACAATGAGCCTATTAGAAAAGTTTCTTCTAAATGAGAGTTTTAGGGTTGTGCCGTCACAAACACCCCTAATAAATTTTGTCTCATCGTTGCGGATGGAATAGACACTCCATAATTGAACTGCAAGAGGAGATGTACCAAACCAAGTGTCTACCCAAAAACTGATTTTATCTCCTTTTCCTACCTTCCATTTGTACCCAAACTTGAGTGTTTGGATGATGGACTGTATCCATTTGTAGAACCTGAAGGCATGACCGCATGAGGGTTGGGGTCAAGAGAGAAAACATTGGTTTTATCATGCATGTACTTGCTATCTATCATGGTTGTCCAAGGTTTTCGCCCCCCCTCATAGTATCTTTTGATTAAGGATCCCAAAAGGCACGTGTTAACCTCTTGGAGATTAGGAAACCACAACCCACCAAATTCCTTCTTCATACTCACGAGCTTCTAGTTTCCTAGGTGTAATTTCTATGACCTTCAAAATCGCTCCACAAACAGTTTGCCATTTGAGAGTTAATCAACTCAATGGCCCATTTAGGGAATTTGAAGAAAGAGAGCAGGTAACAGGGATATAAGTAAGGCATGCCTAGATCTGGATCAACGTGCCTTTGTAAGAGAGTAATTTCCCCCTCCACCCAACAATTCTTTTCATAATTTTATCTATCAAAGGTTGGATATCCTTTCTTTCGAGTTTATCATATTGCAGAGGAATCCGTAGATACTTAATTAGGAAAGCCCCTTTAGCACAATCTAATACATCCAAAAAGGCATCAAGGTTAGGATCTTCTAAGTTGATGGGGTTCAACTCACTCTTGCTATAATTGTTCCTCGTCCCTAAAACCCGCTCAAAACAGTTCAAGACTACTTTGAGAATAGTGGCATGTTGGGCATCGTTGTTAAGGAAGAGGATGGTAGGATCAACATATTTAAGGCATCTAATGCCTCCAGCACAAACTCTAGGGCAGAGTCCTTCAGTCAATTGCTCATGAGAAGATTTAATCAACATCCTAGTACGAACATCTACAATAAGATTGAATATGAGGGGAGACATGGGGTCTCCGTGCCTGAGCCCTTTACCAGTGACAAAGAAGTCACTTCTTCATGGAGGAAGCATCAGGCTCTTTGGGGATGAGAGAGATAATTGCAAAGTTTAATCTAAAGATGGCAAATTGCCACCATGGAATTCAGTGGACATAGTCATCAAATCTTTTTTTAATGAACTCCCAAAAATGTTGGTAGAAAAATAATGGGATGCCATCTCGCCCTAGTGCCCCACCAGAGTAGGAGTCAAATATAACTTTCTTGACCTCCTCTTCTGTAAAAGGGGCTTCCAATAATTCATTTTCATCAGTGCTAACTTTCTCCTCATTAGAGAAGAAGTCAGAGCACATGTGAAAGCCTGGTTTTTCCTCCTTGAATAGGTCTTTGTGGAAGTTACTAGCTACTGCTAACATTTCTACATTATCAGAGACATTGCCATTTGGACCATCCAGAGAGTGTATCACAGTCTTTCTCCTTCTTTGGTTGGCAACAACATGGGAATATGAAGTATCTTGTCTTCTTTAATATCCCTATCTCTAGATCTTTGTTTTGCTTCGACTTCTTAAAGCCAAAATTTCCGCACCTCGTTAGAGATGAATCTAAGCTTGTTAAATTCAGCTTTAGTAAGGGTAACAGTCTCAACTTTGATATCTATCTATTTTATCATATTCATTAGAAATCACTTTTTTATATCTCTTAAGTTGGGATCTTCATTGGAGTTCCACCCTTTAGTCACTTTCCCCAACTCTCTAGCTTTCAATTGCCATTTGGTTATGGGGGAGGAAACATTAGAATTTTTTGTTCCAAATTTTTGTTACAAGTGTAACAAAACCATCCCTCAATAGCAACCATAATTCCATTCTACACCTTCCCCTTCGGGTTTTTGAGCAATCCTAGAGTCCCATTTGATGGGTGCATGATCACTACCATGTCTAGGTAGTGCTCTACAGGTAGCCAAAGGAAAAGATTTATCTAAATCAACATCGCAGAAGACTCTGTCTATTGTAGGCATAATCAAGTTACCTGGTTATTGGTCAAGTGAATTCCTTACTAGGAAGTTTGACTTCTAGCATGCTCCATATCAATCCAAGCATTGAAGTTATCACTTCACTTGTAATTTATGTTGTAATTACTCCTCTTTAACATTTCTAACCAAATTAAGGTCACCATCTGTAAGAGTTTACGAGGGGCATTCCATGAACAAAGAGTGTAGTTCATAAATGAAAGCCTCCTCTCCTTCTTCATATGGAGATCCATAGGCAATAATAATGATAAAAGGCGATTTCACTACATCTAAGTTTAACTACACGAATAACACATGAATCTAAGCAGGACTAGGGCAACACATCAAATATGTCAAGATCCACTCCCATCAGGATGCCATCAACAGAGCAGGAAGATGGCGCCAAGAGAAATTTATGTTTCCTACCAAGGATTTAAGGTAGGAGTTAGAGAATTCTACCTCTTTAGTTTCCTCAAACCCTAGTATAGTGATATGAGTTTTGTTGATAGTATCAATAATTAGAGTTTTTCTACATGGGACAACAATCCCTCTAACATTTTAAAAAGGACATTTATGATGAAGGTTTTATCTTAAGTTGCTTGTCCCATTCACATCATACTAATTTTACGATTTAGGTTTTGTATTGAAATGAAAAAAAAGAGTACTATAGCATGCCGATGACAGTTAGAGTTACAACCCAAATAATTCGAAACGAAGACATAATGAAGTTTGTGGATCATTTAATCCTTGATCAACGGTTGAGTGAACGCTCATGATGTAAACCGATATCTAATCGATAGAGTCATCAGTGCGATCAACAATTTTTAAGTCATCCAAACGAGAAACCAGAGAAATGAGCAAAGAGTTAATTGTAGAGACGAGCCTGACAATTCTCCTCATTGAACATTTTTTTCTTTTCGCTTTTGAAGGTCGGATCTGAGAATTCAAACGGAGAGCCTCGGAGTGAAAAAATTCGGACAGGAGAGCTCAAATCCCCTCCTCATTCCTCTCGCACGTGCCTACCCGCCCCGCCGTGGCCCCCCTCACTCGCGGGCACACAGTCCAAGCTTCCACCACCCTTTCCGCCTCCGCCGGCGCCGGCGACGATGCCTCGCAAGGCCTCGTCCTCCTCAGGTACGCTCCCCAACCCCTTCGGACCTCGCAATTCTCCGGAACGAGCCCCTTCCCCCGCACTGACGCCGCCCTTCCCTCCCCAAAACCCTAATTCCCTCCCAGATGCGAAGCTCAAGTGGCGGAAGCGGAAGCGCTCACAGGACACCTCCCCGTCGAAGCAGTCCGGCGGGGCCGACCACTCCGACGACTCCGACTCCGCAGCGGCGAACGACGAGGACGACGCGCTCCACGGCTCCGCCAACGGGGGCGAAACCCTAGGCGCCCGTGGCGGTGATGACGACACCGTGCCCGACCTACGGGAGGCGGAGGTGCTCTCCTCAGCGGAGCCCGTCTCTGGCTTCCCCTCGGCCACCCGCCGCACTATCAGCCGGCTCCATCCCTCGGTGCTCGCAATTATCGCCGCTGATCGTGCCTTGGCGGCTGGTGCCAGCTGTGCTTCGGCTCCGCCTGCACCTGCGCTGGAGAACATTTCGCATGGGCAGCTCCAGGTGCTCGCAGCCATGCTCCCTGACCATCCATCCCTATCCAATGACCCTGACAAGCCGTCTTCCTATGTCTGCACCGTGCCTCCACTCATGGAATGCCAAGGCGTGCCCAAGCAGTTCTACAGCAAGTTACTCGTCGTCCCCAGACACTCAGGTTTGTTCTTGACTCCAATTATGCTTTCTAGCGAGCTAAAGCTGTGGAGCAAATTGTTAATTCTCATTTGTTGGTCATGTGGGATGATTTGCAATTTGTAGATTGGTTCTCGCCAGCGACGGTGCACAGGTTGGAGAGGCAGGTGGTGCCACATTTCTTCTCAGGGAAGTCCCCAGGGCATACACCAGAGAAGTACATGATGCTGAGGAATAAGGTGATTGTGAAGTATTTGGAGCGCCCGTCCAGGAGACTTGCATTTGCTGAGTGCCAGGGGCTTGTCACAAGCACGGCTGAATTGTATGACCTGAGTCGGATTGTCAGGTTCTTGGACACTTGGGGGATCATTAATTACCTTGCGGCTGGATCTGTGCACCGGGGCTTGAGGCTGGCATCATCTTTAATCAGGGAGGAGCAAACAGGGGAGCTGCAGCTGGCGTCTGCACCATTGAAGTCAATTGATGGTCTGATTTTGTTTGATCGGCCAAAATGCAGTGCGCGAGCAGAGGATATTGCTTCTGTTGCATCAACTTCGTCTGCTTTGGAGGTGCCAAATGGTGATACTGGCTTTGCAGACTTGGACGAAAAGATTTGGGAGCGGCTGTCTGAGAACTTCTGTAGTTATTGCTCACAACCTTTGCCCAGTTTGCACTATGAATCACAAAAGGAGGTGCGTACAATTTATAACTGTATGGAGAGTTTTTCGTTCTTCATATATGGGACTATTTGTCCATGTTTTTAGAGAAAATCTTTCTCCACGTCGTCTGAACTGTTGATTATGCAATTCTCTTCATGTTTATCTGTGATTAGGTTCTTTTGTGAATTATTCCATATTACTCATTGAAAACTATCTCACATTGAATTTCTAGTATTGGCTTACCACATGAGTATGCTTGAAGGTTACATTTCAACTCTCATGCTCATTTGCAGTTTTAAGTACCAAAAGCTTGATAGAATGGTTTGATTAAAAGAGTATCGTTGAGTATCACTGTGTTGCAAATTATCAATGTACACTTGCTTTATAACGTAATTATCATGTTAGTCCAGTGTACAGTGCCGCATGTAAGAATATGAGGCCCTGGTGCTAAACACAATGTGTGGTCCTACATATGGAAAATGCCAATAATCAAACAGCAATTCTATTTTATTATATAACTGCAACATATGTTTTTCTTACAACACTAAGAATTACATTGGATATTCATGGTAAAAGAATTACATTGTATATTTATGGTGGTCTTCAAGCACTAAACTTACCTGAACATTTATAAAGCATCATCCAGCTAGTATCTCTTGCAATGAAATCTTCATAGTTGATCTTTCTCAAAACATCATTTTGAAGTGACTATAACGTCAATATCATTATCATGATTAATTGGTCCTGAACCAATATCTGCATTCTCGGCCTCAACTGATAGGAGGGGAATTAGGAGTAGGGATGGATCCACTACCTTGGATGGTTCTATTGTTTTGCAGGAGAATCACTTCGTGCCTTTTTGATTTAATTGATTTTCATGGGAATTTTGGAGGATTACAATGCTTAGAAAATTTTCCCATGTGGCCTGTTTGATCTGTAGGATCTCTTTCTAAGGATTCCTTTGCACTGCATTACATTTCATTGGAAATTTTCCATCCACCACCCAAAAGAATCCTTTGTTTTTCATGTGCTGCAATCAAACTGACATAATTGCAAACAAAATCCTGTAGGATTCAAGGTGACATGTCATTATATCCGTGTTATTGGAATCCTGTGAATCAGAAGGACACTTACAGAGAGAGAAGGTGGGTAGGGGGGTCGGGGGTTGTTACCCTAAGAAATGAAATAATAAGGGGGGGGGGGCTGCAATAAGGAAGTTGCGATGGCCAAAATAGTTTCCTTCCTAGGAAATGGAAGGCTTAAATGATGTGGATTTCCTTGTAGATGACCGGCTGATGTGCAATTTATGAATCACCCTAGGATAAGAGTTGAGCAGCTAAGATTTCAGTTCCTGTACGTACATTGACTATTTTCTTTGTCCTTAATATTTGTTTCTTTGGGGTCGTGAACCTTTTCCACTACCGCATATGTACCTCTTTTGCCGTACCGCGACCCAGGTAGTTCAGAAAAAGGATAAGAGTATCTTCGAATGATTAAGAAGGGATGTGTAAAATGCAGTCAGTAATGCTACAGTAAGACAGTATTTATTGAAAATGTTCCAATATGCTGCTCATTATTACTCCCTCCATCCCACAATGTAAGAGCGTTTTTCAAGCTAACAATTGTGGGACGGAGGGAGCAATATTTATTCTATAATACTCCCTCCGTCCCATAATATAAGAGCGTTTTTAAACTAGTGTAGTGTCAAAAAACGCTTTTATATTATGGCACGGAGGGAGTATGTTGTAATTCATTGGAAAATCCTGTGGTACAATAACAAAATGTGATCAGAAGAGCATGCTTAGAGATCAATTTGAAGGATAAATAGAAGGAGTCCTTATTTGGTGCATTTGTTTAGATATTCCAACAGACAAATTATCTGTAAATAGCTAACTTCTCAAATGACTGGATCTTTTCCTCCAACTTGTCTGGAACGTCAGCTTTGAGTTGAAATTGTTACAATGAATCATTATGCTATTTGCTTCGATCTAAATGTATAATCTTTTCTCGGGATAACATCATACCGATGTTTCTAACTTGCATAAAAAACAAACAGTTTGTGAAGTGCAGCCGCAGTGGCAAAACAAAACCAATTCAGAAAAAATACAACACCGCATGAAAAAATATGCCCTGAATCAGTAAAAAACTGCCACTTGCCCATGGTTGGTGCTATTGTTGCTAGTGGCACACAAGTCAGTCTGGAACAGCTGCACAACACTAGTGTTGGCTCCGTGGCCAGGGATGGACTTAAGTGCAGCGTCTGAATCAGATCTCACTCCTATGATGACACATGCCAGTTCTCTTGAAAGAACGTTATTAAATAGCATCGCTGTAGTTAATCTATACATAGATGCCCTGTAAACTATAATTATCTAAGTTATGCATAATGTCCTTAAGGTTAAGCTCGTTATCCTTTGCCCCATGTGGTGTGGTAATGGGGGAAAGTCAGTGGCAGCCAGAATGGCGCAGTGGCTGTCAATGATGGGGTTGGTGCGGTTGATCTTCATTGTAGGGGGGGGGGGGGGTGACATGTTTGGGATGACATACAATGAGTTCCCCTACTTTTAATGTTCTTACTATCTCTTGGACAGGGCCGGTCCATAGATTTCTGGGGCCCTGGGGCGAGACGATAAAATGGGGCCCTTGTAGGCAAATAGAAAATTGGCATGCATTCTTTTTAATAAGCAATATATAGTAATTAGTACATATCATAGATCAATGTTCTTTGAACAGGGACAATAAAACACAAACCACAAATTATTTATTTGTAATCATCCAGAGGACTACATCATAACAGAATGGAAACAATATAGTTTTTCCTTTTTGATATTCTATTGGGTCTAAAATAATTGTCAAGTGAACCTTTTTGATATTCTTCCTTTTCATCTTTCAGTTTTTTTCTCTTCCTTTTCTCACTACCAGATAAACATTTTCTAGATGACATTTCACCAAACAAATTGCAGAATTATTTTTACAGGGAACAAAAACACCTGAATATGTGCAGCTCGATGTTGATTTGTTGATGTAGCCAGGCCTGGATGTAGCTTCCAAAATCTGGACAAGTCCCCAACACTCACTCTCCGCCCCCGCTTCTCATCTCTTGAGTATTGAATCTTCTGTGCTCCCTGGCCCTGCACTTGCTCAGATCCAACGAATCTTTGAACAATAGGCCTGTAGAAGAAGAAGAGAAAAATTGGAGATGTGAGATGTGAGATGAAGGGGACTAGGGGAGCCAATCTATTTAACAACGAATCAACAACGGTACTGCCGGATTAGTGGAAGGACCGATTGACCGAAGGAGAGACGTCAGGAACGATGATTGGATGAACTCTCTCGGGGAGACGTTGAGCCTGCGTTGAGGATGGATGGAAAGACAGAGATGATTGGGGAAGGAAGCATCATTGGTCTCCATTAATCACTGCACCGGGAACGGCGGCCTCGTCGCCTCGAATTAGGTAGCCTCGGAGCTGCGTGCGTGGACTGGAGAATTTAGGGGAGGAGACGAAGACGAGGAGACAAGAGCGGCGCCGCAATTGACGACGGTTGTACGCTGCGTCCAGACCTGGCTGCGTCATGCGTGCGGTAGAAAATCTGCCTGAGATGCAATACACTCAGCCTGAATACACTAAACCGCTACCTGGGCTGGGGCCCCTACCTCCCGGGGGCCCAGGGCGGCCGCCCCGTTGCCCCGGCCTATGGGCCGGCCCTGCTCTTGGATTATGATTTGTACTAGATGTGCTTAGTTCCAGTACACTCTTTTTAAGGATAATAGCTATCTTATCGCAGTATGATTTTTCCACTAGGTAGATGATCATGGATATCTTATTTTTCTGTATCATAGCAATTTTACTTATGTAAACTGTTCTTTTTGAGAGTAACATGTGAAGATGCAGCAAGCTGACTCATTTTTACTGATTGAGTAGGCAGACATTGCTCTTTGCTCAGATTGCTTCCATGATGCAAGATTTGTACCTGGGCACTCAAGCTTAGATTTTCAGAGAGTGGATGGAATGAAAGATGGATCAGACAATGATGGGGACAGCTGGACTCACGAGGAAACTTTACAGTTGCTGGATGGCTTAGAGAAGTACAATGATAATTGGAATGCTATTGCTGAACATGTCGGAACAAAGTCTAAGGCGCAATGTATTCACCATTTTATTCGCATTCCAGTGGAAGATGGTCTGTTAGAGAGCATTGAAGTACCAGAAGCATCCGTTTCATCTAGAGTACAAAGCAATGGCTTTTCGTATTCAAATTCCAACGGTGGCATTTCAGGTTTACTCACTATTTGCTCCCTTGATAAACCTTGGTTACATTTCAGTTCTGATGGCAGTGAAAATTTATCTGCCTCCATTTTGTAACTGTGACGATTATTTGTCTTAGGTAGCTTTCCTCAAAGTAGCCAACCTGGACAACAGCTTCCATTTGTTAATTCTGCTAATCCAGTCATGTCACTGGTAAGTGATTCACTATGGGTTGTATGTAAATTTATCGAATTCCTTAATTCTGTTTTAGGCGTTGAAAGTATTATGCTTTTGATTAGTAACATCTATAGTTATTTCATTGTTTTTACGTAGATGATTTTTAGTGATGTACATGCATAGACTGCAAATTCCAAAATTGTTTAACCAGAATATTTGTAAATCGGAGTCCACACTGGGTTTAAGAAAAAAATATTTAGAATTTTTGGAAATTTGAGCTGTGACTATTATTAGTTTCTGACCACGTGCTGGCACTGCTAATCAAGATGCCAATGCTGTAGCACTGTTGAGCTTTACTGAATGCATGAGTTGATAGCTTATTGCAGTTTATCTTTCTGTTCAAACAGCAAAAGCTGTTGAATAACATGAAATCCGGATAGAATCCCGTAAAGGTGTAAATCATATTCTAAGTATTTGCCAGAATAAATAGCCTATTGCCAATTTGCCATTGATTGAATGCTGAAACACAGCTGATTGAGGGCACTGGTGGTACATTATATATGCAATCCCGTTGATAAGGTACTATTGGGTGCATATTATAGGGCTAACATGATAATTCCGAACGAGAGTTGTTGAATGAACTTGAAGGGGAATATTGAGTGCATAGCATATTATAGTGCTGACGTGATAACCCTGAACGAGAGTCATTGAATGAAATTTGAGAGCATCATATTTAGATGGACCTGAGGAGTGAGGACCAGATAAGTCTTAACAATTTTGCTCAGAACCCCCTCGCAATTCAGAATCAGAGCTTCTTGCTAGTAACATAGACAGTTTCCCGTCATTGCTATGCATCTGTTCAGGCAGTTATTGATCTATTGTATAGCTGGTCTAACCGTTCAGAAATGTTCTGCAGGTTGCATTTTTGGCCTCAGCAGTAGGACCAAGAATAGCAGCATCCTGTGCAAATGCAGCACTATCTGTTTTGACGAGAGAGGATTCCAGGTGAGCAACCTCTAAGGCATATTAGTATCATCACTCGTGCTTTGCGGCTGTTTTTTGAATGCTTATACTTTTACTAACAGTACTAATGGAAGTATTGATATTCTATTTATAGTTCCTAAAGGTCTTACAATGTGTTTGTCCACAAAGAATGTCAAATGGTTTACATACTTCCATACTGTCGACTAAAAACTTTCTAATCAAACGTCTCTTGAAGTATTTAAGATCTAGTGATATTTGAAATGAGTTTGATCTAGTGGGCTAATGGCTGTAACTTTAATGATCACATTATGATTATGTACTAAAGTCAATTTTGGATTAAAGATGCTCGAAGAATCTACTACTTCCTTGTGTTAAGGCACCATTAAGAAAGAGGTCGTCCCAAACTTGTGGATAACCCTAATTACTGAAAAGTACTCCCTCCGTCCGGAAATACTTGTTCTAGAAATGAATGAATCTAGACTTATTTTAGTTATAGATACATCCATTATATTCATTTTTAAGACAAGTATTTCCGGACGGAGGGAGTAGATAAAAGCAAACGACAATATTCTTCTCCGCTTTATTGAGGGGGGTTGGCCCCTTTATATAGTAGACAAGACTTGACCGACAAGCAGGTAAATCTATTCAAACTCTAATACGATCTCTAAACTGACTGGACTCTTTCCTAACAAACATACTTAATCAACCAGGACTCTAATTAAGGGATAAGACTCCACGTTTGATGGGCTGTTCCACATAACATCTCTCCCTTCCTTGAAAAATAGCTTGTTCGCAAGCTGGTGCTACCAGATGTGGAGCTATCTTTGTTGTAGTCATCAGCCTCTATGAAGTAGAGACGCGCGCACCGGTGACCCTGAACATAAATCTTGTCGCAGTTGAAGCAAAGGCCCTGATGACGACGTTCTGCTAATTCAGCTGGAGTGAGGCGCCTAATCTGCTGTGGTGGGGTTGGCTGTGGAGTGGTCAACGCAGAACAGGTGCTAGTGGCGCTGGCGGGGAAGGTATTGTAGCTGCGTTGACTGGAGGAAGATCGGAGGGGCACAAGGGCCCTATAGGACCAGAAGGCTGGTGTGGTGATGTCATTGCAGGGAAATGCTGCTGCTCATAGGCCTTGGCGAAGGAGATGGCAATGTGAAGGTCAGATGGCTGCTGAAGCTTGACGTCAACCCAAAGACCATTGGGCAGTCATGCTGTGTACAGAAACCGTTGTTGGGACTTGGGAGAGGTTAATGGCTCATTGTTGTGGCACATGAGCGCTAGAAACCTGCTGGTGTAGTCGACAACCTAGGATGTGAACGGCAGACGTGCCAACTCGTCCAAAGGTTTGGCGCGGAGCGACGGCCCAAACTGAACGTGGCAAGCTTCCTTGAATTGCTCCCATGTTGGCATGCCGAAATCGCGCTCGAGCTGTAAGTACCAGAACCGAGCGTCATAGGTGTGGTGGTAGGCTGTAGTCCAGACCATGCCAGCCTCGTCCGTGCGCTGTCCACGAAAAACCCGGTCACACCTATTGAACGAACCAAGAGGATCGATCGAACCATCATACATCAGGAAGTTGATCTTGTGGAAGCGAGCCATGCTTGAATGAGAACCTGATCCGAGTTGATTGTTAGGTAGGCGCGGAAGGGAGAAGGTATGGGTGGATCCATAGATGGGTTGTGGAGGGGGGGGGGGGGTGCGGCCATAATGGGATATGAAATCGATTGACAGGTGGAGGCGTGAAGGCGTAGATGCAGCAGTGGAGATCTACTGCTGCTGATGGTAGGGCTGCTCCTGGTAGGTGGGTGGCAAATTTGGTGTGGGATTTGGGCTGTAGGGTGAGGATGCTAAGTGGCCCAGATTGATGTTAGGTGGTGCTGTGGCGAGCAAGGAGATGGTTGGAGGTGGTAAAAGGGTGTTGGTGGCTGATGGTGGTTGGTAGTGGTCAGCACAAGGTTATGCTGCGAGGGGAAGTAGACGTGGAAGGTAGGAAAGTGAGGAGGTGGTGGGGGTGGGCAATCTGCCCGACGGGTGGAGGTTCGCCGCCGCCGGCGGTGGCGATTCCCCCTCTGGATAAGGGGACACCGGAGCTGCTGTTGGTGAGGGGAAGCACCAAGGGTGTGTCGTCGTTGGGGAGGAGGGCTTGGGACGCAGAGGTGGCATCATGGGCGGCTGTTGCAGCCATGCAGTGGAATCTGGCGGTGGGGGCAGGGCCGTCAGTCGTTGCTCATTGGCGTATGAAGGCCTCTAATTAAGGGGTAAGATTCCACATTTGATGGGTTGGTCCACATAACAGAGGCTGCATCAGGGGTTCTTCAATGATGCGATTCAACAACAACAACAAAGCCTTTAGTCCCAAACAAGTTGGGTAGGCTAGAGGTGAAACCCATAAGATCTCGCGACCAACTCATGGTTCTGGCACATGGATAGCAAGCTTCCACGCACCCAGTCCATGACTAGTTCTTTGGTGATGCTCCAATCCTTCAGATCTCTCTTTACCGACTCTTCCCATGTCAAGTTCGGTCTCCCCGGCCTCTCTTGATATTATCAGCATGCTTTAGCCGTCCGCTATGCACTGGGGCTTCTGGAGGCCTGCGCTGAATATGCCCAAACCATCTCAAGATGATGTTGGACAAGCTTCTCTTCAATTGGTGCTACCCCAACTCTATCTCGTATATCATCGTTCCGGATTTGGTCCTTCCTTGTGTGGCCACACATCCATCTCAACATGCGCATCTCCGCCACAGCTAGCTGTTGCACATGTCGCCTTTTAGTCGGCCAACACTCAGCACCATACAACATTGCGGGTCGAACCGCCGTCCTATAGAACTTGCCTTTTAGCTTTTGTGGCACCCTTTTGTCACAGAGAATGCCAGAAGCTTGGCGCCACTTCATCCATCCGACTTTAATTCGATGGTTCACATCTTCATCGATATCCCCATCCTTCTGCAACATTGACCCCAAATATCGAAAAGTGTCCTTCTGAGCCACCACCTGCCCATCAAGGCTAACATCCCCCTCCTCGTGTCTAGTAGTACTAAAAGCGCACCTCATGTACTCGGTCTTAGTCCTACTAATTCTAAAACCTTTCGATTCCAAGGTTTGCCTCCATAACTCCAACTTCCTGTTGACCCCCGTCCGACTATCATCGACTAGCACCACATCATCCGCAAAGAGCATTCACCATGGGATATCTCCTTGTATATCCCTTATGACCTCATTCATCACCAAGGCAAAAAGATAAGGGCTCAAAGCTGACCCTTGATGCAGTCCTATCTTAATCAGGAAGTCATAAGTGTCGCCATCACTTGTTCGAACACTTGTCACAACATTATCGTACATGTCCTTGATGAGGATAATGTACTTTGCTGGGACTTTATGTTTCTCGAAGGCCCACCACATAACATTTCGCGGTATCCTATCATAGGCCTTCTCCAAGTCAATGAACACCATATGCTAGTCCTTCTTTTGGTCCCTATATCTCTCCATAAGTTGTCGTACCAAGAAAATGGCTTCATGGTCGGCCTCCCAGGCATGAAACCAAACTGATTTTTGGTCACGCTTGTCATTCTTAAGCGGTGCTCAATGACTCTCTCCCATAGCTTCATTGTATGGCTCATCAATTTAGTTCCACAGTAATTAGTACAACTCTGAACACCCCCCTTGTTCTTGAAGATTGGCACTAATATACTCCGTCTCCATTCTTCTGGCATCTTGTTTGTCCGAAAAATGACGTTGAAAAGTTTGGTTAGCCATACTATCGCTATGTCCCCGAGGCCTCTCCACACCTCAATGGGGATACAATCAGGGCCCATCGCCTTGCCTCCTTTCATCCTATTTAAAGCCTCCTTAACCTCTGACTCCTGGATTTGCCGCACAAAACGCCTGCTAGTATTATCAAAGGAGTCGTCCAGATCAATGGTAGAGCTCTCACTCTCCCCATTGGACATCTTGTCAAAGTACTCCCGCCATCTATGCTTAATCTCCTCGTTCTTCACCAGGAGTTGCTCTGCTCCGTCCTTGATGCACTTGATTTGGTTAACATCCCTCGTCTTCCTCTCTCGGATCTTGGCCATCTTATAGATGTCTCTTTCGCCTTCCTTTGTGTCTAACCGTTGGTAGAGGTTCTCATACGCCCGACCCCTTGCTTCACTCACAACTCGCTTTGCGGCCTTCTTTGCCATCTTGTACTTCTCTATGTTGTCTACACTCCTATCCAGATATAGGCGTCTGAAAAAATCTTTCTTCTCCTTAATTGCCTTCTGGACATCATCGTTCCACCACTAGGTATCTTTAGCTTCTCTTCTACTTCCCCTAGGCACTCCAAACTCCTTTGAGGCCACCTTACGAATGCAAGTCGTCATCTTCATCCACATGTTGTCTGCATCACCTCCTTCCTCCCAAGGGCCCTCCTTAATGACCCTCTCCTTAAACGCCTGAGCTACCTCCCCTTGAGCTTCCACCACTAGCGACTTTGGCACGCTTGTCCCGCTGGGCACGAATCCGAAAGCGGAAGTCAGCAACTACAAGCTTATGCGTTGCTCACTACTGTAAGTCACTAGATGTGATTCTCTCTTCTTAAAGAGGGTGTTAGCTACGATCATGTCGTAGGCTAGCGCAAAGCTTAAGACGTCTTCTCCTTCTTGATTCCTGATGCCATAGCCAAATCCCCCATGCACCCCTTCAAAACTTGTGTTAGATGTGCCCACGTGGCCATTCAGGTCTCCTCCTATGAAGAGCCTCTCGCCAATCGGTACACTCCTAACCATGTCCTCCGAGCCTTCCTAAACTCCCTCTTGGTGTTCTCATTGTGGCCTACTTGCGGGGCATACGCGCTGATAACATTGAGAACTAAGTCCCCAACTACCAACTTGACCAGGATAATCCGGTCCCCACATCACTTGATATTGTTTCATGAACAGAAAATGCAAGTCCCAATTTTGTTGATATTGTTTCGTTGTTTTCAACTCGACAAATTGAGTCTATTTGAAAATTTAAGTAGGTAGGGTGTGGGTTTCAAGTCATAGCATATTTAGGACTACTTTTAGTGGTCAAGTTTGAGTTAGCTGGCAGGAATTTCCAGGGCCAGGTTTTCCGCTGCTCATGGCCCCATCCTTGCTTGATTTGACGCGCTACTTTTGGTATCCCGCACTAACTTAACCCCCAAACGCAGATGAGTCGCTTGACTTGCTCTGCTAGTCAAGTTGCTGCACTGAATTGGGCTGGCAAAACTGTCTAGTTGATTAATCGTGGACTAGTCGTCGACTTACAGTCATTTTTTTATTTTGTTTTTACATTTTGTGTTACTTTTCTTGATTATCTCTTACCATTTAAACTTTACCGTATTAAGGATGTGTTCAGACGGCAATGATGTCACGGGTCATGCTGCTCGTCCAAACTATGGTAACTGCTTTATTCCCAAGATTAATCTGTCAGCCGTGTCTAATGTATTACAAATTGTTGTAAAGTGCGTTGTTATTCTGAAACAGATGCCTCATCACCTGTCTCTCCCGAAAACGTCAAATACGCTGCAATGTGTGGCTTGTCAGCAGCGGCAACAAAGTGCAAACTTTTTGCAGATCAGGAGGAGCGTGAAATTCAGAGATTAGCGGCCACCATCATAAATCACCAGGTTAGTAGGAACACAAAAGTTTAGCATGCTGCAATTTGCTATGAGGTTGATGATAAGCTAGTTTGCTTCCTGTTGTTTTGCTGCATATGTTGCATTTGCTGTGTGCTGCTGTTGTACCAGTTCATGCACATTTATTTTACGAGTGACGATGGAAGCCTTGAAATCTAATTCAGCATTGAAGTTGCTGTAGCATAACACATCTTTTGCTATTCTTTGATAAAACCTCAAGTCTTCAACAAGAGTCCTGACCTTGCCTTTTGGCAATGGTAGTTAAGAAGTTATACCACATTTCAGACCAAACCGCTGCTAAAAGTAAAGATGTTTCGGGAATGAAAGAGAGCCATGGGAGGAAAATGACACTGGCTCAGGCTCCCATTGGGAAGTATTGGTTTGTGCTCCAGATGAGCTTTTTGGACCATATAGTAATGATCGCTTAGCATGTCATCTGAGATGAATTTGGAGTTCTGTATCAAATACTCATATCGTTCCTTTTTGCATACCTCCGTTATAGTACTTTCCGGATTTCTAAAAAATCTACCGTATAGCGAGTTCATGAGAATCTTGCCTATACGATACCCCTCCAAAAAATTGACTATATAAAGAGCTACTGTCAATAAAAAGGCTAATGACAGAGAAGAGTCAATCTCCTTTACTCCTCCTGACACCTCAAGATGAGAAAATCCTTTGGCTGATTCATGGTATTTTCTGAATGTGGTAAAAGAAACAAATTGTTCTGTCAAAATATTTTTAGAAGTTTACATAACTACTCCCTCCGTCCCATAATATTTTTAGTGTAAAAAACGCTCTTATATTATGGGACGGAGGGAGTAGGTGATTCTTTGCAAAAAGAAAAAAGAAAATCCAGCTTTTACTATTGCAAAGATCAAGTAAGTATCGTACTATGAGATTTGGTTTGAAACCTTAACCTGCCTGCTTCCGTTGACAAGTTGGTAAATGATTTTGTGACATACTAGGTGATATACATTGCTTTCACCATTCTAATAACTATGTTTGATTTACAGTTAAAGAGATTGGAGTTGAAGCTGAAGCAATTCGCAGAGGTGGAGACCTTGCTTTTGAAGGAAAGCGAGCAGGTTGAGAGGGCCAGGCAGAATCTTACAGCTCAGCGCGTCCGGTTTATGTCAGCTCGGTTTGCTTCCACTGGAGGTCCCATGCCCGGAGGCAGTAGCAGCACCATGGTATCTAATCCAATGAATCAAGCCAGCCCTCGACCACCAGCAATGCCAGGCTCAATGCCTCCGGCCAGCATGCAAGCGTTTTACGGCAATAACATGCAGGGGCATCCAGCCCAGATGGCTTTCTTGCAGCAGCAACAGCGGCAGCAGCAGCAGATGCTCTCATTTGGGCCGCGCCTGCCGCTCTCAGCTATCCACCCTGGCTCATCGTCGTCAGCAGCACCCAGCGTCATGTTCAACCCGGGCATGCCCAGTTCGGCTACCCCTAACCATCATTCCATGCTGAGACCACCATCCTCGGGGAGCAACAATTCAAGTTTTGGTTAAGGAGAGATTATTTGCCTCATCCCAAGTTACCCGTGTTTGTAGCTCCGATGACAACCATTGTAATTCAATTGCACAATCACAGGTAGATGCATTTAGTCTTTTAGGTTTCCCATCCTAGTTCCCTTTGTCCCGGAATCTCTCGGCTATCTCATAAGATGAATGTTTGATAGGTAAGATTGTGTTATAGAGAAGTGAGAGTTTCACCCTGGTGCAAGTAATTGTTCCCAACGAGATGCTACAGAGTGACGGAAATTGAATTCACCTGTATTCTTTACCTGCAATTGTGGTTTATACTCCCTCCGTCCCATATTAGTTGACGCTCAAACAGATGTATTTAGACAGTGCTAGATACATCTGCCTAAGCATCAATTAATGTGAGATGGAGGGAGTAGTTTAGAGTCTTGTGAAATACTTCCTCCGTCCTACTTGTCGAAAAGATGGATGTATCTAGATGTATTTTAGTTTTAGATACATTTATTTCTATTCATTTTCACGACAAGTAATTTCAGACGGAAGAAGTAAACATTTATTATGTCAGCCAAAAAAGCTACGACTGGAAAACGATAGATAGATGTCTCAGGAACGACCAGCTTCTGGGTCTAAGCTATTTTTTGAGCTTCTGGGTCTGCGGAGATAATTTCTCTCACTTTTCTCAGCAGCTGTCTTTCAATTCCCGTTGTGAATTATGACTATGATTGTGCTCATTACACAATAACACCGATTGCTATGATCGTGCCTCCGTACTTCATATAATCCTTTTTAGAGATTCTAATACAAACTACTCCCTCCGTTTCTAAATATAAGTCTTTTTAGAGGTTTCACTAAAAGACTACATACGGATGTATATAGACATATTTTAGAGTGTAGATTCATTTATTTTGTTCCGTATATTGACCCCTAGTAAAATCTTTAAAAAGACTTATATTTAGGAACGAAGGGAGTATATAAAAAGTAAAATGAGTAAACCTACACTAAAGTACGTTTACATACTTTTGCATGTAGTTTATATTAAAATAAAAAAAAGTCTTAGACACTGATTGGATTGTCGTTTCTTAGAGCTAAACCCCTATAAAATATAGATGCCGTTTTTTTAGCAGCTGAAAATTATGCGTGGCAGGTAATTTACACCTGTAAATTATATACAAGTGTATAAATATACACCCATTCCAAACGGGGCGTTATATTTAGGGCCTGTTTGGGACTGCTCTACTCCTTAAAATTCAGCTCTGCTTTAGAAAAGACAAGTCAAACGGGGTAGCTTCATGATATGCCGCTCCATAAAAAAACTAGAATCTAGGGTAGAACTTAAAAGTTTTTGTGAAGCTCCTCACAGGGTGCTCCAAAAAACTCTAGAAGCTGGAGTTGGGGGGAAATTACCCACCACTGCCACAAGTAAGTGGATACCCGTTCATTTCTTTCCCCTCAACCAATCAAATAGATTCTTTTCATCAGATTTTCTATTTTTGAAGCTGGAGCTAGATGGGAGCCAAACATTCTCTTAATAGTGCTATAGCTTCTGTATGAAACTGCTTTAAAGTGAATTTGATGAAGTGAAGTTGATTTTGATGAATTGAAGCAGTCCCAAACAGGCCCTTAAAAGCATGAAACTGTCACCGAGCCCATGGCCAGCCTGCCCTGTTGTCTGAACTGAAGAAGCACATCCCTAGCAAGGACACCTTCAAATTCAGTTATTCAACGGTCCAAACGGGACGTTGTATTTAAAAGCGAAGGGAGGGAGTACGTACTACTCCCTCCGTTCCTAAATATATAAGTCTTTTTATAAATTTCACTAAGGAGCTACATACGGAATAAAATAAGTGAATCTACACTCTAAAGTGAATCTACACTCTAAAGTATTTCTATATACATCCGTATGTAGACCTCTAATGAAACATCTAAAAAGATTTATACTTAGGAATGGAGGGAGTAGTTCAAGTGCCGCCTCTTTGCTCGAAAAGTAGCATGAAGCTGTCACCGAGCCCATGGCCAGCCTGCCCCGTTGTCTGAACTGAAGAAGCACACCCTAGCAAGGACACCTTCAAATTCAGTTATTCAACGGTCCAGATCGTGTGAAGGCAGTCAACGGCTTGGATGGACCTAGGCGATCATTGAAGTTTAAACTCTAATTACCCATGTGTAACCGTGAATCATCTTTACCCTTTTTTTTTTGGTTGCTGATTCGTACTGTTTTGACTTGAGAGGAAAGACCAATCACACTATAGTTATGTTTTTTTTTTTTGCGTGTTACACTATAGTTATGGTTAAAGGAAAATCGAAGAGTTGCAGGATGTTGGAAGACCAAAGATACCTTTTCCTATATAATAGGTAAAACTATCCCCTCTCTCTGGAGGTTCACCTCTTTCCTTATAATTCCGGCAGCATCTCTCAATCCATCATTGCCACATACTCCTAGGTAGTAGAGAAATGATGCAAAGCTGATAAACCAGGCAATACCTTTCTCCACCGAATCAACCAAAAGAAAAGGGAAAGAAGGCTCGGCAGCATACTCCTACTTGACTTGACTTGACTTGACTTGACTTGGGGTGAAGTGAAAAGGCCGCCGGAAAGAAAGGCAACAAGAATAAACCGGAGCGCAAGCCTTTTCTGTTCCTTGCTTGCCGCAGCCAAAGGGAAACTTTTCCACAGAAGCTTCCATCGCAAATTCGCAATACAATACACACGCACGCTGCTTCTTCTTCTTCTTCTTCTTCTTCTCTCCCTATCTATCCCCTATAAAACCCCATTCGCTCTTGCCATCCATCCCCATCCATCCTTCCCTCCCTCCCCTTCCCCTGAGCTGTGCTGTGAGGGTGGGGGGCCGGGGGCAAACCAAACCGTTCAATCCGTCCGAGTCCATCCTCTTCTCAGGCCTCGGCTCCTACCATGGCTTCCAGGTGGGCCCCGCTGCCGGCCGGCCTCCTCCTGCTCCTGCTGCTGGCGGTCCTGCTGCCGGCGCGCGCGGACAGGCCGGCGAGGACCGCCCACGCGGACGACGACCCGGAGGCCTCCTCCGCCGTCTTCCAGCTCTACGGCAACGTCTACCCCCACGGGTATGCCGACCCGACCCATCAATCAACTGATTGTGGATTTTGGCCCTACTCGCCCATAGATCTCTGTGCCCATTTTTGTACTATGCCAATTCCAGCATTTTTATCCTTTTTTGTTTTGTTTTGCCTTGTTGGTGAATGTAGCAGTGTACCTAATTTTATTTTATCGATTAACGAGTCTGACACAAAGTTGCCGTGGCGATTTTCTTGGATGGCGCTTCCTTGTGCAGGCTCTACTACGTGGCCATGAGCATCGGCAACCCGGCGAAACCATACTTCCTTGACGTCGACACCGGCAGCGACCTCACCTGGCTGCAGTGCGACGCCCCCTGCGTCAGCTGCTCCAAGGTAGGGCTACCATTCCCTCTCCTTCCTTTTTTTCGAACCGGGCTCCTTCCCTTTCCATTACTTTCATAACGGAAATACAATCCCTCTCCTTCCTTGTTTGTCCAATCCAATTTCCTGCCATTGGACCCTCTTGACTAGACGCCCTTGTCTTGTCACTGTTGCCTGTTCCAGCTGTTCAAGGCATCATATATTTCGGTACAAAAGTTACAGCTTGATTTTCTCTTTATACATGCATATCCATATCCATGGATATAATGAATTCAGTGCAAATATGATCCATCAATTTCATGCATGCTTAAGTTTAATTGCCCCATTTACTTTGCTGGCCCAGGACCAGTATAGTATGTTAGTTTACCGTGGTCAAGTCTATTATTGGCATGGGTTCAGAGCTTTGCATTTGGCCAATTTTATTACCGTCTTCAAGTCTGATTCCTTTATTGTTCGAGATTTCATATGTGTGAAAGCCAAATTTGGTATCACCTTCCTCGTCAAGGATTCTTACCATGTTCTGCATGTTAATAATGGTGGGTGTAGGTGCCACACCCGCTCTACAGACCAACAAAGAACAAGTTGGTACCCTGTGTTGATCAGCTGTGCGCCTCTCTGCACGGTGAGCTGAGTAGAAACCACAAGTGCGACTCACCCAAGCAGCAGTGCGACTATGAAGTTAAGTATGCCGACCAGGGTTCATCACTTGGGGTGCTCGTCAACGACACTTTTGCGGTCCGCCTTGCGAATGCCTCCGTTGTCCGCCCCAGCCTTGCATTCGGGTATGCTAACCTCACTTGGAACTTGTAAAGTAGTAAAACAACATTGCATGGTGAGTCACTTGAACTGCTGCTTATTTTCTTGCCTTCAGGTGTGGGTATGACCAGGAGGTCGGGAGCAGCACCGAGGTGGCGCCCACTGATGGTGTGCTTGGGCTTGGGAGTGGATCCATCAGCCTGCTTTCACAGCTCAAACAGCATGGGATCACCAAGAACGTGGTTGGCCACTGCCTCAGCATGAGAGGAGGGGGATTCCTCTTCTTTGGGGATAATCTCGTGCCTTATTCACGTGCAACATGGGTACCAATGGCTAGGAGTGCATTCAGGTGAGCCCTATTTTCGATGATTTTTTTTTGTCACACTATATATTGCAGAAAGAACAAATACTCATTGCCTGCTTGTAATAATGTTAAAAAATAGGTGTGTATCTCACTTTTTAAACACTAACGTGTAATTGACTAGTCGCTCACAAACTATTGTGGAAAGGATCTAAATGAATTGCAAAACTGTATAGTATAATGACATTAACATGCTATATTTTTCTTGGAAATCACTACCAATTATATACGTACTTCACAGTTCTGAGTTGGGACTAAAAGTGATCAACGTAAGAAGTAGAGAAAAAGTGATCCCCATGCACTTCCACATTGGGTTTTTATGCGGGCCGGAAAAAAAAAGACAGTCAAGAATTTTCTGTTATAACTAATGTTCAAACTTCATGCCTGTCGTGCAAATCTTCTACGACACCCATTGCCATTTTCATATGATAACCTACTAAATAACCAGGGCAGGAATTTGAAAACAGCCTACTAAATCAACATTTCTTTCCCTGCAATTATTAAATATAAACAGTCTTGAAACCAGTCACAGCACAGGATAACTAATACAGAGTACAGGGCGAACCACTGCCAGCATAGATAGTTAAGCTATCTGCAAGAACCCCCACAAATTAATCCCCCAAACCAAATTAGCCAAAGAATCGTCTCTAGCAGATCAATCAGTCCAACACGCGCACCCACCCACCCACTCCGCTCAT
Source organism: Hordeum vulgare subsp. vulgare (assembly GCF_904849725.1). Taxonomy (NCBI): domain Eukaryota; kingdom Viridiplantae; phylum Streptophyta; class Magnoliopsida; order Poales; family Poaceae; genus Hordeum; species Hordeum vulgare. The sequence goes on from NC_058522.1 coordinate 241,803,420, forward strand.
TGGGCCTGGCCCAACAACGACCAGTATTCACTTATTCGAGCTACTGTTGTGCTAAAAAAAATCAAGCTACTATTTTTCTTATTTGAGTTATTACTTTCTTCGTTTCCTATTTTAATTTGATTTGTTCTCATAGTTGTGACCAGATTCTCCCATTTATAATTCTGAATCGCATTTCCAGGAATTATTACTCACCTGGCTCAGCAAGCCTGTATTTTGGTGTCCGGTCACTTGGCGTGAGACCAATGGAAGTAGTACTCGACAGCGGAAGCTCATTCACCTACTTCTCTGCACAACCATATCAAATGCTCGTCACTGCAGTAAGTTTCACACTTTTTTCCTATTCTAATATGTAATTAGGATTATCGCACAGATGCATCAAGCTCATGAGGTTTTGTTTATTGCAGCTTAAGGGTGATCTAAGCAAGACGCTGAAAGAGGTGTCTGACCCCTCTCTGCCTCTATGCTGGAAAGGAAAGAAGCCATTTAAATCCGTGCTTGATGTCAAAAAGGAGTTCAAATCATTGGTTCTGAACTTTGCGAATGGCAAGAAAGCGCTCATGGAGATCCCTCCTGAGAACTACCTCATTGTCACCGTAAGCATTCCGCAACCCGATAGATCATTCTGTAAATAACTCCCAAGTTCTTGGCTACTAAACATTTGTTGCCACGCTCGTGACAGAAATACGGAAACGCGTGTTTGGGCATCCTTAATGGATCAGAGATTGGACTCAAGGATCTGAACATTGTCGGAGGTAGGAAATTCAGACGTAAAAACCAAGCAACGTAGCTTCAGAAGCCACGATCTCTTTCAAATCCTCTACAAAAGAATGATGCTACTTGTCTCTTGTTGCAGATATTACAATGCAGGATCAGATGGTGATATATGACAATGAGAGAGGGCAGATTGGATGGATCCGAGCACCCTGTGATAGAATCCCCAAGTTCGGATCTTCTCTTCTGTGATCATTTCAACACCTGAACATATATACCCTTAATTCTTTCTGTTTATTCAAACAGTGAAAATACCATTCATGGATTTGAGGAAGGTTATTGTTGGCCCCAGTTCCCCAGCATCTTTGGTATTCAGAACGAAGAATGTGCAGCTAACTACCGTTCGAACAAAGAGTGAATAACAAGGGGAGGCCATTGGGTTGATGGAAGGAACAAAATAATCACCCTGGGAGGCTCTATACAAAGTTGGGAACGTGTATTCTTTAGAAAAGAGAAAAAAATCTGGTAGCATGTAATCATCGCCATGTGCATATGAAATATATAATTATTCCGTCCTTATGAAGCACGGATGTTTTTACTTATTGTGTTTACTTGAGATGTTTTATGGAGCGTATGGAAGATGAGGAGTGACTCTCTTGCAAATTAACCTGGACTGCATCGCAGGTATTTCTGGAGTTGGCTTTCGGATCTTCAAGAACTGAAACTTGAGCAACTGAACCTACCCTTGTGCGCTAACTGAAACCTTAGCAACCAACTGAAGAAGTGTGTTGCTGCCACGCTGCAACTCGTTACCTGATGTTTGATGGAACCGAGGGAAGATTGATGCCATGGGTTTAGATCTTGCGATAGTCATTCTTTAGTTGTGATGATGTTTGTAAGGTGATGCTGTTAGTCCCAGCCTCCTAGGTATGTAGTGAATGCCAGTCAGTTTATTTCAGTATAATCTGTAGAATTGTTCTTTGTGTGGTAGTCTTTGGCGATGTTTGTGATGCTTCCAATAAAATCACCTTGTTTCGGAACTGACATTTCACATCTAAGCTCTTCACTGATAGAACTTGTATAACGGCTCATCTTCTGACGTTTCTCTTCAAAGTTCATGTGATTAATTTCCATGATCAAAGAATAAAACCACCAAACTTTTCCCTCAACTACAATTACAAACACGCCATGACAACTGACAAGCGTCAATGAATTAGTTTTGTACCATCAATGATACAAAGTTGGGAACGTGCAGGTAGCCCCGGCGGGGTCTGAGGCAGGACGAGCTACAGGTCATGGGGCCACGAACGCTGGCCAGACGGGACCTCGAGGTCGGGGTGACCATGGCGGGGGCGGGCGTGGTGACTTTGCAGGCGGCGGACGGAACTTCCAGTCGCATATTGATGGGCGGAACTTTGCTCGTGGGCGTTGGGGGGATGGTGGCTATGGTGCATACGGAGATGGGACTCACTGTCGTTCTTCCTCTACAGGCGGTGGTCGTGGTGATGGAGATGGCAGGGTTTTCAATGCCCCTTCTGGATCGTTCGTCGAGGGCGCAACGGGTCCGCTGAACCGCAACAGGCCGCCGTACCGTCCTAACCATGGTGGGCAGGAGGAAGAAGGCCACCTCCGCGACGCGATCCACCTCGGGATGACCCTCCCCCGAAGTCGCCGGGGTCTGCTGAGGCTGGGTCGAAGACTCCAGGTGGGACCGTGGCGGATGGTACTGCTGCTCCATCTGCAGCGCTCTCGGGTGAGGCCGTGGAGGCAGTCCGGGCTCTTGCAGGGGTTAAGGTGTCCGAGGCCAAGGGTGCTGCTAGTCGAAGCGCGGTGTGTGATAATGCAAGCAAAAAATCTGATGGGGAGAGAGTCACTAAGTGGGCTCGAAAAAAAGAAAAGATGACTTGTTTTCGTTGTGGAGGGTAAGGGCATTTTTTGACTGAGTGCTTGGTAGAGCTGTGTGAGATCTGCCGTAAGCCGAAACATGACAACGGAGAGTGTCCCTTGTTCCTAAGACCGAAACCGGTGGTTACTATATACGGGGCTTGCTGTTCGGAGCTTATGTTCTTCGAGTCACCACGATCGACATCGACCACGCCCTCTCTGGAGAGTTCACGGACAGGGGTTATTAGGGTGACTCGTGGATCGTTGACTTCAGATCAGGTTGTGCAACGTTTGCATGAGTTGGTTTCGGCTAGCTTCCAGTGAAATCCAATAAGGCTGGAAGAGCATCTTTTCAGGGTAGATTTTCTTTCCAAGGGGGATCTTGGAGGTTGTTGAAATTTGGGTTGAGCAAGGTTCCAAACAACAATTGCATTCTGGAGTTTGAAGCTTGGACTCAGAAGGAGCTCGTGGGAACACTTTTTTCACAACTCTAGGTCAGGTTTATTGGAGCTCCACGCTCGACGATAGATGATTTTTTGATGACTTGGAGTCTCAGGTCTCTGATAGGTAAAACAGAGAAGGTGGATATGTCTTTCACCCGGGCGCACAGGGTAGCTCGGTTGCTGGTCAGTGTGGTCAGCATTGAGCATATTCCGGATTCTGTGAGATGGGCTTACGACGGCTGTAGCTTTGACCTGGATATTGAGATCGAGGAGAGTGCTCATTTTCAGGCGGTAGCCGTGGAGATGGGAAACAGGATGATAGGTCAAACCGGGAGGATGGTTCTGATAGAGGCAGGCCACCGTCGGCCAAACCGGTTGTCACTAGCTCTGTGCTAGAACAACCACCTATGTCTATGCCGACGAATCAATTGAGATTTGGATCTTTTCAGTCTGCTTCCTCACCTGGCCGTCTGTGTGGTGTCAGGGTGGAGCTGGATGATCCAGTGGAGTAGGAGCTGCCACCACTTTCGCCGCCGGCAACTTCGGCGGCCACTGTGAGGTCTTCTCCCGGTAGGCCTCGGACGATGGATACTTCATCGCCGAGGATGAGTGTCAGATCCGGGGAACGGAGTCTGTCTCGACGGGCGACATCTTCTGCGATGGCGAGATCCAGGCAGCTTGGGGCCAGTGCGGCCACATATACCCTTAAGGGGAACTTTCAGACTTTAGATGCTGTCGTGGTTTTGTCACGACAGATGTCCTCATGAAAGGACTTAGTGGTGAAGCCATCGCAACTATGTGGCGACTCAAAGGGGTTGATCGGGAAACGACAGAATAGTTTACCCATGTTCCGCCCCTCACGTTGAGGTAAAAGTCTACGTCCTGCTATGTGTATATTGCTGTGGGAATCGATTACAAGGGTGCGGAATTACCTGACCTAGCTCTCGATTGATCTTAACTTAACCCTATCAAACCTAGAGACTCGCCTTTATATACAGGTCGAGGCTCTAGGTTTACAAGAGTCCGACTCTCATTACAATTCGTAAGCCGTTCTATCTCTGACTCGCCTTGTCTCCCACGTAAGGAAGCTTCTGGTGTCTCTTTCCTCACGTGGGCCGCAAGTGGCCTTCGCTGGGTCTTGGGCCAACTGTCTCATCTGACGCCTTCTGCTCTTTAGACAACGGCCCATCCTGTTCATAGAGGTAGAGCCGCCATTATCCTGACCCGGCCTCATAGGCGGGTCTTATAACGGGATAATATCCCCAACATTAGGCCCCAGATTGACTTGAATTTATTCATGTCAATAGACTTTATTTTAACCTTTGGCGGCTCAATTGAAACGTCATCTTATTCCCAACGGAAAAAATTGCCGGCTTGTGAACTTTATGTGATTTTCCGCCACGTGGAGTAACGACGTCACTTACTCCAACATTCCAGGAATCTTCATGACGTCACCCAACGGCTCCTTTCGATCTTATCTGTTCAACCCAAAAATCGAGGCGCCATCAATTCCGAATTTACAGCGCCTCCTAATTTCCCGCGCCCGCCGTTTCCATTTCCCCCTCCGGTCTTTAAATACCGACAAGGAATCTTTTTTACTTCTTACCCTAGCTCGTCTTCCTCCTCCTCGAGCTGTTCAACCCTCAATGCACCGCCACTGCATCTTTTCCGGGGAACCTCTCCGAAGCACGGATTCCGCCTTCGTTCATCTCCTATGCCAAGCCTCGGTCTTCTTCCTCCGCCGGTCGACGCTGTTAGGTACGCCTTCATCTCCTTGTAATAGATCTGTTCAAGTCGTATGCTGTAATTCACCGGAGTTCTTCTAGGGTTCGTCGCGCCACCATTAGCGGCGCGAGTTGGTGCACTCCTTTCAACACAGCAAAACTCCCTTAATAGGTAGCGGAACGGATGCGAGATGAATCTCACATAAACTTTACTGATATCTTTGTATGAAAATCCGTTGCCATTTAGTTGCTGTCGTGTGACGACTAAGATGCGGTCCTTTCCGATTTGGGAATCGAGGCCCCGAATTGGAAAGGAGCGCATCTAAGCGTTTTGTAAACATGGTAACATAGCACATACATAATATTAAGAGAATGACAATAAGGGATTAAATTGCCATCTCATAAATATATCAGAGTTACATCACGCATCCAAACAAGGTAGTTCCGCTACAGACTACAAAACATGAGAAATGACTATGCTGTTGGGGAATGTCGCATGGGAAACAAAATTTTTCCTACGCGCACGAAGACCTATCATGGTGATGTCCATCTACGACAGGGGATTTCCGATCTACGTACCCTTGTAGATCGCACAGCAGAAGCGTTAATAAACGCGGTTGATGTAGTGGAACGTCCTCACGTCCCTCGATCCGCCCCGCGAACCGTTCCACGAACCGTCCCGCGATCCGTCCCACGATCCGCTCCGATCTAGTGCCGAACGGACGGCACCTCCGCGTTCAACACACGTACAGATCGACGATGATCTCGGCCTTATTGATCCAGCAAGAGAGATAGAGAGGTAGATGAGTTCTCCGTCAGTGTGACGGTGCTCCGGAGGTTGGTGGTGATCTAATCTCAGCAGGGCTCCGCCCGAGCTCCACAAAAACGCGATCTAGAGGAAAAACCGTGGAGGTATGTGGTCGGGCTGCCGTGGAAAAGTTGTCTCAAATCAGCCCTAAAACCTCCGTATATATAGGTGGGAGGGGAGGGGCCTTGCCTTGGGGCTCAAGGAGCCCCAAGGGGTTCGGCCGAAGGGGGGAGGAGGAGTCCTCCTTCCAATCCTAGTCCAACTAGGATTGGAAGGTGGAGTCCTTCCCTTCCTTCCCACTTCCCCTTTTTTTTCTCTTTTATTTCTTTTATTCCTGCGCATGGGCCTCTTTGGGCTTGCCCACCAGCCCACTAAGGGCTGGTGCAGCACCCCTAAGGCCTATGGGCTTCCCCGGGGTGGGCTGCCCCCCGGTGAACATCCGGAACCCATTCGTTATTCCCGGTACATTCCCGGTAATTCCGAAAACCTTCTGGTAATCAAATGAGGTCATCCTATATATCAATCTTCGTCTCCGGACCATTCCGGAAACCCTCGTGACGTCTGTGATCTCATCCGGAACTCCGAACAACATCCGGTAACCAACCATATAACTCAAATACGCATAAAACAACGTCGAACCTTAAGTGTGCAGACCCTGCGAGTTCGAGAACTATGTAGACATGACCCGAGGGACTCATCGGTCAATATCCAATAGCGGGACCTGGATGCCCATATTGGATCCTACATATTCTACGAAGATCTTATCGTTTGTACCTCAGTGCCAAGGATTCATATAATCCCGTATGTCATTCCCTTTGTCCTTCGGTATGTTACTTACCCGAGATTCGATCGTCAGTATCCGCATACCTATTTCAATCTCGTTTACCGGCAAGTCTCTTTACTCGTTCCGTAATACAATATCCCGCAACTTACACTAAGTCACATTGCTTGCAAGGCTTGTGTGTGATGTTGTATTACCGAGTGGGCCCCAAGACACCTCTCCGTCATACGGAGTGACAAATCCCAGTCTTGATCCATACTAACTCAACGGACACCTTCGGAGATACCTGTAGAGCATCTTTATAGCCTCCGAGTTACGTTGTGACGTTTGATACACACAAAGTATTCCTCCGGTGTCAGTGAGTTATATGATCTCATGGTCATAGGAATAAATACTTGACACGCAGAAAACAGTAGCAACAAAATGACACGATCAACATGCTACGTTTATTAGTTTGGGTCTAGTCCAT